>NC_080837.1:75919846-76519846 GCF_030435755.1 Ochotona princeps
GGTCTGAAAGTAGAGCTGGCAGAATATCATCCCTTCCAATGAAAAGCCACAACATAACCTCAACAACAATTTACAACATTATGGAGTTAACTGACATGGTACTGAGTGACCAATATGTTAGAAAATGCAGGTTCTTAACCACATCCTATGACTACTTCACTGACATTTCAGTTTTAGTTTAACACAACCGGCTGCTATATACCTTAAAATGGTTATAGGGTACTATTCAGCTGTCTTGTGTCTATTTTCATTTTTATATTTAGCAGCGTATAGTATTGAAGCATGACTTATCCGAACTTGATGGATTTTAGGATAGTCCAAACAGGCTTATAACTCTAACAAGGCATATGTTAACAATTGAGGCACAGAACAGTTTTAGGCGGGATGTGCATGGAAATCTTCAATACCTAAGCAAGAAATAACTAATCTTTGTGTCCTACCTAATAAGGTATCTGTGAGTCCAAGTTGACCATTTCTTGTCTGTTCTAAGCTTTCCTTATTGGTCTCTATCTAATCTAAATTTTTTTTGGG
Source organism: Ochotona princeps (assembly GCF_030435755.1). Taxonomy (NCBI): domain Eukaryota; kingdom Metazoa; phylum Chordata; class Mammalia; order Lagomorpha; family Ochotonidae; genus Ochotona; species Ochotona princeps. The sequence goes on from NC_080837.1 coordinate 75,920,378, forward strand.
GGGGGGGGGGGACTCTGCAGCGACCCTGATGGTCATTGCAAGAGAGGGTGGGGTGAGAAGTTGGAGCTTTATAAGTTTTGATGTTTATATACACTATAGAAAGATGCAATCAAGCTAATTATCATACCTATCACCTCAGCAATTTAAGATGCTATTCGGTGAGAACAGTAAAAGCGTTTTATCAGTTCTGAAACGTCCAGTAAGTTATTATTAACTGTGGACACCATGAAGGTCATTGAAATGTGTTCCTTTCATCTAACCTGAAACTGTACCATGTTGCCAACACCTTCCCTTTCCGCCTCCTTCGTCCTCCTGCCAGCCACTGTAACAACCCTTTCTCCTCCGTTTCGATGAGATCAGCTCTTCTGGAGTCCACATGCAAGTGAAATCATGTAGCATGTGATGGGCTTTCTGTGATGGGCTTACTCCACTGAAGGCTTCTCCTGCCATTCAACACCTACATCAATCAGTCACTGGTCACTTGCGCTTTGTTCTTGTTTCTCTTACACCTCCTTCTATTCAAATCCTACCAGATTCAGGTCAAAACACATCCTGCAAAATGAGCTTTCCTGTCTGAATTCCAAATGGCTTTCAGCTGCACAAAAGCATTTAACCCAATTATCTAGATGTGTCCATCACCAGCTCCTTGGGAACAAGTCATTCCTCACTGCAGCCAGCAGAGCGCCGAATGCTTCATGAACTGTTACAGACTAAATCCAGTGTCGACCCAAAATACATATATTGAAAAATTATTTCTACATATTGATATTAGTAGGGAGATTTTTTAGGAGGTAATTAAGTCATAATAGTAAGGCCCTAACAAACAGAATTAGTATCCTTGTGAAAAGGCACCTAGAGAAGTCCCCCACCTCTTCCACTACGTGAGAACACGAGGGGCTGTGGCTGAGTCAGGAAGTTGTGACCACACCAGTTGCCAAATCTCAGTGTCTTGATCATGGGCTTCCAAGCCTTCCTAACTGTGAGAGGTAAAATGCAGTTTATAAGTCACTCGATTGAATAGAAGCCTGAACGGATTAAGAAAAGGTTGGTACTAAGGAGCAGTACTGCAACAAACACCTTAAAATGTGGCAATGATGTTGGAAGTGGGTTAGACAGAGGCTTCAGGAACTTTGAGGAAAAATCTAAAGAAAGCCTACATTGGGGCTGGTGCTGTGGAATAGCAGGAGAGCCACTTCCTGGAGTACTACCATCCCATATGAGTGCCGGTTCAAGTCTTGGCTGCTCCACTTCCATCCAACTTCCAGCTAACACTCCTGGGAAGCACCCAAAAGTGCTGAAGACTTGGACCCCTGACACCCCAGCAGAGACCTAGATGAAGCTCCTGGAAAAGCCCTGGCTCTTCTAGCCATTTGGGCAATGAACCACTACATGAAAAAACCCCTTTCGTAATCTCTCTGTAACTCTGCCTTTCACATAAATACATCTTTAAGATTTTCTCGTCTACATTTCCATGAATTGACTTTTTAAGGCAGAATTTTGAGGAGGGCCCAGAGCGAAAGAGAAGAGTTCTACAGAATGCCTCCATATTCTTAGAGAACATCAAGGTAATCTTGAATGAAGCAGCTGGAGGAATAAGGATAGCCAAGTCTGTTCCAATGACATCTCAGACAAGAGTGTAGAACACGTTATTGGAGGGAACTAGAAGCAAAGGCAAATCTTGTCACAAAGAGGCAAAGTACTTGACCAAACTGTATTCATGTTCTAGTGTCTTACGGAAGGCAGTTCTTGAAAGAGATGAAATTAAAATTTTAGCTGAGGAAATTGCTAAGCAAAGTGTGGTAAGAATGACCTGATTCCTTATAGTAAAGTGTGAGAAGGGAGAAATGACCTAAACATGGAATCAGAAAGCCAGCAGCACTTAATAGATCTGGACAATTTTCAACTGACTCATTTTCAAGGGAATGAGAAAGTTCGGAAGAGAACACTAGAAGTGTGGCCCAATGTTTCGTGAATAAACAATGAAAGAATGCAAAGTAGGGGCTGCTAGCATCTACAGGACCCAGACACACACACGCTGCAGGGCACGACCTTCCATTACCGCTGTGCTTCCTGCATGATGATGTGTGAGAAGGACACGAGCTTGAAGGGTCCAGGGACAGAATACTACAGAATCAGTGTTCTTGTTCTCTCCTCAAATTCACATGCCTAGAATGATAGTGCTGGAAAGCGGAGGCTCTGGCAGACAGATCATGAGGGTGACGGCCAGTGAATGGTATCAGTGCACTTAAGGGCCTGATTAGGCCAGCTGTTTCTCTTTATGTCCCGTGAGAAGACAAGCTGAGCGAGAAGACAAGCTGCTTCCCCCAAATACCAAGTGTGTCACTACCTTGGCCTTGCTCTTCCAAACTTCTGGAAGAGTGAAAAATATATTTATGCCACCAGCTACCTAATTTATAGTAGTCTATTACAGAATCCTGAACAGACTAAGATAACATTTAAAGGGTTTTTGAATAGGAACTACCTTAGTCTATCTGGTCTCAGGAAAGATAAGGTTGCATCTGGATTCTCCCTTATCTGGGCACTAATCTCACCATGAGAACTCCACCCTCATGATCCCATCACCCCACAGGGCCATCACATTAGGTCTTTTGTTGCATAAGTAATGTATTGAGGGAATGGTCTTGTTTCTCTGCTTCTAGTAAAATGTTCCTAATACCATTACATTAGGGATGAGGCTTCAATCTCGAAGTGTAGGTGGGCAGAAGCATCTAAACTTAGCTAATACATCAAAGTGATTGTTAAACCATCTAAACCCAGGCATGATACAAATAATCTTCAGTGTGTTTCTAAGAGGTTTCTTCGGAAGGTTGCACTGTCTGGTCCTTCAGATACCGTGTTCTCAGTCTTCCACACTCGCGCTGTGTGTTGCTCCGTCCTAGGGATGAAGCGGCGATGACAGCCATCACGCCACGTCTTCATGTACTAACAGCTCAGTAGAGTAAGACTGTCGATTTTCTGAAACCTTCTCTACTGGTTTTCTACCAACGAAGCTGTCAATTCTGATTTATTTTTAATGAATCCAGATGTTATCTCATGATTCCATCTAATATTTAATGCATCATTCCACAAATAAAATGAACCCCCAAATGAGGATTTTTTTTCTTTTAATGGTTTCGGTATTTTTAAGCACCTGTTTAAAAATGGAAGCCCTGATGTCACCTACAAAGAATTTCCTAATGGACTAGGAAACATCTCTCTGGTATAGGGCAAGCTTCAATATCCGCTTATATTTCTGTGATAGCAATAACAGAAATGTTTGTTAATATAGCTCTGCATTACAGAAACCAGAGCATGTGGCTCATTAGGATAACGACACATATTTGCATTCCTTTGTCTCCTAATAGCAGAGAACTGTGGAATTGGGTAATTTGAAACTCATTATGCGATCACATTTAGCCCCTGCATGCTCAGATGCCAATGGTGTACGAGAGCAAGTTGGCCAACCACCTATTTTTAGTAAATCCCAAAGATGAAAGACAAGAGAGCATTTCTTAAAATTATTATGTACTGAGCTGAAGCCACATAAACTGAGCAAAGACGAAAATTACACACATTTTTGCGTTAGGTCAACTGAATGCAAACATGATACAGAAACAAAATTCTTCAAATGTTTTATACATCATAGTTATGAGATGAACAGTAAACAGAAATAAATCACACACATCTGAACCAAATATCTAATATAACAAGAGATTATAAGAAATTTGAAATAGTTCGAGATTTTAACTGAGTTCAAAAGTTGTTTCTTCTGGTTCCATCTTAGGAATTTGATAGCAATTCTTTGAATCTAGGAAGTGAAGAGATCCTAATTGATGAATATTTTACCTTGAATATGATAAATGATTAAACTTCAGTTGGCATACTGTTAGATATGAGATAATTTAGTGGAAGATCATGTCATATAACTCTTTACCAAAACTTCTTTTGTGTTGGCCTGTCTGGACACCACTAACCTTCCATTAAATACTCCATTGTCTTGCACTTACTAAAGCAATGATAAAATGCAACAATCTTAGACTTTTGAAGTGGGTCTTTGTGTCATATCAAAAGCATAATTTTCATATAGAAAGAGATGCATTATTCTAAAATTCTCCTGGGAACATGAATAGCAAATTTTCAATTAGGAAAATTAATTACCAGGTGAAAAGATGTAGGAATCTTTAGAGAGGCTTTTGTCTCAAGTCACAAGGTTCATATTCAACACCGAGCAGCAATTTCAATCAATCTTTTTTCTAATCCTCCAAAGTGACCGTAAATTTCCTTATTGCTGGATGTTTTCACTAGTGGCTTCTTGCTGCCAGACACTCAGATGGCTCCCATGTCTTCCTTTATATTATTTCCCCCCAAATAAAGGCATAATTTGATCTTTCCACAATGGAGAAAAAAATGACTTCTACCCAACCTGACTTTAGTCTCATCACACACAGTTACCTCTCTTAATTCTAACAATCCATTTGAAGTGACAGAAGCAGTATAACATGAAACCCTTGGAATCACTTTTAGGAAAGGCACTGCAACAGCTTTTAGGTCATAGCTATTAAGTCTGGACACTGTATGAAAAATCACTCCCTGAAAGCACTGGAAAGGGTCAAATGCAGGCAGACACTGGTGGGGCCTTGAAAAAGAAGGAACAGCTTCTTGTGTAAAGTGTGAAGCAGAGCCAGAGGCAGGAATGCTCTGATAGGATCCTGCAGTCCCTCTGCCTTCGAGGACCAAAAGGAAGAAAACAGGGCCACAGAGCAGCACAGCTGGAGTCAAGTGCAGAGAGGGAGTTCCGTATTTGGGGTATGCAAATACACAGAAGGTCTACCTACATCTTCAGCTCACCCTGCATTATGCACATGCACACACAGAGCATCAGTGTGAGTTAGGAAACTCAGAGGAAGAGCCTTGAGCCAAGGACAGTCCTCATCATTCTACAGTCCCTGCCCCGAGCTTAGTTCAGAGCTAATGGATGAAGAAACCCAGCTCCCAGATCAGCCCTATGGAACGAGAGAGGTAACCCATGTGTCCAGTGTGCCAGTGCCCTCAGAGGACTGGCTTCAGTCTAGCCACACCGACATGGAACTACCAGACACAGACGGAACATTCTACCAAATGAAAGACACTTGCATTTCCATTGCACACAGAACAATCTCCAGGATAAACCACATGATATGTTAAAAACCAAATCTTCATAAATTTAAGAGCAAAGTCATACCAAGTAAAATCTCTAACCATAATGTAATAAAGTCTGAAATTAACAGTAGAAAAAAAACCTAGGAAGTCCAAGCAAACATAGCTATCAGATAATACATACTTGACCTATCAGTGGGTCAAAGAAGAAATTAAAGGGAAATTCAGATGATACCTTGTGTCAAACGAAAATGAAGTGACATCCTACTAAAACTTAAGGGATACAAGAAAGTACTAAGAGTGAAATTCATAGTCAATATTTGAAATAAAGAAATAGCTCAACTTTAAAACATAATCATAAAAAGAAGTATAAACTGTTCACAAATTTAATAGCAAAAAGGAAATAATGAAGACTAGAGAAGTCTTTGGGAAAATAATTATCAAATATGCATCTAGGCTAAGAGAAGACTGCCAAAAAATTAAAATCACTAATGAAAAGGGGACATTACAATTATACCACAGGGGGGAAAAAGGTTTATAAGAGATCACTATGAATATATACATGTAACCAATTGAATAATCTACAGATAAATGGTAATGAGATATGCATTTTGTCAGCAAACTGTAAATACAGTGAACTTTCATGATGGTAGGGAGAATGAACATTTGTGAGCACTTCAGCTGGTGTTACCCTGACAATGTAAAACATCTCACAATTGCAAATGAGCAAAGAAGCTCAGGCTAGATATCTTGCTCAAAGTCACTCAGCAAAGGAGTTAGAACGCCAGGATCAAAGCCCGTCTAATTTTGGTGTCATCTGCAAGAGAACATTCTGCTTTCAGACACGAACACCTGATGGAGTAGGAGCAGAGATAAGCAGCAAACAGGAAGAACTGGCAGATCAGTTCCGACCCTGCTCTGAATGTCACAGAAGTGATGGGGTCAGTGTCACCACCCTGCCTGGCAATGGCGGGACTCCAGGAACACCAGCTAGAATGGGAAATGTACGCACTTAATGCATTTTGATTGAGTCATTTGTTTGCCTGCTCGAGCAACTCATATTTCCTAAAGAGCAAAGTGTTCATGTTGGGCAGTCACTGTGAACGTGACAAACAAGACTGCTGTTCTTATGGAACATTCCAGAAGAAATGAGTCAACAAAGCAAAGACAAAAACACAACAAAATGCACCGTAGATGGGGAGCTCCTCTGAGAGTAAAATACCTGTAATTTGAGAAGTGAACAAACCCAAGCTCTGTCAGCTGAGGACCTGGGGGGCCACAGTTAAAGGAACACACTCCCCATTGCTGGGGTCTCCGCTCAGCTTATCTAACCTCTGACGTCTGCTGATCAGCTGCTCACTCTCCCATTCCACAGACAATGAAACAAGTCAGGTGAGGACAAAGCTTTCTTTGGTCTTCCTAAACAGACTGTCACACTGTGCACCATACTCAGAAGAATATGGTGAAATGGACCCAAAAAGTATATCCATGGCTCTTACTTGTGAAAATAACTTACAGCTGCCGAATTTCAGAGGGCAAGCATGGGCATCCATTGGGAAGTCTTCAAGTTGCATGGGACACTCAGCAGAGATAGTCAAGCTGAAAAAGAAGAAGCGGAGCCCTGTCAGTGTCTCGCGGTGGCTGGCAAGTTATTCAGGTCGCGCCATGTTCCAAAAAAAAAGTCATATTAAGTCTTTTATTCATTTTTGAACCATCCCCACCAAATGGTCTATTCATGCTGTAGGTGACTGTCATTTAGAAGTAGGTTTCATGGCTTTATGTGTGTGTGTGTATACATATATGTAAAAAGTCACTTACTTTATTTTTTAATTATCATTACTGTTTTTTGTTTCCCAACCCTTACCAATTGCCTCAAAACATTCCCTGGCAATAATGAAAATACACACATTTTTCTTACATAGTTTGTATGCTCAAAAACAGCAAATGTAAGATTAAAAACTTGGTCAGTGGTGTGGAACTGTACTGTAACTGACTAGTATATATAAGTAGTGTTTTTGTTGTTTTAATCCAGGTCCAGTCCTCCACTGATCAGCACCACTGTCAGTGCAACTACAACAGAGGTGGTGTCTATGCCAGGCACGCTGTTCAAGCGCTTTACCTGCATCAATTCACTTTACTGAAATTGTACAATGCATTACCTTGGACATCCCAGATTACAAAGGAGAGAGTGAGTACAGAGAGGGAAGAATTAGGCCAGGAAGCGGAGAGCAACTCAGTGCTGCCCTGACGAGTCCTGGCTGCAGAAGTTTGCTAAAGGCTCCACCACCTGCTGCTTCGCTCTAAGAAGCAAGTGCACTCCCAGAGTACCCACACTGTGGCGCTGTTCCGTCTTGGGCGCGACTTTCACGTGCTGGAATCTTGCTCTGCAGATGGCGGGGTCCCAGGGGAACTAGTCTAAGAAAGGATGGCAGTAGTTCTCGCAGGACTCTGGACTATTCTCACAAGATTCTCAGGGCAGGAGTGAGCACTGGGAGAGCTGTTGAGGCAGTGGGTGGGTCGTTTGCAGTCCAAGCAAGAGTGCCCGAATTTGATTCTCCTACCCACATGGCATACCAGGCTTGAGTTCCAGATTCTGCCACAGATTCTGTGGGAGTCAGGAGGTGGACAATCTCTGTCTGTCTTTCAAATACTAAAAAAGCAAATGAGTACATGCGAAAAGAAGACCTTTTCAATGCCCTTCATCCAGGCAAGGACATGACTTGCGAACTGTTCCACAAGTGAAGGTGTTCAAAAAAACTTCAGGGAAAATGTATATTATAACACCATCTCTGCACGAATTTCAATATATTTTTGTATCAGGGCCTGGTGCAATGGCTCACTTTCCTAATCCTCCACCTGCAAGTGCCAGGATCCCATATGGGCACCGGTTCGTGTCTCTGCTACTCCATTTCCCATCCAGCACTTTGCTTATGGCCTGGAAAAGCAGTGGGACCCTGCACCCACAAGGGAGACCCAGAAGAAGCTCCTGGCTCTGGCCTTGGATCAACTCAGGTCTGGACATCATGGCCATTTGGGGAAGTAATCCAGCAGATGGAAGATCTTTCTGTACGTACCTCCATCTCTCTGTCAATCTGCCTTTCTAATCAAATAGTTTAAAAACAAATATTTTTTTTATTCTATATAAAAATGAACTTACGTTTTAATTCCATTTTGAATGAATGGACTTTTTTATAGATTTATTTTTATTGGAAAGACAGTTACACAGAGGAGGAGAGACAGAGAGGAAGATCTTCTGTCCGATGATTCACTCCCCAAGTGGCCGCAACGGGCCGGTGCTGCGCCAATCCAAAGCCAGGAGCCAGGAGCTCTTCCAGGTCTCCCAAGCTGGTGCAGGGTCCCAAAGCTTTGGGCCATCCTCTACTGCTTTCCCAGGCCACAAGCAGGAAACTGGATGGGAAGCGGGGCTGATGGGATTAGAACCGGTGTCCATATGGGATCCTGGTGCGTGCAAGGTGAGGATTTTAACCACTGTGCTATCGCGCCAAGCCCCTGAATGGACATTTAGAAGTCCACAGTTCCATACCTTGGAAGGTTAAATATTTATTTACAGCATGCCTGGTATACGTGTGTGTTTTGTAAATGGCCCACTAGTTGATGCAAGATTTTCATAATATTTGACATGATAAATAATCCACAGTGGATCACTTCAGTCATAAATCATCAAGAAGGGCTATTATTAGAGATTATAAAATGCACATAAAGCTTTACTTATTAGAATTAGGAAAATTAGAACTTAAGAAACACAGACTGCAGGGATGATCTTCAGCCAAAACAAAGGAAATCATTATGCAGTTGAGCGCAAACTTGAATACTTGGTTAAGTAAAGCAATAATGAAAGAGAATTTAAATGAGCCAATTGTGTTCTAGAGGACAAAGTCAAAATCAGCTCAGAGATCGAGAATTTCCTTAGGAAGCAAAAATGTGAAAATGAACACATTAAAAAAATCAAGCTGAGAGAACACTTTATTGATTAAAGAGTCACTCTGTGTTGGTCCCTGTTGTCTCTTACAAGGAGGTATTCACATCGTGAAACTGGAATTCTGTAGAGACCACCACCAGGAACAGGGTGATGTGGGCAGACTGTAGTACCATGGACCTGGCTGTCTGGTCTCTAAGTCATTCCCTAACATGGTAACACCCTTCTGGCCCCGTCATCATCCTCCAGGGAGATGTGGAGCTGGGGCCTCCCTGGCAGAGCCTTCGCTCTAAAAACCACCATGCTTGCCAACTCATATGGCATGATTTTGACTCCAGAAAGTACTCATTTTCCCATGAATCTGGAAGCTAGGCCTGTTCACAGAGTCCCTGACAACTTTGTGCGTCATGAGCCGCTCTCCCCTCTGCCTGTGCCTGGTATTCGGCTTCAGTCCACATGGCATCTCAGGTACCAAGTCCTGGCACATCTGTTACCTGCACGGCTCCTCAGAGCTGCAACTTGGACACTCCTTCTCGTTCCTATTTCATCTCCCTCCTTTCCTGCCAAGACCTCTCTGTGGGCTTTACTCTGACTGTTTGGACTTAGAACTGCCTACTTTGTAAAAATCACTGCACTGATAACATTTAAAGATGATGTTCCAGGTCACAAGCACAGAATTGGATTGGATTTGTTGCAGCTGGGATAGGAACCAGTACTTCTATGGGATGCTGGTGCTAGCAGGCAAAGTTAGTTTCCTGCACTACCAGGGCAGCCTTAAAGAATATATTCTAAGTAGTATGTTTTTTGCATTGTGTGTGTGTGTGTGTGTGTGTGTGTGTGTGTGTTTGCTTATGTATGCTGTATGGAGCGTGGGACAGTAAGAGTGTGCAAGAGTCAGGTATATTCTCAGGAGAGAATATAGCTTGATCTAGAAATACCAACTCTTTCACAGAAAAAAAAAATCCTAGAAAAAAAGTTAAAAAGACAATGATCCCACAATTAACCATCTCAATGATCATCAGAGTTTCACGGATTTTCTTCAATCATCTACCAAATGAATGTATTATTCAGATAAATCCCGCCAATAACAACTATTTGAGGCTTAGTAAGAAAATAAATTTGAATCTGTGGTGCTTTTAAACATTCAAATGTGGGCTCTACTTTTATGATACTCAAAAATATCTCCAGATAAGAACAATCCTTCTATTCTTGGGAACTCTGAAATGTAGAGAGTGCCTTGAAGTAGAACTAACCTCCTCCACACAGAATGAGACCAAAGCCCTCTGCTGGAATTGTCACAGCTCAGGAGAGCCAGGCAGGTCATCAAAGCTGAGGAGCCACCCTCTGGTAGACCTTCACCAGAGCCCCGCTAGGTTAGAAATCCATCATTGTTTTTCAAAGGTCCAATTGCTGCTAACATATCCAAACATTAAATTTTTGGAGAATAATTGTGCTACTGTTGAACACCATTGCAATTTCAGGGTAAAGAACAGGGCATTTTTGGTAGTCAAGATTGTTGTTTCACAGTGGATTTATATTATCCTAATGAAGGACTAAAGATCCTAATCTCACCAAAGAACTACTTGGTTGATTGAGAGTAACTGACAGGTGACAAGTTTTTAAAGACAGTTAAAACAGAAAGTTCTAGTGTAGCCATGCCATTAACCATTAATCACGTGACCATCATAAAACTGCCTGACTTCTCTCATAAAAATCTTTCCATTTGAAAACAAAAATAGTAACAGTTTATTTTACATTCTGAAAAAATAGTTAATAGCTATGACAATGAGAGTAAAATGGCCTGTTTCAAGACTAGTGGTAAAATGGCAAGATAACTAATTAGTATCCAAAGGCCAACACCAAGGTGTAGTGGGCAAAGTCACCTGTGCAATGCTGCATACCATGTGGTCACTGGTTCGGGTACCAGCTATGCTACTTCCAACCCAGCTCCCTGCTAATACCCTGGGAAAAGCAACAGAAGTTGCCCAAGTGTTAGGGCACTTGCACCCACAAAGGAGACCCAGAGGAAACTCCTGGCTTCAGCCTGGCTAAACCCTGGCCTTTGAAAGCTTTATCTCTCTGTCTTGCCCTCTCTCTTTGTGGCTCTTTCAAATGACAATAGATATTTTTTTTAAAAAGAGGAAAGTGTACAGATTTCTACTTAATATTCCATTCAGATTTGAGTCTTTCTCATTTGTGGAGAAATATGTCCATGCAGTAGAAAATGTTATTGAGGTAGGGAAAATAAAGATATTGCTGATGAAATGTGACCCCGACAGCTTCAATTCTTGTCATTCAGAAGGGTGCTCACCTTTCTGGGAGCACGATGTCATGCTATTCTCAAGAAAGAAAGTGACTTTCCTTTTTAACTTCCGACAAGCTCTGTGACTAACATTTTAAGAACGTCTGAAAGAAATGCCATATTGTGAAAAATTGGGGAAAATTATGGTGAGTTAAAAGTCACTTGGAAAACAAACATTTTTATGATGCAAAAAAAATGACTTTGCAAATACATTCATGTAAATGCACAAAACCTCCAATATGTTAGCTTACAAGACAAAGGGCTGTACAGAGCAAAGCTCTTAGGTTGGCAAGTTCATAACGGATTATTCATGTTGGCCTATTATAACTGCAAACGTCCTTCTAAGAGCAAGACACGAACGAGTGCCATATTCAGAGAAGATGGGACAGGATGGGATGGGATAGATTGGGATGGGATGGGATGGTGGAAACCGAGGAAGGAGTGATGTGGCCAGGAGTCCAAGGGAGGCAAATGTCCTCCAGAAGCCAGAAGACACCGGGAGCAAACTGTCCTTCAGAGCTTCCAGAAGAAATGTCTTTCTACCAAGACATCAATTCAATTCTCTGACTTCTGCTTTCCATCACCATGCTACACTACAATAATGTGCTGTGATTTTACCCAATAAGTTTATGATAATTTTTTACAGCATCAACAAACAGGAAACCAAGATACATTCTTGTACCCAGAAATGCTACCCTGCTGCAACACACACCTGAAATCTTAGCAATAACTCTTGAATTTGACAGTGAGAAAAGATTGGAAGGATTTTGAGATGTAGGGTGAAGAAATTTAAGATTACCTTGGTCACATTGCTAAAAGATACATGATTATCAATAACTCTTATGGTGAAGCCTGACAATGCAGGAAGAAACCTACAGGTTTAGAGAACACTTGAGGGGCCGTCAGTTAGGTCAAGGATTTGGTATCCATGTGGATCTTGAAGCTAGTCATCTGAAGATCCCAAGGGGTGACTGTGTAAGCAAGACGTGTGTGTATCTAAATCATTGTACGTGTTGTAACACTTGTAGCTGTGGAGGAGCTGGGATTTAGTCCACAGATAGATGGAATGAAATAAAGGCAGGCTCTTCAGGAGTTTCTTGAAGCTAGCTGTACAAATCTCCCTGTCTCTCCCAGGGAAACTTTACCATGAGCTCAACATGATTTCCAAATCCTGTTCTACCAAGCTTTATCCATTACTTTCTTCCTAAATCAAGAAGTAACCCAAACTTGTTTGTTCAAGAGCAAAGGGATGCATTTTCTCTCTTATAAATATCACTAACATGATGTATCATGCCCATTAGTGAGGCACTGCCAGACTCTCTGGGAACCAAGCTATTAAAAATTGTAATACTTCGAAGGAATATACACTCTAACACTCAACCAACTGTATAAAAGCTTGCCTTTTAAAATATAAATACCATTAAAGAGAGGCAGTGTCTGGTGAGCTAAGCAATCCTCTTTCTGCTTCTGTGGTGTGCGCACTGGGCCCGTGCTTGACCCTTGTATATTCACTGCAATCCTATTTGATCCTGACCAGAACGACAGGCCTCCTTTCTTTCAGCGACTGGCCACTGTGCTCGTCCTCCTGAGCAAATCCCCTAAGGGCTCTTTCCCTTAGCATTAGTCCTGGTCTCCTTCCCAAAGCCAAGCAGGAGCTTTGCTTGTAATAAGGACAAGACCAGAAATCTGGCTGGGCCTGATGGGGTGGGACAATGGGGAGTAGGCGATAGAAGACTGGAGGAATAAAGAACTTCATGACCTATTTTAACATAACAGAACTGAAATTCAGTGGAGAGTATCCTTTAAAAAAAAACAGAACTTAGCTTATTATCTAAAATTTCTAAAGTCATCCAAATATGATTATGCTAAAATGATGTATGTTTTGGTGTGTATAATTGTACAATTCTTGGCTTTCAAAAAGTCTGCTATTGAGAGGCATAATGACTGTATTCTTTTAGAAATGGATCAACAGGACAGGTATTTGGCACAGCAGCTGACACTGCTTGGGAGTCCAACTCCCCGTAAGTGAAGGCCTAGAATAAAGTCCCTACTATGCTTTGTGTCTATGTGCACCCTGGCAGGCAATAGGATGGCCCAGTGTTTATGTTCCTGTCCCCCGCATGGAACTCCGAGATGGCATTTTTGGCCCCCGGTTTCAGCCTAGCCTAGCCAGCTGCTGCAGGCATTTGGGGAATGAACCAGTGGATGGAAGATCTCTATTTCCATGCTTTTCAACTAAACATACATATTTTTAATTTCACAAATAAACATTGCCAAATTTGACAACTCACTTTAAGCTTGAGTTATAGGTCCATAAGTAATTGTAAGACAAATGGAGTCATTCAGCATGGTTGAGTATAAAAGGGATATGTGTGACATCTATCACCAGAAATACATGGAATTGCCCAAAACTTGTACTATTAGTTTGGGTTCTCTATTCTCCTTTAGTCATATGAAGAAAGATGTCAGTAATTCTCATTTGCATTGAAAGTTAGCAATTTTTTTCTTCAAGAGATATAACTTTATAAATTTATATTAATGTGTTGTGTCTTAGCTTCTGTGGTAAAACAGGCTTCTTAGGAAGGCATTGTAATCACTGATGTGAGATTTGATTTTTTCATATGCATCTGTACAAGCAGCAATGAACCTTAATAGAACAAACGTAAGAAAATAAATACCAGCCTAAACATTAATGAAAATGCAGCAAAATCGGAAAAGCACAAAAATGCAGAGTTTTCTATCTCAACATGGAATTTGAAGAGAGCTGTCCCAAACAAATAATCCAATGATGCTTCCTGAAGACAGAAAATCAAAAGTAAAACAAACCCGAAAATAGCAGCAGGTACGGAACAGTGAGGACTAAGACAGAAGTGCCTTTGCAATAAGTGAAATTGAAACAAAAACAAAACAACCAGAACAACAAGAACCACAAAACAAAAATAGAACAGAAAGATGGGGCTTTTTTGAAAAGATATACAAAATAAACCTTCAGGCAAACTAAGAAAGAAAGGAAAAAAAATCAAGTAAAATTCGACATGTAAAGGGAGACATTATAGTTGACACCACTGGAATACAAAGAATTGTAAGAAACTGCTATGAAACTATAACAAAAACCTAAATGTTAACACACTGGAAAACCTCATACGGCTGGGTGAATTCCTGGGCCTACATGATCTACCAAAGAAGATACAGACCATATAAACAGACCCACAACAAGCAGTAATGAAAAATCTCTCACCAGAAACCTCAGGCCTTGATGGTTTTACTACTGATTTCCACAAAGCATTTAAAGAGGAACTAACTCCAGTAATTTTGAAACTATTTCAAAATACTCAACTGGAAGAATTCTGCCAAACACTCTGAGGTTAGCATCACTCTGACTAGTAAAACTCAGAAAAGACACAACACGGATATAACGCTACAGACCTGGGGAAACACAGATGCAGAAATCCTCAACAAACACTCACAAATCTAGTGTCAAAGGACACTGACAAGATCACACTTCACAATCAAGAGGGATGTGCCACTGAGCTGCAAAGGTAGTTTGACATTCTCAAATCAACCAATGTCACAAATCTCTTGTAACATAACAAAAATTAGAAATTTTCTTGGGTTATGTAATGGTGCTCTAGCTAAGATACTAAAGGCATGATCCAGTGTATGTCGTTAACACGGTGTGCAGTTTGGCTGAGTGGTTGATACCAGTTCGGACATGGGTTTACCATACAGAGGTACTGGATCCCATACTCAGCTGCAGCTGCTGGCACAGCTTCCTGCCACTGCGAACGCTGGAGGCAGCAGGGACTGTTCAAATTACTGGGCTCCTGCCCCCCATGTGGGACACTTTGAGTGTTGGCTGCTGGCTTTGACCTTTAACTTGGGACCACTGTAGGCATTTAGCGATGACCTGACCAGTAGACAATAGTTCTCTTTTTCTCTCTCTCTCCTTTCTCACCTCTTCCCTCTAACAAACTGTAAAAGGTCGATATTAAACTTTCTTTTTGGGGAAAGGCATTGTCAAAAAATCTAAAACAGGTTACAGACTTTAAAAATCTTCACCAAAGAAAATATAGACACAGCAAACAAGTATATCATAATGCTCATCATATGTCATCAAGACATGCAGATCACACCTGTTAGATCACACCTGTTAGGTCACACCGGTTAGATCACAACAATGGGATCACACCTGTTAGATCACACCTGTTAGATCACACCCAACCCAGAGCAGTGACCACACCCAGTGCTGGACGGGATCAAGCACTGACGGGAACTCTTGTTAATTACCGGTGTGAGTACAAAATGGTCATCACTTGGCGATATCTTGGTGGCTTATAGGGCTAAATAAATCTTATCACATGGCCCAGAAACCTCTCCCTGTGACACTTACCCAACAGAACTGAAAATCATGTTAAATATTTATGAAAGATTTTAGTGGCTTTATTCATAACTGCCAAAAACTTGGAAGTAACCAAAAGTGTCCTTCCAAAAGCAAATAGATAAATCAGTACAGATAGTGGAATGTTATTCAATCCTAAAAAGATAGATCTCTATAAACCACGAAAAGGTATGGAGCAAATTTCAACGCATAACACTGAGTGAAAGAAGCGACCCTAAGAGATGATACCCTATAGATTACAACAATTTATGCTGTATAAAACAGGAAAACTGTAGTAACAAGGACCAGGCCAGCAGGTGCTTGGGCAGTCAGGCTGTTTCAGATCTGGGCAGGATGTGTGTGAGGAGGTATTTCCCCAGCCCAGGGAACTCAAGGCCACAGGGAGCAAAGCAGGTCTGTTTTGACACTTGCTTGCTGGGACACAGAGGTCAGACCCAGGCAAACAACAGGGACCTTCAGAGAAGAGAAAAACCTGGAGGAGCAGGATGTTCTGTTGGCGCAGCTGAGCCTGAGTCCACGGGATTGGAAAGCTCCCGGATCTCAGTTCAGTCATTACGCAGCAGGGCTCAAACATGGCCAACCACCTGTGAAGTTCATACAGTGCACTTCTGGCAGCAAAACTTCACAGGGTGAGCACCCTGCCTGAAAAGAGGGGAGGACTGGCCCCAGGAAAACACAGCCTGATGCAAACACTGAGCAGGAGATTCAAGTGGAGGGAACCCAAGGGGAAACTAGACTTTTCAGAAAAAGCTCCTTGAGCAGGTAGGACCAACTTTCACACAGCAGATAAAGAGAGTTCAGTAGTCCGCAGTGGTGAGAAAATCACTGTGCGTATTGGAAATGCAGGCGCCCAGCATGGCAGCTCCTGTAGGAGGTGTCTCAGGGATGGAGCCAGCAGCTTGACTTGTATCGTCTCGCAGGGGTCCCACAACCCAGTGGCACGCCCACGGCAGCAGTTAGACTCCACCACGAGAAGGAAGGCTCTAAGTGATGACATTGTCCGTGAGGCGGAAGAACCGGAGCAAACACCTGACCTGCAAGCTAGGCTGATGTTGAAGATAAGTTGCTTCTCTCCTAAACAAACATGAACACAAGGGCCCAGGGTGATGGTTCAAGGGGCTGATCCTCCTCTTGCAAGCACTGGAATCCCATGTGGGCACCGGCTTGTGTCCCGGCTGCTCCACTTCCCACCCAGCTCCACTGCTTGTGGCCAGGGAAAGCAGCAGAGGACGGCTCAAAGCCTTGGAACTCTGCACCTACATGGGAGACCTGGAAGAATATCCTGGGTTCAGATTGGCTCAGCTCTGGCCGTTGTGACCATTTGGGGAGTGAACTATGGGTGGAAGATCTTTCTGTCTCTCCTTTTCTCTTTCCAATCAAATTGAGTAAATCTTAAAAAACAAAAACAAAAAAGCAGTGCTCAGGGAGAAGTGTTGGAGAGGCACCTGGAACCCTCACAGGTGTCTTCTATTCTGATGTTTATTCCAAGGGAATGCTTGCCTGCTTCCCTGTTGTGCTTGGGGAGACAGAGGAAAGGTAAGGGGACCCTTGGCCACAGGTCCTGTCTGTACAGTCTGGAACAAGCCTTCTTTATGCGGCTCCCGGGGCAAAGGGGCACTGTGGGAACTCCTACATAGCCCTTGAGGAGTGGGCCATTGTGGAGAATGTCCTAACTTCCGAGGGCAGTTCCATAACACCTATAATTTCTCTGAAGCCCCAACGAAAACCACTCAGCGTTGAATACAGGGCTCCTCGGCCTTCTCCCTTGTCTACCTTCTAGGTTTGATTTCCTGTTACCACTTGGCCTCATCCCACTCCATCGAGCACAGAACATTGCCCTGATTCCTGCAGCCTTGCTGGTCTGGTGTCTTGAGCACCCTGCTTGGGACTCTGCCCCTCCCTCCCTTCCACCCAGGCTCGGCGCAGGTGTCCTTTGTATGAAGTGCCCTGCTGCCCCCACCAGCCCTGGACCTTCCTCTGCTGCTGTGCTGGTCCCCGATGCACCTGCCTTCCTCTCTGTGATGCTGTGAGCCAGCTGTCATTTCCATAGCTGGTTTTTCAAGCATGCCCCTTCAACGTAACTTGAAATGGGTGGACTTGGTGACTAGGAAGTGGGGGCAGCCTAGCAGCACCCCGAAGGGCTGCATGAGCGAGGGAAAAGCTGCTGGCCACTGGCAACTAGGCACTGCCAGCCCTCGTTGCTTAGTTCTTTAACTCACAGGATTAGCCCAAACAGATGGCCCATCTCGCCTTCCTCGTTCATTCAGTGTTGCACTTTCAACAGAGGATCAAAGCCCATCCCCTCACCACACACATTCCATATATGTACGATCCCAAACACACACGGCACCTGCTCACATCCGTGCATCATGCAAACACCAACCCCAGGCACACACCAGGGGCATTCATAGTGAACACTTACGCCAGCCCTGACCTCCTCAGTGCTAGTTTTCTACAAGCCCAGTCTTCCACCAGAAACTCAGAAGGTATCTGAAGCCCTTGTTCGTCTGCGCCGGGCAGCACAGAGTGCCTTGTGGTGGAGCACAGTGGATGCAGGGTACTCAGCTCCCAACCGCCACCGCTTGGTGTAGGCACAGACAGGGCCTGGAACACGTGCTACCTGGGGCTACATCTCTGCCAGTCAGCACACCTAGTAGGGTCTAACCACACACTCCTGGGCTAAGAATCAAGTATAAATCATCTCAGGGGATCATTGGCAGTGTCGGTGATCCACCTCTGGTTGTCTCACAGCCTTCCTGAGGGCAATGAGGTTTACAGCTAAATTCAGTATTTGTGTGATCCTCTCAAGAAAGCCTGGCGCCCTGCGAGTGTGTGCATTCCTGCATTCGTTAGAACTGCAGCCTTTCCAGCCATCGCCTCTGCAGAACAGACACGGGCGCGCTGGGCATCTCCCATCCACCCGTGTGCCAAGCCCATCCACAGGGTCTGCAAACCTCTGCTGGCTGGCCTGTTTCCACCCCCTTCCATGGTTTCAGCCTTTGTCTCTTGTCTGGAAGTGACAACACACCAGAACTCTAGGTTCCTCTTGGAAAGCTGATCCCAAAACATATGTCTTTCACGAGGCAGCAGAGCCCTCCTTCAACCCCTTTGGAGGTTCCCCTTGCCCTGGGACGCCCTGTGCTCCTCACATCAGCCTTTGTCTATTGCCTCAAAACTGGGAGCTCGGGACACACTCCTCCGTTCTGTGGAAGCCGCAGCAACAGTCCAAGTGCCGGATCCTATGGGCGCCTATTCTAATCACCACATCACTCACTCCGAGCTGCCTTTCTCAAAGGCCTCTTCCACAGTTCCACCCCACATTCCTGCTTTCCTGTTCTAATGCCAACGGACAATCACCACCCCTATGGTTACCTTTAAATGTGTGCATTTATTGACCTTATTAATATTGTCTACAGCACTGCAGAACAAACCTAAATTAGTGAAATGGGGCCAGGCACGGTAGTCTAGTGGCTGAAGTTCTCGCCTTGCATGCGTCGGGATCCCATTTAGGCACCGGTTCTAATCCTGGCAGCGCCATATTCCATCCAGCTCCTTCTCCCCAGGAAAGCAGTCGAGAATAGCCCAAAACCTTGAGACCCTGCAACCGCGTGGGAGACTCGGAAGAGGCCCCTGGCTCCTGGCTTTGCATCAGCATAGCTCCGGCCATTGCAGCTGCTTGGGGAGTGGATCAATGGACGAAATATCCTCCTCTCTGTCTCCCTTCCTCTCTGTATATCTAACTTTCAAATAAAAATAAATCATTTCAAAAATTAGCGAAATGGACAAAGTCAACTATATAGATTAGGTATCACTGACTGCTGAAATGTTTATGGCATATTTGATCAGTCATACTTCTAAAATGTTTCTGAAAACCCCTTTCATTGAAAGACTGTAGCATAAACACTTTAATTTTCCTTCATGCATGTTAAAATGTCACTGAAGTCAAGGCGCCTGGGTCCTCGGATGGGGCCCCTTCACCTTCCTATTTGTGCTGCCAAGGCAGACACGAGTCCATAGAAGGTGTGTGTAGTTAAGCAGCCATGGCCAAGGTCGGTGCGGGGAAAGATGGGACTACATGAAGCCTCCGTGGCTGGGGTGCTGCTGACTTGGCAGGGGGCTTCACTGCCCTCACCTGCATTTTTTGGGAGGGGAGCCGCTGCTCCCAGCCACCCGGGAGCACTTGACATGCGGCTCTCACACCTGGAGAACTGATCTGTCAATTTTTGCTAGTCAAGAATTTTATTTAAAAATGTATTAATGATTGATTTTATTCAGCCAGTGGCTACTGTGTCAGACAGCACAGACGATAAAAAAGACAGAAACCATCAGCTCAAAATTTCAAGCTGTTCATAAAGCTTGTTCGCTGGAGAGGGCTCCTTCCATCCTTTCTCCCTCTTCCTTAGCCTAAACATGTTTTTGGCGAATACAGAGATCCTCACTGCCTAAGCCACGTTCTTGTGAGAGCAGGACTCTAATGAATTTTCTAGTGCCTGAAGTAACTGGCTGGTACTTACAGGATACCTCCAGAAGAAAGGCAAGCTCGGAGGGGCTCAGCCTGACCGTCAAGTGACCTCATGCTTGGAGCAGTTAGCAGGGCTGTTTACTCGCCTTTCTCCACCCAAAGGGAGGAGGGGATGTCTGGCAGCCCTTCCAGCTGGCTCTGGGGAGCTCAGGTGGGTGCGGATTCAGCCAGGGCTCTCCAGCTGCACCTCCTAAACTCTCTTAAATGTAAGGAAGCACGGCGCCACCTAGTGGAGACTACGTTTAGCTCTGTTGGCTAAACAGCATGGCGTCATGTGAAAATCAGTATGGACACCTGGGTGTCATGGATGGATTTACTCACTGTCACCTGCTTTATTTGCCTCAACTGTGAATAGGGATGGTGGTGGTGCCCGATTCTTTATATTAACATGGATTAAATGATTCTATATTTCAGAAGCCTCATGCATTGCTGTTAATCGGTGATCAGATGGCTTGTGTGGGTCTTTCCACTTAGATGGGACTTTCTCTGGAAGGTGGGAATCCTGGGACTCAGACTGCACCTCCCGCTTCCAGCGTCTCATCTCCATAGTGAGGTCCTGGAGTCCCCTGAGAAGCCTGCAGAAGCTGCGGTCCTGAGCATGGAGGGGCACTCTTTCCACTAAGTCCCTACTTGGGCTGGCCCAAGAGCACAGCTCTGCTCATCTCTCTAGAGCTGAGAGTGCCCCAAAGCTTTTGGGGGACCAGGACCCTAAAAATAAGCAAAAGTGGCGTTTGGAGAGGATCCATTTGCCAAGGATGAGGAGGACTTGGTAGGTTGTGCACCTAGTGACCCAAAGTATATGCCACCTAAAATGTCTGATGCAGTGGCTGGAATAAGAACCTTGCCAACAGGTTCAGAACAATTCTGGTTTTGTGTGCAAACCAAACAGACAATGATGATGCATTAAAATGTCCGTATGTTCTGCAGGTACAATTTTTCTAGAAGCAATAGAAAACCATTGGAAATGTAGTCACTGGGTGGATTTATAAAAGAGACATTCTTTGAATCTCCCTTCTAAAGCTCCCAACCTAAGGCCTGAGGATTGAGACAGCTTCATTCAGGAAGAGGTGGTCTTGTTGGTTTTGGTCTCACTCAGTTTCCGCTGAGCACCAGGCATTGGGATTATATGGAGTTCAACAGGCCCTGACTGACTATCCACAGGGGTTGATCAGGATCCCCAAAGATGCCCAACTCCACGACGCCAAAGTCCCTTCTACAAAACGACACGATATGCCCGTGAGCCCTAACCGCATCTCCCCGTAGGCGATCACCTCTGCAGAACTTACACCACATGGAGAACTTAACGCAGCGTAAACACGTAAGTTATATTCTTCAGGGAACAATGACAAAACATGACCATACATGCCCCATTCAGATGCAATATTTTTTTTCAGGCCTTTTAGATCCAAATCTGGTTGAATTCACAGATGTGGAACTCACAGAAACGGATAGCAAGAGTTGCCCATTTATGGCATGGCATGGGAAAACGAGATCAACACCCAGTCCCTTGCCAAGCAGGAAGGGAAACAGAGAATATTAGCTGGGAACCCACCCGGGACCTATCAAAGACTGACCAACTCAAGGTCGCAGGAGGGCCAGCTGAGGCAGAACCTGCAGGGAGCCATCTTGGCCTGCAGGGCCTGAGGAATGGGAGGTCAGTGGGCGCAGACACAGACAGGGGGCTCCGTGGGCAGGACGGCTCCAAGTCTACAACTCTGAGAACAAGAGCCATTCCAGCGAGCCCCGGGGGATTCGTGCCAAATGGAAGGAACAACCACGAGGTGCTGACTGTTGAGCATTAAAAATATGGGCTGGTTGCTAACTGTAGTTCACTCAACAAAATCAGCTGATGTCTCCTTTCATGTGGAAAACGTCAGAGACGAAGAGAGGCAGTCTCTACTCTCACTGTGGGAAAAGTGAAATCAGTGCAGTTTAATAGAAAAAAAAATGAAAATACATATCAAGACTTATCTTTTGCTTAGTTCCTGGAATTCATACAAAGGACATTTTAATGGTCTTGCACCACAATGTTAATTATCACAGAAAAAAAGGAAACATCATTTTTTGACACAAACTAGATAAATACAGACTCATTTCCATGATGGAATGTGACAGTATTATGAAATTTCAGAGCAACATCTGATGAATCAGAAATGGTTTTTAATGATTTTTGTGGTCTCAGAACTGTATTCCATACTTAGAAATTTTCCTTTTTTCAGAAAAAACCTTGTAATCTAACTTGATTGCTGATACTATAGGATTTACCTACTTTTTAAAAAATGCAGCCAATATATGTATGCATGTTATCAAGGAAGCAGTGGATTGCTGTATATATATCTATATGCATACACACAACAGTGCCTAATAAAAGCTAATACATGTATGTATAAGTTATATCAAATATAGTGATGTCAAATCAAGTTTGGATAATATACCATTTCTGTCTAGCAAATAACATTAGGGTAGAACAGAGGCAGAACAAAAACGTGACTATGCTTCCCCCACGTGGCCACAGTGGAATATGCACAATTCCTAACTGCAAAATGACGATCTCAGATTCAGAAACTATGTTGAGTACATTTGAAGAAAAGCAACAGCAACCAAAATAAACAAAACATGATAAGCAATATTTGAAAGATTAACAGAGGATGAGGACCAAGGACTCAAAGGACAAGGATTCAAGCCAGCCTTATTCCAAAGCCCAGCAGACCTCTTCAAATGAAAGTAGTGACTTCAAGTCAGGAAAGCACTCCGCACTGGAGGTGGAACAGCCCAGGGGAGAACAGGTTGCACAGAGGAATCCAGGAAGAGCGGTGCTGGATGCGTGACTACAGAGTATTCCATCTCCCACCGAGGTAAAGGTGCCAGCCTTCTGAAAGGCACGGCCGTTCTTGAACACAGGCTCGGGAGAAGGGAGCCCGGGGGACCGACCGCTAGGTTTTCTGAGACAGGCACACTCAATGTGGTGCTAGTCGAGCCTGCCTTCCCGTGTGTCCTTCCTTCCACGCCTGCCGTGGTCCCCTAGGGCAGAGTCGAGAGGGGACCTTCTCTTGTGCCAGGAGCCCAGAGACCGGGGCCTATCCCCAGACAGCCTTCACTGCGGGCTCTCAAAAGCCTTTACACTTCCATAAGGAGAGGGAGAAGGGAGATGAAGGACGGGTCCTGTCTCCCAACCGACTGACGTACAAAGCGGACTTGGCCGTAAGACTGGCCATGCTCCCTGTGACACACGGCCACACCTATTCCAGAAGGGATGGAGGACCTGTGGATACACTGACCCTGAGATGTAAACTCCTCTGGCAGCCCACCGGGAGGATAGTCAGCTGTCTAGACCTTCAGTCACAGTGGTCAGAGCCAGCTCAGCTCTCCAGCCATGCCAAGCAAGGCCTGAACCTGCGGCTGCTTTCTCAGACGTGACCTGGCCACCTTGCCAGCATGCCTCCAGGTGGGGCTCTGTCAGATGGCTTCCAGTGGGCGTTCCCTACAAATGTTCCACTCCGGGATGCGGTGAAGGCAACACTCGCTCAGTAGAGACTGTAGCTGCAGTTGGAAGCTGGGAGCTTTCCCTGCGCTATAAAATGCAGTCCCGCCCTCTGTCAGGGTGCTGGAGCCTGGCCGTGAGCTCAGCATCCCGCCTGTCTGTCCTGTGATTCCCGTGGGAAAGCAACCCAGTCTCTACCATGTGCAGGGCTGCAGAGCGGGGTTGGATGGGCAGGTGTGTTTTGGTGCAGTTTGGCCTTCAGTGTTTTCAACTGGAGATGGGTTTCCTGGAGTAGAACTCTAGCATGAGGCAAGGAGCTTCTGCAAGGCAACGAGGCTCCTCAAAGGGAGGCAAGGATGGGAGGTGTGTGGCTCTCTTCGGGCTGCCCCTGAGCAGCTGGCGCTCCCCCCCTCAGACACCAAACAGGATGGTCCACTGGGGTCAGAGGTCAAAAGCTCTTCTTTTACCTTCTTGTTCGTGCCTAAGACTCTTGGCTGGATAAGCCCGGGGGGCAAATGGTACCAGTTGGCTTCTTCTGAAACACTTAGGAAGCAAGTGCATCTTCCTCAACTGTTGCAAGTTTGAAAATGTACTTAAAGAAAGGCCCTTTGAAGAAAGGTGGAGCTTTTTATATTAAAAAAAAACTGCATGCATATATAACCGCCTCCACAGAGTTACTTTAGAAGCTGGTGGCTAACCGGTTTCAAACACTTGTAGCTGTAGGATAAAAGGGTGTGTATGAACTCCAGTGCTAGAATTTTGTTCTGTGTTTCCATGTTTCATCCTTTTAATTACATCTCAAGCCTGGGGAGGGAGTTAAAGGTACAGACTCATTTGAAAAATGAACCAATTATTTTTCTAGCTGTGCCCGTGTTTGATCTTACCAGGAACATCACAGTAGACATCTCTGCGTGTGTGAAGCTTGCTCTGTGTTCCTAATAGCTTCCTTAAAATGAACGCGATGTGGGACTTCATTAGTGCATCAAAGTAGGATGTTTGTTTCAAAAGGCTTGACAGGAACAGTCCAGGGTTGAACAGAAAAACCGTGGCTGGCCCCAGAATGCCCTCTGTCGGGGTGGGGACATGAGCAGACGCGTCCCCACTGCATGGGGGCTCATCCTCTCATCCTCACCAGTCAGTGCTGTGGCGTTCCACCAGCCTTGTTAAAATGACAGGTAACACTGCTAAAGCTACCGTCCTGTGACGTTCAAGCTCGCAACACTTTTAAGTGGAAAAGAACATCCATGATCAACTTGGCAAATCCTTGGCAGACTCCCTCTGCATAAGCAACCCTAGCGGCTGCAGACTTGTAGCTCTGACCCTTGGGGCTTCCGTCTGGGCTGATCCGAAGGGCACCCTCCATCTGCTGCTCAAACGTGGTGCATTCAACAAGGGCCCGGCTCAGCCTCACGCTCCAATTCGGCTGCGTGACCCTGCACTGACTCCGCAGCATTTGTGACCATGGCTCCTGACGCCCGAGTGTTCATGCTTAAGAGTGTCATCCGGTCGCACAGCTCTAGTGTGGGAACTGGCCCAGTACAAAGCACTAACGAGAAGTCCCTCTCCAACCACTCCTCCTAGTTTCCCTCCTGCTTGAGAACATAACACACCTTCCAGAAGTGGAAGCGCGTGCTTGCTGGAGCCCCTGTCAGGCTTTGGACCATCTGCAGACTGCTTGGGATGCGGAACAAGGCCAACAACCTGATGGCAACGGGGCACTTACGTTCCTTGACGGGAAGACAGGAACACCACAATAACCTCTTCCGGTCACTGACCGTCGCCCCGTGTGGCTCTCCCAGCACCGCCCAGGACCCGAGACCCTGTCTGCACACCTGCCCTCTGCCTCCCGGGCCGACGCTGGCGTGGGCTGTCCCTTTCTATAGGAATGAATCCTAAGGACTGTGTCCCCAGCCTAGCACTGTGCACACTTCTCTGCTTTTCTGTGCCCCTTTGCAGTGCAAAGCCACTGGCCCAGGACACTGTTACTCCCAACCCAGAAACACGTCCACAAACCCACGTCTGCAACTGTGTTGAATATTAATGTAAGGAAAGGCCAAGTGTGAGGAACAGAAGTAAATAACCAGGTGTGTGCTACAGGTGCACTGAGCAGAGCTCCTCAACGGGTCATTAGTAAACGTGTGGAAATGCTCCCCTGTATACACGTGGGCGAACACAGGCTCCCACAGGACTACCAGGGACATTGTCTGCTCTGATCACTTCCGGAATAAAGTGTACTGTGGAAAACTATCAAGACAGAGACACCTATATAAACAACTACAGAATGCCCACATAAACATGTGTGTTTCATTTAAAAAATATTTTTCTAAGTCTATTTGGGTCCACCACGAAGCTCGGAAAAGCTCTAAAAGTGTCCAGTCAGTTATTGATTTACTCAAGGACAATGAATAAATCAGAATACAAAAGAATGGCTCCCGATCAGCTTCAATCGAGTAAAGACCACACCGCCGGCCTCCGCCCTGGAATGCAATCCAGGCAGCCGGAAAACGAAAAAGTCGCAGAACTCAAAGAGAGTCTTCTCTCATGCCTGAATAAAATTTGTAGCAGATAAATTTTTCCCTTCTTACACAATCTGAGTGTCTGTTTCAATGATGACTTTGGGCTTGACCCAGATGGGCAAGTGTGAGGACGGCTATGGCCCTCTTAGCAGCCCAGGGGGAGAAGGTCCATGCGGCTCACCCACGTCCTCAGGAGCCTGAGGCTGCAGCGCCCACCTCTGCGTGCCCAGCCCGGCCCGGCCCCGCACGCCCACGCGCCCACGCGCCCAGCCCGGCCCCGCACGCCACGCGCCCGCTCACCGCATCGTGTAGAGCAGCGTGCCGTCGTCCTCCAGCCGCAGCAGCTTGTTGGGCGTGGTCATGTTGTGCGCAATGGACTTCTTCCCGTTGTGGAAGAACGTGTCTGGCGTCCAGATTTTGCTGGCAAGGAGGTTGTTGAGTGGGAGGCGCTGCATGGGCCCCTTAAACCGAAGCCTTTCATCTTTCCAGCTTTGGCGGAAAAACACGTCGATGGTGTATTCCTAACGAGAGACGGCAAGCCGGTGAGGTCCGGGTGGAAGCCCTGAGGGCCGTGCGTATTCCGGAGCCTCCGTGGAGATCCCGCCCCACACCTTACCATTTCGGTATCCGACACCGGGCCAAAGCTGGTGACGTAGATGTCGGTCCTCACCTGCGTGATCCGCTCTGCAACAGACACACACACACACACACAGGTTGTTCAGTGTGCATCAACTGCGCACGCGCCGCCAGCACACATTTATGCTCTCGGTCTGGTCACCGGTCTCGATGACCAGTCATTTGCAACTCGGGAGCTTTTATAACACGCACGTCTGGTGCCCATAGGGGACTTACATATGTCAAAAGAAATTGCAACATGAAAGAAAAATAAAAACAGGTGCCTTGGAGTTCCCCGTGGTTCTGGCCAGGAGGGTAGGAGTTCTGAGTAGCCAGGGACTGAGAGCTGACCAAGGGACCTTGGACAACGCGCCAACACCTGGGCTCTGTCCTCTGCAAGCCTGAGACAACGATGCCAGTAGCACGCCTGCCAACTCCATACTCCCAATGAACATGGCTTCTCCAATCAAAACTGCAGGCACAGGTGTGGGGGCTGTGGGGCGCTGGGGAAAGCATGAAGGGGCCAGGACCTGCACTGCACCTTGACACCGGGATGGCTCTTTGTTAGTCATTCCTAAAATGGGGCATGGGCGGGGGGCGACTGCCGTTCTAGTTAGAATCGGTGAAAATCTATAAGTTGATAAAAGTAGCTAATACTGGGAGGGTCACCCCTGGGGATCTGTCACCCTCTGTGTGGTGAGCAGGAGCCACATTCAGAGCCCAGCTGGCACAGCTGTTAAGCTCTTCCCTGGCTTTTCGTTCCCAGAACCACACTGTGTGGTGCTGACTGCACGGTGAGCCTTTCCACCTGCTACAGGTGCCTGTACGCAGCCTGTGTTTGTTGGCAGACGGCCTTCTGAGTCGTGGGCTCTGCTCATCTTCCTACTCTGAGATGCGGGAAAACCAGGGAATACAGCAACACATGCAAGCCTGAGGCAGTGGCCTGCTAGGTGGGTTTACCCGCCGGCTGTGCCCAAAGGGTCCCTCTGCTGTACATGGAGGCCTGGGCACCCAGTTCAGAAGGTTGAATTTGGTGCTGTGGAGGAGCCTGTGTGGATTTTTCTTAGCAGAGATGCATACAATGGCAATTTGTGCTGTAAGTGAATCTGTTAAAACTAGAAAGACTAGAACAGAGTAAAACATCTCAGAATATATTCTCCTGAGGGTCTCTCGACCTAATGAAGCAACTTCAAAGGCACCACGTGTAAACATCACACACCCTGGAGCCGCAGAGTCCTTCTCGGTGCCAAACAACACCTTGCTGGCTGCGCCTTGGAAACCCAATCTATTATCACCTTCTTTTGGCAGCTTTCATTGAGTCAGAGCACATTTCCTCCCCCACGTATCTGATGCTGCACCTTCACTGGTTTTAAACACTCATAGTGTGTGCTTAATGAACTACAGCTTGAAACGATTGCATAGAAAATTCCAGAAATAAAAAAAAATCATACTTCAAATCACTTTTGGTACTGTAAAGTTTTAGCTATTCTGTTATTGCTCTTGATCTCTTATTGTGTTTAATTTGTAAATTAAACTTCATCATCAGTATGATTAATAGGTAAAATATAGTGCATATAGGATTCAGGGGTATCCCTGGTTTCAGACATCTGGTGGGAGTGTTGAAATGCATAATCTGTGGACAAGGGGAGACCACTGTGAATACTATGGCTATGATCACAGCCAAAAATCAAGCTTGAAATCTGTGTAGATATGAAGAAAAATTGCACTGAAGAGAGGGCTTTGCGTGTATGTCTGAGGATGGTCCTACACTGTTTCTTAACATGAGAGAATCAGTTTTCAGAATATCCTAAGGTAACCAGAATGGATATTGAAAAGGAAGTTTTCAGGGACATTGTGACCTAGGACCTAGGACCCCTGTGACCTAGGACCCCGTCCTAGCTTCTTGCATCTGGAAATGATAAACAGAGGATGCAGGATTTCTGATGAGAACAGAGCAAGGATTAACTGAAACTCCTGGTAGACAAGCACTTTCTGGAATTGTTCACCTCCCGTCAAACATGAGCTTGAAGCTAGGCTTAAAGCTTTCTGAGTTCTTGCCAACCACAGCCCGGGAACCACACTCACCTCCTAGCCCAGGGCGCAGTCTGTTGTCATAGCCATCCAAAAGCCCATCCAGTATTCTCGTAAATATCGTGATATTGTCATTAGTCTCATCTTTCACAGAAATAGTTGGCATTTGTGAAAAGCTTTCCAAGAGAAAAAACAAGAGAAAAGGTTAGAGCTTCTGTTATTGTTTACACATGCTCCTCAAGATACAGAAACCAGGAAATCCTGTGGAGGCTGTTGCAGGGAGAGTATCTGAGACAGGATCTCTGCTGTCATCAATTGTTCGGACTGATGAATTTTAGTTCTTGACTAGACTGGCTTGAATGGGTCATTAGCAATGGCAATGGGTTTGGAGTGGGCTACTGAAAACACTCAGCCCGAGATGAAAGACACGGTTGGCAAGCCCAATGCCTTCTTCAAGGCATTGGTAGTGTTCATCTTGTAAATGATATACCATGGTTATAGTGCGTAAGAACAGAAATAATTTGGCCTGTGACATCTCTTGGAGATCCAACACTATTTGCCACAGTCAGTTGATGGCAAGAACCAGTACTATTTGCCACAGTCAGTTGATGGCAAGAACCAGTACTATTTGGCACGGTCAGTTGATGCCATTTTTTGTGTGACCCAACGTGTCATATTCATAATTAAGCCCAAGAAGAGTGGACTGAAACTTCAGGGGAAAAAAACCAGCACATCCCTCGTTTATTCAATAGAGTGAGTTTATCCGGACTCCAGATGTACACAGAAATGGAGCAAATGAAAGGATCTGGACAAACTCAAGTTATTTGTGGGGGAAGGAATTCCCCAAGACTAGAAGATAATGTCTTGTCTGAAAATCATGGACTGCACTGCAGTTTCTACAGCTGCTTTCAACAGTGTAAATAGCAAGTCATTTGGGATGACTGGGCACTTGACCGGAAATTTGGCTTGGCTTCAAAGACCCATGTTAAACTCAGCAGGCAGAAAGTGAGTTTAGGTTCCCTAGCCGTTAGTGTGCTTGACACTTGGGGAGGGAGCGCATGAAGCTCGGTACTTTCCTGCAGCTCTTGGCTCTCTCATAGAAACGCTGCGATCAGAGCAGAGAGCCACCATCCAGGAAGGGAGTGTGAGGGCAGACTTTCTGTGCGCCAGCTCCACTCAGTTCTTAAAAATCCGTCATTTCCATCGATTGCATCTAAGCAGATCAATTCTCTGCTAGCTATAAAGCTATTCCCATATGAGAAAGCATAACGCTCTTTGGATCTAATTTTTAGATCAACATGAAAATGCACATATTTGAAGACTAGCAAACTAGAACTCAGTGCTCTGAGAATGAAACCAACAGACACATAAGGATTTTATCCAGGAACTTAGTCATTAAAAATATTAAATTTTCCCTTTCAAATTTCAGAAAACTAAAACCCCAAACTTTGAATAGCTCAGATCAGGATGGCTCATCTTGAAGTCTCCTTTTAGGTTCGTATAAGTTGTCACACTTTTTCCTTGCCCAGTTGTATAACTACTGACCGCACCAACCTGGCCTCCCAGCTGACTTTTCACATGTTGAGTTCCCAATTTTAGTCTGTATCCAACTGCTCACTTCTTGAAAGGTCCTCTCTGTCTCTTTGACTTACAAATTGAGATGATAGCATACATACTTGTCAAAATGCATCATTCAGTATTTCATGATAATTTTCTCTAGACCATTCCATTATCCACTTGGGAAATGTTGTTGGATCACCCTGGCTCTGGGAAACCCTGGCTTGAGCCGACAGATTTGTGTACATTGTTGGTAATTTTGTAGACTGCAGTGACAGCGATGCTGCTGTGACCGCATTGTGCTCTGGCTACTCCTGCCGGTAGAAACATAGGCATGCTTCTCCCTCCATTTCAAGAAAACACCAGCCCACTTGATTCTGAACCCCACCTTACAAATACCCTATACACTTTGACAGCAATGGATTGGATACAATACTGAAGAATTCCAGAGCTCAGCTTCCACCTCTTGGCTAAAGAGAACAAGTGGAAGTGCTTACATACATGTACACATAATTACACTTTTCTTGGAGGAATTTTAATATGTGCCCCACCCTGTCATAACTATCCTCTACATGTGCCTTTGGGTCTTTGTGTAACACAGACCATGGCTGGGGACTTGCAGCATTTTCTTTGCAGGTAGGCACTATCAGGTAGCAAACAGACCCTAAACAATCTCCGAACATGTCTCTTGGAGTAAGAGCAGGGTTATTCTCATGAACAACTGGGAAGCCCTCAAAAGTCAATACATCATCCTGAGAAATGGGACCGTCCCGTGGGACACGATAACGGAACACACCATTTTCAACACTCCGGAGAACAAGATCTTTGCGTTATCACAGAATACAAATGTGCACTCGCTCAGCTGCTGGCACGGTGGCTTCCTCTAGGAGAAGTTCGCCGTGACTGGAGTACATGCTCGTGCGTCTGCCAAACTGTGCAGGCTTACAGGACTGTTTCTAAGATAAAGAACAGCTTCAGCTTGCTTGGTTCCACTGACAGCATTTGAAACAAAAAATAACACTGGAATACTGGGTTATACCTTCCTGAGCAATGATGTGTACAGTGTGAGTTGCAAGACTTCCAGGTGGGAACACAAGACACCCTTATCTCACTCAACGGTCCCCGTCTTCAGGCTCAGAGGGCAAGCTAGGGCTCACTGCCATCCTGGTTCAGCTGTTTCTGTCCCTGGTGAACATAAGATCTCTGCTCTCCCTTCGGTCTGCTGTGGGTGTGCTGCTCTCAATGACGAATCAAAGGCTCTGCTCCTTGCGGAGTAGATTCTTACGAGCAGAGACTAGATTCAATCAGACTGACAGTAGCCTTAGACGTAACAGAAATACCTGAAGGGCTCTGGCGAGTTACCCTTCAGTTTTAGTAGATGGTTAAGTCAATAGGTTTTCTCAAAGTATCAGCCATTTTCTTTAAAGTATATTCTCCACAAAAAATACATCACTCATGCTCTAGGTCATCAGTTCAACATTTTCAGATTATTTATCTTCCAGAGAAGGGATAATAAAGAAAACGTAGTCACTCCTCTAATTCACAAAGGATTAATTCCAGAAATCCCCAGAGCCTTAAATCCAAAGATGCTATAGTCCCTGGATAGTGTTTTCTGATAACCTCTGTGCACACTCATGTATACTTTAATTCACCCTCGGTGACCTACGGTGCATAATATATATAATCAAATACTACATAAATGGTGGGTATCATTTGGGGACTAATGATAAGGGAAATAGTCTGTACACATTCAGTACAAACCAAACTCTCAGGATTTTTGAGCCACATGGGTACAGATTTTGCATAGCAGAGTATTTACATTGTATTAGGTATTGTAAGTAATCTTGAGGTGAATTAAAAATGCACAGGGGGAATGCATGGTTTATAATGCATATATTATGCCATTTTATGTAAGGGACTTCTCTGTCTAAGGATTTTGACATCACTGAGGTTCCTGGAACAAGTGCCCTGTGGCTGGCATGGGATAAAACACTCTAAAAGAAGGAATAAGCAAGGAGTTGTATTTTCAGTAAGACAAGAAAGTCTCCTTCTCTTTGACAAAGTTTAAGGGATTTTAATCCCAAATAAGTTTATCTACCTACTGATTAGGATTAAAATCTCTAATGTCATAGATTCCATCTTTAAAGAAACTCCATCCTAACAAATGTTTCCAGATGGTATTTCCGTATTTTGGTTTTTTTAATGAGCCTAGGTCATTGTTTAGAGAAGAAATATCTTTTGAGTGTTGCTGTGCTACAAGTCTTGCTAGCAAAGGGAAGAGTGTGTGATGTATTTCTTCCCGATGTTATTTCTGATTGTATTGACAATGATTTCTGATGTACATAAACAGGATGGGTAATGGCAACTGCGGGCATGTTTTAGTATGAATTGTACCACATTGACTTTAAGCTGCAATGTTCTCTACAAAGTGACATTCCTTCCCCAGTAGTTAATTCTGAGAAAACTCTCTTCACTTTGCTCCTTTGAGTTCATTACATAATTACTTCTAAATGGTCCTATTCTGAGATGTTTTCCTCAAATATGCATTCCACAACATGCGTGGTCTTCCAAGTTTCTAAGTGAGTTTTCCTCCCTTCTTATATCAATATACATTGTATGGGCCTAAAGATTTGTGTTGTGAAATATTATTTCGGAACTCTCAGAGCTTCCCCTTCCATTGGGACTCTCATTATAGACCCTTCTAGGGCCCGGTGGCATGACCTAGCAGCTAAAGTCCTCGCCTTGCATATGCTGGGATCCCATATGGGCGCCAGTTCTAATCCTGGCAGCCCCACTTCCCATCCAGCTCCCTGGCTTGTGGCTTGGGAAAGCAGTAGATGATGGCCCAAAGCCTTGGGATGCTGCACCCACATGAGAGACCTGGAAGAAGCTCTGGGCTCCTGGCTATGGACTGGCTCAGCTCCAGCTGTTGTGGCCCCTTGTGGAGTGAATCAATGGACGGAAGAACTTCCTCTCTCTCTCCTCCTCTCTGTATATCTGACTTTCCAGTAAAAATAAATAAATCTTAAAAAAAAAAAAGACCCTTCTGGCTCTTCCCCTCAGCTCTTTAAATTGTGACCAAATCCATCCTTGCTCATATGCCTCCACTTTTATCCTTAACACTGTTGGTCAATACAGAATCCTACTGTAAAGCTACATGTAAAGTCCCATGCCCCCACAGTTCTCGCACGTGTCATCCCTTCCAGCCCATCCCCTCAGTCAGCCCTGTCCTCTCCTCAGCTACACCGGTGATGCTGTGCATGTACCATGCCAGCCTTTTCTGTCAACAAGCACCATCTGCTGCAATAACACTGGTCTTAAAAAGTCTCACGTGCTTCATCGTCTCCTGCAGTTATTGAATTAGGCCCTGTTCCTCCTCAGCTAGCCTCTTCAGAAGGCTTGTCTATAAGAGTACTCGCTGCTGCTACTCCCTTTTCTCCCAGTCATTACTACTGTGCTCCTGTATCCCAAGGAGATTCTGGAGGCCAGGGGTAAATGCTGCCTTGACAAACTCAAAGAACAAGTGTCTGTGCTCATCTTCGTGCAGCTCTCAGTCCCGTTTGCCTCTTCCTATGGTGTCTTCTCCACTGACAGAGCATTTCATCCTCTTTGCTTGCCTCTTGGTGTTTCTCTGTTCACCCCATCCTTATCTTGTTATTCTTTGAACAACAGAATGTCCCAGGGCACATCTAGGGGCTCTTTCTACACTTCATTTCTAACTGATCTTATCCAACTCCTCACCCTTGGAAGAATCCCACATCCGTGTTTCCAGCCCAGCTGTTCTCTGTCCTCAAAAGCCCAGTCCTACCAGGTCCTACCTAACAGCCCACTTAGATCTCTAACAGAGAATTCATAGAGCTCAATATATCCATGACTCCACTGGAGTGTCTTCCACTGTTTTCATCACCTGAATGATAAGCAACATCACAACATCAGGCCAGGGGAAATGACTTTCTAGTCTTCCTTTCATTCATCAGCAAATCACACTGGCCAAATAGTCCTACCTCTAATGTTATTAAAACGACTTTCTAACTACCACCATTACTTCTTCCCCTATTCTCTTCTCACTCTCAGATTTCATGCTTGCTGTTTACTCAGCAGCTAGACTGAGCTTTAAGTCATATCACTGACACATTTAAATTGATTCATGTTTCGATCCCCTTTGGCATTCAAAATAAAGCTGGCTTCTCTTCCTGATGCTGCCCAGTGTGGTGCGTAAGTTCCTTGGCAGTTTGATCTTAGCACTGCCTCCTCCTCTCCGATCAAAACCTACTGATTTCCCCCTTTCTCACACTGCCTCCCTCCGTACTTCTAACACAGCCAGCATGTCCCTGCTGCAGCGCTCCTGCGGTTCCCCTACCCTGCCTGCATGTCTCCTCTGGAACTAGGCTCACCCTGTGGAACTAGCAAACTTTAGAGGTCTGCTGGTTGCAACACCCAGAAGGATGCTGAGCATTTCAAAATATTTCCCACGCCCATCTTCATAATATTTCCTCATAGCTTAAGCATTTAGCATGGATTCAACAATGGATCCTTCATATCAGCCCTGTGTCATAGATTCCTCTATCATTCCCATTTTGAGACTTAAAACTGAATTACACAGTCAGGTTAAGTAACTTCTGATGTCATGGAGTGTGTGCAGCAATAAAGATCACAGCCTGGCAGTTAGACTATCCTCTGTCAAAGTTAACAATGCCATCGGAAATATCTCCCAGGAATCCTGAAATAGGGAACAAGAAGACTGTACAGCAATGGTCTAGTCATCTTTTCTTTTTTTCCACTGAAACTAAAAATTAACTTGTGTCATTTAAAGTTAAAATAAATTGTTCAATAAATACAGATGAAATAGGTTTCCAATGGACTGCTAAGGTTTATTTTTCAACACATGTTATTTTTCCTGGTATGTGATGCTTTCGTATTTCAAAAATCTCCATTTGCGTTGAGTTTTATTTGGGCTGCAATAAACTCACTATTTTTGCAATGGTTTTGTCTGAGTTCCAGGTGAGGATATTTTCTCCTTCCGAGTTACCTTTGCATGGAGTCATAAATGTTAGAACATTCTGGAATGGGCTTTACAGTGGAGAATGTTAGTACCGTCCAACAACCCATGGGTGGACTCTTGTTCTGCCTCTTCCTGATGGTGAAGCCCATAAACATTTCTCAGTTCTAACGCTTGGTCTCTCTACAGAGGCAGGATTTTGAAAGATGGAAATTAAAGAAAGACAGGATATTCATGCTGATAATGCTGATTCTGACCACCAGAGTTGTACTAATGGCCCCTCTTGCTTTCAGTTTTTCTTAGTTTTCTTTGATATTATATACCAATCAAAATATGTATCTTACACAATTGAACTTTTGTAAAAATCTGAAAGCCCACATTCTCTTTCTCCCATGAACAGAGCCAGTGACTCATCTGATTGCCAGCCACTGTGAGCAGAGAGCTGCACTTGCTGATTGTCCTACTAAGCTTTGCTGGCTGCCTGCTGGCATGATGAACATGCTAAGAGCTCCTGTTACAGAGCACATAATCCACACAGGGAAGCATTTCCTTGGCAACATTTTACGAAACTGCTGGACATTGCTCTGTAGCCCGTGTTAGTCAGCTACACGTGTGCTGTGCAGTGCTGCCTTTCTGACCGCCCCGGAAGACTTACTGTAAGAACTACTGTTCATGTGCTGCTAACTGCACCAGTGGTGCTTTTGCATATTCTCATAATTGTTGCCATGACTGTTTATCCTGAGCCCTGTGAACCTGCAGCTACAGAGCAGGATGAGTTTGTCATCTGCAGATTCACAAGAAAGGATTTTCCATTGAAAAAGCCATGGTGAGTGTCTGCATGATTCAGAAAGAATAGACCTGCTCTAGTGAAAGGATGCGAACTGTCCTTGAGCCAGTATTTAAAAAGGCCCATCATGAATCCAGAGGCCCAGGTGGGCATACTCACTCACCCAAAGAGTAACTGTACTTGTTCCTACAGGCACCTGCTTTGAATAGCCAAGTATATTTTTAAATGGTTACAATGTAATTGAGAGAGAGAGGGGAGTGGGAAAGCTTCATCTACTAGCGTTCTCTCCAAACACCCCCAATAACTATGGCTGGGTCAAGAGTGAAGCTAGGAGTCAGAAGCTTCGTTCAGATCTCACATATTGGTGGCTGGAACCACCACTCATCACTACACCACCATCACTTCCGCCTATGTCTGCGTTAGAAGAAGTTGGACGGAGAATCCAGGGGCAGAGAGCAAAGCCAACCACCCTAACAGCCAAAATGTCATTCTCTGATGACAAAGCATTGTGTCCCAAAGTCTATGTTAAAGCAAGTCTCACATAATCAAATTCCAAGACATTTTTTCTCTTTCAATAGATAAAGCACTAATATATGCTCAGTATGACAATCAACTTTCTAATTATCACTGGTCTATCAATTATGATAGAGTACAATTTTTCTAATGATACTACATTAACTTCAATTTAGACTTAAGATTATGTGTCTTGACATTACAGTCCTTCTAACTTTTATTTTTGTGTTAGTTTCCCCATACATACTGGTCTCATTAAAGTACTCATAATGCTTCAAATAATTCCAGGGTGCGACCATGACACAGTGGAAGGCTGTCTGGCAGATACAGCCTCTGTCCTGTCGTGTACTTCATTTACACTCTGTTCTATAATTTAAAAGCAATAGAAGAATTATCAAGAGTATTAAAAATGAGCTGCCTGCAATGCTAATCACATCTAGAATAGAACTTGGGGAAGCCATAATAATTACATATTGTTAGAACAATTTCATGCTAATTATTTTGTGATGCAAAACAGATTTATCACAATTCCACACATTTTCACTTCAAAATCTACACATTGCTAAACAAACAAGCAAACAACCCCCCCCCCACCTCATTCTTAGTCTTTCTTCTCCCTTGTCAGATTTCCTATAGGTCTCCTTACCCAGAGCAGGTGTGGCTTCTTGCATGTGTCTCTAAGCCTCAGCACTGGTCTTGTCCCGGAGTCACATGCAGATTAAGGGTCTTTGTGTTTCCCCTTTTTGTTTGTAATAATCAGATAAATTCTTTTGGGTCAAAACAGAGCTGACTCAAACTACTTTCTTGCTCTAATCTCAGAATACAGAAAACTCTCCCAACTTGAAGCAAAGAACAGTTTTCAGAATATTTCACCCATTCTCCCTTGATAGCTTTGACTGCAAACTACACAGCACAGAAAACGTGGTCAAGTGAGGGGGCTCAGGACTCACATGGCAGACAGAAACAGACAGGAAGACTGCGCAGCAAGGAGTGCCAGCAGGTAGTGGTTTTGAAAACTTTCTAACTGGAAGATGCGGCTACAGAGGTTGAATTTACAGGGCTGCTCTTGGGATGAGCTGAGAACACACAAAAGGGTAGGTTCTGCACTGTGGTTGCTATCATCTTGCCAAAGATCCACAGCCAAGTCAATGGTATGAAACGTTCTTTGGCATCTGACAAATTAGTCTTTAGCACACTTAGATAACATGTGAGTGAGAGAAATGACGTATAAGAGAGATGAATTGGGACTGCTGTCTTTCATGTGTTTCGTGGCTGTTTAAAAAGATGCCCTGCTGGATAGACTGTGCGAAACTCAGCTTACACTTTTGCTACACATCTCCCTGTATTACTGAAAGCAGTTCAACACGCGAATCAACAGTTAAAAGCACCCACAAGATTTTACGTAAAATTCCACTTATGGGAATATTTTCCAATAGAAATTACGTGGATTGCTTAAAAAAGTTGCAAGCTAAATATGCTTGTAACCAGAAAATTCACAACAGCAAAACCAGAAACATTGTACACACCCCAAATTCAGACAGTAGCTAAAAGCCAGGGGTTTGTGCATTGCAATAATATTCATCCATGCTGAAATCACACATTTTAAAAGGTTTGTAATAGCAAAGTCTTAGATATAACAAAGCACAGGACAAAATGGAGTGCCCAGAATGATCCTAACTACTTAAAAATATGCATGGAAAGGAGTGAAGTTAGTC
This sequence comes from Ochotona princeps, assembly GCF_030435755.1. Taxonomy (NCBI): domain Eukaryota; kingdom Metazoa; phylum Chordata; class Mammalia; order Lagomorpha; family Ochotonidae; genus Ochotona; species Ochotona princeps. The sequence goes on from NC_080837.1 coordinate 75,958,888, forward strand.
CACCATGATGACAAACAAACTTGTCTCTATATGGTGGATTTAGGGATATTTTGCTTTATGTACAGTATATTTTATTGTATCTCACAGAATAGCCACAGTTGATAGATACTATTTTATGATGGATAACAATCTTACATCTAAAAGGTTGAAAAATTCAGCAGTCCATTTTCTAGGAAGATTAAGGGTAATTCTATCACACACTATTAGCATCCAGAAACTAACAGTTACCACTCTATTTTGAAGATGGCCTCAGAGCTACAAAATTAGACAAGAAATACAGTGTCTTGGCTTCCCATGGTTAAAATCCTTGCTCTCACTACCTCCTATTTCAGACCTGCAGTGATCAGAGACTGTGACCATTCGATGTAATTGCGATACTTTGACCAAAATATTATGAACCAATATGTATTCTCAATCCCAGCATATTCCTCACCTCCAACCTACTTAATGAATCTATTACCAAAACTGTAATGCGTCTCCTTGCAAATAGGAACATTCTGTGCGCTCTCAAACATAGACACACTTTCCACTCAGAGCACACTACGAGTGTCAGGGTTCAAAGGATTGCATATCTGGAGAAAACTTGCAAGGAAAACTTCCATTTGATAGATAAGACAGAGCAACGGTCTGGAAGAAGAGTTATTCACGTGAAGCAAGAAGAACATTCAACAATCTGCTCAGGACTCAGGGTGGCTCACAGGACTGTGGCATTTGTATGTTCCCACTATTCTGGCTGGAGTGTGCAGGCATGTTTGGCATGTGTTGGGAAGAACTGGGCATGCTCCTAAGTTCAACTCTACTCAGCAGGACCCCATCTGGGGGCTCAGGACTGTGCCTGCATTGACCTGGACAACAATGTCAGTCAGGGCTGCCAGAGATGGCTACAGCACATGGGAATGTCTCAAGGTTCCTTGATCTGTCTCCCTCTCTCCTCGTCTCTCTTTGCTTGGATCTGGGAGGGCCAGGAGAGCAGGAACTGTCCAGAGAATGTACAGAAACTGTCCTAGCCCCAGAAGACTCCTTGCAGACAGAAGTGATCTTGGCAGACTGTGGTAGGGCAGCTGTATATTTCCAATCCCTGGATGACATACAAGGAGAGGGCTCTGGGCTACCTCTGGGACCCAGGAGACTTTTGTCCCGAGTTGAATGTCATGATCAGACTCCATTAACTTAAAGTTGTGATCATCTTGGTTAATTCAAGCAATTGTAGGGCAGAGGCGGGGACAAGGGGAGCAGAACTATCCACCTCATAAGAACATTCATCTGTAATGTTGATTATCCCTAGTCTATTGGCAAGAGGTTAGAATGGGTACACAATACCCTAGGCCAGGGTAAAAGCGGCTATTGGAGATGGTAACACTGAACCTCGGGACTGCCTTCACACCAGGCAGTTCAAGATCTTTGCACGTGTTTTTAGATGGTCAGAGTTCCAGGCTGTTGGCTCAGGCCAGAACTGTTCTGGATACTTTTCAACACCACGTAGCTCAGGGTTGGGCTCCAAGACAATTCAATTGCATAATGAAACAAAAGAGGACAGTCAAAATGTGGTACACTGACTTGTCTAACAAGCAGTGACTGTCCTTTATGCTCATGAACTTGTGAATCTTGCTTTAACCCGAGTAGGAGGAGACACAGCTCAAATGAAACCATCTTTGGATTCCATTTCAGAAAAATGTAACCTGCCTCTTTGTGACTCACTTCAGACACACCACACCAGAAATCATCACGCTAAGGAAGAAAACATGGATTAGGGCAAGGACCATTTACTGACAGCCAACTAAAGGGCACAGCCTGCCAAGTCAGCAGGTGAGGCTTTGCTACATTGACCTACTCCGTTGAAAGGCACCTGTGCCCTGTACTGATAAAATCAAAGCATAGATAACTTACCCCAAGTGACTGGATAAGTTCATGGAGATACAAAAAAGAAGGAGGTTTTTGATCATGATAAAGCTAGAGAACATTCCATTGTCCATTCCCAATAAGAATAATAGTCGAAGTAGATGATTAGCTGAAGCAGGAAGAATTAATTCTCTGTTTCTCCAACCGGATCTCGCAGCTGAAAAGGAGAAAAAGCATGCGATTATCCACAAATCTGGGTCACTAAAGGGGAACCAACTCCCACTACTGGGCAGCGCTTTACAAAGACAAGAAACCTGGCTCTTTCCCAGACACTGGTCACAGCATGTGTTTTCTGTGACCTTCACTGTGAAGCTGTTCAAAGAAGTTGCAGTGGGCTTAATTTTCAAGTTCACATCCTAGTGCAGAATTATTCTAATTTTCGGAGGCCTCCAGTACTCTTCCTAGCATGCCACCAAATGACCCATTAAGACGATTAAAACAAATGCTTCAAATTATCTCAGCAGCTGTATTTCGTATCCTTCAAATCCACAAGTGGAATAAATTTACCTTTCTGAAATATGTGCCACGAGTTCAAAGTCAGCAAGCTACTCTTTGTTCTGCAAGATGCTGGAAGTAGGTGGAAAGAGGGAGAGAAAGGTACAATTAAGAAACAAGTCTTCTACAGGATCGTGATGACAGAACTAAAAACGACCTGCCACTCTGTGGGCATCCAGCTCCCGTCAGGAAACAACTGAACAATCCCTGCGTTTGAGGAGGTGTCTCAGTTCTGTGCTGGGCCCTAACGAATGCACTTACAATCCAGGCAGGCACCATTCCTGAGCTCAGCAACTAACCTCGAGCAAAAGGCACATATTTCCCCATATGCGCATAATGCAAATAGGTTCTCGTGGTATTCGACACACCGAACGTGCAAAAAGGAGCATTTTCCCCTAGGAGACCCCGGCAAACTCCAGGATCGGGAAACACACAACAGGTACTTAAAAACAAAGGCCCTCCCTCTGGTACTCCTGCCAAGAAGGGCAGGATGCCAGGCGGTGGTCGCCGCGAAGGGTCCTGGGGCTCGTCGCCCGACCCGGACTAGAGTCCAGGCGGCGAGCACGCGGCGCTGTATGCGGGGAAACACGAGCACCGCCTCTTCCTAGCCCTCTGCCCCAAACCATTCGACCCTCAAGGAGAGACTAGGTTCCCGCGGTCTCTGGACTCGCAGGCTTGCCAGGGCCGGTGCGCCGGAGCAGGTGGGCGCGGAAGCGGCACTGCGGAGCCGCATCTCGGCCGCCCCAGCACCCGCGGCCCCCACGCGCCCGGTCCGCAGCAGCTCGCCTGGCATCTCCCGCTCCCGGGCCCACCCCGACACGCTACGGACCCTCTCAGACCTCCCCAGCACCTGCCCCGGTGCAGTTAAGCGCTCAGCCGGGCAGCGCCTTCCTCCTCGGCTAGCAGCGCGAGGTGCGGCGGTGGCTCCTTGTCCCCCCCTTGCCTCAAGCAGTCCGTGCAACACCCCCGCGGGGCCCGCGCCCACCCAGCGAGCAGCCCTAGGACCCCGTGAGCCTTGGAACCCCGGATTAACAGGAACCTTCCAGGTGGGCGATTTAGCTCCTGCGACGGCGGTTGGGGGCGTCCCCCAGCATCCGAATCCTAGGGGCGGGCCCGTAGGCGCTGCGCCTGCTGCCAGGTCCAGTGGGGCTGTGCCTCCCAGGACAATCCCTGCCCTCCCTAGCCCCGTCTTCGACCCCGCAGTCGCCGGGGGAAAGTTTGCTCTCGGAGCTGCCCGTGGCGCCCCGCCTGCTACCCACCTCTCCTCCCCGGCCACGCAGCCCCGAGGGGAGGGGTGTGGGCCGATCCGAAGCCGCCCGTCCTGGCACTCCCGCCTGCGTCTTCTTACCCCACTGCCCGGGTCCGGCGCGCCCGGGGCTTACCCTGCGCGCCGGCCCTGGGAGGCGAGCCGTCGGCGAGGGTGCATCCTCTCCTTCTCCGCCTGCTCTCGCTCGACTGGCAGGCGCGGAAGGCCAGTGCGGCGTCACCGCCCCATGCTGCCAGCGCGAACTTGCCCAGTGCTCCCGGTCCGAGCTGACCGGGAGCCCCGCGCTCCCGCCGCTGCCCTGCGGCTCAGCTCGCTTCCGCGCCGCGCCCGAGGCCGCTAGCTGCCCGGCTGCGGATCCCCCCGGCGCCCCCGGCGCACTCTCGCTCGCTCTCACCTCTCCAGAGCGCCACATGTCGTCTCCGGGTGTGCGGAGCGTCCCTCTGCAGAGGCGCTCCGGTAGAGGCCGCCAGACTCTCACCAAACGCGCCCTAGGCCCGGCCGAGCAGAGGGGGAGGGCTGCCGGCCGCTTGGCCTAGTCGGGACAGGCCACATTGCAGCTGAAGTTTCTTGGAGCTTAGCTGATGCCTTCCCCACCCCGACCTCAGGCTTTTTTAAGCCAAGGTGAGAATGGGTGTCACTCGAGAGCTTGAGACCCTTGCTTTCCAGAGCTTTCCCCGTGTAGGGTCGACGGAGCCCAAGGCTGCCCTGTTCCCCTCCTCTCCCCCTCCCACTCCGCATTTTCCTCAGAAAAATGCCGGCTCCTGAGCGTCCTTAAGGGTCCCTCGCCGGAAAACCGCCACTAAAACATAGTAGCTGCGAATGAAACTCTGCGCCTCCTTAAGCTGCTTGAGGTTCCATTGTTGGACCCCAGGCCTGAAGCCAAGGCTGCTGCCTCCATGCCCTGGGGCCCAGTGACTGGAGGTCAAGTGGAGAGGCTGGGGCCTCGGTAGTCCCTCTCGATGGGTGCTGTTCGTGGGGGTGGTGCTGGTGTCTGTCTCAGAGGTGATGGTGCCGTGAGGATGCACCTAGGACCACCCCTCCCTGCTCCGAACAACACCTGCAGAACGCCTGCAAAAGCAACTCACCTCCTCAGCGGCTTGCTGTGAGAACCTCAGGTAAAGCCTCCTGGATTACGTTCAGGTTTACGTTATTGTTCTGCCCGCAGGTGAAACTGGTTGCATTGCTGTTGTTATTGCAGTGAGATAAAGTGGACTCTAACTCCTTCAGAACACGTCTTCCATTCTTTCCGTAGCTGAGGCCCCTCGGCTTTCCAGCGAGGTCTCTTGTAAGGTTTTCCAAGTCTAAGCCAACTGCTGGTGCTTTTGCGGGTCCCCAAATCCAGACATTACCGGAACGTGAGGTGTTACAGATATATTCCAGGAACAGGACATAAATATATAAGAATGTGAAAGCCAGTGCTAAGTATTATCCTGGATACACTTTTAGCAACAACATTACATTAAATGACGAGGAGCCTAGTGGTTCCTCCTTTGTGAAGCATAAATCTAAAAGAATACTTTGGACGAAATTGCTAATTCTACAATGGACAAGTTGGGATATTATTAATAAGTGAATATATCGACTTCAGTGGAAGGATGCATTTGGAGGGTTATGCCTAGAATGCCTGTGGTTTTGTAGATTTTTCTGTCAGTTTTATGTCAATACATTACCAAAAGAATAAGAAATAGCTCAAGATTCATTCTCCACTGCACTTGCGCTTGTTGCGTAAGTACTTTGCGCTGCCTGTGACGCAATGGGGAGCCATCTCTCCTCCTTACTCCGTCACCTGTAACGTGTGTAAGGGTGTCTTGTGTTGGATTCCCTGGCTACTTGTGGAGATGGTCCTGGACACATTGCTGAAAAAATACTTTTTACCACTTTAGTATTTTTTGTTTCTATAGGCAATTCAGAGTTTGTCCTGAGTACTCGTGTTCACCAATTGAGTTTGCATTTGTCCTACCAGATTTTGTTGTTGTTGTCGTGGAGTGAAATGAAGTTGTTATAATCCTGGTAATCAGTAGAGGGCATCCCAGTTCCACCTAACCTCAGTTTCACCCAGTCTTGATAACTTCATTTTCAGTGTGAGAGCCTGGGGAAGCCAGGCAATGGGTGGAACTTAGCAGGAAAGAGCCGACTGCAGCTCACTAGACACAACACATCCACTCTGTGTCTGGACTGGAGGCTGAGCAGGACGGCAGTGCTCCTGTGACAGGGCACAGCAGAGGTGTTCATCGACTCCCCGAGATTATGTACCTACCTTTCTAACTCTCATTTTTTCACTTGGTGTAGTATCCTCGAGGTTCATTCATGTTGTCACAAGTGAAGGATTAAGGCTCAGAAATGTTCCACCTCAATCCATTGTATGGAACACATTTTCTTTATTCCTCTTCACAGCAGGTATTTTGATTGTTTCTATATCTTGACTATTGTAAAAAAAAAAAATTCTGCATTGAACATGGAGGTGCAAAGATGTCTTCCACGCAATGATTTTATTTCCTTGGGATGGAAAACCCCACAGGGAGATTGCTGGATCACATGGTTGTTGCAAGTGGTAACAACCAGGGACTTGTAACAATGAGAGAGGAGGAGATGCTGGCTCAGGGATGCATACGTGGTTTCAATTAAGCAGGATAAACCATCTCTGAAGATATAATGTACAACAGTGTGGCTGCAGTTAACAGAACTTAATTTTATACATGGAATTTGCTGAAAGAGGAATTTTATATTCTCACCATGCAAAAACAAAAAGATGATAGTAACTATGTGAAACAAAGGGTTAGTAATGACCTTAACTGTGCTGATTACCAAATACTATATTTCTGTTGAATCTTCAAGCTCATCACCTTAACCAAATACCAGTTAAATAAATGATGTGTCTATTTGAAAAACAGAGGGACAGAGACAAACAGAAAGAGCTCCCATCTTCTGGTTCACTTCACAAACACTTGCAGTAGCCGGATCTGAGCCACTTTGAAGCCAGGAGCAGAAATCTCCCACTTGGGTGTTAGAAATCCCACCATTGGTGCCGCCTTCTAGGTCTGCACAGGCAGGAAAGTGGAGCCAGAAGGCTCAGCTGCACTTTTAACACAGGCACTCAGATATGAGCTGCAGGCTTCTTAGCCAGTTTCTGAGCCAACAGGCCAAGCACCTATCCTCATATAACATTTTTAATTGTCAGTGATACCTCAGTAAATTTAAAAAATAATGATTCCTGAGGAACCAAAATTTTGATAAAGATGAGAGACTGAATAAAGACTGTTGTAAGCCAAGAACCCACATGTGTAGAGTAAGGCAGGCTCGTGAAATTGCGTGCAATTTTGTCTTCATAAAGAATCAAGTGTGCAGTAAAGACACAAGAGGTTGGCTGAGATACGCAGGCGGAGCTCAGGGAGGAGAAAACAGTGAATGTGGAGTCATGGAGTTGGCTTGCAACTGCTAGCTTCAGGGAGCCCCTGAGCACTTTTGTGAAAAGAGAATGGTGCTATTTCAAAATTACTCTAGAAAGTATCTACAGGAAAAAAAAAACTCGCAAGAGGGAAACCTGGGTGAAGAGCATGTATGAATATCGCAGATGCAAGCCAAGGCCAGCTCATGGGAGGAACCGAATAAATCATTGAGTTACTTCACTAATGTAATGATAAACGCTTCAATTCACATGTATTCAAAACTGTCTTATGAGTGTTTTTCTGCAAACCGAACAAGAGGTTCTTGGTTGTTAAGGAAACGGAAAGGTCAAGTCCGACTGGAAGAAGTGTGAGAATTCCTAGGAAAAGATGACATTTGATTTGGACCCTGAGAATGAATGTGCACAGAAGACAATAGAAAAGGCAAAGTGAAGAGAAGGAAAGAAGGGAGGAAGGTGCGAGGCACGCTCTGTGACAAATGCTCCATCTTTGTAAAACACTTGGGCCAGTTCGGACCCCTAGGTCATTTTGTTCATATAATTAGATAGAAGCTAAGGCTCAGTGAGATACCTGATCTCACCACTGTGTTATTCAGAATGGTGTAAAAGCAATAAAAAAAAAAGGCAAACAAGAGATACACAACTAGGAGAGAAAGAAATAGAGCTGACAACATGTGCTGGTAATATGATTATCACACAGAATCTCTCAAGGAATGTCAAGAGAATATTCAAGAAAGAATGAAAAGTAGTCAGTAGGTTCGTTGAAGTGTTTATTTCTTTGTGTATTGAACATGTGAGGACTAAAACTAAAAATATGGTTCCATTTGCAATTATGCAAGGAAAGTGAAATACAGCTATAGAATCCAGGAAGTATGCGCAGAACTTACTTGCTGAAAACTACAAAAACACTGTTAAAGCCAATCAAAGAGCAATGCAGTGCGCTCCCTTGCTTCCAAATCAAAGGTGGACTCCCAATGAAACTGTTGGACAAGAATAGACGATGGGATGTCGGACTGTCTGACGTTGTTTGTACCAGCAATGTCAGGGCACACTTAAATAAGAGACTGATGGAATCAGGGCTCCTTATGAAACCTTATGCTATTGTAACAACGTGGGGATTGGTGGGGGGGAGGGGCACAAATCCAAGACTCTACAAAATTGTACCATAGAATTCCAAAATTCAAAATAAAATTAAAAAAAAAAACAAAGAGTGCTAAACAAATGGAGAATTGTGTTGCATTTACACAGTGGATGACATTGCCTGCAATTGTTTCTTCTCCAATCGATCTACAGGTTCAGTGTGAATTTTATCAAAATGTCTACACACACACACACACATACACACACACACACACACACAGAAAGACACATGCTAGAATTCACATTTGAAAGCAGAGCAGACACTTGGGGCGGGGGTGTTGTGGCGTGGCAGATAAGGTTGCCACTTGGAATGCGGACAGCCTGCTGCCTCTGATGCTCCCGTCCCGCGTAGGCACTGATCTTAGCCTGCTCCACTTTTAACACACCTGATCACTTTCAATTCACCTTCCTGTTGATGGTCTGATAAAGCAGTGGAAGAAGGCCCAGGCACTTGGACCCCTGCCACTCACATGGAAGACTTTGAGGTAAAGCTCCTGGCTTCAGTTGACCCAGCCTGGCCTTGCAGCCATCAGAAGAGTGGGCCAGCAGATGGACGATCTCTCTTTTCTCATCCTCCTTGTGCAGCTGTGACTTTCCAATAAAAATAAATGAAAAAAAAATCTTTTCTTAAAAAAGAAAACCAAAAACTTCAGAGTAATGAAAATGATTGTGAAAAACCAGAAAATGGAAAAAATCACATCACAGAATTTTAAGGTTTCCTAGGTAACCGCAATCATCAGGACAGTGTGATATTGACAGAAAACAAAGAGGGTAGAGAACAAAGTAACAGATGTACATGTGTAAGACCAGAGATGATTTGCCCCAAAAAGGAGCAGGAGGATAGACTTGTCAACAACTGAAGTTGAAGCAATTGAAACTCTGGAGGCAAATAAAATTAACCTCACATGGCTTATAAGAAGTTAGTAAACATAGACCATACTCTAAATGTAAAACATGTAGAAGACTTTTCTGTGAGAATGTAGAAGAAACTGAGGCCTAGGCCTAGGTCCCAAGGGACATCGCATGATAAGAATAACCCACAAAAAGAAAAACATGACACATTAGACTTCCACTAAATTAAAAAAAAAAAGGTTTCTCAAAAGACTCGGTTTAGAAGGCAAAAAGAACAGTTTACAAATGAAGAGAAGGCACTTGCAAGCCACGAGTCTAACCATGGAAGTTGAATCTAGGATCTGTGAAGGACTCAAAACTTAACAGTGACAAAAACCAATCTAGTCAGAAAATGGGCCGACGTTATGAAGAGAGATTTCAACAGAGGATGAAAGATGACAAATAAAGCAGTCATTTGCTGGCAGGAAAAGTAAAAGCATAATGAACTATCACTGTACATTTATCAGAGCAGCTAAAAGGAAATAACAATATCACAGGCTGATGAGAATGCAAAACAAATGTGTTTCTCACAGTTTGCTGGTGGAAATGTTCAGAAATCCAGCTTTTTCAGACAAGGGTTGCAACATTTGTCTTTCTGAAACTTACAACACAAAATCCTCCAACCGCTTGCACAGCGGTGTTCAGTGCAGCGTTATTTCTAATAGCCAAAATTGAAAACAACTCCAATTTACTGCAGTAGGTGAATGGCTAGTCAAACTGGTCTACGCATCCTGTTGAAGAGCACTGAGCAATAAGAACACGTGGATCATGTCAACTATGAACAAAGATAGGTTTGCTTCTTGCTTTACAATCTATATACCCCTTACTTCCCTTTCTTTTCCCATTGCACTAATTGGAATTTTAATCAGGATATTAAATAAAAATGATAAAAGAGGGTATGTTTCTCTTGTTTATAATCATAACGTTTCTGTTTTTAAGTGGTAAATTTAGACCAGGAGCCAATAAACCATGGCCTATTATCCAAATACAGTCTGGTTGTGAGAGCGAGCCATTCGTTCACGTGTTGACTCTAATGACAATCAGAAACAGTCACCCTGCACAAGCCCGAAGTGTTGATACTCCAGCTCCCTACAGCTAATTTTGGAATCCTTGGTTACAGCATTTGTAATGATAATAATTTTATATCTAAATTCATTTTGTGTCTTTTTTTCCATTTTATTTTAGGATTTTTATTTGTTCTTTCCTGCTGCACTTATTTTTCTTCCTTTTAAAAATTGTTTTTAATTCTATTCATTTTCTTCTAAGGAGATGAAAAATGTCCTTTTACTTTTAAGTTTTTCCATTTAACAAAGTCTAAAGTTAGTGGACTGATTCTTCTGATAAGCTGATTCTTTATAAAATGTGAACACCTACCATTTCCCCCTGGATACACATGCCATTTCTATCCATTATGTTACATCTTTTAAAAGTATAAATGTGAATTAGACCCTTTTATTACTGTAGATTCTAAATAGAAAATAATTTTTAAAAATGTGTATCAGTTCAGTCACTAATTTTATCTGTCCAAGCTTTCTGCTAGAATCTTGCTTCGTACATTTCTGCAGTGTGTTTGCTCCTCGCTTTTTCTTGGTCGGCCTCCGCTGCAGTACATGCTCTAGGTCTTTATTTCCAATATGTGTTTGGGCAATTTTTTTTTTAATCTGAAAACATCCTAGTGTCCCACCCATTGCTGAATATTAGTTTTGCTAGGAATGTAATTCTAAGTTGGCAGTTATTGTCTGTCTGAACCTTGGCGATACCTTCACATAGGCTTGTCTCTCACTGTTGTTATTTTGAAAAATTTCCCAGAATTCATGTATTTTAGGTAATACAATGTTCTGCTGTCTTTTAAGATTCTCTCTCCCCCTCTGTTCAAGAAGGTTCAGGGTGCCCAAGTATTTATTTTTAGTTTTTTTTTTCTATGAAAAAGTGTTCTTACGCTTTTAAAACTTATCTTTATTTATTTTTTTTAAAGAAGAAAATCTGTGTTTCTTGTTTGGAACTTTCTCATTCCGGAGTATTAGCGAGTTATCATTAGGACTTCTCATCCTGTCATCCATATTTCCCACCTCTGCCTAGTTCAGCGCCTGCGTTCCTGTGCTACAGTTATTTTAATTTGCCATCTTGTTAAATTCCTATCTGCTGTCTCATTTATTAAAGCCATGTGTAAGAATTCAATCTTACTGAAGTTGGTTATTTTCAAAACATTTTACTTGTTTAATTGTTGAATTAACCTTGTTATTTTGATAGTCTCTTGTTCCTCAGGGGTATTTTATTCTATTATACATGTATTTACATATAATTTGTATTTAAAAGGCATTTTGATATCTACATGCTTATTATACAGATGTGTGAACACCGTAGTGCCTAAGGGTTTTGTGGGTTTAAGTTTTATCCCAATAACCCATTCTTACGGTGACTTACTTAGTGTACCCCAGTGTTATATAGATGTAGAACTTAGTGGTTTTAGTTGGAAATACTTGTCTCTAATTCTAGTGTGGACTTCTTTTTTTCTCAAACTGGGATTAAATTAATGTAAGCTTTCAATGTTGTTTTGGATTTTTATTGACCAAGAAGATGAAAACAAGCTGATTTCCACACTTAAGATCCTCTCAGAGCTTCAGATTTCCACAATCAATGGTTCTTGGTCCCGTCAGCTCCGCTTCTTCTCTGTCTCGTCCTTTTTTGTTTCTCCTTCGTCTTGCCAGCTTTCCAAGACAAAGCACGATTTTCCTAACCCTGTGCCTCTGCTGGAAAGCAGCTTGTTACACAGCACATAAAAGTCTCTTCGTGGAAACATCAAGTTGAGCTTCCTTTCCTTGGATGACACACTCATCCTCGGAGGTAAATAATCAAGCCTTGGTGCTCACTCTTGCCTGCATAGTTGATCTGGGAGATTTCACTTACTTTCTGATAGCACATCACAACATGAATGGCTATGTCAAAATTTAGGCTGCGTGTACTTTCATTGTGCAGGCTGTCGTTGGAGAATCCAGTTGTAGTTTTGGAAATAGAACTCTATTCTAGTTTATTATTTTTTCTATGTGCCTTATATTTAGAAATGTTTTCAGTTTTTCTCTTCATGAGGTTGTAAGATTAACAAAGACCAATAGTTGACTTTCAATCAGTGCATCGGTATTTTAATGTCAAATCGGATATTTGCATTATATCAGCTGTATTTTGTGAGCATCAAGTGACTCACCCTCTGTAAATCTAGTGATTACTCAGGTTTTCTATACATGTAAAGTAAGAAGTTCATGTGATTTAGTGGAAAGCCTACTAGACACAATCATGGTCACTGTCTGAATGTGCATGTTCTTACTCATTCTATGAAGGAGTTGCATCCTTATTGGTGAAGGGAGAAGACCGAACCAAACTCATTTTAGTGTCATGCTTAATTGTCTTGGAATAAGTGACAAGTCACAAATTTAGGAACACTTGGATGAGAAGCAATGAAAGTCAACAGTTATCTTGGACTTTGATATGGCATATATGTACAGTACCTTCTCATTGTGTTTTAATGATCTTTTCCTTGGGACAAATGACATAAATCAACTTGTCAGGTAGTTCCTTTCCATTTGGGCACTGTAATGATTAAATGTAGGTGAGATTTAGCTGGAATGGCCAGATATCTAGGTGTTTATTTGTGGTTGTTTATGGAAGAGATTAGTGTTGAATTGATGAGTGAGTAGAAAGTTCTCACCCATGAGAATTTTTAGCATCCAACCTTCTTAGGGCCTGGGAGGGGGAGGGGGAAGAATTCACTCTCCCAGAGCTGGTGCATTTGTCTTCTGCACAGTCATCTGTGCTCCTGATGCGTAGGTCCTTGGAATGTTGATGATCCTGTTCTTAGACTCCCCATTTCAGGAGGAATCATCTTCCTGGCTTTCCTGGGACACTCTCACCAACCTCCCTGATGGATGATTCTATCCCTTAGGAGTCATTTTTTCTAGGCATCTGCGCACTGTCTTTGAAGAAGCCCTTATTAAGGTCATCTGTTGATTTTTCTCATTGGTTTTTAGAAAACTTTTTAATATGCTTCGACTTTGAATAAAATTCTGAATTTAAGTAAAAATCTCTGTGCAGTCCCCTTTGATCTGATATTTACTTGATGTGAAATTATTTTTGTGAGTGTGGTGAAGTTGGAGATAAGTTTAACTGTTTTGATATGCATGTGAAATTGAACCAACACTATTGAAGAGGATTATCATTTCACCTCTGCAATGCAATGTTCCCCTTTGTGTTTTGACAAGGGATTATGTATTTCTGTCCCTGCCCTATCATCACGACCTAATTATTGCATCTTTACAATAAGTCTTAGTATTGTCAAACAAACTTTTATGTAAGATTATCTTGGTTATCTTTGACCCCTGACAAGTCTAAAATTCAGAACCAGCCTTGTCAAATTTCATTGTTATTTTATTATTTTCATGGGTTTTCCTAAGATTTTACTGATCATACTAAAGGAAAACTGGTTTTATGTCTCATGAACATAATTTATTTATATGGTTCCGTTTAAATTTCACTGCATAATATTTCATGGCTTTTTGTGTAATGGCTTTGAATATTGATTGAATTTATTTTTGGTTTACTGGATGAGTTTAAATTGTTTTTTAATTTTTATTGTTTCTTGATGTAGTTCCATTGGCTCAGGGATTTCCCCTTACTCCTGCCCTATCCCCCTCTCATGAATTTAAATGTTAATGATAGTGACGTGCTTTTTATAATTCATTCCTGTTTTTGTCTTGCATATATGTCCTTATTAAGTAAATCAACTGTTGATATTTAAAATTTCTGCTAATAGGAAGGTTGTCCAGGACTTTTTCTTTCTTGACATTTTTGTTTAGCTACTGATATCATAAAAGCATAGGGAGATATTTCTTTCCTTTATTTTTGGGAAAAGCCCAAAATATCTCTTTAAGTTCTGAAAATACTTGATAAAATCTAAGAAAAGAGTTTTCTTCTTAAGTTTTAATTATGGTTTCAATTTTTTTTTACTAAGAGTGATATTCATTTTATATTTTATCAGTTATATAAAATGCATTTTTCTAGGAACATGTGCATTTATTTCTATTATCCAGTCAAGTTTTAGCATATGGTTTTCCAAAAGATATTTTCATTTTGTGTCTTTTAAAAAATATATTTATTTGAAAGGTAAAATTACAGAGAGGAGAGACAGAGAAGATCTTCCATCTGTTATTTCATTCCCCAAATGCCCACAATGGACACAGCTGAGCCCACCCAAAGCCATGGGTTTCCTCGGGTTCTACCACACAGATGCATGGGCCAAAGGATTCGGATCATCCTCTGCTGCTTTTCTGGGCGACAAGCAGAGAGTTGGATCAGAAGTGGAGCAACTGGGCCATGAACTGGTGTCTGTGTGGGATGCTGGTATCACGGGGTGACTTACTAGCTTATTTAGTGAAGTCACTGGCCCTGGTTTATTGTATCTTAATGTTTACAGTATCCGTACATATCATGTTTTTCTATTAATAATAGCAATTATGTATATCTTTCTTGTTTATGATTAGCCTTGTCAGGGATATGTTATTTTTACTATTTTCAGTTCAAATTTTAGCTTTCTTGATTATTTTCTTCTAAATGCTACTTTTAATTTATATGTACTTCTTTTTCACTTTTGTGTTTTTCATTTTATAACATTCTGATTTTTCATATATACTTATGTATAGTCATATATGTTGCTATGTATAATTATGGTTGCCTATATAGTCCAGCTGCCTTAAATTCTCCTGATATCACAGCTCTGGCTAAATCTTGAGGCATGGAAATTAGATATACTTTATCATTCATTTGAAATATTGAATCATGGATCTTTGACTCATGAGCTGTTTGGGAATATGCCTTTTTTAGCTTTGAAGTATTTTGAGATTCTGCAAGTTCTCTTTTTAGCATTCTTTGAGAATTCAGGTTTCTTATGCTTTGGTTTTGTTTTTCAATCCCTGTGTACTGAAAGCATATTTCTTATTGCTTTGCAATTCAATCTAAGAAAATTTTATTGTTAGAGGGTACAGTTTTCTAGTGAGTTGCTATGCAAATTTAATCCAATTTTGGAGTTTAATTTTAAAATTTTGTGTATTTACTTATTTTTAATCACTTTAAAAATCAGCTACTGAGATGAGAGGATGTTTCTTTCATGTTTCTCATTAGTTCTGACCATTTTAGCAGTTTATGTAATTGAGCCTTTTTTTAGACTGTGAATTTGTAATTATCATACTTGTACAGAAAATTTTGAGATATCTCTTTTTATCTCTAGCAATGCTTTCATTGTGAAGTCTTTATCTGAGGATACTGCTGGTTTTCTTTTTATAAGATTCATTTATTTAATAAAAATATCAAGTTGCAGAGAGATACAGATATTTTGTCTTTTGGTTCACTACATAAATGGTACAACGGCCAGTGCTGGACCAGCCCAAACCAGGAGCTTTTGTTTACTCTCCCACGTGTGTGCAGGGGGTCCAAGGACTTGGCCTGTCTTCTGCTGCTGCACCAAATGTGCTTACAGGGAGCTGTACCAAAAGTGGAGCAACTGGGATAGGAAACAACACCCAGATGGGATGCTGGTTTTGCAAGAAGCTGCTTAACTCACTGTGCCACAACACTAGTCTTGTATGTTGGCTTTCTTTCAGTTACTGTTTATATAACCTATATTCTTCCGTGTTTTATCTAAATTTTAACTAAGTGAAGTAGAGAAACTGGAAATCTTGTTTACTAAATATATGAAATATATGCAATTTATATGTACAGTTTCAAGAACATATTATTTCCTATTCCTCCCACCTTCCTACCTCCTTTCTTATATTTTTTTAACTTCGCAATGGCGTACTTTCTTTTTTTAAAAAAAATTATTAATTTTTATTGGAAAATCAGATTTACAGAGAGAAGGAGAGACAGAGAGAAAGATCTTCCATCCTCTGGTTTACTCCCCAAGTGGCTGCGATGGCTAGAGCTGAGTTGAACTGAAGTCAGGAACCAGGAGCCTGCTCTGTGTCTCCCATGTGGGTCCAAGTTTGCAAGGTTTTAGACCTCTACTGCTTTCCAAGCCACAGGCAGGGAGCTGGATGGGAAGTGGAGCATCCAGGATATGAACTGGTTCCCATATGGGATCCTGGCATATACAAGGTGAGGACTTTAGTTACTAGGTTATTGCACCGGGCCGCAATGACATACTTTCAATTTCCTTTGTAATTGCAAGGTTAATATCCTACAAAATAAAGAATTCAACAAGTAGTAAGCAGAAAACCATTGCTCCTGAAGAGTATAGACAAGGGTTATAAACAATAATCAAATTTTCAAAGTTTCATCTCACTGATATGCATTGAATAGCATTCTAAAAATACTCTGTATGTTAGTTACAGGGAAAACATATGATATGTTTTTAAAATTGGCTTATTTCACTAAGCATAATTATTCACAATAACCAAAATTTGAAAACAACTTATTCATTCTTAATAGACTGGATAAACAAATTATGGTAGGTACATTCATGCACCATATGGTGATGAAAATAATGACTATGTCAGGTAGCAATATGTGAAAATTTCTTATACAAATGTTATGCAGATGTTATTGTATGATGTCATTTATATAAAGTTTAAACCAGGCAAAGTGAGTTAGTGTTGTGGCCCAGTGGATTGAGGTGTTGTTGTGCCCAGATTTTGAGATTCCCAGAAATCACCATGAGTCTGAAGTAGATCCAAGTGCATAAGGGTGGTTTATTCAAACTTAGCATGTTCGAGCTTGGGTTCTTGGTTGAAAGCACTCAGCCAGCAGATTGACCGGCCAACTGGCTGGCCGGGACCAACACCCCTTGCTGTAGTGTAGCCCCAAACAGCACATTCATAGGGTTTTTATAGGGGCAGTCCACAATACCTTGGAAAGGGGCAATTCACAGTAGCCACAATAGGCTGCAAGGTGAGGGGAAATACCACACATTCCCTGCCTATTTCTGCTGGACAGCCCATGCCTCCAGCGAGTAAGTTAAGCACCCACTTAATTACTTGGAGCCACCTGTGAGATAACCAGACTTATGTGGGCCTTATTCATGAGATTTGGGGCTCATCGGTGCTAAAAGTCACATATGCCGTGTGGCATGCAAGCTCACACAGTTTCTTAGTAGCAGTGAGCCGTGAGCAAGTAGTTAGGATTTTGATACTGAGGTCCGGCAGTGTCACCTGCAGTGCACATCCAACTCCTTGCTAATTGGTCTGGGAAGTCCCTGAAGCCTTTGTCCCTGCCCCTCACATGGGAAATCCAGATGCCGCACACAGCTCTTGGCTCTGTCTGGCCCCGCAGTGGCTCTCAACATTCTGGGGAATGAACTAGCAGACACAAGTTTCTCTCTCTCCCCCTTTCTCTGTAACTCTGCTTTTCAAATAAATAAATCTCTAAAAGATAAATACATGATTCTAGAAGTCACCACAGGAGGACCTTTGTAGGCTGGGAACATTTTCTTTTTCTTGGTGATGGTTACATGATATTTTTATGTTGTGAACTCATCGTCCTTCACACTTGTTATTTAGGAGTTCTTCCCTCTTGTAACTATGCATCTAGAGGAACATTTGAAAATACTTAACAGCGGGTTTTGTACCTAGCTGTTTGACCTAGTGACTGAACTGCCAGTTGGGATGTCTGCTTTTCATATTAGAGTGCCTGTGTTTGAGTTTTAGCACTACTCTTACTCCAGGTTTCTTGTGGATGTGCATTCTGGGAGATAGCAGGTGATGACCCATGTTTTGGGTACCTGCCACCTCCACAGGAGACCTGGCTTGCATGATCAGGTCCTGAGTTTGGCCTGGCACAGTCTTAGCGATGGTGGGCATTTGGGAGTAACTCCATGGATGACAGGACTTGTTCTCTGTCTCTGTGTTTCCATCTCTGGCCCTCTTAGGTGCTCTGATTCTTATCTTCAAATTAACAAAAAATAATGAACACATCTAAAGGAGATTGTTTTATAAATGCCTAATACAGTGGAATTATCTTCGACACATGCCTATTATGTTCCTGAGATTGATACTAGACATTAAATTTACATCTTTGTGGACAGATCCCAGCTCTCAAGCCTATGTGGATGCGATTTGAAATTGACATGTACCCTGACTGCAGTTGTTGCTGGTTTCCTTCAGAGACCCCATTTCAACTTCCCCAGTGGCTCTGCCATCTCAATCCAGCACATTCTGATGTTAAGCATCAGGGAACAATAGCAGAGCAGCTGATTGCCCCGAGGCGCGTGCTTTAACTCTTTCCATTTTTTGTATCTGTTAGGTTGGGTTAATTATATCTCATTTTATGATGCTTGCAAAGTACATTCATATCTGATATAAACACCAGATAAAGTATAGCTTTTTCAATATTTTGGTTTAGATTTTGACTGTGAAGGAGTTCAGCTTATCTTGGGGCACTACATTGCTTGCCGGTTCCATATATAGGTGCTTTGTGTGGGAAAGCAAAAGATGTCATTTGTCAGAACTGTTACAGGAGAATGGGCTAGGCTGCCTCTGCAAACACCCAGAATGTAACAAAAAGTGAAGAGAGCTGTTGCAGAATAAATCAAAAAATTTTATTTTTTTTTGTTATATTAGTAAAAATACTTATGCTAAATCTTGGCATTTTATTCCCAAGTCAAAGTAACTGATCCATTAAAACAAAGTAGTGTTACATTAGCACAAGCAGTGTCCCACCTACAGTCTGTGGGCTGGGTGCATGCTTGACAAATTGAATTGATGAGGTAGAGAAAAACTTCCCAATACCTTCTCTGTGCTGTACTGGGTTTGGTTCTGATGTTATCCAGATATGTTAGAAGAATTCTGACAATCTTCATTTGCTTAAATGAAGTGTTTGATGTTTATTTTTCTTGCTTTTTCTGAGGGAGATGAAAACATAATACGTATTTTGTGAATTCAGGAAGTTGAGAAACAGTTTAATTTATATAACGTTTAGAATGAAGCACCAAAAAAGCACTCAGTTTTCAAGAAAAAAAATCTAGGTTTTAGTGCATCTGTCCTCATGAACCCAACCCTAGAAGTTTGAGCATATCTTTTGCTTTCTCTATAGATCCTCTATCTGCTCTGTGAGATGGAAGGCCCATCTCATCACAGCTTGTTACAGCATAAAATGCATCGTTACATAGCTCTGTGGAAGTCCTCAACAGATACTAAGCTATTCATAAATGAAGATATCATTGCATTACTATAAAACTTGGCACCACAATTTAAGGACTTGTAGTAACGTTAGAAATAATAACACATATTTGTAATTTTATTGAGTATAAAGAATGTGCTATTCATTTCTCATTTTATTGTCCTTTGATTGTTGTTTGATCACAGAAAGCCATGGTCATACAACATAAGCCAAGAGTAGACCCAGCATTGACATTTGTGCTAGACACCGGTCAGCCACTGTGTTCTGCGACTGAGACCCCATAGACCTAATCCTCCTTGGAAATCATTCCTGTAACCAGTAATACCACAGGCCCCACCCATTTTCTTGGCCCAAGAATTAACACTGATTCATTTTGCTGGCTGATTTCTAAAACATATATTAATTTAAATCAGGTGAATGAAAGAATCTTTTAAGAGCCCTCAAATCCTGTTGTTTTTATTTCAGACAGGAACCAACATTTTACCTGGAGATATTCTGGAGATGAAACAAACTCAGTTTTAGCAAAAACACTACTCAAGTGCTGGTAGTAATATTTTTTAATCGGATTAGAGATCATCTTCACATTATACATAACATATGTGCAATTCTAACCTGTAAGTGGCTCAGAAATGAGTACATGGATTATAAATATTATGCTTCAGAATGAAGATGTATAGTCTATTTAATATTTGGTCTGTGAAATGCATGCTATTTTTTTTTCAATAAATATTTGAATTCATTTAAAAAAATCTGCGCAGTAATTATGAGGGAAATTTTGAAATCCCCAAGCACCTTACAGATATTTGAGAAATACTGAGCAAAAAGTGGGAGAGTGGCCTGCAGCATTGGCATGGCTTCCTACCTGCTCAGATATATTCAGCATGTATTTGGCTGTTTTTCCAGAAGTTGACATCTCATGAAATGTGCATACAACATGCCTACGTGATTTGTGATATCACACACCAATTTAAAATCCTTAGCTAGCAAATGCTCACTTGTTTCAACTGAAAAAGCACAATGAATACGATGAAGAAAGCATGGTTTGTACTGTGGAAAATGCGATCTGTAGTACCAGTGATAAAATTTTACTTTTGAAGGGAGGATGATCAATACTGAATGGGAATTGGCATGAGGATTTGGGCCAGATTTGGTCCCTTTAAAATTGTTGATGGGACAAAGGAAGCAAAAAGTGAAAGCAGGGCATACAATAAAAAATGAAACAAAGCATCGGTTTATATAGTCCCCAGCTAGGAGGATGCTTAGAACAGGCCAAGAGTCGCTTAGACTGGGTTGAAGTAGGCTGGGCACTGATTCTTAGTTTTTTTTTGTTTTTTTAAACTAGTAATACACTAAGCCACTTCCATCACTTTCAAAATTCTATGAAAGCCTATTGGCATTACAAAAGAGGAACAACAATATTTAATACCATAAACCCTTAATTTTTCCAAGTTTGTAGGTGTGGCCAGAGGCTGGTTGTGTTCCAGACAGAACAAGATGGCAGTGACGAAGGAATGTCTAAACAGTTAGCTAAGAGGGATGCTTACAGTAGAAGGTCTTTAATTTACTTCCAGATCTGTTCTCTGAAAAATAAAATTGTAATGCACAGTAACACACTGGAGAAAAGATGGCTACAGCCATATGTCCACAGGTTCCTTGCGTCCTGAGGCACAGTGGTATCTTAGGAACCTTCTCCACCTTTTCTCTCAAATCTGACTTTGACCATAGCGCTAATGCACACACCCTGAGAACCTACTCTTGCGTCTTCATAGCCTGACTGGCCCGGGTTTATCTTCAATGATGCTAATTTGTGTTATCACCAATGCTGACTGCTGCCAAGCCTGTAAGCAACATGAGCTTTCTGCTTTCCGTGACAGCTTTGTTAAAACATGGCTTTGCAGGTTTTACATGTGTTTGCTTGCTTTGTGAACTGACACTCAGGGACTCAGGCTTGTGGCTGTAGTAGCTGATGCGGTCCACGGGTCATGATGAATCTGGGCCTGCGTCCTCACTCTCCTCCCCGGGTGCCCCGCTGCCCCTGACGACCTTGGCTTTTTCACAGACTTCATAGGTTTCCCCGTCCCAGAGAAGAAATGAACTTCAGAAAGACCTTCTCTGACCCAAGCTGTAGATGTACCCAGATTGAATTCCAAGGAGTTTGAAGATTGGGTTTAGATGGAAATCTTTGCTGTGAAAGTTTATATTTAAAGAGAAATAATCCTTTAACCACAGATGACTCTGAGAATACATATTGTAATGCTTCTTTCCTCTAGTCTCAAGAAAGCATTTACTAGACATAGCTTTCACAGAAAAACAAAATCCAAACAAATAATTTCAAGTTAGCACATGTAAATTTATGATGCAAAATGAACAGAGTTCCATCGTTTGCTTCATTACAAAAGGAAGAATTGTCATTTAAAAAAACATGAACAGTGAATTGAAAACAAAACACTTAGAGATACGGACTTTGCCTATTCTTGAACAAAATTACTTGTCCTTCCATCTGTATAAAAGCTGAGCATTGAAAAACGGTCCTTTTCTGTCCTTCAAAATACATATTTCTCCAAAAATTAAATTATTACTGAGCTATGATTTAGTAATGGCTTGATGGAAATGGAATGCTCTTGAAAGAGACCTTAAATGATCTCAGGCTGTAATGCCAGCATGGGGAAGTTGGATTTCTCTCTCTCTGCCAAGAGCGTGCGATTCTCATGTCCCTTCTTTGTAATGTTGGAGGTCAGAAATGCTTCTGATATTGGATTTTATTTTTTGATTTGGGAATATTTGCACGTAAAAAAAGGCATTTGGTAATGGGATCTAAGTCTAAACACAAAATTAATATATATTTGTTATACACATAACCTGAAGGTAGTTTTATAAAGTGTTTTCTTAGTACACCTGTGTTTTGACTGCGATCAGTCATATGAGGTCAGGTGTGGAATTTTCCATTGTAGTGTCACGGTCAACCTCAAAAAGTTTTGTGCTGGGGGCTTTTGAATTAGAGATGCTCTGTACCATTTACCTGCTCACATCCTTTGTTCTGTGGGGTCAGCAGAGGGCAACACTCAGAGAATCAGCAACTGGGGCAGGAAAGGCCTTCCTACCTCCTGCTGTGGGGAAGCTGTGCCTTTCTATTCTCCTGGTGCCCAGAAATCCTTCCTCTGCTACGGAGTTCCTACGTGTGCTCCCTCAGTATAGGTCTATGCTTTATGTTTTAATTTATTCTGATTTGAGCAGCAAGATTCACAGTCTGATGTTTCTATTTACATGAATTTACTCAGAAGTTCTTTCTCCACCTACGTAAAATGTCCTAACAGGAGTGAAAAAGTTAAATCAGCTTTTTCACAATTCTACAATATATCTTCTTTCTCAGTGAAGAAGATAATTGGTCATCCTAAGTCCTGAAAAGTGAGTCGGAGCCCTAGGAGGCATTCAACTGTTACCTATCATTAAAGTTGGAACCGTAATTATTTTGAAATAAATGAGAGGCCATTGTACATAGCCGTATTACTTAATGACACAACCGCAGAACATGGTATGTATATGGCACTAATAATACTGGATTAATAGCAAAACTAAAATAGATTTTAAAAAGAATAGGCTCATTATTGAATGGGCAGCTAGGCTTCATGAAGCCTGTTAAGTTCATTCACTTAACAGCAGTACAGTGATCTTTATGAGGAGCTGGGAAAATCCACAACTCACAGCCTCATGACCAAGTTTTCAGTGCAACGGAAGGAAGAATTTTCTGATGGTGATTTGCTTCTTAATATGCAAGGGAAGATTCAAACGCATGTTAGTCTATTAAAGTAAACTTCAAAAAACTTTATGTTTAATGCTACTTGACAGATTTAAAAGTTCAGCTTCATTGAAAACTCAAGGGGAAAAAATGTAGTACAGGTACAAAGTAATTTAATGAATTAATAAAATGCAAAATAATGTGAAAACAGATGTTCATGATTGATATTGTCTTTTAAAAAGTATGCTTTATACTGTGCCATTGTAAATTAAGTGAACATTGTATCTTGGAATTTTAATAAAGGTGTAACGGTTTTTGTTTATTTTTGCTCTTTTATGGATTTGTTGTGCTTTTCATTGTAATTTTTCAGCTGGAGCTGATTTCATCTCAGGATCCTCCACGTTGCATTGATAGGAGGGTACTTCTAAAGTTTTCTGGAAAAATGGAATGAAAGAATGAACTCATTTAATTTTACAGCTTTACTTTATTTGAAAAGTGGGAAGAGAGAGCTTGAGAAGTATGCCATCTGCTAATTCACGCCCCCAGTGCCAGGGATGGGCTAGACTGAAAGCAGGAGCCAGACCTTAATCCAGGAACCCACATGGGTGTCGGAGACCCAACCACTCAAGCCGTCCCCGCTGCCTCCCAGGGTGCACACTGGTAGGAAGCTAGAATCAGGAACAGAGCTGAGACTGAAATGCAAACACTCTAGTGTAATGAGTAGAATATATGGGCTTTCTAAGTAACATCTTTATGGCCTGGACAAAAGCCCACTCCACTATGCTTATTTCTTTGTAAAACAAATTTGAAATCTATGTACAGTTTCCTAATATATTTTCATGAAATTTAGGAAATACTCAAAGATATTTGAGTAAGGTTGGGTCAAGAAATTCAGATCCTACATGGAATAAGAAAGGTACCAGAAGCACCTCAAGAAACACCATTTCCAATAACAAAAATGAGAACATTTGCATTTCCCACGGGAAAGAATCAAAGATACATGTCTTCCTGAAGTCATCGAGACCTTCCAAGAAAGTGAAGAATTACAAGACTAACGGCCTCTGGAGTCCTGCTGGAAAAGAGTAACCGTGCCAGTTGTCACTGGACTCTGAGAAAATAGCACAATTTAGTCCTAGAACTCCACCTAGGCTTAAGATCTGTAAATCAAGACATACAGTTTACCATACAACAACAGAGAAGTTAAAAAAATTACACTTACTTTGATAAAGTATAATTGCAGATTTGCCTAATCTGAAGAGAGATGTTTTAAACAACTGACAAAGGACTTCATATCTACTTGGTGGACCAGTAACGTTTCATTTTACATGAGAGATGAAGAAACAGTCTTGTTTACATTTAGCATTATAGAATAAGGCAAAAAGATGAAATTTTACAATTAGAAAAATAAAAAGTATATAATCATCTTATTATGTGCATAGAAAAATCTTAAAACATTACTAAAATTAATCAGCATGATTAGTAGTTTGCTGATAATAGCTAATGCATAAAACTAGTTTTCATTTCAATATCCCAGCAGGGTTCAGGTGAGCAGAATTAACTGCCACCTTGACCCAGAAGACACTCACACGACCCTTCAGGTAGTGTTACAGTAGCTCCTGTTTTTAGGTGTACATAGTACTTTGACTAAATCAGAGCATATGCAGACCTTTAAATAATCCTCAATACTTTAGAAGAATTGAACCCTACAGAATATATTCTCTGACCAAACAATATTAAATTAAAAATGAATAATGGCAAGCTTTCTGAAAATTCCCTCAAGTGTTTGAAAATTATCACCATATCTATATCATTTGCAGATAAAAAAATCACATGGAAAATTAAAAATCAGTTTAAACTGAATAACACTGAAAATGCAAGGCATCTTCCAAATGTGAATAAAAAAATTCGTTTTATGAAAGAGAGTGCAATGACTTTTTAAAAACTGCGTCCAAAAAAGTGGCATTTTCTTGTTGTAACATGCCTGAGCAGGATCGACTCTGAGGATACGACATCAGTTTGCAAGGTGCCTCTAGCAGAGCACCATTAATTCTGCTCACGTGGAAAGAACACATGTTACTGTGCGACTGAATCTTGGGTGGAAGAAAGGTAAAGTCACGGAGATACTATCCCGAAGAAGTGAGTAGTTTGCAGATAAGTAACACGTTTTCGGAAGAGATGAGATGATGTTGGCTATGAAGCCTGAAACAGCAAACTCAGTTTGTACAAAAACTTCCATCTCGCCTGCGCCTCCGTTAAGGACCCTGATGGCTAACAGCAGACACAATAGACAACAACACAGGCATTTCAGTTGGTTAAGCTTACACTTTCCAACTAAAAAACTAAGGTTGAGCCAACTTTTCTTTCAGTCAGTGTGAACTCTTTTTTTTTTTTGCATCCGTATTAACTGTAGCTAGCAGAAAAACGTTCAACAAAAAAATTCTATAAGCAGGTTCAAGACCATGAGCATGTACTTTCTTGGCATGATCCTGAACATAAAACACCAACAGAGCCATAGCTGCCAGGAGGTAGAGGTAGACCCTTCAGGAGCAAAAGATCCTGGCAACAATTTCGGGGATGTTCAATGCATTTCACCTTTTGATTTTCTAGAAGGCCACAGAGAATCAACTTCTATTCATCAGGAGAGTGTTTTGAGACAGTTACACTGAACTTTAAAAAAAAAGCTGAGAATGGTTCACCAGAGTCCTTTTCACTGTGACCATACTTCTGGGGTGGTCTCAACGAGGGGTCCCAAGGCATTCACCTTGCAGTCCCCACTTAGCACATCTTGGCTGCCACCTACAATGCCAGCATCACATATGGACACTGTTTAGTGCCTCAGTTTCTCCACTGATAGTGCAGCTGCCAGCCTGCACACTTGGAAAGACGTGAAAGATGGTCTAAGTGGTTGGGCCATGCCACCCGCATGCTGTTCAAAGGGATCACTTAGAAGAACTTGTTAAAGTTTTCTATTGTACAATATGACTATGACAACTACAGTTATAATAAGTATGTTTCATTTACTTCTATATGTATAAGTATATAAAATATAGTTAATATAAATGTATTTCAAAATATTTAGAAGGGAGTTTTAAAAAATTTTATTGGAAAGTCAGATAGAGAGGAGGAGAGACAGAGAACAAGATCTTCCTTCCGTTGATTCACTCCTCAAGTAGCCACAACGGCCAGAGCTGAGCCAGTCTTCAACCAGCAGTCCGGAGCCTCTTCCTGATCGCCCACATGGCAGCAGGGTCCCAAGGCTCTGGGCTGTCTTCACTACTTTCGCAGGCCACAGGCAGGGAGCTTGATGAGAGGGAGGGCTGCTGGGATACAAACTGGCACCCATACAAACTGGCATCCAAGCACGTGCAAGGAGAGGACTTTAGCACTTAGGCTACCGCGTCTGGGTCCAGAAGAATGGATTTTAAATGGCCTCACAGCAATGAAATAGTATTTGAGGTGCCACATGCTTTCATGAGCTAGAGTTGATCATTCCATCAGGTATACTTGTCATGAAATAACACATTTTATCACCGTAATATACACAGTTACAATTTATCCAATAGTATATTATAAAAATCAAGTTGCACAACTTTGTGTTATGATACCATTTGAAAAGAATCTGTTTATGCACTTGTATTTGTTGTTTGGCCACGTTGAGAGTCCTGGAAACTTACACATCAAGTCATTTGCTTCTCACAAGCAGGTTTCCTTGCAAGGCTCAAGCTCTTCTGCTCTCCTGTTACATATGATGAATGCCTTAGAAGTCTTCAGCCTGTGTTTAAAAATAGGAATTCTAATCCATCACATTAGTGCCCAGGTCTTTTGATATCAAGGAAGGAGATATCCATGTCTGGTGGCTTCATTCCTCCCCACATATGCATCTCAGAAATAGTTCATTGTAGAGAAATAGATGAGGAATAAACGGACTGTCAATCTATGTTTCATTGTTATAACAAAATACTTGAAGCTCAGTACTTTATAACACAAGAGGCTTATTGAGCTCCTAGTTTAGGAGGTTGAAAGTCCAAGAGCAGGTAGACTCATTTTCTTGGCTTTTTGGTGCGAGTCCCCCTTGGCTGTATCACAATATGGTGAGTGGAATCACAGTGGGGGGACGCTTAAATGAGGGAGATTTCAGTCACTTGGTGAGACAAGAAGCCAGAGAATCATTTAGAGTCAGATTTATTTAGGATAGGAACTTACACCCAAGGGAACCAACCAGAGGCCTATGTACCTATATTAATCTTGTCCTTGTGTGAGGTCCCAATAACACAACAACCACCTTCCATTAAATCCACCTCTTTAAAGTTCTAGGATCTCAACTTCACCATACTTGGGACCAGTCTCGTGATTCACGACTCTTTCAGGGAACAAGCTGCATCCAGACCATAGCAATAAGTAAAGGATGCAAGCAGGACAGAAATAACAGATCCAACATGCAAATGTGACCTGCCTTGAGCTCTGTGACAAGCAGAGCACTGTTCCAGTACCTTATGAGAGCAGGCAATGAAAAAGACCTGGTCCTCCGTAGAACTTGTATCATGGTGATGATGGCTGTTTCCAACAACCAGTCAGTTGACAAACTACAAAATGTCAACCTGACCTTGAAAGGAATCCTGCAGAATAAGTTCAGTCATGGCAGTGTGAAATTCAGCTTCCTGACAACGAAAAGCAAGCAGTTCTGGCGTGACAAATGATTGGGAAAAAGAATGCAATTGTATAAGACTGTACTGTTTTATACAAAACATGATTAAGGGTGCTTCTCAGGTCTCTATTGCAAGATGAAGTCTGCTTTCCCCACCATTCCCAACTGGATTATCCATCAGGAAAATAAGTGTCTGTTGACATCCACAATTTATTGACTAAAGAATATATCTGCCAGGTTTGTCTGAACTCAAGTGTTGCTTGCTATGTGTTTCAAGCCTGGTATATGAGATATTTCCTGAATGAAATGACGTCTAACGTGTACCAGATTCAGCTATATTGATTTAGGAAACAGTGACAGTTTTTTTTTTTAAAACAGAAATATCAGAAAATCCAGAAAGTATCTATGTCTGTGAGAAAGCAAAGTGATGAATAAGAAACAAAGTTGTTCAGCAAGACACAAGATGCTGGGTGACCAACAGGACCTATTGCAAAAAACACAGTCTTTTACTGATTGAAGAAAGACTCAGTTTGTATTCTCACGTAACCTACAGTATGGAGGAGGTAAAAATACATCACGTAACTGCACTGAATCAGAACTGAGTTAGCATTACAAATGATGTGTTAAGTGCCAAGGGAATGTAGTCTCACACTAAACTCTTCATTTTAGTTAAGTGTTTGCATTCTTGGTCTGTGCAGCTATGCTCACTAAATGTGGTTAGAATTCTCGCTTTATCAGCAGGATAGACATGTAGGAATGGCGCGTGTTTGCAGAATACTTCTCTGTTCTTGAAGGAAAGGTACCGCCCACTGCAACATTACCTTTGCCAGCTCACGGGTTTATTTGGATGGAGTGTTTTCCAGACTTCAGAATTCTGAACTACTGTCATCTTTTGAAATAATGCCATACTAATCCAGCATGAATTAAGCATCTACCCCCTCTCATCCTCTTCCATACCTGAGTCTTGTATGCCCTGTGACGCACCATGCTCGGTGCAGTTCCTGCTCCCGCCGGTTCTCTTTCCACTGATTCTTTGGCCTTCAGAAAGGACAGGTTTGCTCAATATTCCTGGAATCCAAAATGACTTGGGCTGCAAGGGTTTTTCGGAGTGATAGTATTTTCAAATTTACTCAGCTGGAAGTTCTCTTCGTGGAGGTAGAAGTAGGTAGGTGCGCATTTGGTTCTGTGCTCCGTGGTTCCTAGGGCCATTCCACTTTGCCACCACTCAACAGGTTTTGTCCCATGGGGGTCCTGTGGCCCTGCTGTGTTTGGTCACGTCTTGCCCTCTTGGGGGCTTCACTGAGATTCTTCTTATCCTGTTCTGTTGTGGGGCTGTGGTTTGCATTACCCCAGTCCTCACATTTGCTACTCTGTTGGCTTTGTTTGATCTTCATGAATGCACGTGCGGGTATAAAAAGCTCAAAGGACAAATATTAAAACCTGTAAACCCAAGATGCTACTGTATTTTTGCTGCCAGAAATCCTGCACTTCCTTGAGGATCTGTTTTGGTATGGTTTATTATTTTGTGGAAAACATTCATTTCTTCTACATTTTCAAAACTTATGAAAGAAAAGATTTTCATAACATGTGTCACTGTGATTGCTGTAGTATCAGTGGCATGCGTCATATCTTAGTCCTAAAATACTGTGTGTTGCCTGTTTTATTCTTCTTGGAATTTCACTGAAGTGTTGTCATTTTTTTTGTCTTTTCAAAGAACTAGCTTTTGGCTTTATTATTTTTGTTTAATAATTTTTTGATGTCTATTATATTCATTCTTATTTTATACTCTCAGAACATCTTCGTGTAACTTCATGTTATGTACACTTAGTACATTAATCATGTTCTATGCAGTGCAAGCTTTTATTGCTACATATTTCTTTCCAATGGTTTTGAGTTGGATTCCACAAGCTAATAGATTTTTATAGTTCTGTTGCAAATTCTTGAATGCCATTTTTCTTTGCTCCATGAGTTAGTTTCTACAAAGATAGCAATTTTATATTCATTTTTGCCATTGATTTCAAAATTAACTGCATTTTATTTAGAGGACATATTTTGTACCCTTTTCTTCCTTTGTAACTTATTGAGAAAAAATTTTGTACAGTAAGACTATAATATTAATGTAATGGAACATTGTAAATATTCCATGTGATATGTATTAATTACAAAGGTTATATATTTCTTAGGAGCAGAGAGACATACAGCTAGAAAGAGGTCGTCTACCCACTGATTTTTCCAGGCTAAAGCCAGGGACTGCGAGCTTAATCCAGGTCACCCACATCACCACTGCCTCCCAGGGGCTGTTACTGGGAGTCAAGGCAAAGACTGAAACCTAGGGAAAGGATGAAGATACCCTAATTGGTGTCTTAACCGCTAGACCAAATATGTGTCCAAAGGCAAAATCTGCTATCTATGTTGGTAATTTAGCTCACTGTCTTTCACTTCTTCCTTGCAGCTCTCCTCCATCTAAACCACATTAACATTGTTTCCCCAAGCTGAGCGGGTTAGCTGTAGAAAATGACACAGAAGGTTGTGTCCTGAGCCTCCCCTGTGAAGTAATTGTGGGTTACACTGTTGCCATCTTGTGGCCACTCGGAAAACTGCCCTGAGGACCGCTTGGCACACTGGGGTTAGTGGATGGAAAGACCAGCCAGCCAAAGGTGGAGCTCATCTTCCTCCAGTCTTCTTGTTTGTGGAACCAGGAATTCTTTCTTATGCAAGAGGTTCACATCAGGAAGATGAAGGCTGGATTGCAAAATAGATGAAGACTTTGGAGGGGCGAAATATAGGTCTCCAGTCTGCCTGGCCTCAGACAGGGAGGCTGTGGGGAAGCTGACCCTTGGGTGGGTTTTTATGCCTATAAACATTTCTCAAAATAAGCCACAGTCAGAGTCAGGCATTTTTATAAGGGAAAAAATAGGAAGAGATAGATACATTTATCATAATTGGACATTGCACTAAATATGTATCAAAACATTCATGGTACTTTAAAAACATGTAATTTTTAAAAGACTGAATTTTTAAATTGAAAGCCAGAGTAACATGAGATCTTCTGTCTGCTGGTTCACATCCCAAATGGCCAGGAGCTTCTTCCGGGTGTGCCACGTTGGTACAGGGCCTAAAGCCTTGGCCCATTCTCTGCTGCTTTCCCAGTCCATAGGCAGGGAGTTGGGCTGCCAGTGGAGCAGCGGGGGCTTGAACCGGTGCTCATGTGGAATATCAGCACATATTGGTAGGTTTGGTAGGTTTCCAAGCTGCCGGCCCTGCATAATTATTGTATATTATTTTGTCTAAGATTTATTTATTTTTTAAGGCAGAGTGACACAGAGAGGGAGGTAGAGACAGACAAAAAGAGAGAGAAATAGATCCTTCATCTGTTGATTCACTCATCAACAGCCAGGGCTAGGATAGGCAGAGTCAGGAACCAGGAACTCCACTTAGTCTCCCACAAGGAGTACAAGGAATCCAAACAGTTGGACTGTCACCTGCTGCCTCCCCTGGTATAGGGGTTGGAAGCTGCGCAGCTGGGATTCCCACATGCACTGAAGCACTCAATATGTGCTGCTGGGATCACAAGGAATAGCTTAACAGACTGAGCCATAAAGCAGATCCCTTGATTAGAAAGATTTAAGGAATTTGTTTTTTCTTTTTGGTTGTTCTAAAAATGACTGACTGCCCACATCGAAAGAAATAAAATATATAGCATGCTTACACATTGTGGGAAAAATATAACTTCTGATAATGATAACACAAAGTTTGAGAAACCAATTGGAAAAATATTGTGGATTTTTTTCTGTGTTCATAAAGTGGCATACTATCATAAGAACAGAAGCCAAATAATTAAAGATATGGACAGAAAACTCTGAAGATATTGCATTTAACAGAGATCAAAATGACAGGCCGAGGGAGAGGATTAACAATCCTCAAATCACTGAAAGGAAGACAAAAATGACATGAGTGAAAAGAAACAAAAAAAGACTTGCAAGACTGAAGATAACACACCTTGGAGCTGGGGGAGAAGTGACAGCCAGCACACACAGCAGCGAGCAGTTTGGAGAGGAGATGTGTGGCCTGTGTTGTTGGTGAGCGTGTGACCACAGGCAGGTGCACTCACATGGGACCTACACCACCAGGAGCGAATGTGTTTTGTGTTCAGATTTTACAAGTCAGCCAGGTTGTCTACAGAAGCCAAGACTCGATGCAGACTGAATTAATCTATTCCAGAAAACATTGTAATCATATTGAAGGGAATGGTGGAGAAAGGAAAATGCTAAGTCTCCTATTTGCATTGATTGACATGAATGTGGGCACTCTGGAAACGCTGGGAGAAACTTTCTCAGTCTCTTCAGTGTTGGGATATGCAATGTGCCACCCTAGAGGGTTGTTCCGTGGGATTGGAAGTGTGAGAACAGAAACTTCAGGAAGAGGTTGGAGTAGAGACCATCCCAAAGGAACACCCAACGGTCCTGATATCCGTGGGTTTCCTATGACCTCACTTGTAGACTGTTAATGTAAATAACGAGTAAAATTTCCTATTCTCTTCAAACGCATTTGACACAAATAACCCAAAGCATCCTATGCATGTGCCCTCAAGGTGCCATTTGGAGGAATTTACCTGAACACATTCTTTTGTAAATTTGAAGAGTAAATTGTTGAGAGAAGAAAAAGAAAAGGCCTTGAGATCAATGAAAGCTTACAACAAATGAGACCAATGAGAGCAAGTGGTGAACCTACACCTGTGCAGCAGGAAACGAAAAATGTCAGTCCCCACTGAGGCCAGAAGGAGCTGAGGCAGCAAAGCAGGACATTCCTGAGTAGAGATGTTACACCTCATGGTTTGATAATGGCAAAAGGCTTGTAGTTGTTAGGAGTCAGGCAGATGTTCAGAGCTCTTTCCTTGACATCAGTTTGGCAAAGCCTAGGTTGCCTACCTTCCCTACGCAAGCCATAGGCAAGGGGCTGCACCAAAAGAGAAGGCTCACGTGCTTTGAATTGAGGTGAGTTTTTGTGCCTCGCAATGCTGGGAGAAGAAAACAACCCTGCAGCCTCAGGGGAAGGATGGAGAAGAATGAGCCACCTGCATTTACCTCCTGACCTGGAATTCCTGAAGGGGGCTGTGGAGGAGGCACAGAAGCTGTAAATGACTCATCTCTTGGTTGGTAGGGGTTTAGGGCAGAGCATAAACCTGAATTGCAGTTATGCTTGCGCAGCAGATTCTGTGAGTATATATTTCATAATTACTGCTCCGTAGTAAATATGAATTTCATTTTGTAATCAGAGAAGCAAAGGTCTTTCAAGAGAAGGTATCAGAAGAGAGGCAACAAGAGGTGGAGCTGGTTATAGAAAGAGAGATGATGGCTTTCTGCAGATGATGATGGTAAGCAATTGAGCGCTTCTGTTAAATATGTTGTGAGGAAGTTTGTACACATTTGATCAGTCATAGTAATTTCCTTGGCAGTAAGCTCCAGTTTGATTTTACAACAAATATTTCCATACCAAGATTGATTCTGTAGCTTCTTCTGTGATGTGAGCAT
Source organism: Ochotona princeps (assembly GCF_030435755.1). Classification (NCBI taxonomy): domain Eukaryota; kingdom Metazoa; phylum Chordata; class Mammalia; order Lagomorpha; family Ochotonidae; genus Ochotona; species Ochotona princeps. Next base: position 75,992,053 of record NC_080837.1, read on the forward strand.
TACTGGTGATGCGAGGCATTCAATGGCAGCTACCACTCAGGTTGCCATTGATTGAATTAAAAGGGTTTTGGAAGGCAGAGAAATTCAATTTACTGCCATTTACTCCAGAGACTTTTTTAAAAAACAGCACGAAAAAAAAAAAAAAGCAAAAGGTTTCTCATCACCGAGAAAATAAGAAAGTTCTGGGGCTTCCAGAGAAAATATAAAATGAGGCTGGTCAAAGAATCAAAAGCTATGTTATTAAAGAGCTGATCTATACCACTCATTGGAGTTCTTCCTTTTTCCAATTACTGTTGATTACCTGATATTGCTGAAGACTCCACATAATCCATGAAGAATAAGTAGTAGCGTAATCACTAATATACTTGTTTAGAGCTATGCTCTTTATGTTCAACCATTATGTAGCTCGTAACCTCATAATTGATTTAACTCACATCATGTTTATTGGTGAACTTACATTTCAAATTGCACTTTTTTAATTTTTAAAAGACTTTTGCTGATAGGTTAAAATTTTTTATTTGTAATTTATATTCCATTGTTCTATAGAAGTACATTCATGGACCCAGAGTAGTAGCCTTGTGGCTAAAGTCCTCGCCTTGCTTGCACCTGGATCCCATGTGGAAGCCAGTTTGTATTCCTGCTTCGGATTGGCTCAGCTCCAGCCGTTGCGGCCACCTGGGGAGTGAACCTGCAGATGGAAGATCTTCCTCTTCCTCACTGTTTCTCCTTTTCTCTGGAAATCTGATCTGCCCTTGTTTATAAATAAATAACTCTTTAAAAAAGGATTACCCAAATGCATGATATTGGGCTACTAAATGATATTTTTAAAACCTGTTGGTGTATTTATTTTAAAAATTGTCCATGGGAATTTATATTACTTTTAATGTTTTATTAGAAGAAACTTTAATTAAGTATTAAGGGCCAGGGCCATGGTGTAGTAGGTTGAGCCTCTACCAGTGGTGCCAGCATCACACTGGGCATTAGGTTAAGTCCTGGCTGATCCACTTCTATCCAGCTCCTTGTTAATGTGCCTGGGAAAGCAGAAGAAGTGGCTCAAGTCCTTGGGCCCCTGCATCCACATGGAGACCCAGAAGAAGTCTGGCTTTCTGGCTTCAGACTGGACCACTCTGTCCATTGCAGCCATGTAGGGAGTGAATCAGTGGATGAAGATCTCTGTTTCCTTCTCTCTGTAAATTCTGTGTTTCAAATAAAAAGACACAAATCTTAAATTGTTTTTAAAAATGTCATTGGAAGTTGGCATTTTTGTGACTAGAAATGAGCTCAAATAATGTTTTCAACAAAATTGCACAGTACATTTTATTGTTCAAATCATTTTTATAGGCAGATTTTTATGTTCATACTTATCGATTGAAACTGCCACACATTTCCTTAAGTTCAGAGATACATAAGAAACCAAATAGCATTCATTTAAAATCAGACATCGTTAGAATGCCTAAAAAAGCTGATGTTGGAGAACATTTGACAGAGATAATTAATTTAAAGTAATCATCACTTAATCTTGTGTAAATTTTTTTTAAGATTTATTTTATTTTTATTGGAAAGACAGATATACAGAGAGAAGAAGATACAGAGAGCAAGATTGTCTGTCCACCAGTCCACTCCCCAAGTGGCTGCAATGGCCAGAACTGAGCCAATCCAAAGCCAGGAGCCAGGAGCTTCTTCTAGGTCTTTAGCTACTAGGTTACTGCACTGGGCCCCTAGTATAAATTTAACCTTAAAAATTATTTTATGTATTTGAAAGGCAGAGAGACAAATACATGACCTCCCATCTAATGGATCACTCCGCAATATCTGCAGCTAGAAAAATGGGGCTGGACTGAAACTGGGAGATATTCAGGAGATATTCAGCATATAATTGTGATATTTATTGATTTATAAATTTTTGCCAATTTCTAAATTTAAAACATCTCTGTCCCTTATGAAGTATAATCAGTTCTCAAGTATAATGCACAGGAGCTTCTTCTGGGTCTCTGACGTAGGTGCGGGGATCGAAGCATGTAGACCATCCTCCACTGCTCTCTCAGGTATATCAGCAGGGAGCTGACTTGAAGTGGCACAGCCAAGACACGAACGGGCACCCATATGGGATCCTGGCACTGCATGTGGCAGCTTTACCTGTTATGCCATGGCTGATTTTCTAGCATTGTTATGGAGTTTCATTACATTGGATGTATAAATTGTTCGTCCTTTAATTTTGCTGGATAGTTTTCCATGTCAAAGATTAACCAAACCTTGCTGAAGAAGGATGTATGGGGCCCGGCGGTGTGGCCTAGCAGCTAAAGTCCTCACCTTGAATGTACCGGGATCCCATATGGGCGCCGGTTCTAATCCCGGCAGCTCCACTTCCCAACCAGCTCCCTGCTTGTGGCCTGGGAAAGCAGTCGAGGACGGCCCAAAGCTTTGGGACCCTGCACCCGCGTGGGAGACCCGGAAGAGGTTCCAGGTTCCCGGTTTCGGATTGGCGCAGCTCCGGCCATTGTGCTCACTTGGGGAGTGAATCATCGGACGGAAATCTTCCTCTCTGTCTCTCCTCCTCTCTGTATATCTGACTTTGTAATGAAAATAAATAAATCTTAAAAAAAAAGGAGAATGTATGAACCATTTCATTTGGCTACCATTAATATGTCTGTTATAAACATTTGTATATACAAATTTGTTTTAATATAAGCGCTTATCTCTCTGTAATAGTCGAAAGTGTCCACAAGCAGATAACTGGGAAGTTGTTTTGTAGTTGCATGCTTCAGTTTCTTAGAAACTGTGCAACTGCTTTCTAGAATGGCCCTATTGCTGAGGGCATTCTATCATCAGCAATGCATAAGTGATCATTTCTCAGCATGCTTGCCAGCATTTGATATTCTAAGTTAATTATTTTCATTGTTGTGATAGGTGTTCAGTAGTATTTTATGTAATTTCATTTGTACCTCCCCAATAGCTAATTGTGTTGAAATTATTTTCAGGTGCTCATGTGCCGCTTGTATATCACGCTAATTGAAATGTCCTTTCACATTGACTGTGTTCTCGTTGCGATTTTGGAAAATCTTATTAATGAGTTGATGGATGTGTGATTTGCAAGTCCTTTTCTCTATTGCTGAGCCAGACGCTTGGTCTCCCGACAGGGGTCCTCTGCAGCCCGTGTGCTTAGTCTCAGCATTATCCAGGTTTTCAGTGGTTCAGGTTATATATTGGGCCTTTGTCGTTTCCAGGACAGGTCTCTTCCCGGCAGTAAGTTCAAGATAGTCTTTTCTAAGTGTTCTTACTAAACTTTTATAGCCACATGCCTTAAATCTAATTAAAAAAATTCAACTTGAAGAGTCAGGTCAAATTTTATTTCATTTACTTATGGATGTCAAATCATTCTAACCTCACTGGTCAAAACATCACAGTCCTTCTAATGAATTGTTTTTGTAACATTTTCAAAAGTTATTTGGGTTGATATCAGTGAAAATCAGAGAGGAAGGAGCCTCAAAGATTCTCTCTTCCATAAATCAATCAGTAAAATGGGAAATAGTTAGAATCAACCATTTTAAACTCTGAAGGTTAACCAAAAGTCTAATAAAAAATTTATAGCAATTCAGCAAAGACAGCAGAATATTAGTAAGAACTGCAAAATACATGGCATTTTGCTTCCCTAATTTCCATCCCAGCATTTCTAGCTTTCTCATGGCCTTGAAAACAAATATATTGGCAGTCCAAAGAGAGATCGGAATGGGGTTGGAATTCTTTTTGTTTAAACCTGTCTGGTGGTTTCCTTGAAGATCTCTCTAGCAAGATTGTTTTTATTTGACCAGACTATAATTAGGGCCACTGTCAAAAATGTACAATAAATTCTTAATCACGTATACACGTAGAGAGCAGTCACAGATAATAGGTTAGTTCAAAAGCATAACATGAAAATATAGTGGATGACTTGTCTGTAGGAACTTTGAAAAGCTCTCAAAGATTCCCGAGAAGTAGAAATCCCACTGCTACGTGCTGGTGTGGGTGTATGGCCAAGTTCAGGAGGGACTACAGAAGGCCTTCATCTTTCCCCTCTGCCCAGCTTCAAAACCGGGCATGTGCAGACGGAGAGGCTCAAGCACAGGCATACATTTGGCTGGGCATTGTTGAGGGGCAGCATGGACGCACTCCCAGAACCCCTGCGTACTTAATGCGCACTTGTGGATCCCAAGAGTTCCAAAGAAATTTCTGTGCAACTCTTAACTAACCACTGATTCACCTACCTGAACATGACCACAAAAGAAAACCAGTGAGAGAATGGATTTCACATAACTCATTCAGGACATTGTCTAAACAAATTCAAATAACAAATCCTGTGGAAGCTGAAAAACTTTGACATTCACAGAAACCCCACTGTATTATTATAAATGCTCATTACTGCACATAAGAAAAAATAATGAATGAAATTTATCATTGAGGAAGAGATGTTGGATTTAGCATTTAGAAGTCTTTTCTGCCAACAGTTAATTGTCCAGATTTCTTTTTCTATATTTACTCTCAATCTCTCTTTTTCAATTTTATGTATGTATGTATGTATGTATGTATGTATCTATCCCTTCACCAATATAATTTTGTCTAGGTTATTGTGTCCTTGTTGTGATTTTAAAAATGTAGTAGGATTTCCTCTACATTAGTCTTGTTTGTATTACCTGTTTGTTTGCTTGTATTTTCATATAAGTTTTAGAATATGTTGTCTGCATATTAAAAAAATTCCTATTGAGATTTCTATGCTACTGGGGAAACGTCATATCCTAATAATATCATATCTTCTAGTCTGTGGGCATGGCAAATCTGTCTTTATTTGCACGTTTCAAATTTGTCTCATCAGTATTTTATAGATTTAGCACTCATGGCATATATTTGCTATATGTAATATTTGGGAAAATGTTATAAATGGTATTTTCTTACTATTTGTCTAGTACTATATTGCTAGTCTAAAATATGACTGGATTGTATATGTTCATATAACCTATGATTTTGCTAAATTCACTTATTGAGATATCTATAATCTGTATCTATATCTATATAGTAGTTCTAGAAAGTTTTCTTTTACTCAGCTTGTAATATTCCTAATTTATACATACAGTTTCTCTTTTATTCTTTCACTACTTATAAACCACTTGGGCAGGACCCTTGTAGCATACCCCACATCAGGGACTCTGGGATGGCAGTGGGTGGCCATTTCCCATCCCAGGGTACAAAGGTGGTTGGGAGGCTGGGTGATGTGGCTTCTCCCCATATCTCCCCACTTCCCCCAGACACAGGAAGCAAAAAAGAATGTGTAAACAATGGTTTCACTCACTTTCTTCTGGCTCTTGACCTTCCCACCCTAATCAACTATGTAAAAATGATAATAATATGAAAATTAATTCATTAATTAATATGCTATTTAGTGGCTATATTTGCAAATGCCCCTATTTTTTGTTATTCATTTTAAATGTGATTCTACCATGCTCAGAGAATATCATTCAGAATTTGCTAAACTGTCTTATTTATTGAGAGCATGAAAAGAACGTGTTTTCTCTCCATTTTGAGTGAAGTGTTTTGTGAATTTCATGTCGATCGCATTGATGAGGGTGTTGTTGAGTTCTGAATCTTCACTGATTGTCTAGTCATTCTATGGTAGAAGAGCCTAGACAGCTCCTTCACCTGCCATTGCAAATTGGTTCTTAGTTCCATTTGATACACTTTGAGGACCTGCTGAATATACTAGTTTAAAATGGTCATTTCTTCTTGATGACTACACTGTTTTCTCATTTTGCCATATTTCTTTTTATCAGTAGAAACTGTATTTGTTCAAAATTTTAATTTGGCTGATATTAATGTAGCCATTTCAGTTTGCTTTTGATTGCTATTTGTATGTGTCTTGTTACATTCTTTCGTTTTAAAACTATTTGTGTCTTTCAAGTGAGCTTCTTATAGGAAGGTTATAGTAGGGCTTTGTTTTATTAGTATTCTATTCAAGTGAATTACTTTTAAATTTAGTGTCATTTGACCATTTATGCTTAATATGAATGTTGAGTTGTTTGAATAGAGTTGTATTACTTTATTGTATTTTTGTTTTTGTCTACCACTTTTATTCTGTCCTTCCTGGCTAGCCTCATGTAGAATTAATACAATTTTTTTTAAAAGTTACTTGTTTATTTGAAAGGAAGCAAAGAGTGAGAGAGAGCATGAAAGAAAGAGATAGACCCTTACAGCTTGTTTTTAATTTCAGGTATGCTTTTACTACCTTAAATTATGGATTTTTTTGCGGTATTTTCTTATCTTAAATTACATTAAATATGAAAAATACAATACCATTTCATCATTGCATAATTATTATTTTTTGTTGGGGTTGTATGATAATGAACATTGTGATTTCTTTTGATAAAACATATCTTGCTTTTCTTTCCTATTAGCAAATATGGACAGGGTACAGGCTCCATGCCTCAAATTTCAATTAAAACATTATTTTCTGCAAAAAGCATTTATTTGCCAACCTATTTCATGTGGTTTATCCCAGGCAATTTTCCTATTTATTACTTTATTTTTAAAACACTAAGTTTTAGTTTTTATTTGAAAGGCAGAGTCACGGAGAAAAGGGGAAATAGAGTGTTTCCATCTGCTGGCTCACTCCGCAAATGGCCACAGTGCTCAGAGCTAATCCCAAGCTGGAACCAGGAACCAGAAAATTCTTCCAGATCTCCCTGGTTGGTTCAGCGAGCCACAGGCATGAGCCATTCTGCATTGCTTTTCCAGGCCATAATCACGGAGATGGATCAGAAGTGGAGCAGCCAGGATGTGAATCAGCACCCATATGGGATGCCAGCACTGTAGGTGGAAGCATGGGCCACTAAGCCACAGCACTGGCCCCTACAGAGTCACAACTGCCTGAATTAATCATTTTTTTAAAGATTTATTTATTTTTATTGGAAAGTCAGATTTACAAAGAGAGGAGAGACAGAAAGATCTTCTGTTCTCTGGTTCACTCCCAAAGTGGTCACAATGGCTGGAACTGAATCCGTATGAAGCAAGGAAATCCAGAAGCTGCTTCCTTGTCTCCCAAGCCACTGCAGGGTCTTGAGGCTTTGGGCTGTCCTCAGCTGCTTTTCCAGGCCACAAACAGGGAGCTGGAAGGGAATTAGAGCAGCTGGGACATGAACCAAGACCCATATTGGATCCCGGTGCATACAAAGCAAGGAGTTTAGCCACTAGGCTACTGTGCCAGGCCCCTGAATTGATTTTCTTATTGTTTTGTTTGTTTTGTTTTGTTTTGTTTTCTCCCCCACAAATTTGGACAGTAATTCAGAGGCAATTTTCATTGATCAGAGTTGGAAGTACAGCTTAAACTTTTCTAACATAATCTTTAGAAGTGTGTGCATATTTCTTAAAAACTACTTTAAGTTTCACTTAAGTTTGTATCCGTTTCATTTAATGAACATAATGTGAGAACAAGATCATTACAGGAACTTCAGATCTTAATAATAGTTTTGAAGCTTGCCTTATGTTCTTCATACCTTTGTTTTTCAGGAACGCAGTCAAAGAACATGGAAAACTTTATGCCATTTATGAAACCCGGTGAGTCTGCGATGCCTGCATTTATCTGTGTCAATCAAAGGCTTTCCGTGGTGCTACAAGTACTAGCAGTCTTTGTAATAACCTACTCACTGTACACATATTGTGTTGGACATGACTTGTAAAATTATTGTAACAGGGACCAGTTTTGTGGCATAGCAATGTTGGAGCCAGCATCCTTTTCCAATCCAGCTGCCTGCTAGTTGCCTGGGAAAGGAAACAGGATCACCCAAGTGCTTAGTCCCTGCTACCCGTGTGGGATACCCAGATGAAGCTCCTGGTACCTGACTTTGGCCTGGCTCAGTCTTGGCCATTGTGGCCCTCTGGGAGGTAAATCAGCAGATGGAAGATCTCTCTCTTTCTCTCCCTTTTCTTTCTGTGACGTGAATTTCAAACCGAGAAATAAATCTTAACACACACAAATTATCTTAAGATATATACAGGTTGAATAATAATGATATAATATTCTCTTGGATTTTTTTGTGTATTTTGATATGGTTTTAAATATAACTTTCATGGGAGCCCAGGAGCTCCGGCAAGGACACATACCTGGTCAGAGGTAGAATTAGGAACAGAATGTAGTTTTACCTTTATTACCATACTTTCATATTGTCCCATGTCTTCCGGGACGAATAATGCCCATCTCATGAGTCTGTGTACACAAAAATTACCTTCTCCCTCTGATATTTTCTTGGAAAGAAATGCTTCTGACAACTGAATCCTGCAGAAAATTCTTTGAAGGCACAAATTCAAAGGAAAGTAATCAGCTTTTTTTTTTTTTAATCTTTAAAGAATCAGACAAAACCCAGCTTCACATTGACACGGCTGCAGGTACCAGCACTCTAGCCTTCAAGTTCCATCTGGCAGCATCCCAGACAAGTTCATCTGTTTGTGAATATTTAAAACTTTGCTTTTTAAAATTAATTAATATTATTTGGAAAAGTAGATTTACAGAATGAAAGAGAGACAGAAAGATCTTCCATCCACTGGTTCACTCCTCAATTAGCAGTTGGACCTGAGCTGATCCAATTTGAAGCCAGAAACCAGGAGCTTCCTCCAGGTATCCCATGTAAGTGTAGGATCCCCAGGCCTGGGGCCATCCTCTGCTGTTCTCCAAGACCACAAGGAGGGAGTTGGATGGAAAGTGAAACAACCAGAACACGAACTGGCATACATGTAGGATCCCAGCGTGTGCAGGAGGATTATCCAATTGAATGTTAACACCATGCTTGGTTATGCAGGAAACTGCCGGGATGGTTTCCGAAGGGTCCGTGTCATTGTGTGTTTCAAACAGGGATGAATGCCAGTTCCAGTTGCTTCACATCCCAGCCACCATTAGGCATTTTCAGTATTTTGCCTTTATCCTTTCTAATAGGTGTGTATTGATATCTCATTATCATTGTTTTAGATATTTAAAAGATTTATTTATTTTTATTTGAGAAGATTTACAAAGAGAAAAGGAAAGAGAGGGAGAGAGAGAGAGAGAGAGAGAGAGAGAGAGAGAGAGAGAGAATCTTCAATTCACTGGTGTACTCCCCAGATGGGCTCAACAGCCAGAACTGTGCCAGTCTAAGAGCAGGAGCTTCATCCAGGTCTCCCAAATGGGCACAGGGACCTAAAAACTTCAGCCACCTTTCGCTGTTTTCCCAAGCCATAATCAGGAAGCTGGATCAGAAGCAGAAAAGCTGGGACACACCTGCAACCCATTAGGGATGCCAGCTCCGCAGGCATAGGAGCAGTCTGCTGACCACCACCCGGGCCCACTGTTTGTGTCATTTTCAAGGGTGGTTCCCTGAGGCCCCTGCCTTCTCTGCACAAGCCCGCTAACTCTGTATCTCCTCTGACGAAGAGTCTGTGCAGATCTCCAGCCAGTTTTGAGTGGAGAGATTTGTATTTCTGTTGTTGAATTTAAAGAATTTAATGTGTTTGGTGAGTGTGTATGCATTTGGGTTGACAGGATTTTGTCTGATGCAAGTTTTGTAGTTTTCTTTCCCCTGTGTGACTTGTTTTCTCGGTAACACAGGTAGAAGGTCCAATCCAGTTGATATTAAATTTGTTAATTTTGTTTTTCGTGGACTCTGCTTTTTGTGTTAAATCTCAAATGTCCACACCAAATATAAGATTAAGTATATTTTCTTCTATGTTATCTTCTAAAAATTTGTACTTATTCACTTTACCTTTAGGCCTACAGCTCATTTTCATTTTTTTTTTTTTTTTTTTTTTTTTTTTTTTGTGAAAAGCAGATGATGTCTCTCTGTTTCTCAGAGAATAAAATACTTAAGTCTTTTAGGACAATTATCTTTGTTAAAGAGACAATTCTCTTGCCATTGAGTCACTCTTCGTGTTTCATCCAAGACCTATCAACTTCCTTTTTGAATGTGTTGTTTTGTTGTTTTGTATCCTGTTTTCTCACCAGTATTATTCAGGTTTGCAGTTGGAGAGTGTTTGTCCTCTGCATTCAGTTGCGTACTGGGTATTTTGAATTTTTGTCTTCCAATACACTTCAGCTTTGTCAGTATTCAAAACCTAGCTTGTTCGAATTTTTACTGTTACAATACTGGGTCTATAGATCAAATTAGGAAGAACTGGTAACTTGAAATGTTGAATTTTCCTGTTAATATCCTTGGAGTTTAATTTTGTGACTTTTCTCATTGAGATCTTGTACATGTTTGTCATAATTTATCCTTAAATATTTTACATTTTTGTGAATAGCCTAATATCTTTTTAGACATCCTATTCTTTCATTGACTATCTATTTTTTCACTGAGAGGAATTATAAAAGGCATTGTTTTGTTACTCTTATAGGAATTATTATTCTTCCACATCCCAGGTAATTATTATACTGAACTGCAATTATACATGTTTTAAAGATCATTAGTCATTAGTATTGTACCAGGATTAGTAGTATGTTTTATATATCCAACATTCACTTAGCTTTATCATTAAAGTAGCCCTTCTTTCTTTCCTACAATGACATGTTTTTCTATGCAATTGCATTGTATCTACTCAAAGAACTGGCAATGATTTTTATAAGTTTATTTTTGTCTGATATATCTATTTTTTGCTTCAAAAGTGAAGAACACCTTCAATGGGTTTAGCATGCTCTACTGGCATTTATTTCCTCTCGTTACTTTGATATAATTTCGCTGTCTATGTTCTTTCTGTCTCCAGCGAAAAGTTTAATATTAGTCCTACTGTGGCTCCTTGTAGCTACTTTGCTCATTTTGGGAATGAAGTTGTAATTTTTTTTACTTTGATTTCTACAGGTTTTACTATGGAATTTTTTGGATATATTTTTCTTTTTTATTTGTATTATTTTAGTTTTATCATTTTTATTTTAAAGTGAATCTATAGTTCCATAAAGTTCTTGCTGATGATAGAAATGGTCTAGCCATTCGAATATTGCCTTCATGTGAAAGCCTTCATGTGAATGTTGACTTGAGTCCTTTATTCTGCATTCTTTTTCTGCCTACTTTCCTCTACTGCTTGTCCTATCTTCTAAGTAAGTCCTTCTGTTTTCCTTTGTGTTCTTTCTGCTGCCATGGTACACAGAGGTTTCATTCTTTACTTGGCATTGCGTATTTCAGTTCTAGACTGTACATTTAATTTATATAAATTAATATATTTCAATTTACTTTGTATGCAATTTGATTTTTCAAACATTTCACTAATCTTTCCATTTACCAATATTTCAAAGTTGTTGAAGTCTCCCTCTCTCGTCACCCCGGTATCTGGATCTCTATGGTTACATGTTTATAAATTTTTATTGTTCTAGATCTTGGTATATATTATCAATTTTCTTAAATTTCATATACAGATATTTTAAACTATAAATGTACTAGATCAGTACTGTTGAAAGGGACATGCTATGAAGTTGGAAATATTATCTGTGTATGTTGAGTAATATGGTAGCAGCTAATCATGTGTAGTTTTGTAATACTTGAAATATATCTGGCTTCCTGAAGAAGTAACTTTCAGTATACTTTGAATAAATTTAATGTTGCTTGTGGCTATTATATTGAACAGCAGAATTCTAGATACTTTTTTTTTTTTACATAGGAATTATTTTTTCAGTGACACAAATATTCCATTTGCTATTTCTACCTTGTTGTAGGAAACCAGGGTAGGAGATTGCCTGAATGAATGCAATCATGCTTGGAGCTGAGCTTCTTTAGGGCTTTGCTCCTTTTCTGGTTCGATCTTTCCCTCAGCTCATGGTCCTCAAGTTAGAAATGAGAGTCTAGTGTTTGATGTAAGACACCCCACTTTGGTTCATCAGATCAGGGAGAAGGCCCTGCTAGCGCCCTTCCCTGGTGGTACCTGCTGTGTGCACGGCTTTTCTGCCTTTCTGGCCGTCACTGCACAGGACTTGTTCAGAAGCTGAGGAAGAACAGGTCAGAAGTCTTGGCAGTTTTCCTTTCTCTCTTTGTCTCTCCAGGACTAGGTCCCTCAGAGAGTGACCACTTGATAGCCCTGGTCCTCAGTTTTATTTCATGACGCTGCAAAGTGCCAGGGTTTTCTGCTGGGCCTCTCTGTCCTTAGCAGCTGCTCTGTGTCCAGCTTCACAGCTGTAGTGCATGGTGGCCATGAAGCCTCTCTTGGGTCGCTTTGGGACAAGCACAGGTAAATATCGCAGAAGGTAGGAATGATATCTGTGGGAGATGCAGGGGACACAGTAATGGCAGAGAAGCATTACAGAGAATGGAAAGTAGCTAAGAAAATTTGTCTCATTAAACCAGCATCCATAAGGGAAAAAATGTAGAAAATGATGCAGTATATCTGTCTCAGACCTGCCAAGTCCAATTGTGGAAGGATCTAGCACATTTTTAGCAACCACATTGTCAGACACCACGATGCACCTGTGGGCAGTTGCAGTTGGTTACAACATACCAAAGGGCTCACAGATGGAGCAGAATGAACATGGCTTTAGGATCACCTTTCTGGGATTTGGGCTCCTTAAGTCTTGGCTGCCTTAGTTAGCATCTGCATTTGTACAAACACTTTGTGGCTTGCTATGAGTAAGAAAACCTATCCTCTGAAAACATGTCTGTCATAGTTGACAGGGGAAAGTGATCCTTTTATATTTCAGACATTAAAAAGTAGCTTATTGAATGATTTATGCATCTGGACATTAAAATGACTTCTTATTGATTTAACTTTTTGAAAGCTATTATCAAATTGATACCAGTTAGGTAAAATAGTTTTTGGTGGGCCCAGCACGGTAGCCTAGCAGCTAAAGTCCTTGCCTTGTACACGCTAGGATCCCATATGGGAGCCCCTTCTAATCTTGACAGCTGTGCTTCCGATTCAGCTCCCTGCTTGTGGCCTGGGAAAGCAGTGGAGGATGGCCTGAAGCCTTGGGACTCTGTGCTTGCATGGGAGACCTGGGAGAGGCTCTGGGCTCCTGGCTTCAGGTTGGTGCAGCTCCAGCCATTGTGGCTGCTTGGGGAGTGAATCAATGGATGGAAGATCTTCCTCTCTGTCTCTTCTCCTCTCTGTATATCTGACTTTTCAATAAAAAATAAGATGAATCTTTGGAATATTTTGGCTGTGAAGTAATTTTCAATATGGAAGTTCATTTCTTTATTTGAGTCATATATTGATGTGTATTCTTTCCAGTCAAAAGGCTCTTATTCTGTATTTATTTGTGATTTTCTCCTGTATAAGGATAGATGAAAAATTTAAGAAACAAGTTAAAATTCTTGTTTAATATAATCCTTTCAGAGACTTCATTGATGGAATTACTTTGAAAACAGAATACAAAGTGCTAAGTAAGAGGAAGATTTCTCTCTAATCGGTATTGTTTATGTTTGCAGAATTTTAATGTTCTTGGGCTTCGCTCCAAGCCACAGAGGTGCCCTACTGCTCCAAGAGCCTGGCCTCCAATTTGCTGAGAGCTCAGTTTCCCTTTTGGGTCCCCCTGCTGTGGGTCAGTTTGGATACTCTCTGAAGTATCTGCTAAATCTTGGCTGAGTCCCATCACTGAGAGACAAGTGCCAACGCCCAGCTTCACTTGGCGTTGCTTCAACTCCCCACGTAGCAACTTCCCTGTTTGACAGACAGCTGCCCCACACCTGGCATGCCCCAAAGCAGGATATGGGGCAGGAAGGCAAAGGCAAGAGTTTGTATGGATCACTGAAAGCCACCATGCAGCAGATGAGCTGTTGTCATCATGAGAGTTTCAGGGGATGTGCATTAGAAATAAGGAGTTTTGGGGCCGGCACAATAGCATAGTGGTTAAAGTTCTCGCCTTGAATGCGCCAGGATCCCATCTGGGTGCTGGTTCATATCCCGGCAGCCCCGCTTCGCATCCAGCTCCCTGCTTGTGGCCTGGGAAAGCAGTCGAGGACGGCCCAAAGCTTTGGGACCCTGCACCCGCGTGGGAGACCTGGAAGAGGTTCCAGGTTCCTGGCTTCGGATTGGCGCAGCTCCAGCCGTTGCAGCTCACCTGGGGAGTGAATCATCGGACGGAAGATCTTCCTCTCTGTCTCTCCTCCTCTCTGTATATCTGACTTTGTAATGAAAATAAATAAATCTTAACCAAAAAAAAAAGATTTATTTATTTTTATTGGAAAGGAAGATCTTTCATCCATTGATTCACTCCCCAAGAGGCCGCAACAGCTGGAGCTGAGCCAATCCGAAGCCAGGAGCCAGGAGCTTCCTCCAGGTCTCTCACATGGGTGCAGGGTCCCAAGGCTTTGGGCCGTCCTCAACTGCCTTCCCAGGCCACAAGCAGGGAGCTGGATGGGAAGTGGAGCTGCTGGGGATTAGAACCAGTGGCGCCCATATGGGATCCCGGTGTGTTCAAGGCGAGAACTTTAGCTGCTAGGCCACACTGCTGGGTCCAAAATAAATAAATCTTAAAAAAAAAAAAAAGAAAGAAGGAACTTTGTGGGCCAGTTGTCAACAAGCACTTTGGATTTCATGTGCTAACTGTAATATAGCACATATATACACAATGTTCTTTATAAAAATATATTAAATCAGGTGAGATGTCTCTGAATTTTTATTTATGTGAAGAAAAGAGGAATTTTGTGGGCCAATTTTCACCAAGTGCTTTTGATTAAGGTACTAAAAGAAATCAACTGGTATATCCATTATGTTCTCGGTAAAAATACATCAATTCAGATGAGGTTTTGCCTGAATTTTGGTTTACTTTTTTTCAAAGGCAAAGAGATAGACAAGATAACAACAGAAAGAAGCACAGAGAGACAGAGACAGACCAAGGGACAGATGACAGAGAGCTCCCGTCTGCTTTTTCACTCCCCAGATGCCCACAACAGCTCAGGCTGAACAAGGCTGAAACCCTGAGCTGGGAACTAAATCTGACTCTTCTATGTCAGTGTCAGAAACTTAAATGTCTGAGCCATTATCTCTTATCCGCCAAATGTAGACACTGTCAAATAGCTGAATCAGAAGTGGGACCTAGGCCATGGGCTTGGAGACTTCAACCTGGACACAGACTTTCCAAGCACCCCTGAACTGCTTCCTTTAACACCCACCCAAGCTGTGTTTTTTTCTTTTTTAATTTTATTGTATTGTTGTTGACAGTCTTTACATGGTTAATTGCGGTTAAAAACAAAAAGGTTCAGGGGGTATAGGGAAGTGGGTAATACTATTATGTCCATATTGTTTCCATCATGTGTCTGAGGTAAAGGGGGATATTGAGGAAGAAGCCCCACCCGGTTTCCCGCCCACCCCAAGTCTCGGAGGTGGGGCATGCTCTGAGATATTTGCTCAAGTGGTTTTAATAGTTCTCCAGTTATGAATCGCTGCCAGTTTCGCTCGATGAGGTCATCCACTGATTGATATGGTCCATGATAAAGTCACCGTTTGCCCCATATTTCGCTGCCAACATATAGCTGAGATGAATGATTGACCTGTTCTGTCTTCTGTCCTTTCCTGGTTAGAGTTCTGAGTCCAGCAGTTCGATTGGGGAGATCTCCAAAGAAACCTTGAGGTATTCCCAGACCAAATTCTTGTATGTTCTAGCAAGCACAGGGCCCGGCACAGTCCATCACCCCGATCAGCTGGTGGTTGCAATTGCTGGGTTGGTTCTGTTTTCAGTCCCGAGTTGCACTGGAACCAATGGGTGTTGCAGTCCAGTCTGGTTCTGCCCAGCACATACTCAGCCCTTACATCAACCAGTGGGAGCTGCAGCCTAGTTGGGGAGACCCACATTAACCTCCACCAGGCCCGCCCCCTACCCTGGTTTGCCAGTATGTGTAGCAGTAGACCAGTCTGTCCCCCATCCCATTTGGCTCTGGTACTTGTCAATGGGTATTAAAGCTTAGTTCCATCTAACCAACTCAACCATCCAGCCCTCATGGATGTTGTTGAGTGCCTCTCTGTCTGGCCACCCCAGCCCCCGTCCTAGTTTTCATGCCCTCCCGCGGGACTAGTGACCCAGGAAGGGGGAACCCACTTTTTCCCTCCCAGGTCTCTCTCAGTCCCGGTTTATGCACTCTTTAGGTGGTTCTGTGATTTGACTTGACAGAATTAGTCCCCAGTGCCAGCTTCTGCCAGCTGATGCTGCGGCCAAGCCCAAACATCCCTCACCCGCTCTAATTTATGCTTGCACCCATAGGAATAATCAGCCCAGCCTGGCTTTTCCCTGATCTAGTCCACATGCAGCGCACAGGTGTTGCAGCCTTGCTTAGTTTGGTCTGTCCTCATCCCAGCCCACTCTCTCCAGTGGGAGTAGCTGTCTGGCGAGGGGTCCAGCCCCTTAATCCCCCTGCCAGCTCTGTCCCTCCCTTCCTGGATCTCACGTGTGCTGGTTGGGTGCTGCAGTCAAATCCAGTACAGGCAACCTCACCCTGGCATTCCATAATGTGTACTGGTTTTGTCGCAACCAAACCCGGCTCAACCCAAGCTGTGTTTTAATGTCAACAGTTCTAATTCCCTGCCTTCGATAGATCATGTTACTGATTTCCTTTGGAAAGCATTAAAATAGAGAGAGAAAGCTGGCATCCAGAAACTCAACTAGAAGGATGCAGTTGCAAGAATGGCCCAAGGTCAGTCTTGGGATAAAATGACAACTGGCTGAGAGACCAGTGTGTGCCAAGTTTCATAGACGTGATGGCTGAAGTAGCCTCCCCCAGGACAGAATCCAATTTCAGAAGAGCTTAACTAAGCCATGTAAGCAGAATGGTTAATGAGCAGCTTTGAAATGAAGAGAAATATTTAGAGAATTAATGTCATTACCAGTGAGCAAAACCAAATAGATACTGAGTGTGTACTGAGTTGCTTTGCCTTGAAACCTCTCACTCAATGCAATATGGCTTTAACTCTGTGGATCTATTTCTATCTGTTGTGCCACACCAGAAAGCATGAGGGTGAATTTTCTATCCATTGTCACATACTTCAGTCTCATCTTGCTGATAGCAAATGTGAAGTACAGCATGATTTTTTCAAGCATGAAAATCTGCTATTGTTTCTTACAGTTTACATGAAGTTGGTTGGAAAATAAAGCTATGTATGATCATTAAAAGTACTTGCAAACATTTCTAGGGGAACTTTGCATTTTTGTTCCCCTATCCTGTGCTGCTCTCACCACCCAGGCTTGGCAGCAATAGAAATATTTGACCAGTATTGGGAAAGTTGTGTCAATGTGCATGTTTCTGTTGATAGCAGCCGGAGCCTCTGCAGAAACACCTCTTCTCAAGCTTTCCCATGAATGTCCATGCAGATGAGAAGCATAGCAACACATTCTGCCACGTAACACCTCTGTCAAGCCTGCCTTTCAGCAAATCCCTTTTTGAAGAATAAGACTTCAGAAAAAATATATATAAATAAGGGTAAATAAGATGAATAATTACAAATCTTCATTTTTCTTACATGATTGTTATCTATATATAAATTTACACATTAATAATAACAAAACAGAGATTGATACACCGAGTGTCTAGATGTAGAATATTTGAATTTCTCAAGAACAAATTATAAATTTGATGTTGAAGACAAGTTACAACTTATTTCTTATTTTTAAAGTTTTTAAAAAAATTTTTAAATGAAAGGCAAAATTACAGAGAGAAGGACACAGAGAGAAAGTGAGAGAGAAAGTGAGAGAGAAAGAGAGAGAGAGAGAGAGAGAGAGAGAGATCATCCATCCATGGTTTTGCTCCCCAAATGGCTGCAATGGCCAGAGCTGAGCTAGTCCAAAACCAGGAGCCAGGAACCAAGAGCTTTTTCCTAGTGTCCCATGTGGATACAGGGTGCAACAACTTGAACCATCTGCTGCTGCTCTCCCAGGTCACAAGCAGGGAGAAGAACTGGGGCAGCCAGGACTTGAACCAGGGCTCAAATGAGATGTTGGTGCTGAAGGCTGAGGCTTAGCCTGCTTGCCACAGCACTGGCCTCAAATTACAATTTGTAATGACCAAAAGCCCACCAGATTTCATTTTGAGGAGTGCTTCTTAAAATTTTATGTAAGAATTTATTAATTTGGGCCCGAAACAGCAGCTTAGAGGCTAAAATCCTCCCCTTGCACATGCTGGAAGTACTTATGGGCATCGGTTCTATTCCTGGCAGCCCCACTTCCCATCCAGCACCCTGCTTGTGGCCAGCCTGGGAGAGCAGTCAAAGAGGGCACAAAGTCTTGGGTCCCTGAACCCATGAGGGAGACCTGGAAGAGGCTCCTGCCTTCAGATCGGTACAGCTCTGGACATGGCAGCCACTTGAGGAGTGATTCATTGAATGGAAGATCTTCTTTCTGTCCTTTCTCCTCTCTTTATATCTGACTTTTCAATAAAAATAAATTAAAAATATAAAAAACCACAAAAATTTATTAATCCAAGAAGCTTTTGTACGTGCCAGTGTCTTACAGTATTTTCCCTGTTTTTCACTAGTAATTTGATGATTTCAGGTCTTAAGTTTAAGATACATGATCCATCATAAGTTGATTTTTGTTTAGATTGTAAGGTATGGATCTTGTTTCACATTTCTGCTTATGGAAATCAATTGAGACTCCATTTAATCTGCATTAAATGAGCAGATTAATGTAGAATATTTTAAAAGCTCATTCTTGACTGCAATAAATCCAAATACAACAATAAATATAAGTGCAATAATGTCTTACATTAAAGATTTAATGAGTTTTACTTGAGATTATACTAAGATATAAAAATGTGAAAAAGCTTTTTTGTGAAAGCATAAACTCATTTTCAGATTAAATAATATATGTAGGACTTCTGATTTTAGCAGTGATATGTGAAAGAGCTTGGCAATAATTGCTGCAAATTCATACAACAGCTTGAATCACTGGAAAATTAATAACTCTTTGAGGACCCATCAGAGACTAGTCATAGAGCAAAGTATCGCCCAAAAAGCATGGAGATTCTGAACTGTGAGAAACACAGTAGTGATGTACATGCTGAAGCTAATGCCTGGGAGCCATGAACTCCTAGAAGCATCTACATAGTGATTTTAATTAGCTGGTGGAAAATGAGTGTGGGCTGGTTTGAAACTGAGACATTCAGGAGCCTCTAGTCTTGGAAGTTGGCCCATGTTTTTCTGGATTTTATTTCTGGAAACATCAGAAAGCTTTCCTAAAGATCAGTTGCAAAAAGATTCCCTAGTGGTTCTGGGAGGGGAGTACAACTATAATGAAATTTGTACAGAAAATTTTTTGAAATAAAGGCCTCCTTCCCAAGGAAAAGATTTTACTTGGAACATATTCCACCAATGAAAGATAGTCTTGGAATTGCCATTACTTCTAGCCTCCCTGCTTCACAAGTTAAAGAAAAGGACTTTACCACTTTCAGCTAAAAAGCAATTTTCAAAGTCACACACTTTACACAGGTTGCTAAAACATCAAAATTTAACCAAAATATTATAAAACGATTTCTATTCCTTACACCGGGTTGGAACTGTAGTAGAATGACAATGAATTACATTTTTAAAAATCTGAAAAACACGGACTATCTCTAAGGAAGAATAAACAGGGAGCCTAAAATCTGAACAGACAAAAATCAGTACCCTAGAATTTGAAACTTTTGATAACTATGGCTATCACAAATATCAAAACAGGACACTTTTTACCAGTTAACATATTTTCTCACATGAAGCATCTTTTTTACCCCAGCTCATATTACCACATACAAGTCCAATTGCATCCAATACTTTATAAGGAATTGAGATAGGCAAGCTCAAAAACAAAAGGTGAAGATACAAAGGAAATAATGGAACTAGAACTTAGCTATGACACAAACATTGACAACATTAGACAGAAATTTTAACTATAATTCATGTGGCAAGGAGTCTGATGGCCGAGTAGAAGCAGTGAGTACAGACAGAACAAGCAAACAAACAAAAACCCCTCAGAATTCAGTCAATCAAACAAACAAGTATAGGAACAGAACTAAAGGAGGCTTCTGATTAGCTGATGAGTACCCTGGGCATGGACAAAGAAGGAATCTAATATTATTGGCACCACAACAGAATCTTCTCAAATTGAAATGTAAGGAGAATAAAAGAAATAGAACAGAACTGCAAGACAATTTAAAAAGGTTTGTAACGGGTGCATAATTGGAATACAAGATGAAGAGATAGAACAGAACGGAATGAATATTTGAAGTGAGAACGCCTGAGAAGTTTCCAAAATCAATGACAGACAGGAAATAACAGATCCAGGAAACACAGAACATTGTGAGGCATAATGCGAATAAACAAACAAAACAGACATAACAACGAAAACAAAAGATACCAAAGAAAGCACCAAAAATGACACCTGAACATACATTCCATTTGTAATAAATCAAAAAGAAACAAAAAGCTCTGAAAAGAAGCGTTTGGGGTCAGTGGAGGCAGGCAGGCAGGCAAGAAATTTAACTACAGTTTTGATAAGGAGAACTGTAATGAATTTTGGGCCACCAAACATGCAAGCAAGAAGAGAGTAGAATAAAATATTCAATATGTTCGATTGAAAAAAAAACTCTTATGGTTGTAAACACAGTGAAAATTTCCTTCAGAGATGAAGGGGAAATACTTTGAAAGCAATTAAGAATGGAGTCAGCTTATTGCCAGTAGGCACTGCCTATAAAAAGCGTTAAAAAGTGTTCAATGGAGAGTAGAAAAATCATGTAGACAATTAATCTGGTGTGATAAGATGAGAAAGACGTTAAAGAAGCTGTAAATAAGGATAAAACAAAAATTTCATTTTCCTTTCCCTTAATATGAAAGGTAACTCTGTAAAGGTGTAGCATAATGACATATTGAATGAATGGCAGCAAAGTCATTAGTGAGTTGGGAATATTCAATTACTAGCTAATTGCATTATAAATTAAGTGGTAAAATTTTATTTGAAATTGGATTCAGGTTAGTTAAAACATGTCTTCAACTCTCAGGAAACAATTACAAAACACTTAAAAAACAAATATAGTTGAAATGCTAAGAGAGAAAAACAAGGAAAGAATCATAAAATGCTCCATGAAAGCACAAAACAAAGAAAAAACAAAGGACAGATGAACTAAAGACAGTTATCAAGATTGTAGGCATTAATTAAACTGTGTAGTGCACCAATTATAAGACAGAAAAATTAAAAATACACTTAATTATACCAGCATGTAATCTATAGAAAATATTATAAAAATAAAATAAAGTATTTATGCTAACACAAAGCATTAACAATCAGGAAAGCAGGGTGTAAGGTAGACGAAAACTGCTATTTCACAATTTTTGTTTAAAGCTATTCTGAAAAGTTTTTTAAAAAAGTGTGTTGAAATGGAAAATGTCCTGTGTTTTACAAGATTTAATAGTCTCCTTTCAAAATTCCTGTCCACCTGAAATCACAGAATATAGCCTGCTGGCAAGTAACAATCTCACAGACATCATCAGTTAAGATGAGACCGCCCAGGCTTAGAGTGGGTCCTAAATCCAAAGGCTGATGTCACTGTAAGAACACGTGAATAATCAAGACACAGGAATGTGAAGCCAGAGTTGTGTTGGAGGTAGAGGCAGAGATTGGGGTTATACAGCTCTAAGACCCTGAACTTCCAGCATTGCTGATAACCACCAGAGCCAGGAAGGGGGATGGGTCTCCCCTGGAATCTGCAGGTTCAGTATAATCCTGACCATGTCTTGGTTTCAGACTTTTGACTACCAGACCATGAGAATAAATGTTTGCTTTGAATATCCAGTGTGTGGTGACTTTTCGTAGTAGGTACTATACTAACAGTCACAAAAGATTACCGGAGTAGCTGTTGGAATCTCAGAGATAGCAGATTTCAGAAGATGCACATTATTTGGTGGGGGGTGACGGAGAGGGGGATTATATGACGATAAAGGTATCATTCTTTTGAGAAATCCTGGCACAACAAAAGGACACTGGGTTTCATAGGTCAGCTGCCCTCTGCAGCCTAGACCCAGTGCACCCTCTGTGTGCTGCATTCCTGAAGAGGTTTGGGGTCAGTATCTCAGGCATCTCTGGCCAGCCATAGTCTTGCATCCATGAAGGTACTTGAAATTCATGGAAAAATAGAATTAAAAGATAAGTTTTTAGCCGTATTCATTTGTGGCACTCTTGACAAATATGATTTCCACAACTGCAATGGTTGTACTGACCCTTGCCTGTTCCTGCTTGATGGGGAAATTGGTTTTGCTTATTTTTTTGTTTGTTTGTTTTGAATGATTCGTTTACTTTGGTTGAAATCAATGAGAGAGAGAGAAAGAGAGAGAGAGAGTATAAAAGAGGGAGAGATCTTCTGTCTGACAGATTGCTCTCCAAATAACCCCAGTGGCCCGAGGTATTTCCATCTGCAGCCAGGAGCCAGGAGCTTCTTACGAGTCTCCCAAGTGGGTGCAGGGACCAAGTATTTGAGCTATCCACCGCTGCTTTCAAAGGCCATTAGCAGGGAGCTGAATTGAAAGTCGGGCGTCCATATGGGACGCTGTCACTGCAGGTAGAGGATCAGCCCGTTAGCCACTGTGACAATCCCTGTATGGGGAAAATGGAATGTGGGCCACTAGTACAACATCTTGGTTAGCCTTTTGCTTATGTTATCACAGATGGTGATTCAAGTCTTGGCTGTTAACTTTCTTTTCTATTATATATATATATATAAAAT
Source organism: Ochotona princeps (assembly GCF_030435755.1). Classification (NCBI taxonomy): domain Eukaryota; kingdom Metazoa; phylum Chordata; class Mammalia; order Lagomorpha; family Ochotonidae; genus Ochotona; species Ochotona princeps. The sequence goes on from NC_080837.1 coordinate 76,014,693, forward strand.
GGAAAGAATTCACATGTCTCACTATACAGATTTAGAAGAATTAGGCCACTCTTCACCCCAATATCCCTCTTATGTCATTTTCCCCCAATTTATTACAATAACATAGTCATTCATTTCACAGTTACAAGCTTAACCTTAATAAATGCATCATGGCAAATAGAATAAAAGGAAGAAAATAAAATAATGTAATGTAGAAGTATGAAAAAGATAAAAATCATATCATTACTCAGGAGTAAAGATGCCTGTGTACAACAGTTAATTTCCAGTATGCCATTCTCACAGAGATTATAATTTTTGTGTTCAGTGTGTTACTTGTTGCAGATCAGACAGAACATGTATTTGTCTTTTTGGTACTGATTTATTTCACTAAGCATAATGGTCTCAAACTGGGTTCTTTTGCTGCAAGTGGTAAAATTTCATTTTCTTTTAAGCAATATTCCATAGCGTAAATACACTATATTTGCTTTATCTCTTTATCCGTGGATGGGCATTTGGGTTGGTTCCATGTCTTAGCTGTTGTGAACTGAGCTGCTATAATGATGGGATTTCATTTGGATAGTTTCCCAGGAGTGGGACAGCTGGTCATATGGTGGAATCTCTAGCTTGGCTTCCAAGGTAGTTACCCTAGTTTGCATGCCCATTAATAGGGGATGGGGATACCTTTTCCCGGCATCCAGACCAGCCCATATTATTGAAAATGATCTGCAGATTTAATGTGATTTCAATCAAAATACCTATGACATTCTTCTCAAATCTAGAAAAAGATGCTCAAATTTACATGGAAATATGAGAGAACATAAGAGAACTCAAATAGCTAAAGTAATCTAACACTAAAAACAAAGCTAGAGGCATCACAGTACCAGACTTCATGATATACTGTAGGACAATAATGATTAAAGCAGCCTGATACAGCCACAAAAACAGATATGAAGATCTGTAAAGCAGAACAGAAATCTCAGAAATGAACTCAGATATCTAAAGCTAATGTATTTTTAAACTGAAATCTAACCTGGGAGAAAGGACAATCTTTTCAACAAATTGTGCTGGGAAAATTGGAAATATAATTGCAGAAGTAAGAAACAAGATCCCTGCACAGGCACACGTGTGCACATGCACACACAAACCACACAAATACATGCATGCATGCGTACACACACACAGAGTATAGAGACACCAAATTATGTACGTGTAACATCCTTAAGGAAGGATGTCAGTTTTATGTATTATAGCAAGAGACATTCTCATGTTTTTAAACCATACTCTACTCCTAATTATGTATGATGCAAGTAACCAATGGGAAACCTGTGTGAGGAACTCACCATAGTCTTGTCAACAGCGTTGTTAGTTACCCATTCCAGATGTACACCATGTCCCTGGGTATTATTCTTAAGGTAGGCCACTGATCCTAGTCTAATTTGTCTAATGGCATGAAATATTGGAGGTGACTACAGTTGAAGTGGAGCTAAAGTTGATTTTGTAACTTTCTTTGATAAAGAATTTCTTGGAATGAAGTCACAGAATTTATTAGTTGGAGAATGATATATAGATTACTTGAAATGATATAAGTCATCCTTTCCCATAAGATAATGGAGTGGTTTCTATTTTCCAGCTATTCTATGTATAAAACAGTTATTTTCAACTGAGTTTCCAACAAAATTTGTCCTAATAGAATAAAAAAATCCAAAGAACCTATTGCTTGTTTAACCAGTCTTTATAATAAAAAAATTCTCAATATTCTCTAGCAACTGAAGCTGTAAAATTGAAAAATTTCATTAAAAAAGTAACAAGGTTAACCATTAAATACAGTTCAGTATGTTTTAAGTGAGAATTATACACAACTTTAATGAAAATAACAGATACAAATGTAAAAGATAGCAAAAAGTGCTTTTAAATATTACATTATAAACACATAATTTCATTATTCAAGTTTATCTAAAAATACAAGTTTGAACAACCTTTAGAAAATGAAAGGAATAATTTTATCAAGATGTTAATGGATAGGCTTACCCTACACAGTAGAGTGGCTGGCTAATTCTCTCCTTGCAAGTGGAAGCATTCCATACGGGCTCCGGCTCATGCCCCAGCTGCTTTACTTCCAATTCAGCTCCATGATTATGGCCTTGGAAGGCAGTGCGGAATGACTTGGTTCCTTGCACCTCTGTGCCCACCTGGGAGGCTTGGAAGAATCTCCTGGCTCTCTGGCTTCAGATCAGTCCAGCTCTGGCTATGGCAGCCATTTGGGAAGCAAACCAGCAGATGAAAGCAAAGGGATTAAAAAAAACAAAAAAACTCTAGCTGGAGTGATCAAGACAAAAAGGAGAAAGAAAAAAACTACAAATATTGGGAAAGTAAAAAGAAGTATAATTGCATATGTTGTAAACTATAAAATCATAAAATAATACTATAAGCATTCCAATAAGTAAATTTAACATACTGGATGAAATTTTTTTTCCAGATACTTAGATTATCAAAACTATCACCAGAAAAAGTAGAAATATCAATAGCACAATATTGTTATTATCTGTTTTTTTTTTAAAAGATTCATTTATGTATTTGAAAGGTAGAGTTACAAAGTTGAAGAGAAAGAGAGAAACAGATAGATCTTCCAATTGCTAGTTCACTCTCCAGACAGATGCATTGGCCAGGGCTGGGCAAAGCTGGAGCCAGCCACTTCTACCGGGTTCCCACATGGGTCGCAGGAGCCCACATATTTGGGTCATCTTTTCTGCTCTTTGTGTTTTTTTTTCATGCCATTGGTGGGGAGCTGGATTGGAAATGGAGCAGCTGGGATATGAACCTGCAGTTGTATGAGATGCTGGAATTTCAGGCAGCACTTCATAGTTGATCACTGGCATACTAGGCCACATCGCTGGTGTTCTATTTTTAAAAAACTTAGAAGCCCATAGGTTTAAGAAAGAAAGAAACAAGAGTAATACTATTAGGAAACTAATTTCTTTAGTCTAAAAAATATAAGTAACATAATAGAGTGATCTTTTGTCCCATGAATTTAAGGATTGGTCTTTGAAATCAACGATTTACCATTTTACAAGAATATGAAAGGATATCCATATGGTTGCCTCTCTAGAGACTAAACAACTGACATATATTCCATAAAAAATATTCAGTCTTGATAAAACTACCTGCAGAACTCAGACTAAAAGTTTCTTTTATTTGATAGAAGAATTTCACAGAAAACTTTTTTCTTATACTATGTTTTATCAGTTTGAAGCCATCATAACATTATGAAAATGTTTGTGAAATAAGTTTTTATCTTTTTATTAATATCAAAAAGGTTTCATAGATTCCGTAGGTACAGTTCCAAGAAGACGTCACATTTCCTGTACTTCTCAGATACCCTGCAATCCTTCTCCCACACTCCCTTCCTGTCATCACTGTTTGAAAAGATGATTTAAAAAAGCTTATCTATTTTACTTAAAGAAATTACAGAAAGAGAAAAGGAGAGGTCTTCCATTCACTGGTTTATTCCACCAAATGGTGAACACAGGCAGAGGTTGGCTTGTCCAAAGTAGGGAGCTGATAGCTCCATTCAGGTCTCCCATGTGGTTGCAAGGACCCAGCCTTGGGGGCATCCTCTGATGCGCTCCTAGAATGTTAGCAGGGAGCTGGATCAAAACCGCAGCAGCTGGGACATCTATACAGGATCTGAAATATATACACATATATATGCTTTTATTTATATGAAATGTTATACATTATATGTTTATAGATGTACACATAAACATGTAACAATATATACTATAAACATGTAACAATATATACTATAAACACATAACATAATATATAATATCTGTTTACTGCAATATATAACATATAATATATAATACATAATATATACTATGTAAAATATAAATATATACACACTTTTTATCCAGTCATCAGTTGGTGGACATCTGGGTTGATTCCATAGCTTAGGTATTGTGGGTTGAGTTGCAATAGACATAGAGATACAAATAACTCTTCAAACACTGATTTGGAGAGGGTTGGCTGGGTCATATGGGACATCTATTTTCAGATCTATGAGAAATATCCATGCTTATTTATTTCAGTATATATATACATATAATAGATACACATATAATATATGCACACTATTGTTATATAACACACATATATGTACATAATGTATAATATATATATACTATATATGTGTTATATATGTATATGCTTTCTTATGTCATTACAACACACACAACAGAAGCAAGAAAAAGGTATTGTTAAATTGCTATGATTCAATCTGCAAATCCCATTCAAGTTCAGTTCCTTCATTAATATATTTTATAGCAAGACTGTTAAATTACAGGGCATGATTTTTAATATCTTTAGTTTTTTTCAATTTGGAATACTCTTTCAGTCTTTTTTGAACCTCCATAACCTTAGCACTCCTGATTATTACCAGGCCTGCAGGTTGTAGCAAATTATTAAATTTATATTGACTTCATATTTCTTCCTGATTTAGATTAATGATATGCATCATTTTTAAAGAATGCATACAACTAATAAAAATTATCTTTTCATCACATTATGGCATAAGACATACATTTGATTTATTTCATTCTTCAAATTTATTCATGTAGATCACTTCACTAAGGTAGTATCTGCCATCTACCATGTAAAAACATGTTTTCCTATTGATAATTAGTATATGAAACATTTTAAGCTATGTAAGTAAATATAAGATTCGTGATCAAGCATTTAATTAAGTTAATGTCTACAAACTACAGTTTTATTTTTATTCCATGGCATATAAAATATTATTGGCAATCTGTTTTGCACTCAAATTTTCCCAGAATCAGGCTGTAAAAACACATTCATGCTAGATTTTTTGTCTTTTTGACAGATCCCCATAACTCTTGAAGCACCCCCTTGCTCTGGCACAAGATGTTCTAGTCTCATCTTATTCTTTCTGTGCCTGTATCTAGAATCCTCTACTTTTTAGAGGATCTCTTGTTCTTTGCAATAGAAAATGATACTAAACTAAGAGTTGGGTGCAGAGAATGTTCATTGCCAGTGGCTGTCATTGTTTGCAGGTCCTTTTGATGGATAGAGAATATGAGGCATTCCATGTAAGTTAGGACACAGCTTGAAATGTCCATCTCCCATATAACAGTGTCTGGTTATGGTCCCAGCTCCACTGTTCCTTATCCAGCCATCAACTAATATGTACCCTGGTGGAGGGGGTAGCAAGATGTGACTCAAGCACTTGGGTCCCTGCCAGTCATATGGGAGACCTGGATTGAGTTTCAGCCTCCTAGGCTGCAGTCTGGTTCACTGTGGACATTTGAAGAGTGAACCAGCAGATGGAAGAGCTCTTTATATCTGTCTTTATGCCTACCTATCTTTTTCTGTCTGTGAAATAAAAGGAAAAATCACTCACTAATTATAAATAAAACATGACAAAAATATTAACTTTTGAAAAGGTTTCTTATGTAGCATATAAAAAGTCTGCATCATAAAATAAGTAATAAAGAAACTGGGCTCATGTAAGTTAAAATTTCCTTTTTTTTTAATACACCATGAAAAAAACAGGCAGACCACAGACTTGGGGAAATATTAACATTATGTATGTGGTGAAGGATTTATATATACAGAACTGTTATATCTCAATTAAAAGAAGCTAGAATACGATAAAAAATGGACAAAAGTCTTTTAAAAGTAGATGTACATGATGAAAATACAAAAGGAATAAATTTATTTCTGTATTGGTATGTGCTATGAAAAATGCCAATTAAAACATTGGTGAGATACCTAAACACAAACACTAGGATGAATGGAAAGGAGTGGAATAATTTTAATTCTCACGTATTGCTGGTGAAGTTTAAGTCTTCCATGAATTATGGAATATTTTGACAGTTCTTTGTAAAGCTAAGCATGTATTCACCATTGGGTTCATCCATTCTGCTCTATAGTGTTTTCCTGAGAGAAATCAAATCCTATTTAAAGGCCTGCATAGTATTCTAGTAATCATAATTAAAACTGGAATTGCCCATCAATGGATGAATCTGTAAGTGGTAGAAAAGCCGTAGAATACTACCCAGCAATATAAATGAGTAAACTAATGATCAGTAACAATGTGGGTAGATCTCAGAAGCCGACTAACTGAATGACGTGGGTATAAAGTAACAGATATTGTATAATTGCACTCACATGAAATGTTCAGAAGAATCAAAATGAGCAGATCTATGTTAGTACTTGTCCAGAACTAGATGTGGCTTACTGTAAGGGGTCAGAAGGTCAGAAGGGAAATAGGTGGTGGGGGGAGTTGATGAGAAGACACTGTCATCTGACTATATCTACCTGCAACATTTCATTTCAAGTTGATTGGTTTATTTTTCCCCTGTTTGGGAGGCAGTCTCTCTCTCTCTTTCTCTCTCTCTCTCTCTCCCGCTCCTTCTCCCTCCATCCCTTTATCCCTTCCTCTCTTCCTCCCTTCCTCCCTCGTGGCAGGGTAGGTGAGTGGGGCTGGGTGGGGCTGAAAGCTGGGAGCCTGGAACTCAATCCGGGCCTCCTATGTGGGAATCATTGTTTACTGCTTCCCAGATCTGTATTCACATAAAGCTCACATTGGGAGCCTGAACCAAGACTTGAACTCAGGTATTCCAATGGGAAATATAGGTATCCTTAGCACTAGGTTAAAAACCTTCCACTGAAAATATTCTCAGTTTGAGGCACTCTGGCAAGAGGTAAGAACAGGGTGTTTGGCCCTCAGTGCTTGTAGAGCCCTTCCAAATGGCTACCTTTATGGGAGACCGAGGAGTTACATGTTCACACTGTGTTATGGATGTGGACACAAATAGGCAGTGGAAGGTTGAATGGAAGTACACCAGGGTCCAAGGCCTGATAACCACAATCAGCTTTTTATAAAATCACTGTATCCATTAGCTACAGTCTCTCTCTTGGACTCTGTCTTTATGTTTTAGAATGACTGCATCTCTAGTGCAACTTTCAATGATTCCTAATCGGTTCCTAACTTAGGTTGAGTTCTGTAGAAAGCACACCCTGAGGCAAAATTTAATTGGAGCTACTTTATTGGAGTGTGAAATTCCAGTGAAAATAGGAGTGGAAAGGGGGAATTGAGTCATGGGAAGGCAGCAGAAAGGAGATTTGCTTCTGGGCAGATCACGTCTAGTGTGAAATATGACCAGTCATTATTGAGAGGTCAAGAATGCACTAAGGCAGGGCACTGCTTAGGAAGCGAGAAAGGGAGAATATTTTATCCATGGAATCCCATCTTCTGCTCTTTCCACAAAGGCTTGCTCTCTCCCCTCCCCCATAGGCTATAAACTTGCCTGGAATTTCATTTGACACATATGCAAGAACTAGCAGGTACTCTGACTTCTCAGGTCTCATTAGTTGAAAAGCTGGAAAGTGGGAGATGAATAATATGGACATGAGGTGAATGGTGTAGGTTGCTTCACCAGGAAGTGGAGCTGAGCTCTTGCAGAATTGGACATTGAGGCAGCAGCTGGGTGGGGATGGGAGGGAGAGATGAATAAAACTGAGAGTCTCAGAGACAGAAGAAGCCAAGGAGGTCTTAGGTGGTGCACAGCTGTGTAACAGTAATGTTTGTAGTGTGATTTTGCAAGTCTCAGACAAAACAGTAGGGCGGGGGGGAAGACAAATCTTTCGGTAGTCTTGGATTTATAATATGCCTTTTTCATTGTTTACTCTTTAAGCCATGATTCCTAGTGAAGAACTTTTCTTAGAAGTGGATATAAAGAGGGGTAGACCAAGTCATGATAAGTGTGTGTGTGTGTCTGTGTGTGTGTGAGAGAAAGAGAGAATACAGACATCATCTTCCAGATGTTTCCATTGCAGATTTACAGAATACTAAGTAGTTGTGAATAGACTTTTCCACAAAATAATTAGGGAGCTATATTTATCTCTGAACTTTTCAGGTACTGCAGTCACATTTTCTGTTCCAAAAATAAAGTTGCTGATTTTTAGAAAAGGCAAAGATATTTAAAATTCATGCACAGAAACATGCCAACTTGAGAATAAAGGTCTAGATTTAGATATTTACCTGTATAAACTCCATGAAAGATAAGAAAAGCTTTACAGGAAAAAAGAGTCAATATATGGAAACGGCGATCTATTATTAACCGTTCATCAAGTCCTGGATTGGTCTGAAGAGGTCTGCAGTGCAGGAAAGTGAGCTTGATTTATGGGCTTTGATGGTTGACCACAGGGGAACGGCATAAACATCTTCAATATTGAAGTCTGAGGGGCAGGGAAACTTTGTTGAGAATAAGTCACTCGGGCATACCACTTGTAGCCAGAGATGAGCATGTGTTCCGGAGGCTGGCGGTGGTGAAGGGCAGGATGGAGCCTGGTGAACCGGCGTCTTTCTGGGCTAATGAGCCAATGGTCTTGTAATGAGAATCGCGAATGGAAGTCTGTCATAGGGAAAACCAGGATCCTTGCTTTACGTTAAGAACCACGGACAGTTCCCATCTGCGCTATAAGATTCACCTTTTCCCACACGTTGGAATGGCAGCTCTAGGGTCTCCCAGCCTCGACTAGGGATTGCAGCTGGCCAATAATAAAATATGTCTATTCAGGCCTCCCCTCAGCAGTCATTAGCATCGTAATTGTACTCGCAGGAAGGGCTCAGCCTCTTCCACGGAATGGGCAATGGCGCGAGGGAGAGGAACACTTTAAGAAACCGATTTTTTTTTTGACAGCGTTATAACTTATAAATAAATATCCAGGTCGCCATGCGAGGGGCTGGAGGATGGCTTAGGAGGGAAAGCCCGTGGGTGGGGGTAGGGGCGGGAATCCCCGAGTCCCTGACGGAGCAGGAGAACGGATCCCACTTAGGTTATGCGCCAGGAACGGCGCCATGTGCTCCCGGCTCCTTGCTTTGCTGCTTCCGACCTGGCTCCACTGGACCCTGGCGACCCGAGGCCCCGAGCCCCGCAGGTGAGGCGGGGGCTTGTCCACCCACCCCCTGGTTCTATAGTCTCTCTCGCGAATGTGGTGGCGCGCATCCCTACGGAAAAGAGGCGCCGTAGTGAACCCACCGACTCAGCCTGCGCCGCAGCTGGGCGGGGGGTCGAGGGAAGGGTGTCGAATCGAGTTGGGGGTTGGGGGTAGCAGCGGGTGACGCTCCCATCATCGCAGCTGCCAGCGCTGCCAGTGCTGCCAGTACCCCTCGCCAGGCCACAGGCAGCCGGGGCCTGCCCCACGCTGAGCAGCCGCGCTTTCTCCCGCAGGGTTCCGCAAGGCCGGACCCTGCACTCCACGGCCCGCGGACCCCACGGTCCTCGCGCTCGAGTCCTGTGTGGCGGCCCCTTTAGCTGCAGAGAGCGCCCAGGGTCCGGGCCGCGCGGCCCTGGCGTGAGCCGGGTTGGCGAGGGTGCGTGGCGCGGCCGGCTCCGCCTCCAGCTGCCCGGCCCGTTCCCCTCCCCCGGCTCCCGCTCCGCGGCTCCTCCTCTCCCCGCTCCCGCTCCTCCTCCTCCTCCTCCTCCTCTTCGCCTCCCCCTCCCCCTCCGCCCTCCTCCGCTCGGGGCCAGCGCGGCGGCGGCGGCGGCGGCAGCAGCAGGAGCAGCCCCGGCTGCGGGTCGCGACGGCGGCGGGGCTCCCCCTCCCCCGTGCCGGGGCGCGGCGGAGGGATGTGGGGCTTTGCAGGAGGAAGGCTTTTCGGCTTCTTCTCGGCCCCGGTGCTGGTGGCAGTGGTGTGCTGCGCCCAGAGGTAGGGGCGCGGGTGGGTGGACGGGAAGCGGGCCGGGTGGCGGGCAGGGCGCACGGGGTGCGCGCCGGGAGCTGGCAGGTGAGCGGCCGTCCGACCCTGCTCTCCATACCCCCTACCCCATTCCCATAGCGTGAACGATCCCGGAAACATGTCCTTTGTGAAGGAGACGGTGGACAAGCTGTTGAAAGGCTACGACATCCGCCTGAGACCCGACTTCGGGGGTAAGTGGGATGCGCGCGGCCGCTGCGGGAAGCTCGACCCGCGGCGCTGGCGGCCCGGGTGGAGGAGGGAGGCCGGGGCTGCCTCCGCTGAGCTGCAGCGGGGTGTGTAGGGGGGATGGTTCTCCACCTGCGCCCCCTCCCGGGCCACCCCCGGTCTTTAGGGCTACCCTCACCCCATGCCGGATTCCTGCTGATCCCCGTGTGGTGCGCTTCCCGCAGGTCCCCCGGTCTGTGTGGGGATGAACATCGACATCGCCAGCATCGACATGGTTTCCGAAGTCAACATGGTGAGTGGCCGCCCTCCCTGGGGCTGTTCCCAAGCCCCTATCCGGTTGTCTGGGCCCACAAGCGTCCACAGTACTGGGCCGAAGGCCTCCTTGGCCGGGCCAGGCTTCCCCGGCACGCAGAGGGGGCCCGTGTTCTCTTGAGCGCCGGCCTCTGCTAGTAGGACTCTTTCCATCGGGCCGAGTGCTCTGGGGGCGTCGTGGGCGTCCGGGCTAAGCCAAGGGCGCTCCCTTCCTGCCAAAGGGGTCCTGGGCTGGCCTAGCGCCCGGCTGTCAGCGCCGTCCTAATTCTCCTGGGCTCCTGCAGCCCCTACCGCCCGGTGCCTAGGCTTGCCGGAGCGGCTGCTTGCCTCTGTAGCAACAGGCGCTGGGGAAGCGGGACGAGAGCGAGATGTGGGGGCGGCTCCTATGTTCTAGGTAAGAGGTACTTCAGGTTTCCTTTGTTGTTTGCTGGGGAGGAGAGCCAGGGGCTGTGGTCTGTGTACTCTACGGGTGTCCGACGACATTTTCTTGGGTCCCGCGGCTTTACCGTAGGCCTTCTCAGGGACGCTGAGCGCCGGAAGCCAGCTACGTCGGTTGCTGTCCGAGGTGCTGACGGCCCCTGTTGGGGGGACCTCCTACCTTGGAGGACCGGTGCTGCAGACAGCTGTCAGAGGAGAGGAAGGGAAGCTCTTGGTGAGCTAAGTGTCGCTCAGGGCTCCTGCAAGTACTGACAGGAGTGGGGTTCTGGTCCGTGGAAAGCGGAGGTCAGTGTCTCGAGGTGCGGAGAGGATGGCGCTGGCTTTTGCAAGGGATGCTTTAGGGCGTCAGGAAGTAATGAGAAATATGACCGCTTTCACTTGTTAATTGAGCTGAAATACCCTGAGATTTTGGAAACAGGATTGACTTTCTACTGAATGGCATTTAGGAATTGTCAGAATGATCTGATCAAACAGTATTGGTTGGAAGAGATTATTTGGCAACTCTTCTTTTTCCTTTGGACACGCAACACAGAGGCTATAACATGGCGTGTTTTTAGATCAACCCAAAAGGTGTCTCAATTCTGGTGTCCCTCAGAATCATGTGAACAGACTTGTTTCAAATGTATACTTATCAGGTTCTTTATTCCAAAGGGTTCTGATTGAGCCTAACCAGAGCGGGGTCTTGGGGGTCTCAGTGTTGAGAATTGGTGGTTCAAGTTGCTTTGAAGTTGGCAACCTGAAGGCGGTATTCTGGGAACCATTGCAGTAAGTTATAGACAAGGGACCAATATGAAAAAAGGAAGTGATTCAAAATATGTTTTAGTGAGATCTATTTTAGTCTGTATTACTGGGGATTTTCTTTTTTGATCACACTAAACTATTTTCATCTTTTTTTCCCCTTAATCTATAAAGATTTTGAAATTGCAACCTGTGATTAAAAAGTTGTACCTTTGTTTCCAAGTGTGCTACCTGGAATATTTGTGGTGTATTAAGAGATTATTATAATACAAGTATTAGCAAGAAAACCGGAAGAAAATGGGACTTTGAATAACTTACACTAAAAAGTCGACTATGTTTGCTTTTTAACTTACTTTTAATTTTATAAAATAATTACATCCAAAAGATTTTGTTTTGGTGTCTAATGGGAACAGTTAATATATTCAGGATCCACTCTGCAGTTTGTGATTTTTCTCCATTGAGACCTTCACATTCTCTGGAGAAGAAAATTTAGCATGGAAATTAATAGAATATTTAGTGAATTATTACATCAGAAATAATTATAGTGGGTATCAAGTGGAAGAACACATGTCTTGATGTAGTTCTTGAACAAAATAATATAAAAATATAACAAGAGAAATGAAGAGAATATTATTGCAGATCATCTCACATTCTGTGTAGGTTATTTTTAAACTCCATTTTCAAATTGAATTGTCGTCAGGCTGAACTTAGGCATATTAAAAAATCCTTATCAGTATTTTCCTCACTCCTTAGTAATTGTTAAGGTCTTCCAGTTTTCTTTGGGCTCTGTAATAATCAGACAAATTGGATATTAGACCATTATAATAACAGTTTTGAAGTGTCTATTGCCAAGACAGCCAACAAACATGCACAGTACAGACTTGGTCTACTTGTTTGCGTTTTTTCGTTCTTGTGGCAATAATTTTTGTAGGGTCTCTGAAACACAGACTTATTTCAGCAACAAATTGGAGATTAATAGGATGGGAAAACAAAGACTATTGGACAGACGTGACTGACAACACTTGAAATGTTGTCTTCTTTCTACAAGCTGATTGGTCACATCATGCCATAGAAAATTTTATTTTTTTCTTAACATACTTATTCATGACCATAGCTACTACAGGGAAACAACAAAAAAATGTGAGTATAAGATTTGAGCAAGCAACCATGTTGTCTAAAAGCAATGGATTCTACCTGCGAACTTTCTTAACCGCTTTATTACTTACATTAAATTAAGTGCTGAAAGTTATAAAGGTAATTCAGTAGTGATCTTGCTTTAAGGGTGTTGTGATTATTAGAGGAGATAAGTCAAATAGTTGTAGAAAAGGTAGGATGTGGTAAGTCTCGTTGTAGAAAAAGTAGGATGTGGTAAGCAAATGACAGGAATATGTAGGAGGGAGAGACAGGGCAGAAAAAGATGGGTAGACAATACAATTTTGTTGTGGAAAGCTTGGCAAAAAATGCATTTAAATTGCTTGAGAGGAATGAATAGGATTCTTACTGTCATAATGGAAGACACATTCTTGGCAGAAAGTGGCAAGGGTATGGATGGATGGATTAAAAAGGTCAGAGTTTGAGAAGGGAGATGAAATTGCAAATGCAAGTCAAGGCCCCGTGCACTTAGGACCTTCTCCACAGTGTTAAGGATCTCAGATGCTGTTTTTTTTTTTTTTGAAAATCACATTACCATTAACATCACTTTAAGCAGATGCCTATTATTATTTTTGGGATGTAGTTTAAGATAATTATTTTGGCCAAAATGTAAATTTAGACAGGAGTGAGGATGGTGAGGTGGAAAAAAATGAAACCTGCCAGAGAATTAGGGAGAAATGATCACACATAGATGGTCACCTCTTGGTTTATTTTTACTTCAAGTTTTCAGAGATACACTATTGAGAAAGAATGATCTGTAGGAAAAAAATTCATCAATGTTTCAAATCATGATGTTGAAAAATATGTGTATCTGAAGTTGAAGAAGACACATAGATGCTTGTCCGTGTGATTTTTTTTTTTTGAGGGAGGTGATTGCAAAGAATAATAACAGATACCATGGAATAGTACTGCTAAAGTGCTTTTCATCTTATGGTGTTAAAACATTGGTGATATGTATAGGTGGTTTCTCTGAAGAGTAAATCTGACCTGAAACAAAAGGATAAATTATACTTATAGATATGGATGTCATCGTTTGTTTAGATGGTTTGTAGAAGAAATTTTAAGAATTTATTTTAATATTTGACGATTTAGCACTGATTTTCCATAGCTTTTTTGTCCTGGATGGTGAGGATATACTACATTTCTATTTTTCGTAAATCTTTCAACTTTTCTTGCTCTTCTGTTTTAGTGGCTGACCTGACAATTGTGAATAGCCATTTTATGTAACTTTCCTTGTTTCTCTTATCCTCTGTTTTACAATTTCAAACGATTTTTAAGAAGATTTATTTATTTTTATTGGAAAAGTAGATTTACAGAGAGAAGGAAAGAAAGGCAGAATGATCTTCCATTTACTGGTTCGCTTCCCAAATGGTTACAACAGCTAGAGCAGAGCCAATAAAACTTAGGGGCCAGGGCCCTCTTCTGGTTTTCCCACACAGGTGCAAGATCCCAATGCTTTGGGTCATCCTCTACTGCTTTCCCAGGTCATAAGCAAGGGAACTGGATGGGATTTCGAGAGGTCAGAACTTGAACCAGCGCTTGCAGGGGGCGGATTAGCCAATTGAGCCATTGAGCTGGTCTCTCAAATAACCTTTAAAAGTTACACTTAGTTGCTGCAGTAGTTTGGTTTAATGCATACATTTCTTAAAATGAGACTGTATAGACTCAGTACTGAAAATGATTATCCGCATTAGTTATAATTTTACTGATTGGTGTTCTTAGTGTGCTCACATAATAAACACACGTTGAATAGCTCTATGGAGTGATGAATAAATATAGGAAAATTATTGAAAACATAGGAAACACAGACAGTATTGAAAAACAAATCAATTTGAAAATTTTAATTTAAAACAATGAAGTGGAAGCTATTATATTTTTATTTATAAGATTGAGCCATTATTTGATTTAATAATTCAGAAAAGATTTAACTTAGGTATTTAACTTATATTTAATTAACTATAGTATATGGGAGATATGAATCTAGGTTCTAAGTGTAGTTATATTAGTATTGATTTCTGTGATATAAGCTGCTTGTTGTTATTACTTTATTGTTAATTATTCCACTAAGATTAGCACAACCCTAATGAAAAGAGAACTTCACAAAATTTTTTTTTGTGATTTCTTGCCTATAAATCATGAATTATGCTTTTTTAAAATTCATATCCTTTTTAGATAGTCTGTAGTGAGTATCAATAGTTATGAGGTGTGTTCTTCCATATGATAGTTCTGTTGTTTTTATTTAGCCACAATTGGGTTTTGTTCTTGTAATTCAGTGTGAAATAACGTGCTACATAAGAACATAGTGTTAGCACATTTCAGGAATAGTTGTCACTATTCAGTGGGTACAGTCTCACTTATGTACAAATCACGCACAGACATATTCTGTCTTTTTGTGTTATCCCTTTTTATATTTTTCTCCTTTTCAGAAGAGAAGGAAAGAGGAAAAGAAAACATACATGGCTGGGATTTTGTCTGGAATGGATGTTCGGAAAATTCTACCTTTGGGTCTTTTCTGACCAAACTTAACTCCAGCAACACCCTCTGTCCACATTTTTGAATTTAGAAGTTGCTTTGCCATCGGCGATCCCTGAAAGAATGGCCGGTGTTTCTGAAACCTGGGTTGGTACTCAGGCAGGAGGAGCTGAACTGCAACAGACCAGGTAGTGAGCTTGAAAAGAGACTGATAGGATGGGGTGCCATGGATTGTACTTCCAATGGGATGGCAACATCTTCAGCAAATCCCCTCATCCTCAGAATTTCAGTTGTAGGCTTCCAAATTACCATAGTATTGACACGAGCCTTATCACAAAGTGTGTAGCTCTGCAGAAAAAAATCACAGTGCAGACACCTACCCCCCCACACACAGGTTGGAAAGTTGTCTTTTATTGAATTCTTCCAGGGCATGGTACATATTCAGAGTTTGCATTTGAATCATTACTAGCAGTTTAAAGGAGGAAATGTGCAAATGCTGTTATTACAAAGCCAGGGGATGAATCAGCAGAAAGGGAGAATGCTTCTCTGACCCAGTTGGAGTCGGAAAACTGCTTATATGGAAGGCTCTCTTGGGATAAGTTCTGTGGAGTACAACAGTGTTTGGTTCCAGGTTGCTGCATTTTGGAGGTAAGGCTGTTTATTGAGGACATTACTTTCACTGGCAGTGTGTTTCATGCATAAGTTATGATCATACATCAATGCTGGGCAGTGATAAGAGAGCATACAATGAACTTCAGAAATGGATGACAATAATACCTTACATAATATGCTCCCTTTGAAGGGAAGTTGGTGTTTAATGTTAGGATGCACAGAATGGAGAGTGTACATTGAACGCTCTTTGTCTTCCCCCTAAGGGATGTTGTGAAGCTTATGTTATGACATCTCCTAAGAATGGATTTTACACTCATTGATGTGTGTGTGTGTGTGTGTGTGTGAGATGGTCTCTTCTGGGAGTCTCTGAGGGGTTCAGGAAACTCACCGTGTGCTGCCCGCAGTTGATATTCAGTAAATGTTTAGTTTGCATTGATGGCACAAATCTGCTTGTTAGCATTTGAAGAACAATTACACTGGTGGGTAATTCTGTTTCAGCTGACAAATTATGTCCAGTTTGTCTTCACTTGTATAAAGACAAAATATGGTGTATAAATTTCCTTAGCTTAGGATAAATAATTTCAACAATTGCATCCCTTCTTGGATTACTTGCCAAATAAAGGTACCTTGTAGATTTAGTGCTTGTGTAAATGAAGTATGGTATGATTATTTGTAATGAAGATAGTATTATTATTATTAAATGCATGCAGAAATTTTAATGGCATGTGTAGATTGTCACTCTTCAAACTCTGGGACTTCAGACTTGTCGATTTTCACAAGCACAGCAATGTGGATCAGTACTGTTGACATCCAACTGGAGATCCATGCATTGGAATAAATAAATGATGCCTACTGAACATTGAAAATCCTTTAGATGACTTTGTATTGTGTGCTGAGGTGTAACTTAGGAAGTTGGTGACTAATAGTTTTGTGTAACTTTGCAGTTTGCAAAGTGTTTGAGATATCATATTTCCAAATTGATTTTCTTGTATGTGTGCTAAGAAATACGAGTGGTCTTCTGAGCCCTCAGAAAGTTGTGATCTTTTTGCTGGTGGAGGTCTTGCTTTGGTATTATTGTTGCTGACTGCTCCAGAGTGTCATTTGCTGATGAGTGCAGTGGCTTTGGTCAGTTCTTTAAATACAACAAGAAAGTTTAGTATTTTTCCTTTCACAGAAAGATTTCTCTGCAGCATGTGGTGCAGTTTGGTGGCATTTTCACCTACAGTAAAGCTGCTTTCAAAATCTGAGGTAATCCTCTCAGGCATACTGGTGCTTTATTAATGAAACTTATGTGATATTCCAAACACTTTATTGTCATTTCAACAGTGTATACAACTAGAACCATGACTAGTGGTATATTGTATTTCAAGAAACCGCTGTCTTTACTCATCCACAGTGTCATGTTTTATCATCCAATCTATTGATCAACCTGGTGAGACATTTTATACAAATGTTAACCTTGCCTGAATTGTTCATATGAGAAAATAGCTTCAGAGAAAGCACTGACTCTCTTATTCTTGTTAAATGAGAAAGCTGGGATTGGATGCTGCTTCTTTGGTCTTTCCGCTTTATCATTCTACTGTGACAAGGATGCTCTGTTAAGGTCTCATGGTATTTTATCTTCTTCCATTATCCTCTTTGCTATCTAAATTAGATCTTCTCATTCTATTTTTACATGCAACCTTATTCATTCCCTATAACACTTATCACAGTGCTAGATATTATTTGGGTGGCCTCATTTGCTTAGTCTTTCTCTTTCCATTTTTGCACCAGGAGACCATTTACTCTATGAAACCAGTGTGTATAAGCAGTTCTGGCATCATGTTCAAAAGCTGAGAAATATCTGTCAGATATTTATTGAAAGAAAGCACAAAGAATAAATAAATGAATAAATATGTAATGCATGCATAAATGTGTAAATTCCAAAGAAATAATTCTATAGCTCAAAATGCTACCTCATGTCTGAGAAGAATCTTTTAAGCTAAATATGGAGCTTAATCACAATTTGTGAAATTGTACTCAGTATAAAACCATTGTAGTAAAAACAAGTATTTTTGCTATTCCTCCTTTTATTGGGGGAGCTTTTAGGCTGTTTTCAAAGCACAAATAAAGAGTAAAATATTGCTGTAATTGCAGAAAACTCAGCCTATGTAAGGCTTGGTGTGGACATTCTAAATATCAGATAACTTTTTTTCACTTGAAATTTTGTTGGCTGTTTGAAAAACAAATGTAGGATATGGTTCTCTGTGCTCTAGCCAAGTCTTGATTATTTTTTTCTTTGCGTTGCTTTGCATCAGAGCTTTGGAGTTCTGGTGATTTTCATTAGCTTGTTAGTTTTCTAATGCAAATTACTTTTGGGTCAGTTATGTCAGTTGTTCAAATGAATCTCTAACTGAAAAATTGGAACAACAGAATTTGCATAAGTCTCATTTCTTGGCAGTTTTCCCAGTGTCATTGATTCAAGGCAAACAGTGGCGTGGGATGTTGATTCCACCTATTTCCTTGGTTGTTCAGAGACCACATCAAGAATAGGAGCAATTTGTCCGTACTAACCAATGTATACTATTTAAAAAATTTTTTTCACTGAATTAGACATCATACATAGCCATGAGTAGAAGTAACAACAACCTTAGCATTTACGGTAGTAGCATTTGAGATGCATAAAAATAGAATTAAGGTTGGAAAACTCCACAGTTCTTTTGTATTTTACTATATACTTCATCCAGTTTACAGATAGAGATTCCGTTGATTGTATCAACATTTGTCCCAGTTCTTCAACAAGAGTTCCTGTTATGCAAACTCTTTTCTCAATCTATATGCTATAATTTATGATATGAAACAGCATTTGTTTTATTTTTACTGACTTTGAAGACTAACAAGTGTACTGTTTTAAAGCTGTATAACTCTGTATTTGATACAAATATCTAACATGGTGGTTAGTTCAACATTACATCATTGTTCCTTTAAGATAAGACTTTTTGGATGAGATTTTACAGATATTATTTCCAGTGAATAGAAGAAACAAAGATTCTTAGGTGCCCTTTCATGCTAAAAATTTTATATATTGTTGAAAATAATACGTGTGTTTAATGGGTGTGCACGTATAATTCAGGGCAGACCAAAATAATTGAAAAAGGAATAAAAATCTACACAATTAATGGTAATACTATTGATTTTTGCCAGTTGTGCTAATTCTGCAAGTCCTTCTAGCAGAGAAGAAAGTAGGCTAGAATGGCAGCTGCACATCATTAAGGGAGTGCCGGGAAATACTGTTTACATGAATTTGTGGAGCAAATGATCCTTGTAGTCAGGAAGGCTGTCTTGTTGATCTGTTTATTTTATGTCCCTTAATTGGCCAGCTATCTTTTACAAATTAAACATAACTCTGGATATGAACATTGCTGTGAACTTGCAAAGAATAAGAAGAAAATCTGAATTAAGGAAAACAATGCCTCCCTTAGATCAGTAATTCCAAAGGTGTGAACCGAGAGTCTTTGGGGAGCGTTGGCACGGGAAGGGTTCGCATGGGCAGCTTCCACCCAGACATGATTGGTGCATTCCGAAGGTGTTAGGTCTGCATTCAGTTACAGGGCTCCAAATGTGCTTGCCTTTCTAAAGCAGTGTGCATCCCACACGCGGTTCGGGATTACTGAAGGTCAGGGTTGATGATGTTCAGTGTTCTTCCGTGCTGTTAAACACTCTGGAGGTAACTTATTTGTCTGAGAGTGCTGTTGAATGAGTTTTCATTTCTGAATCTTTTCTGTGTTGTGGCCTGGGGCATCAAAATTCCCTTTGAGAATATCCTTTTTTTTTTTTGTGATAAGCGCTAACACAATGGCTGGTTAAGAGAATTCTGTTCTATGGAATGATAATGTGTGCTCTAAAATCAAAGTATGTTTCCTCAGATCATATTGTAAATTATGTTAAACACATAAAATAGGTTTGTTCGCTTTAGGACTTGTCATGTCCTTTAATTTGTTCATGATTTTGTAAATCTTAATGAGAGGAATAAAGAACTTAACATTTTCCGGATTTCTAGTGTGCTTGACTCCAGAATTTTTCTCTGTGGAGGGATAGAGGGCTTTTTAAACTCTTTGTCACAGAGTTCTTAATAGAACTCACTGAAGAATGGAAGCACAATGGTTTTTAGTATAGCCAGGCCCTGTGAATGGTAATATGTAATAATGGTAATATGTTGTTGCAGTAATTAAGTCTCTTCCGTAGATAGTGTTCACAGAGTGGAGAGCATTTTGGTAGTGTATACCAACCACATGACATGAGGGATAGTTTCTGTAAAGGAGGACTAAACCCGTATTAAATTAATGAGTAAAAATACACAGGATTTTGTTTTGTAGTGACAGTCTGCTACATCAGAATTTGTGCATTTAAGGCTTCTTATTTTCTTGGCATTATTGTAAGACTGAATGATATAGGGAAAGAGAGATGCATGTTGGAGAGCAGGGGATATGAAAGGCTCCTAGCACAGCAACAATAGTTTGATTTTAACTACAAAATGAAACTTCTTGAAAATGTTGGGTGTGGTCAGTGTTTGGTAGATGGTAGCTTTGGAAATTGGGAATTTTTTCTTAAGGGCTATAATAGGATCAGTGCTCTGACCTTCTGACATTGAATCCCCTCAAGGAGAGTCTGTATTTCTCAACGTGCTCTATTATACATCTTTCCGATGTATAATATATCTTATTCATAGTGAGATTATACAATATATACCGTGGTTTGAATTTGCGTGCCGAAGTTCATGTGGTACAAACTTAATCCCCAATGCAGCAGTGTGAGAGGGGACATTTGTCAGACCTGGAGAGTCTTATCCTCATGAATAGATTGAATGCCATTATCATAGGAGTGGGATTTCTCTTCAAGGAGTGAGTTTTTGGTAAATGGCGAGTTAAGCCCTCTTCCTTTCTTCTGGTGTGAATGTTCCTTTACTTCCTGGTCTTCTTCATGAAAGCCAGAGCTAGATGGCCGGCAGCAGACATCAGACTCAGGTGTGAACTTGCTCTCCTACAGAATGACATCTCTAATGTGCCTGAATAAATCTTTGCTGTTTATAAATCACCCAGTCTCGGATATTCTGTTATAGAAGACCAAAATAATGTAAGAATTTGTCTATTGTTCATGTTTTTATGTTAAATAAGAATCTGGGTAAAAAGCAGTAAAAGAACAGCACTTGGAGGAACTTGTCTCTACAATTTCTGCTGTGAATGATTTTGTATAAGTCTATGAAGAGTGTGTACAAGTTCATGAGTAGTCAGTGATAACAATCAGAGGACAGATGCTTTTTCTGGCTCGTTCACAAGCCACTGTACTATCATGAGATGGAATATTTGCTTAAGTGTTAACTGTGGAGTCCCCATGAAGTACCTATGTTTGATTCAAGATTTGCGAAGAGGCTACAGATATTGGTGAGTAAATTTAAAAAAACCTAGAGGAACTGGTTTTGTGCTGTAGCAGGTAAAGCCATTGCCTGCAACCCCTGCATCCCATTTGAGTGATCCTTTGTATCCTAGCTGCTCCACTTCCAAGTCCAGATCTTTGCTAAGGGCCTGGGCGAAGCAGTGGGGGTGGTGCAAGTGTCTGGGGCTGTGGCACCCATGTGGGAAACACAAAGGAGGCTCTGAGCTTCTGCCTTTGTTGTGTCAGAGTACTACAGTTGCAGTTATGTCAGGAGTGAACCAGCAGATGGAAGATCTCTCTCTTTCTCTGTCTCTTCCTCTATCCCTATATCTCTTTAAAAACCAGTAAATCATTCTTTAAAAGAGTTAGAAATATAAAGAAGTTTAAAACTTTATTCATTGAAATGTTTGTGTTCTGACATTTGCAGGCTCAGAACACAGTGAGACTCTTGGACATATGCTGCTGTATCTATCTGTCTTTCTACCATTATCAGCATCTTTCCATTTCTCTTATGATATGCTTTCTCAGCATCATACTGTATCACTTCAACATTTGTCTTTTAAGATTCAAAAGTAATTCTCCAAACCTGATTTTTTTACATGTCTCTTTTATCTACATTATTTCTTTTATACTATTATGCCAGGGTATTTTAGTTTTAGTGACAAATGTGAGTAATTAGCTTGCAAGAATACAGTCTTATAGCAAAGTTCTTTGGAAAAAGTTGCATGTCAGAGCACTTGATTCCAGAGTAGGATTCATGTTTATGTTAGGGAAGCATTCAGACTCTGTCATCTTCATTTGGATCATTTATTTAAAAAAAAAAAAGGATTTCTTTTTGTATTTATTTGAAAGAATATCTGGGTGAGGAGTTCACAGAAAGCTAGAGATGCTTCTTCCATTTACTGGTTCATTCCCCAAATGACTGCAGCAGCAGCCACGTCTGGATCAGCTAGAAACCAGCAACCCAGATCTCCATCTAGGTCCTCCGCTTGGGTGGTGGGGGCCAGGTATTTTGAGCATCAGTTGCTGTCTTCCAAGGCACTTTATCAAGCAGCTGGATGGGAAGTGGAGATGCAAAGGCTTCCCCTTGTATCCCCATATTCTCATATGCTGGTGGAATAAGCAGCAGCTTACCCCAATGCACCACAACACCAGCCCTCTTTTTACAGGAATGCTACAATTGATGTTTTCTGTGGTGGCTTCCAGCCTTGATTTGAGAGCTTTTCAGAGCTTATGAGCTTTGAAATGTAACAATGACTTCTATTTGCCTTGCCTTACATAAATGGCTTTTCATTGTCATTTGTTGCTCCATGTGGTTTGGTTGCTTATCTATATGGTGGTCAGTGGCACTGGAGCCACTGTCTTCTGGCAGATTGCCATCTTTTACTCAATGTATGGCCATTGTGAAATCTGGGAGGCATTTTTTTGTTAAATCTTTATACTTTTTTAATAATACACTTTTATAGGCTGAGGGATTTCCTCTGCCCCTCTCATCTGGAAGACATTTTTGTTTTTCTTTTCAGGCTCTCTGTGCTCTCTGTGCTCTCTGTGTTATGAGCCTCAGACATGTTGCAGGGAAACATCTGGAATTTAAATACATCTATGCTCATTACATTTTAAATCTCAGACGTAATGCTGGTAGACTTTTAGGTCTGAATTTTGAATTATTGATTTATGAATGAAGCCTGTATTGTCTGAGGAAATCACTTCTTGTGCATTCAAGTCATTACCTATGCTGTCACCCAAGAATCACTCACTCTTTTTTTTTTTTGGCTGCTGTTTCTTATTTTTCTTTAATTCTTTATTTTATGACCCAGTTTAATAAGCATTGGGTTTTCCCCTCTCCCTCCCGACCCCCTCCCATTGTTATCTTCTCCAGTCTTTCAGTAGTTGTCTTCTGTGAACCTTCAGAAGTCCATCATTCTGCCGTTGAGGTGTCTCCCAACAATGTAGGGGCTTATTTGTCATTTCGCTGTGAGTCCATTCTTGTATTGCAAGAATAGGGATACACTTCTCTCTGTTTCTTCCTTTGGACATATTTATTTCCATTGTGCTTCCATTATACCTCCCCTTAGGTATAGTTCCCCTTGTGTTGAAAGGGGAAAAGTAAAGGAAGAAAAACAAATCTAAATAAAATGGAATTGTGGTGCCAAACTTGTAGCGGGGTATCAGTGTGATCCTAGGGTGGTGCAAAAGATTGTCCAGTATCTTCCTGCAGAAATTAATGCTAGTGTATTATCCGTGTGCTTCAAATGGGAGTACAGTACGGACTAGATCATCATTATCCATGGGTAGTAGTAATAACAGTGGTAAGAGTGATATTAGTAATCTCAGGGGAATCACTCACTCTCTACCTGTCATAGATAATGCTGTTTGGGTACCAAATTATTCAAATTCACACTTGTAAAAATTCCACACACCTTTACTTCATGCTTATTTTTGAAACTTTGGTGATGTTTCTATCAGGTGATTTTTAGGATTGAGTTCATAATCCATTCTAAAAGGAAGGGACCTTGACTTGGTAGTAGACATTGAATACTTGCTGTATTTGGCCAAGTGGTGGTGATGGACAGCATTTAATAAACATAATCATAATTTTAGACCTCCATGGTAGAATTTTCGTATTGTGACAGCTATACAAAAATAATGTTTTACCACATTCTATTTTCCTAATATTTTCAGCAAAAATAATTTCATGGACATAAAATTTGAGCAAGAGAGCTGTTATTTAGACAGGAATGAAGAGAGATTCAAAAGATAAGAAATTAGTTAATTGTCTTCAATAAGAAGCAAAATGTACATGTGCACATTCTCAAATAATAAGGAAACTGCCAATTTAGCATTATTTAGTGACCAAAAGTTGGAAGAGGCCATTGATCAAAGTTTTAAAAATAATTTTCACGTTCGACTCCTACTATTCCACTGTAGGTGAAATTCTGATAAAACCACTGTACAGCATTTTATTAGGGGGAATTTCAACATGATATAAAGAATAAACAAGCAGTTTTCTGATTCCTCACTTTGAAACAGTTTGTCTATGATGGAAGCGAAGATGTGTTGCTCAAGGAGTTTGTCTTTCTTTCTCATGACCAACCCCATCCCTTAAGATGGTGCAAGGTTTGTGGCTAAGCAGGAGACACACTGTTTTAGTGTCCCTTCTGTTGGTTTAACAGCTGACTTGTTATCAGGTCATTTATAATGAGTGGAAGTGTGTTTACCTTGCGGTTCCTGAGTTTGAAAAGTCCCAGAGTGTGGTGCTGGGGCTTCCTGAGGGGCTCCCTGTTGCACTCTATCACTGAGGAGAGCATCACAGGGTGATACAGAGAGCTTGTTTAGTGTAAAGCTGTTCTCTCACAACCTGTCATCCTTTCATCTATGGACCTATTAATCCATTCAAGGAGAGCAGAGTCCTCTTGACCCCACAACCCAAAGAGCCCACCCTCAAATACCATAAATATAGTAGGTTGGGAGTTGAGTTTCTGACGCATGAGTTTTTAGGGGACACATCCGCACCATAGTAGGTGCTTGGCTCTGAATGTAAGTGATTTAGCATTCCTAATATGCCAACTCAGAAGTCATGGATGTGTGCAATCAGCAGCATAGGCTGCATTACTCAGACTAAGGGTTTGAAAAGTCCAGCAGTCAGAGGGGCTATTGCTCTGAATTCGTTCTCAGCTGCCTACTGGAATGGCATTTCCATCCACTTAGAAGATAAGCAAAAATGGTATTTGCTTAATAATTTCTCTCTCATACTGGTGGATACCTCAAGGTTCATTTTGGCCTAGTAGTTTTTCTCTTTTTATCTGATCTGTCAGTTTCTTAAACAATTAATGAAAATCTTTCCCTCCCCCCAACATCCTTAAGAGAAAAATCACATGGAATTTAGTCAACAAAAGCTGACAGGAAAACAGGTATCTATGAATGGACATCCAATTTCCCAATGGGCCAACCTTGCCCCAGACTATGCTTGATTATGCAATGATGTGCAAAGGGAAAAATTGCAACCTGCTCATGCTGCAATATTAATAGAAACTGTCAGTGAACTAGAGGAAGCACACACAAATCAGTCTCACCAGATCACACTTCTGTGGAGATCTTTCTTTGTGACTACCTGCATCATCGTGGCAATCATGAAAGAAGCAGGCAATATCAAAGAAAACCTGTAGTGCAAAACAAAGAGAGAATTCTGTTGTCTTGACTATGGAGCCTGTTGGGTGGTAGAGAAGAGGGATATAAGAGACCAGGTTTTGTGAATATATTTAATGAAAGCTATTTTTGAGAAGTCATAGTGAAGTGCTCTAAGTGGTATACACTGACTGTGATAGCTTGGTACAGAAAGGCCGTATGTATGGGTTGTTGCTAGGCTAATCAAAACACCTTATATTCTGTAGCTTCGCATTGGTAGTAGTTAGGAAAGAGGCAAAGGAATGAGCTGTTTCTTCTTTGTTTTTCAACCACCTAGTGTTGACTAGCGTATTCTGATTGTTTTCCATAGTTCATTTAAAATAATTTAGGTTTAAGAGGTGGCTTAGCTAGCAGGCCGATTCTTCGTAAAATTCATGTAAATTGTGTATCATGAAAAAAATGCATACATTTCAAAGTTTTTACACCAAAATAAATTTACCTTTGAATCCTATGCATTTATTGAAGGACCTTGCTTTTCCAACCAAATGAAATGTTCAGTGTCATAAATTCAAATGATGATATTTGGGGATTCTTCAGATATCTCCAATCACATGCACATGTTCACATTCTGCATGTACTGGTTCAGATGCTAATGGCCACATCTCGTTCTTATAGACACTCACAAAGAGGATACTTGATAGAACCCAGGAATGACGGAGCCATTGAGCAAGTCATTCAGTCAGTGTGTGTCTATTGGTCGTGGACACAGTTCAAAATGAAGAAAAGAGAAAGGCTGATAGGGCCTGCGAGGAACTGCTGATAATGCTCTGAAAAGCAATTTGTAAGAAAAAGGTGTGGACTATGGCTTGGTCCACTGGGGCTGCTGTAGCACAATAGCATACATTTGGTGGCTTTTAAGGAGCACAAATTTATTTTTCATATTTTTGGAGGCTAGGAACTCTAAGGCCAAAGAGATGGCTGATTTAGTGTCTGGTGAGGGCCTGCTTCCTGGTTTGCAGCTGCAGTTATTTTGCTGTGTATTCCTGTGGTAAAAGAAAGGAGACAGTGGCTTGTTCCCTGCTTTGTAAGAGGACTACTTCTATCTGTAATCTATTATGACCAGCTCGTCCCCACCTTACCTTTTGAACTCTGTAGATTATCACCATTTCTAGTTGAGTTTTTACATACAAGTCATAGGTAGGCATTTGAAAAACTTCATTGAAAAGTTAAATTAGAAGATGAAGTTAATTTTGGTGCTAAGAAAATTAAAATCCATAATATGCACTTCTAAGAACTATTTGAAGATACCCTGACCCGTTATATTTAGTTGAACGCTTTAGACCACTGGGTCATCCTGTCACTATCTGCATATTTAACAGTGTCAGGGGCAAGAAATTTTTTCCTATGAGGAATGTACTATGTGTTTAAATAGTGAAAATAAAAATCCTTGACGTGGAACTAAAAAGATAGCTATCTTTTTAGCACCTTACTTTTTGCATCTTTGCTATTTTTACAAAACGAAATCTAACATTTTCCCCAATAAAAAAGCAAGAACATTTTAAAATACACAAGAAATATTGATGTATTTATTTTAGATTTTCACATTTATGTAAGATGTATGCACTAGTTTTACAGACTAAATACACAAGTACTATTCTACTTTTTTTTTAAAGATTTATTTATTTTTATTGGACAAGTAAAGTTTGGATCGAAATCTTTGTGCATATATTATTAAATGTATTATGGATTTTTTGAGATAGCTTTAGTAAGATTATTGAATAAATACAGATATTTCAAATGTTTTTGATATATGTGCAAAATAGTTTTCAGGAAAAGATCACTTTATTTGAGATCCTATTAATTGCCTATAATTGCTGTTTTCTGTAATTTTGCAATAAATTTCTATTGGCACACAGAAAGACGACAAAAATTAAAACTACAAAATATTAGGGGGTCTTAAAGCTACAGTTGAAATAAATCTCGGAACCCTTCTTAATTCTCATTTTTCTAATATATTTGTAGTTAACAGTTGAAAACATTAACAGTGAGTTTATCTTAATTTACTATCTCTTTATCTTAATTTTCTGATTAATATCAGCAAAATTGTTACACATTAAAATGACTGTCTTGGGTGAGGTAGAATTAATGCTATTATCCCAAACAGGTTTTCTGTGAGAGAATCAGCACTTTCTCGGAAGTCAGGGCAAAGACGTTCCAAAGGCAGTATTGCTAAGGGTATTGAGGTCAAAGCTGACCATTTTACCTGGTGACTCACATGATCCCATCCCTGCATGACATTTCAATTTTTATTCATTCTTAGCAGTGAAGATGAGCTTTGATCTTCTGGGACTGTTGATGACGACCTAGGGGGAAACTGACGACCTGCTCTTGACATCAGAACTGCTCGACCTGGGCGATGTCTTGGGGGAGGGAGATCCTTCGGTGTGTCATCCCCATCACCTTTGTCGGAAATGCAGTGAGGGTGATGCCAAGTGAGCATCTGATTAATCAAGCACGTTATTTAATGAACTTCTACTTTGTCTATCCCAGCAACCTTTCAGTGCGCGATTCTCCCTATTGTTAATGAGGGAAAAATCAGACTTTGTGTAGTATGTTCCAAAGTTTAGTGTACTAATGCAGGGAAGACTGTTAAGTAATCATTAACACTTCATTGGAAAGGGAATTTGGATGAAGTTGAATTTTTCCCATTGACTGTGAGATGAATAGTAGCCAGTTCTCCTCATTGACCTGATTCTTTCCCCACACAACAACGCTTCAATAAATGGCATTCCGACCTAATTCACATTTGCACAAGTTTCTTGGCTACTTCTGATCTTTGGTTTCTTCCTACATGAAGGTCATGCATTTTACCAATGGTGCTATTCTGGATTAAGACCTTTTTGTTGTTGTTGCCGAGTTCTTGTCTTGTGTCTTTGTGCCTTCTGACCTGTCAAATATCTTTGTTCTGCTAGCCCTGAAACACTTGCTGCTGCCTCCCACATTCACAACATCAAAACCCTTTTTCTAGTTTCTCTGCCCACTTAGAGTTAGGGGTGTGTTCAGCTTTTGTCTAAAAATAGAATGGTCAAAGTGACACAAGTGAGCCTATCTATCAGGAGAAAGTGGTGTCTGGTGTTTAAGTACAATTACAACTGTCAGTAGCGTAGTGTTTTTTTTTTTTTTTTTTAACATGTCCTTTACCACTTGGAACATCCCTTTAAAAAATTTCCGTTCCCACTTGCACTGTTTCTTGGCATTTCTTGAACTCAGATTTTGTTTCCTTAGGAAGATGAGGGGCATTGGTGCATTTGAACCTGTGCCCTACTCACCCCAGCCCTGATGTGCTCTCCAGACATGCTTTCCTCCCTGTCTGGATTCACATACGTGTGTTCTGTGATTGGTTTTCCTCTGTCAACAGTCGCTGATCCTCTTCAACATACCTTCCCTTCCGTTAGGGTTTTCACTTTCATCTCCGTGTGTGAAGGAAAAGTTTCTGTTTTTAAAAGAGATATAACGTGCCCTTTGCTGAACTTCTTGCCCCTAGTTGTTGAATTCTTTTTTACAGTCATTTTCCTTGATCATGTATTTTTCGACACCGTTTCTGGGAGGGCACCAATCTGTAACCTCTTCTTGTGCCCCGGTTGCTAGTTAGACTCTCAGAATTGCATTGCACCTTGTCATTTATGCTTCAAGATACTGTTTATTCTTACTCTTTCCCAAGTTGTTAACCCAGTCTTGCCCAATAATTTTAGTAATATAGTAAACACTCATTTTGTATTGCTATTGCTGTAGTCTGGACCACTTAGAAGCAGCAAGAATCCGTCATTGTCTTTACTCACTGATCTGGCTTCTTATGTAGAATATTACTTAAGGAATAAGGAATATTATTTCTTCTACCATTGCTAAGACAGAAAATCCCGATGGCTCCTGCCACTGTGCATGAAGTGCGTCTGCTTAATGTGCAGTGAAATGGATTGGATGGAGTTAATATTTACAGAGACCAGATGTTAGTATTAAAGATCAGCTCCTGAATCTGGTCAGAGATGCCCAGCGGACATTCTGTCAGCCCCTCAAGTCTGGAGCAGCTAGGGAATTAGCAACATGTGGGCAGGCAGCTCTGGGAGTCTCAGCATCTAACAGATGCTGCTGCATTTGGTTTGTGCAAGGGGCAGATTTAAATTTTTCTTGAGGAAACATTAGAACAAAGGAAAAACAGTTAGATGTGTTCAGCATGGGTGTTGATAATGATGATATTTTGATTGAGCAGATGTACAGAAGCAAAAAAAGGAACCTATCTTCAGAGACACTATCCCCCCAGAGAGTGGGATGGCCCAGGTACAGAAGATTTCAGTTAGACAGGAGGAACAAATTATGGAGACCTATTTTATATCACAGTGATTCCAGTCAGTAACAACCTAATCTATACTTGAAAGTTGCTGAGAGGGGGGATTTAAATGTTCTCATTATAAAACAAGGATAAAAATGTAAAGCAGTGGCTATGTGAGTCAGCTGGATTTAAACAATTCACTGTGGACATACATATCCAGGCATCACACTGACTCCTTAAATGCAGTTGACACTGCTCATCCACGGGTTCTGCATCCATCCATACCAACAGAGGATCAAAAATAGGAACAAAAACTGTAAAAATCAGCATTGTAAATAAGATGCAGATAAAATAAGTCTGCCAACTATTTATACAGCATTTATATTGGACAATTTAAGGAGCTAGAGACAATTTAAAGTGTATGGGGAAATGTGTAGGTTACATGCAAAGTCGTTTTATGTAAGGAACTTGGAGCATCTGTGAATTTTGGTATCCATGGGGATCCTGCTACAGAAACACCATGGATACCAAGGGAGAACTCTGCATCTAAGTTTTATCCATCAATTAAAAATATGGATACATTTAAAAAGCATGCACTAAAAGAATGAACAATGAATGATACAGAAGTCTTAGTGCAGTTGTGGATGTTGGTGAAAAGTATTTCCATGTCCCCCTGTCTACTCATCAGTGTTTCCTTAGGTAACTGCATGGCTAAGAGGGGGATCAGAAAGAAGGGATGAAAACAGACTTGGAATTAGCAAAGGGGCCTTGTTTTGCTGGTTAAGTAGCACAGTGCTAGTTGTTGAGTATTCCAAAGCATGTTTGTTTCTGTGTGGAGTGGTAAGCTTTCCTGGATAAGACAGAAAGGCTGGTGTGTGCTAACTGCCAAGCAACCGCTAAAAGTCATGTTATATAATACAACTGAAAGTTCGAGATGCAGATATGAGCTGCAGCAGTATGGAGTGTCATGCAAAGCGTAGGCCCTTATCCTGAAAAACCAAAATCTGAAATTATTTAGAAAAAGAACAAAATTGACACATGAAATCGAGAAAGGAGTGGGAGAAAGATTTCTTCCCTGACCAAAATTCAGTCACTGCATGTTGAATCAACAGCAGCACAAGCCACTTTAGAAGAGAGAAAATGAGTTAGATTTATCCTTTTTTTCCTCTCAGATATGGTTGGAGTTTATTGGGGTACAATGGAAATTAGAAACTGAACATCAAATTCCAAACCGAGGGTAGGAGGTGGAGGCGGGTAGTTTAAGATCCTTTCTCTTATGACCTATGTTTAGAATTCTTTTCTAACGGAAGGAAATCTGGTCACTGCTCTGTTATTACTGTTGGGACCGTTTCCCAGAGTCAGAGACTATAGACTTGGAAACAATGCGATTTTTCATCTGCAATTGTTCTGGACACATTCCTGAGCATTTTGGGTTTGAATTTTCACAATTTAATTGTTGCTAGTGCTGGCAGTTGATGCTTAAAAAGGTTATTATTTCATTTTAAATATTTGATTAACATGAAGTGGTAAATTTACTTTGTTAAGAAGAAAGAGATCCTATGAATTCTGTAGAGTTTTTTTCATCAAAATTTAACCCCCTCCAGTTTTATCAACATGGGAAATTCAAAAGCTCAGAGTTTGGAGAACTCTTGCAAAAAAAATTGCATTATGTAAGTTTCAACATTACTAGTCTTTGAATCTTTCGAAATCTAGAAAGATTACAAAAATATGCAGATTTATTGTTTTGTAGATGCTAATAACATTTCATAGTATCTAATTTTAGAGGGGAAAAGCAAAGAGCAAATGCTGCAATTGTTCGGGGGAACTTAAAGTGGTGATTGATTCACAATGAAATATGAAAGTAAAACTGCTTTGGAACATTTTTATAATTCCTGATATTTCTGAGTTCCTATAAGCTATTAGCACACAAAGTGCTTTTCTTTCTACCTTGGTATAACTTCATAACTCTATTCTTGACTTCTTTGGACCACATCACAGGCTTCCCTAAGATGTCACTTCTCTGGCAGGTTTTTCCTGTTTGTGAGCTCAGCAATGGAGTCATATTATTATAAAACAGCTCATTGTGGTAGCTTTTCATAAGAAACTAGGCTTATTCAATTCTAGCATAAACTCATACTTTTGTTAATCTTGACTGTCATGCCTCTGTGTTCTGAATGATTCTTATTTATTTAGTTGAACATGCCCTAAGGACTGTTACTGTCAGGTGATCCCTTTCTTTGGCACAAAGCAAGGGCAATTTTAAAGGCATAATTTATATTCTCATAATAAAAAACTGGCATTTCTATGCAGTTATGCAGCCTCCTGATTTGAGTTGGAAATGTCTTCTTTCTCTTTTCTTTTAGAAAGCATTTGAAGGGCAGTGGCTAGATAAAAATGCGTAGTATCCCACCACTGCTACTGAGGTGTTGGAATGAATGGAAAATTAACACCCAGAGCTTATTGAAAACCTCATTTTAGGTAAATAGTCTTGACTTTTCTCTTCATTGAACCTCTTCCAGAGTTGCTAATGAGTAGTGAAACACAGTGGTTGGAATTCCAACTCCCTATCTTTCCCTGCGTTATTTCTGGTGGCGATGCTATGAACCAGAAATACCATGAGAAAACAGAGAAGAAGGGGGATGGAGAAGAATGAACAGAAAGGGCTTTGTATTTATTTCAAGGTCTGTGTTTTATTTTTGCTCTTTAGCTTTTCTATTTATTTTATTTTATTTGAAAAGCGGAGAGGCAGAAAGGGAAGAACAGAGACAAAGATAGTATTTCTATTCATTAGTTCACTCCTCAAATGTCCTTAACAGCCAGGCTGTGCCAGGCAATCCAGAAACCCAGAACTCCAGCTGGGTCCCTCACGTGGGTATCAAGGGTCCAATGACTTGAAGTATTGACTTCAGTCCCCCAGGGTATGCAGCTGCAGGAAGGTGGATCACAAGTGGAGGAGCTAGCCTTTTCACCCAAACACTCTATTAAGAAATCCGGGCATCTGAAGCAGTGTCTCAACTGCTGCTCCAAACACTGTCTTTTTTTTAAAAAAAATATTTGAATGGATTCCCACTTCTGGAGAAGGTGGAGCAGCATTAATTCTGTCTAGGTTCTCCTTTGTACAGTGTAAAAAATGTGAAAAAAATACAGCAAATAAGCAGGCAGGATCTGGAGGCAAAACTGAGAAGCCCGACTATTTAGGATCTCAGGAATTGAGAAATGATGTTCTATTGAGCTCCTTGGTTGTCGTTTTGATTTTCATGTGTCCCAGATAATGTACTGGAAAAGCCCGCATCTTAGTATATTTTCTGTAGCAATAACACAGTATCTTACATGGAGTGATTGATAAAGGATAGAGGTTTATGAAGTTCAGAGTTCTGGAGGCTAGAAAGTATAAAAGTGGTTTTGGTATAAAAAGCGTGGAAGAGCTTCTGCTGCATTGCAACAGGACAGGTAAGGGCAAGATTGAGCTGAAGCCCGGGGTGCTGTGTTGTCTTGTTATAAAGCCCCTCGTGGCCTCATCTAATCCTAAAACCACCTCAAGTCCCTGCCTCCAAATGCCAGCAACATGTGGTTTATGTTTTCAAATTATGAACTTAAAAAAGATTTATTTATATTTTATTGGAACATCAGATATACAAAGAAGAGGAGAGACAGAGGGGAAGATATTTCCATCTGATGATTCACTGCCCAAGTAGCCACAATGTGTGGTGCTGTGCCGATCTGAAGCCAGAAGCCAGGATCCTCTTCCGTGTCTCCCGTGTGGGTGCAGGGTCCCAAGGCTTCAGGCTGTCCTCGACGGCTTTCCCAGGCCACAAGCAGAGAGCTGGAGGGGAAGTGGGGCTGCTGGGAATAGAACTGGCGCCCATATGGGATCCCAGCATGTTAAAAGGTGAGGACTTTATCCACTAGGCTGCAGCGCTGGGCCCCAAAATATGAACTTTTAAAACAACTTTGTTTGAAAGGCAGAGGAAAACTGTGTGTGTGTGAGAAAGAGAAAGAGACAGAGAGAGGAGACATTGATTCCACCCCCTGTTTAAGTTCCTAAATAACAACAGCCAGAACTGAGCCATACCCAAACCAGCAGTCTCCCATCTGGGCGGCACTGACGAGAATAAGTCATCCTCTGTAGGCTTCCAGGGTGTTTATTAGCAGGAAACAGCATCAGAATCAAAACTAGCCTGGATTTGAATCAGGGCTAAATCTTCTATCCCCCAGTATATGTAGTTTTGAGGGACATATACAAACGCTAACACCTGTACCCTGGAAGAACTGATAAATACATTTAAAAAAATCATCCCTGAAAGTCCTAAAGAACCAGAAAAAAATGACTTACTGGTACAAAAAAAACTTGCTGATAATGTCTACCTGACTCTGAGCAAATGCAATTTAGAGTTGTGTATACTCTCCTCTTTTAATTTCTGCACAACCAGGCTAGATCTGTTTACCTATTGCCAAGTAGAAACAGGATGTTGTGCTCGTAAGCAGAACTGAACACCATCAATTAGCAGGGCCTGATTGACGCTGTAGAACACCAAACCAAGGACAGAACACACATTTAAATGTGTACATGTAACATACCCAAGATGAACTATTTTGAGTCATAAATGACCATTGATATATTTAAAAGAATATGCACTTTGTTTTCTAATCATAATGGAGTCAGATTAAAAGTCATTGACAGAGTGACAACAGGAGAACACTTGGAACTTAAAACAATAAACTTTCAAAAATCCACGGGTAAAAGAGGATGTCTCAATGGAAATCAATACATAGCACTGAGCAGAAAGGAAAGTGACCCATCAAATTTTGGGTCTGCAGCTGAAGCGGGACTGAGTGGGAGAGTCATCATCTTGGATGCTTACATTAAGAAGAGACAGCCTTCCAAGTATGTCTTCAGAAACTAGAAAAGAAAAGAAACAAATAACTAATGTCAGGAATGTCATGGTCACCATATGTTATGCTGTTTTTAAAGTGAAACATGGGAACCTTATCAATAATTTTATAGATATGAATTCATTGACTTAGAAAAATAAGTTTCTTGGGCCTGGCACGATAGTGTGGTGGTTAAAGTCCTCGCCTTGAACGCGCCAGGATCCCATGTGGGTGCCGCTTCTTATCCCATCAGCCCTGCTTCCCCTCCAGCTCCCTGCTTGTGGCCTGGGAAAGCAGTCAAGGATGGCCCAGGGCTTTGGGACCCTGCACCCGCATGGGAGACCTGGAAGAGGATCCTGGCTTCTGGCTTCGGATTGGCGCAGCACCGGCCGTTGTGGTCACTTGGGCAGTGAACCCTCAGATGGAGGATCTTCCCCTCTGTCTCTCCTCCTCTCTGTATATCTGCCTTTCCGATAAAAATAAATAAATGTTTAAAAAATAAGTTTCTTAAAAATTAATAAAGCTTATCCAAGATGAAATAGTTTGAATATAGTCCATTACTGATGAAAGAAATTGAATTTGTGATTAGAAGTTTTCAAAAAAGAAATATGTGGGCCTAGAAAATACCATTGGCAAATTCTGTGCTACAGTAAATGAATTAATAGCTACTGTAGAACAAAGAGGAGGGATCCATTCCAACTCACTTTATGAAGCTAGTATTACCCTGATACTAGCAGCGGAGAATGAAATAGACTAGGTGAAACTGGAGCACAAAATCTGTCAATTACTTTGACACAAAGTATTTGCAAATCATATCCAATAAGATATCAGAGAAAGTATGTAACGCCCAGTGTGACTTATTCCAGATATGCAAAACTGATTTAATAATTGGCAATCAATCAGTGTATCCACCACATCTAAAGACTAAGTGAGAAATATCCCAGATACTGGGAAGACATTAAAAAATAATACCTGCTTCTATTGAGAATTCTCATTAGGATTGAGCATTTGGTACAGCAACATTTAAGACACATTTTAGGAAGCCTGCATCCCGTGTCAGAATGCCTGTGTTCAATTCCTGACTTTGCTTTTGGTTCAAGCTTCTTACTAACTAATTCCCTGGGAGGGAGCAGGTAATTACTCAGTTGTGTGTTTCTGCCAGCCACATGGGAGACCTGAGGTGAGTTCCAGTTTGTTGGTTTCAGCCTGGCCTAGTCCCAGCTGTTTTATGGAGAATGAACCCACTGGGTTTAAGATCTCTGTCTCTCTTTCTCCACTTTAAATAAATAGAATTTTTTAAAAAAATTAAAGACATAAAACTAGGAAGGGATTATGATTATTTTGTTGACTTACAAAAAACTCCACACAGATCATACAATTATCATCGTAATTGTGAATGATAATTCTCCATTACCAGTCCCAAAAGTTGTGAAGGATATCCACTTCTACCTTTGTTAATCTATCCACTTCAGTAAAATGAGAAATATCAATAAAAGGCATATTGGAATGCAATAATAAGTCATCCCTACTTACAGGCAACATGATTTTCTAAGTATAAAATTCTAGGAAATTTGCATAAAAGATTTTGGAACTAGTAAGTGATTTCAGCAGAATTATAAGATGTAAAGTGAACAGAAAAAAAGCAATCATATCTATATACTAACAAAAAACATGCAAATCAAGATTTGTAGAAAAAAATAAAAACACAATCACTGTAGGAAAATAAAATACTTAGGTGTAAACCTAATAACACATAAGTAGAAGTCATGTGCTAGAAATTACAAGATACTGATGAAAGATATGAAAGAAAATTTAAATAAATGGAGAAATCACCTATTTTCTTTAACTGGAAGGTTTACCATAGTGATGCATCCATTTTTCCCAGTGTTTTTGATAGATCAAGACAAACATTCTAAAATTTATATGTGAAGTCGCAGGTGCAAGTGTGGTTAGGCAGTCTCCAAAAAGAACACACTGGGAAAGAACACTACACGATGGTTCTTTATACTACTGAGCTACACCGATCAGCACCGTGAGGTACTGGGCTGAGGTTAGATATACAGATCGGTCAAATAGAATGGTGAATCCAGAAACAGACCCACACGATTGTGCCTGAATGAAAGCAAATCAATGAAGGAGGGCCAGCCTTTTCTCCAGTAGTGATGGAACAGATGAACTTTGATATAAACCTCAGACTTCCACAAATATGTACTCTATGTGAACTCAGACACCATGACAGAACTTCAGAAGAGTACAAAACCTATTTTAAAAAATACAAAACTTACTTTGAAAAAAATTTTTTTTTTCCAAAATTAAACATGCGATACAATCTAGTGTTAGCACCCTTGCACAGAATGGAAACTTATGACCTCACCAAAAACATCTGTGAACAAATGTTCATAACATCTTCTTTTTTCTGTTCAATTTTCTTATTTTTAATTTTATTTTTTATAATGATTACGTGGTTGATTAGGTTGAGAATGATCAAGGTTTAGGGAAAATTGGGTAAACTCATTGTTTCCAAATTTGCTGTTTGTTCTTGTTGTTTCTGAAGGAAGAGGAGAGACAAAGGGGGAAGCCACATATGACTTTCCAAATGTCCCAGTGCCCAGGGATGAGGAAGCACCACCTCATATAAACCTAGGGTCGCAAAGTGTACATATTCAGAGGGTTCTGTCCACGTGGTTTGGATAGTTCTGACATGCTGTTGATTTAAAAGCCAAAGTAGAAGTCAACCAAATGTATGACAAGGGTTGATTTGTTAGATTGTGGTTGATCTGTACTGTGGGATACTGTTCAGTCCTAAAAAGGAGGGGACTATTGATAAATGCAAAAATTTGCAGGGGAATCTCCTGGAATTATGTTGATTTAAAAGAACGCATTTTTAAACAGTTGTACTTTATTTACATGATCATTATGAAAAAATACTAGAGGAAGAAGGTGGTCACTAGTGATTAGAGCTGATAGAAAGAAGAGTGAAAGTGAGCAGAGAAGCTGGACTTGTGTTGTAATGCGTCAACTACAGAAGTCTGTCCATGCGATGAGGTCACATATGCCCTGAATGAATCAGTGCGTGCAGACTTGTAAAATCTTAGTGAAAACTGTGGATTGTTCAATATCAATTATTTGGTTTTGATAAAAAGTCATTACCAGGAGTATGGGCCTTTTCTTTTTCCTTTTATAACTTCCACTGAATATATTTTTATTTCAAAATAAAAAAGTAAAACCTTGCAAGAGATGTAAGTACATAAGTATATACATATATATGCACATATGTATGTATATATGCACACGTGTAAATATTCAAGTATAAATATATACCACTAAAATGAAGTTTTTCTTGAGGAGACAATTAAAAAAATTGAAAATAAAAGTTTCAGGATCATGATTTTGACACATTTGATTTCTAAGTTGTTTTTATTTATTTGAAAGGCAATGAGAGAGAGAGAGAAGAGAGAGAGAGGAGAGAGGTCCCCCCCTATACCATTTCACTCTCAAATGCTTGCAACAGCTGGGTGGGTGGAACTGGACTAGACTGAAACCTGGAGCCAGAAACTCAATCTAATCTTCCAGATTGGTGACAGGGACTCGAGTGTTTGAGCCATCATTTGCTGTCAAATAGAGTTTGCATTAGCAAAACCAGAATCAGAAGCAGAGTCAAACTCAGGTGCGTGAGTATGGGATGGAGGTGCCCAGGCAGGGTCTTACGTGCGCTGTTGAACACTTGCCCTTCAGTGTTTGTTTTAGTGAAAGTTTCTGTTGTGACTGATGAAATAAGTTGAAAATAACTTCACTGTTGGTAACTACTTTTTTTTTCCTGTAAAAGAAGTATTTTTTAAAGTACAGTTTAAATTTTGAATTATCCTAAAATAGCTAAATGGGGTTTGCAAAAATGGTGAAATATCCATCAGATTAATTTTCGAAGTGGTGTATCTAGAGAATTTTTCTGAGATTGTGGTGTCAAATGCAGCTGTTCTACTGCTAGACTCCGATGTGTACTGAACTGCACAGAAGAGCATGAAGGTTGCATTGTTGCTATGTGCCCCGTTGAAAGAAAGTCACCCTGTGTAAAATTCCTTCAGGTTCTGTTGAGTTTGGTTTTTATTTTGTAGGGGGAGACACAATCTTGATCCCAGTGGGAGTGGAATTAAGCACATAGGACTTTGTTTTTCGGTAGTTAACCCCATTCTTGCTCTGTCAGCTTCCTGATGAGTAGGGACAGGGAAGAAAGGAATTTGTTCCAAAGAAACCTGAAAATCGCTTCTCACACATGAATCCTGAAAGCTCACTCATTGCCCTTGACATATGTATGCATATTCACTCATCTCTGATGACCAGTGCGATCACAGTTTTGAGTCAGTCACTAAAATGGCCAAAATTGAACTACAGCACGGAGGAATGAACTGGCAGACGGAAAAGAATTGTGTGGAGACTGAAAATGGCCGTTTCCAAATAAAGCTGTCATAGTTTTCTCAGCTACAAAACAGACAGAATACAGCATGCACTTTTCCCAGAATTTTGGATTTTCTTTGCTCTTGCATAGGATGTCCATTGATTCAGTGAAGTCTTCTTGGGAACACCTAGATATGTTCTGCCATTATCTAAATTGGAATACATTTATAATAAAATGTACCCAAACTGAATACCTACAATTTACAGCAGGTAGAACATTATACAATTAAATATTAACAACCATGTGTCACAGAAGAGGAAACTCAAAGACATTAAGTACATTTCTCCAAGCTGCATAGCTTGAATGAAATCCTTCTAGTGTAGAAGGCAGAGTGTTGTGTTAGGGACTGTGGAGGAACAAAGAAGAGAAAAGGAAAGAATGTCACTGGACATATGCATATTATTTTTATGAAGATAACTCCAGTGGCAATGTTACGGTGGGGTGGGGATGCTAAGTACTATGTCACTGTCAGTCATTCCTTTTGGCAGGGCCTTAATACACTTCTAATGTTCACTTGAAAGAATAAATGAGTGAGAATAATGATTACGTTTGTGAGAAAAAGAGTAATTAAAGAACTTCTCTTAGAAGTATTTAAAAAGCAATATGAAAGGATAAGTGATGACAGTCAATGGAAGACAAGGAAAGAAAGTTCAGTAACAGACATATTCGTAAAGGAGAATTTGAGCAATTACCAAAGATGGTTTTTCAAAACTAGGGCCAAAGGATAATCTGTTTTTAAGTGAAAATGTGACATTCAAGTTTTTACCTCATGCCATGTATTACATATTGAAACGCAGAATTAACTGTCAGTGGGATATTCCATCTGCTGGTTCACTCTACAAATGGTCATAATGGCTCAGGGCAGGCCAGGACAATGTCAGGTATATTCTGAGGCTCCCACAAGTGTACCAGGAGCATCCAGGAGTCAAATGGGAACCATAATACAATGCCAATATTGCAAATGGAAGCTTAGCCTATTGTGCCACAAAGCTGCCCCCCCGACACCCCACTCCACTGAAATCACATACTTCTGTAGAAGAAATTGTATTATGAGTTTTCTTTGTGAACATTTGCCCAATGATTATAAAGATGGTAATAATATCATCATTTAGAACAATGACAAACTCATGAGTACCCGCACACCCATCCTAGTGGAGGGTGGTTAAATAATCATGGCTTCTTTCAGACATTTAGGAACTGTGATTTTGTTTAAAGAATCAAGTGCACACCCACACATGATGTAATCCATGAATATTTGGAATATAACATATGTTGTATGAGCATAAATTTAGAGAAAATGCATATAACTGGAAATGGTAGGAAGAGGATTCACCAGACAGTTATATATCATGTGTTTGATTAAACCCTTTTGAGACTTGTCGAGGAGATCATAAGGTACTGACATAAGAGTACTTTAGCTTCATGTTTAAGGTGAATTGTGTTTTTCATTACACAGATAATATTGTACAGCAGCCTCAGCAGCTGAGGGAAAGGCTGCCATGTTTATTCTCCTTTTTCTTTTCTGTATAAAGCATACAGAAATCAGTGATTGTGCATTTTGTAATGGCAAAGTCAATTCAGGAGACCTCAGTTCTATGTAGCTCCACTTCTATGTTAGTCTAGTACTGTAAGGAATAGAATATAAGGAAAAAAAATAACTAGAGATAAAACCATGTTGTATTTGCTGTTTCCTGGGTCTATACATAAAGTTTTGGTGGTTTCAGGCAGACACACACACACAGACACACAACACACACTCTTCCCTTGATCTTTGAGCAAGCCTGTTTACAAGTGAAGATTCGGAGGCATTGGGGGTCTCATTGCTCAGACTGGAACTCAGATACAGAGTCCAGTTTTGACCTTGGCCATGTCTCTTGCCCTTTCCACCCTACAGGTACTTCTAGGAATATATGTGTGTATATTGGGGAGCTTGGGAGAATTCTTTACTGTTATTATTTTGAGAGGTTTTAGTGCTGTGTTGGGACAAGCAGGAGTGAGTTCAGGCTATCTTAGGCAATGAGAGGCATCAGTTAACTATCATCAACTGAAGTGCGCCTGCTGTTGTCTCACAGAAAGTATGTATGTCTCAACTATAGATTGGAAATGTCCCAGCAGGAACTAAAAGGGGGCACTGAGACCTAGACTTGGGAGTAGCAGAAGCTTTGGAGGCAGTGACAAGGTGGAAGGTTGTCCTGGCAGAAAGACATTCTGCACGCGAAAGGGGAGAAAGACCTGGTTAGGGTGCTTCATGGTATTTTGATGTCTTGGATGTCAGAGGCAGAGTGTTCATTTCACCTTGCCGCATACTGCTTTCCTTGCCAGGAATGTAGCTCCAGCCCCAGGTCTACCACATTGTCCCCATTGTCGCAGCCCTTGAAGAAGCAGCCAGTGCTTTCCACTGGAGGTGCTGGCTCTCAAAGCCAGCATGAATCCATCACTTCCATCCAGGCTTCCAGGATAGGCCTGTAAGACCAGGATTCACTTCAGCTTTCACAGTATCTGTCAAGTGTTGGCCCGTGGAGTCTGTCTGGGTTGCCTGCTGCTGAAGGGCAAAGGCCTTGCTTTGTTTTACGTGGCCTGCCTGCTGAGCCTGGAACCGACACAAGGCTGGAAGGGTGAACATGGCTGATGGGGAGCAGGTGGTGCAAGAATTGTGTGATCAACTCTGGGAAACTCCCAAAATGTTACAATAAGGAAGTGTAGATACCAAAACT
Organism: Ochotona princeps; assembly: GCF_030435755.1. Taxonomy (NCBI): domain Eukaryota; kingdom Metazoa; phylum Chordata; class Mammalia; order Lagomorpha; family Ochotonidae; genus Ochotona; species Ochotona princeps. Next base: position 76,056,248 of record NC_080837.1, read on the forward strand.
GACTTGCAGTAAGATGATTTTGTTGGCAGTTTGATCAGAGACAGGAATGTGATAGAGACAGAGACAAATGAACAGCTCATGCAGGGTGAGAACTATTATAAGGTACGGATGCACCTGTTGGCAGGAGAACATCTCTTATGTGTATCCCTTTTTTACTTTCTGAGCAAAGAAATAAGCTTTATTGTAACTCTAGTGTCACTCCTTCAATCTTTTCTTAATAAATCCCCATATTTTGTTTTTCCCAAATTTATGATCTAAGCACACCAAGTACTTATTTAGAAATAGCTGATCAGTGAGAAAAGGAACCTCACATCCTGCATGCTGGTTCAGCCACTCATCACATCCTGGCCATCTGCTTGCTACAGAAAGGTGAATTAATTAATGCATTAACTCTACAAATATTTACCAAACACCTGAACACCTAATGCCACCATAAGAGATTTCAGTTTCTTATCAGTATAATTGGGCCAAATATTGTACACAAGTGATTTCTGTTAATAAGGACACATTTGTCTTGATTTTTGAAAAAGTTAACTGTAACCCGCTGGTCATGATTGCTGACACATGTAGGCCTGAGAATTCATGCAGAATCATTGTTATGTGTTCAGGTGCCAGTGCACTTCGAGAGTCAGCACTGTGTGGGTTGCTGTAGATACTGTTCTTAACTGAGTGGAACAGGGGAGGGTTGGGCAGGTGGAAGCTAATCACAGCCAGCTGTTCTGGGACGTGATGAGGCAGCCAGTGGAGGAGACTGGTGAGCTGGGCCACCTTGGGAGAAGGAGAAGCTTTGTGCTGGTGGCAAGATTGACCTGTCAGAGGACTTCATTGCTTTCAGAGCCCAAATTCAACTTTCTATCTTTGAGTCCTACTTCTCAGAGTGGTTTCTAATATGGGGTTAAATTACACATACCACAGTGAAAAATATTGCACATGCTGAATGTGACCTAGATTATTTTCCATCTTTTCCATTTACCACATTGGGAAATGTGAGAAGTCTGCCCTCGCCTCCTCTGTTATGTAATCCTCTGTATTTTGCTGAAAGATGTGCCTTAGCCTTGATGGGTAAACAAATACCCATTAATGAGGACGTGATAGCTCAAAGAGTCAAGAATCCTGAACAAAAGAAACAGATATTCCTGAAAGGTGAGATTCAACCCTTGATGCGGCCACAATTGCAAGTTGTCTGCCAAGGCCTGGATGGAGGTGGTCAGCTTAGTCAGGGTCATGAAGTCCAGATGAAAGAGATGCTTGCATGAAACTGGACCTGCTAGAAGTCCAAGAGAACATGCACCGTGTGCATTCACCGTTGCTTTTTTCTGTGACATTATTTTGAATTGTTTCCTGAGGTTCTTCTAAAGAGTTTCATCCTGAAAATGAATTATAGTTGTTGTGAAAATCAAAGGGTAGAGACAAAAACACCCTCAGACACAGCAATTATTAATGTGTTAGTAAGTCCAGGGCCCCAAAAATATTTAGAATCCTTTGTCTAATGATTTCTGTTGCTGAAATGTACCACACAAAAATATCCAGAAACTTGGACAAAGATTGTGTCATGTTGTAGTTTTAGTAGCAGATATGTAGTTGTAACCACATGTATAGTGAGTAATACTCAGCAAAAAAAAGATGGAATGTTATGTAGCAATTAAAAATAATGTCTTTAAATCTATTTCCTGATAAGTTATTAAATAAAAAGGTAGCATAGGAAGTTGCATGAACATATATCTTTTGATGTTAGTATATATCGTGAAGAAAGTAAAAATATTGACATTCCACCTGGATAAATTACAGGAAAACCTTTGTTTTATTCTGTTCTTCCCTGCTCCCCCAGATATCCTAGCATTTTTGTTTTTTTTGTTTTTTTTGTACATATATATATTATCTTTTGACTCGTGAAGTAGTTGCAAGTAATGACAGATATTGATGGACATAAAAGTGTCACTAGAGGCTGGATCAAGAGGGCGGAATAGGGTAAGGACAGGTTTAAACAGAGAAAATGTTAGCCAGTGTGAACCAGAGGGGGCACATTCCAGGAAATAGGAGAGGACAGAACAACAGCAGAGAGGTATTTGGAGACTAACAGACACAGGAAACACAATGGTGTGGTGTTGCAGTGACTGATACCCCAGTGGCATTCAGCAAGTGGTGATCTGAGCTCCACCGGCGGCCAGAACTCCACCAGCAAGGCAGGAAGGGGTGTTTCCCGGGAGCTCTAGGGTGAACCCAGACAAAGAACTGCCCATCCTGCTGGTCTGTTTGATTTGACCAAGGGCAGAGACAGAGCAGCAGATGCCAGATTTTGTTTAAGGACGCAAGTACTGCACATGCACTGTGCTGGGAGTAAACTCATTTCTGGCTCAGTGAACTGCAACAACGTGGCATCCACAGGTTCTACACAAGATAGCCAACAGATCAAGAACTCCAGTAGTGGCACAACAGGTGCCATTTTGTACAGTGTGACAAGGGCTTGGAGACTGCAGGGGGTGTGGAACAGTGCTGAACTACGCAAGCACTGAGGCGAGAACAACTGAGCTCAGTGCATTGCACTGGTCCCACAGGAAAATAATGACTATGGCATCGTACGGGTCAAAATATGTCTGTGTGGCTCTCAGACCTAACAACCACAGGCTCTGGCAAGATCAGTAGCAACAACAACCTAGCTATATAGGATGCCAGGTGTCTCCCTAATCCTAACTGGAAGTGGAAGAAAGGTTGTATAGACAATGGTGCAGCCTCAGCACGGTATCAAAGCAGGTAAAGACTGGTGAGCCAGGAGCTGGGGCTATGAGACCACGGTGAAAATCTAACGTAAGAACCCAGACCTGGAACTCTCTAGAGGGAGTGGCACAATTGACTGCAAACAATGAGTTGTGTACCAATTCCAATAACTAAAATTCAACTGTAGACCTGTAGGTGACAGAGCTCAGAAACCTGCCCCAAAGAGAAGACTCTGCTAACCAGAAGTACAATAACAAACAGCAAAAGAAGAGAGAAAGGAACAATAAATATTACTGAAGACTCCTCTGCAAAGGAGCAAAAGCCTTTGCCAACCTCTGAGTTCACTGAGGAACACATTGAGAAAATTGGAGATACCAAATTCAGAACACTTGTTATAAACCTTCTTCTCAACAATGAGAAGCACGTAAAGCAGGCATTTCAAGGAATTCAAGGAATGTGTCACACTGAAAATGAAGCTGATATATCAGAAATAAAGAATACAGTGAAACAAAATAAAAGTACAGTGGAGAGTCTCCAAAATAGAATGAAGGAGGCAGAAAAAAAGTATCTCAAAATTAGAAGATATTTCCTGTCACCAGGAGGGAACAAAGAGCTGGAAGCAGAGCTGGATCAGGCCAAAAGAAGTATTCAAGAATTGAAAGATACAATTAAAAGGCCAAATATAAGAGTTATGGGAGTTCCAGAAGGTGCAGAAAGAGAAGCTGGGTTTACAAATGTATTTGATAAATTAATAAGGGGAAATTTCCCTAATCTAGAGAAAGAATTGGGAAACGACATCCAGGAGGGGCACAGAACTCCCAACAGGGTTGTCCAAAAGTGATCTTCACCATGACACATGATAATCAAGCCCTCTTCAGTCAAACCTAAGGAAAAGATCCTTAAATGTGCACATGGGAAAAAAATCAACTGACATATAAAGGAATGCCAATTAAACTCCCAGGAGATCTCTCACAGGAAACTCTACAGGCCAGATGAGAATGGAGGGACATATTCCAGATTCTAAAAGCAAAAATTTGATGGCCCAGGATAATGTAACCAGCAAAGCTTCCCTTTGTCTTGAAAATGAAATAAAATTCCTCCACAGTAAAGAAAAGTTAGAAGAATATGCTTCTTCCAAACCTGCCCTACAAATGATACTTCAAGAAGTTCTCTTGACAGAGAAAACGAATAGCAGTCATCAAAACCAAAGGCAAATGCAAAGAACATCCCAGTAAAATGACAACAGAAGACTAAATCCATGAACAACCCATTGGTAAAATGAAAGAACCAAATTACCACCAATTTGTATTAACCCTGCATGTAAATGGCTTAGACTCATCAATCAAACGCCATAGATTAGTAGACTGGATGAAAAAACAAAACCCATCTATTTGTTACCTACAGGAGATGAATTTCACCAAAAGATCAGCAGAAACTGTATCTTGATTTTTTGTTAGTTTCATGTCTTTAAAACACTTTCTTTTGATTAAATTCTTTACTGATTCATAGATCATACAGTAACATTTTCTTCAAGAAGATTCTTGATTTCCTTTTTCATTTCTTCAGCGACGCATTAGTCATTCAGTAGCATGTTATTTAACTTCATGGTGTTGTTAATTTCTTTTTTTCTTCCTATTGTTGATTTTGTTTTATGGTTTTTCATTTAAGGTTTTTCATTTAACTGGCCTTGTAAATTTCTTACTTTTCTTCCTGTTGATTTTGTATTGTGGCTTTGCATTTAAGGGGATGTATAGTAACTGCATAATGGAGACTATCCTATCTAGATGTGAGGATACAATGCAGTATGCATCTCTAATTCCAGACAAAGATGGACTCCCAATGAAACTGTTTATCTTGACAATAGGATGCTGGACTCTCTGCCATTGTCCATGCCTGCAATGATGGACATGTGAGTATATATGAAGAACTACACTGTAGTAATGATATAGGGCAAGTCAGTGAGGGTAGGATATTGGGGAGGAGATAAGGTAAATCCCAGGGCCTATGGAACTGTATCATAAAATGATTGTAATAAAAAGAAGTACAAGAAAAGTGTCACTAGAAATGAGAAAATTTAGATACTAAAAGCTTTGCTGTCAGCTGGTTGTCCAAATGATGCTGAAGACATCTAAGACTCTGGAATAACATTATCTCTAATAATAATTGTATTTAATGCCTGTTGTCTGCTCATATAAGTACACATGCATTAAGTACACGTGCATTAGCAGGTATGTGAGGTCTGCTCAGAGGAATCTCGTTTCTTTGGTATGTGAAAGTTATTTTCAGATTCTGTCTTTTTGAAAATATATTTACATAATTAAAGAAACAAAGCTCATGCACTTTTAGATAATTTCTGTGTTACATTCTGTCTCTCTTACTTTTCAATGGTAACTTTTGTTTGGCACAGTGAGTTCTTTCCCTGGGCTGTCAAGTCATCCCTGGGTTGCAGGTGCTAGTGTTTGGCACAGCAGAACGATTGCTCCCTTAGTCAAGTATTCCTCAAACAGGTCATGAAAGGCAGGTGCCCTGAGCCTCTGCTGTGTCCATGGGAATGCAGGCAAAGAAGACACTACTGTGTATACTACAGAGAGAAGTGTGTTGTGTCTGGAGACCTAGGTGTGATACAGGAGGCTGAGCTTAAAAAAAAAATCAAGGTTAATCCCAAAGGGAAAAAGGCTACCCTTCTGTCAGTTGTCTTCCTTACTGAAAACTGCATCCTTTTGAGGCCCAGCCTGGAAAATGATACTGATTGTGCTTTTAAAGTCATTTTACTCACACATCATCTTGAGGCTCATTCTCTTCTCTTCTAGCCATGTATCGGTGAATTCAATATCCACTGGGCTTTTCCACTTGCTAGCTACTTTCCAGTTGTCATGAGAAACCACCCCCCCACTGTGTTATGCTGAATTAGAAATATCTTCTAGTTACAGTTATGTGCCACATAATGGCATTGCCATCAACGAGGGACTTTGTATACTACAGTTATCCCATTCAGATTATGTTGCCAAGTGCCACCATACTTTTTTTTTTTTTAGCTTTTATAAACACAGTCCCTAGTGTTTATTGTGCTTTTATCAGAATGTATTCCAATGGTTAAGTAACATGTGACAGTAATTTGCATTAGGTCCTAAACCTTCCTTGTCTTCACCTGCAACCCTGTAATGCCCTGCCAAGCACCCTAACAAAACTTATCTGTCAGCTTTTCTTGATGACTCCCAGTGCTTTGCTATGTAGAGGGGCTGCCCACATGACCAAGTCCTCAAGACCGCAATTTCTTCCATGTTTATTTCCCTACCCATAAATCACTGGGCAGAGGAAATTCTGCTTACTTCATGTTAAGACATTGAATGAGATATGCCTTACCATTTCATCATGTAACTGTATTTCTAATCATTTTTTAAAATTAATGGGAGATGATACCATTCTTGAGCAGCAATATAATTAAAAAAATGAAAAGAGGCAGTATCATTTTTGATATAAAAATCTTTTAAAAATACAAGGTCTTAAAGCAATTCACAAATTATAACAGGATGTAACAATTTTATTAATTTCATCTGACACATGATTACCAAATTTTAATACATTACATATATGTAAATTCTCCCTTATATAAGCAGACTTCTAAAATAATCAATTTTAATAATCCTATTAACTATGTTTATGTGTACCCTTCAGTATTACCACGTTCATAGTGAAGCGTCACCTTCACCCACATGGGAGACCTGGGGTAAACTCTTGGCTCCCAATTTTGGACCAGACCAGCTCTGGTTGTGGTGAACATTTGAAGAGTGAATCAGAGAATGAAAGTTTTTTTTCCTCTCTTTATGTTTTTTGTAACTCTTTTTAAGTGAAAATAAATAGAGCTTTTTATATGCTTATTGGCCACTTATATGTCTAACTTTATCTAAATGTTCATGCCTTTGGTTGTTTTGAAATTGTGGTTTGGTTATTGAGTTTATAAGTTCTCAGCATATAATCTGGATATCAGTATTTTGGGATCGTGACTTGTGGAGGTTGTATGCTGTTCTGAAGACTAGCTTTTTACTCTGTTGATATTGCTTTTTGTTATGGAATTGAAACATTCATGAGTCCAAATAGTCTGTTTTCTCTTTTGTAATCTGCATCTTTGATTTCACAACCAATAAACTTCTACCAAATCCAGTGTTCTGAATGGTTTTGTCCTATGTATTCATCAAAGAGTCATTGTGCGGAGTTTTTTAATCTATCTTAAGCTAATTTTTGTATACACTGTAAGGTATGGGCTCAGGTTTACTTTTTTGCCAGTGGATGTCAAGTTGTCCCGGCACTGTTCATTGAAGGGACAGTCCTTTCCTCATTGAACCATCTTGTTTTTTTCCCCATAAATTATTTGATTGAATATGCCTTGGTTTATTCCTAGGCTGTCAATTTACTTTTTTTTTTGTCCCATGTATTTGTTCTTACACTGGTGCCACATTGTTTTTGATTATTATTGCTTTGTAGTACTTTTGAAATCAGGGATTTTGAGTCCTCCAGATTTTTTTCTTTTCAAGACTATTTTGAGTTGTTGGAGTTCCATGTGAATTTTAGGATGGGCTTTCCTGTCTCTACAAAGCAAAATACCATTAGGATTTTGATTGCACTGAATCTGTGAGTCATCTTGGCTAAAGTTAAGCCATCCGTTCCATAAATATGAGATGTGCTTGCATACATCTAGTTCATCTTTAAATTCTTTCAGGGATGTTCTGTATTTTCATTGTATAAATCTTTTGCCTCCTTGGTTGAATTCGTTTCTGAGGATTCCATTATTTATTATACAAATATAAATAGAAATTTTCTGTAGTTTCCTTTTCAGAATGTTCGTTATTTTGGCTTGGAAATGTAACTGACTTTTGTGTGTTGACAGTATCCTATTACACTGCTGAATTAATTGTGTGTGTGTGTGTGTGTGTGTGTGTGTGTGTGTGTGTGTGTGATCTTTAGGGACTTCTGCATACAAAATAATATCAAGGGAACACAAATAATAACTATGTCCCATTAAAACTGTTGCCTAGATGATTTTATTTATCCTTTTCAAGTTTTTATGCCTTTTATTTATTTTCTTGCCTAGCTGCTCAGTTAAGCTTCTGTTCCTGCGTTGAATAGAAATGGTGAAAGTGAGTATCTTTGCCTTGTTCTTGATGTTAGAGGAAGATGGTCAGTCTTTTACCATAAAGTGTGGGTTTTTGTCAGTAGTTTATACGAAGGACTCTCGAATTGTCAAGGCCAGTTGAAGTCAGTGGATGCCTTTGTGCTAATGAATAATTATTCTGGAAACTAGATTCTAAATATCTGTGATATGTGTCTCTCTGTCCATCTGCCAACTTGTCTATTCATGTATTATCCATCAATCTATCGTTCTATATAAAATGATCTCATCACATATTGAAGCTTTCTATTCTTATAATTAGGATTTTAGCATAGTTAGTACACAAAATATAATTAGTGTCATATTTTAACCACATTATCTGTATTGGGCAGCTTTTTAAAAACAGTGCAAAAGTGTATGTAGTGTGTAGTTTTTGCTATGGACAGTACTTCTGTGTGCGTCTTCTGTGACTGTTGTTCACTGAATTTTTACATCATCTCTATTGTGTGTGATATTACCCATAAAATAGACATGAAAATTATAAGAAAACAAATATGGGCAAAGAAGAGGCATTAAGTTAGAACTCTGCTCTCTTAGATAAGTGAGTTTCCTGAGTGCTAAAGTGGGTTTCATGCTGGTCCCTGTAATCTGTGTGCATGTGTATGTTAGCCTTGCTTCCTGTGTGTGTACACAGAAGAAATAAATTATACTGTACTCCCTTTGTGTAACTGCAAATGAGTCTAGGGAGTCCGCAAAGCCTCAAGAGGGTTTAGTTCAACTCAAGAATTCAACAGGGGTATTGTTCTTGTAAGAGTTGTGTGAGTATATAATGTAAAGTAAATTCTCTGGTGGGATGAAGTCTTTTAAAAATTGAAGGTTATTTCGAATGTGTGAACATTGGTGCAAGCAATACTTGCTTCTATGTGTTGTCTGAAGGTCTGATTCCTTCTTTTTTATTATATTATTGTTTGGTGCTTTCCTTCTCATTTTATTTGATAAACTGTGTATGTGGTACAAATGATCCCATCTGTAAGGCATGTAGAAATGTGAAATTAGTGTCAGTTACAAATATAAAGATCAGTGGTCTTGAGTGCGGTGACTCATCCCTGCCATCTGTATTCCTGGAGCTCTGAGTCTTGGGCCAGGTGCTCAGCCTCCATAGCCCATACCCACTACCTGCTCCAGTGTGAAGTGTACATCTTTCCCTCTCGGACTGTGGTTACCTCTGGTGTGTGTACTAGAAAACTGTTGTTTTTATCCTGTAAAGCTTATTGTCCCCTGTTTTCTCATCACTAAATCCATGGGCATCAAATTTTCAGAAGATGGGATATAACCAACAGAAAAATAATAGATTTTCTTGCCTTGGACTCTCCAAGTAAATATTTGCTGTTCCTCAGAGTTTCAATAGATTGAAGAGACAGGCTTCTTCCACAATTTTTTTCTTGCATTCTCATGTTCCTCATATGAATATAGAGATTTTACTCCTTTCTGCTGATGTGGTTGGTCATTTTTATGTTCACCATTTGCTTTACAATACCTAGCACATTGTGCCAGGTCTCCTTATAGGTATTAAAGATGCATCAGAAAATGAAATCGAGCCCTTGCTGTGCTTGCTGTGCTGAAGCGATACAGCAGAAAACAAATGAAATTGCAAGTAAAAGCCTCATGTTTTGGGTGCTGGCATGTTAAATACTAACAAACCGGGCATGTAGGGACTGCAGAGTCCACAGTGATCAGGGTCAGATCTGCTTCTGAGTGAAACTGGAGCATGCCTGTGGAGGAGACAACATGAAAAGTAACATGGATTCATGAGGGGAAGAATGTGAAACAGAAAACTTAAGACACTCTGCTATGTGAAAGGAAATCTTGACTTGATCCATTTATGCCCAAGAAATTATGGAAAGATGGAATTTTGAGGGAGTGGAATGTCCCCCACAGGTGCACAGGGACATTTGAAGCCTGGTTCTTGAAGGATTTAAACTGTTCTCAGGAGTTGTGTGCAGTCTGCAGGCTGCCAAGGACTGCAGCTTTGTCCAACATAGTGTATGGAGGTAGGTACAGAGTTGGAGGTTGGTGGGTTGACCAATACATAAGCCATGGTGCTCCTTGACTACCTGGGTCTGTGTGCTGGGTCTGTGTGCCTGGGGAGGAATGTTGAGGAGAGGGCTTCTGAGCAGGGATGGTAGCTTGGACTGGAAGACTGAGGGTGCCAAGGTTTTTTGCCTGCACATCACAACTGGAGGGCAGTATGAGATAATTGTTTTCTGTGGTCTCCAGGCTAGGGAGCAGAGCAGTGCAAATATAACAATAGTTCATCCTTATTCATAATTGTTAATGTCTGCAAATTCTTGCTTAGTATTTTCAGACTAACCCAAATTGCAAACTTTTTACAAGATACCTTGCCTGCAATTCTGAAAAGTGTTGAGAAATGAAAGACAAAGAAAAGCTGTGGAAGTGTCCAAGAAATGGACTAATGTGGTACATCCTAGAAATTTGAGTAGAGTCTATAAATTTGTTCATAATACATGACCACTATTAATTCCTTGCTTTGGTAATTCTGCTGCAGTTATATAAGAAGCTAACATTTGAAGAAACTAAATGAACAGTACAGATATATTCTGCTAGTTTTGCAATGTTTTGGGCATCTGAAATTATTTCATAAAGATGAGTTTAAAAAGAAGAAATTGAAACAATATGCAAGTAAGCATCATTTTCAGTTACTTGCCATGAAGCAAAACTGTAGCTCATTTCCATTTTGAAGTCACAAACTTAATCTGAACACTTTACAGTGTGCCCTGGGGAGACAACTGAAGGTACAGGTACTTATGACTTTCCCAGGAAGAGATTTAATCAGTTTAAAACCCTCAAAAGTAAATGTGAATGCAGAGGTATTTTTTATTCTTGAGGAACTAAGCCTTCTTTTCCTGAGACCTAATAGCCGTACAGAGGAATATCTGTTGAATGTGTACTGGACATGACGAGAGACACTGCATGAGACAAGGGTGAATTAGAAATAGTAGCCATGCTCAAGGAGCTTGCACTTTATGACTTGTATTTGGCAGTTGATGGCCATCTTCAGAAGAGTGTAGGGTATGTGCTAACTGGGTGTGTGCAATGAGAACTGTCATTGATACTGTTGGCATCATTCTGCAAGGGAGAAAATGGGAGGATTTCAGAACAAGTGATGTTCTGGAAAGATGGATAGAATCTTCCAGAAACAAAGGGTATTCTGGGTGATTAGTTATGTGTAGGTAAAAAAAAATGGATATGAAAACTTAGCTTGTTGGAAAATAGCCAGGAGAGCAGAGTGACGTCGTGGAGTGCGTGTGATGACAGACGAGATGTGAAAGACAAAGTTGTGAAACCCAGTGACTGCTTCCCGATTGCGTGATGCTCAGCAAACAAATTTGCTCGTGTCTTGGGGCTACTAAAATATCATTTTTGTTTATGACATTCTTTGTTACTGAAGAGAAATTCAGAGGACATTGAATTCATCTATCTGTAAGAAAAAAAAACAGCGAAAAGGAATGAGTGAAATATGGGTAAGGATGGTAGAATGAGCTATGGTAGGCAGTGACAGCCTCATTTCCTGGAATCCTGTGTTGTTTCACAGAGTGCACCTCATGATCCTGGTTGCCAAAGCATTTTCCAAGTTTATGTTTAAAAGTTTCTAGCTGACATTTTAGAATGCTGTGACCAATGAAGTAGATTATCTAGGCAAAGTCATGAGAAGTGTCAGTGGCTGGGAGGCCATGTGTCGGAGAAGTCATGAGAACTGTCAATGGTTGGGAAGCCATATGCATGTACCCCTTTGCACATGGCCTACCAGCCATGAGTATTCAAATTTATATCTGCGGGTATGTACGTACTCTATTTCTAAATGTATGGAGACAGTTATTTCTTAAATTAAAGCCTTGTAGCATATTCTTTGTAAAATTATAGCTAACGAGGTGGAATTCCTTAGCATGGAAGTAGCTACCCTAGTTGGGGGTTACAGTCTAAGAAGGTCCATTCTAGTCAGAATGTAAAATTTAAAAATCTACAGAAAAATGTAATGCAGCATTAAAAGGCACACATTATTTTCTCACAGAATTTAAAAATGAGGTGTATAAGCTTGTTGAAATCATATGATTTTGTACTGTGAGTTTTTGAAGTTTATAATGAAAAAAAATATTTAGACAAATTTCTTCTGCAAATGGAGTGAAATTTTCTTAAGGGTTTTCTCTGATTTGGCAACTTTCAAGGTATCCATCCACTACCCCTTTGATTATCGTGTTTAGCTGGAGCTGAGAATGTGGATTCTTCCATTGGCACTTGGAGGCCCTTGTGAGTGACATTGGAGGTGGCACTAAGTATCTCAAGTTGAGAGCTTCTGTGTTATGAAAATGAAATCACCCTCTTGGGAAGACAGTGATATAATCTAACATAGTGTGACGCTGCTGGTTCCCTGAGGTGAAAGAGCGGACACAAAAAGGAAGTAACAGTTCCTTCCTAGCAGGTCTCTCCTGAAGTGAGAGACTCCAAGGTGAAGGCTCTTATCCCGTAATCATACGTGGATGAATAGAGAGAGCTTTCTAAGAGAAATTAAAAAAAAAATAGACCAAACTTGATTCCTCTGACTTTTTCCTCTAGTTGGTTAACTATTCCTGAATGAATAACTCTGCTTGGACCTGAGTTTCCTTATTTATAGAACCCAAAATACTGGCAAGAAGATATGTAAGGATATTCATGCTGCATCCTTGAAATGGTCAGATTCTGTCGTGAACAAATAGTAATGTGAATCTCCAGATGTTTGTTGACTTAGAATTCTCCCTGTCACTCAAATGAATAAGGGTCAAGCAGAGAAGCCAGTTTGGTTCTTCACAGCACACCACTCAGTGTGCTGTTCACTTGAGGGCCAAATTCACTACGTCCCTGCGTTTCACCAAGGAATAACCAACCAGAGGGTGGTCACTGAGTATGGAACCCTAAGTTCTGTATTCTCAATTTCTGCTCATTTACAAAGCAAAGAGCAGCCGCTGACCTCCAGGACCTGGCACTGAAGTCTCAGTTTTAGTGGCTAATTCTGCTGTTCCCTAAACCTTCGTAGATGGGGTATCAGTAGCTCAGGCTCTACCTCGGTCAACCGAATGAGAGTCTCTGCAGTGGACTTCAGTCTACTTCAAGTTCTTCAAGTACTCTAATAAGGCAGCAACCCTGGGTTGAGAACATCTTTCCTGGACAGAGCAAACAATGAGCAAAATGTAGATGCGGTAACACACATAACTCATTCCATACATCTGCTAACAGGGGGGACTCACTGAAAAACAGATTGTATTCCGACTTAAAGAATGCAAAACTCCCTTCACAGCAACATTAATGTAACTGAGCTGAGAGTGGAGTTGTAATTACAAAACTAACTTGTGGCTTCATTAGGAAGTATTCATTAAAATGTGGCAGTGGCCTTTGGTCTTTAGGCATTATTACATGATTGTGTAAAGCACTACGAGAGCACTGCAGGGTTGACTCACCTCAGCCTTGTACATCAGGACTGAGCCACCCTGCACATAAGAGCACTGTAAAGAGCTGTGAGAGCACTGTGCCAGCTGACCCCTGCTCTGCAGGTCTAAGATGATCATAGCCTCCGGTTGGAATCCCTGAGATTTAGCATCAGCTTTTCTTCCTGGGGCAGGGAGGGACACACCCTTGAAATAAGATACACAGTTATTAAAGGGTCACTGCTATTCTGTTTTGACAGCTTGTCTTAGGCCTGCAGTTTCTCTAATACCTAGCTCAAAATAACCTTCATGCCAAAGAGACATTCTGGGGTGGCTTGTTCTGATCCTCAGAAGATTTTGCTTCTCTAACCCAGCCTTCTGAATGCGGCAGCATTTCACACATTTTGACAGTCAGCGAACCCACACATCCCCACGCACCCTCAGCAGAGCTACTGGGTTCTCTTCGTGGCTGGGAGAAAAATGAAAGCTTTGCAGAGTGAAGGGATAACTCCTATTGGTAATAGGGAGGCATTCCCCCAGCACAGTCTCCTTCACATCTGCTTGACTCAGTGAAGAAACTGATATTCTTTGGAGTACATTCTGATGAAGCAAAGGGCACAGAGTTGTCCTTGGAATATGACCCAGTTACCCAAGTGTATAATCTGCGTGTTACAATTGGTAGACTTACTGGTACCCCCAGCTCTTCCTCCGTCCTCCTACTACAGGTTGCTTTGAGGGACCTTCTTTCCATTTGTAGTAGCCAACAACTCACTAACCATGAGCCTACTTGTCTCTCTGAGTGTAAAGGTTTGAAAATAAGTGATGTAACAATTTGCAAAGCAGAAGGCTTTTGAGTATTTGTAGGAGAAAACATTGGTGGTTTCTGTGAAATCCAATATCCTTTGTTGGGGAGAGGGTACGAGATAGGACGGTTGTTTCTTTGTGAAAGATTTAAAAAAATTTACTTGAAAGGGTTACAGAGGGTGGGGGAAGGAGAGAGAGAGAGAGATCAAGAGAGATCGAGAGAGAGAGAGAGAGAGATTGAGAGAGAGAGAGATCTTACATGTATTGGCTTACTTACCAGATGGCTACAAAGGCCAGAACTGGGCCAGACCAAAACTGGGAGCCAGGAGCTTCCTTTGGATCTCCCACGTGGGTGTGGGGGCACCCCAGGTCTTGGGACATCCTCCACTTCTTACCTAGGCCATCATAAAGGAACTGGATTGGAAGTAGAATTACCAGGATTCGAACCAGTGCCTGTAGAGGATGTCCATGTTTCATGCAGACGATTAGCATTCTGTGCCATCATGCTGCCCCCATCTCCTGGACAGTTATTTATTTCTAAAAATATTACCTTCTGAATCCCTTGATACTGTGAAATGATGTTGGCTTGCCCCAGACTTCTGAAAACGCTCACAGCATATCTGAATTTCCACTACACAGACATTTCAGAATAATAATCGTCTATGCTGTGTGATTCAGGTGATGACCAGGTAGCCTGAAGAAAAACAGTGACAGGTAATGGTTGACACAGGTGAGGTAAGACAGGTACTGATGATCCGTCACTTACCAGGTTTGGGTAGGAAAACCAACATCAGGGTTAACCCTTTTTTTTCTGATTGAGATTGTCTTAAATTGGATTTTGAAGTTGGTAATCTGGGCCAAAAAATCTTACACTGGCTGCCTCGAAACTGATGATCTGACATATCTTGTGAGAAGCAGTTGTCAGTTTGGGATAAGAAAGTACAATGCAGGAATCAGTGCACCTCGAGACATTTAACAAAACTATCTGAAAGGTAATAAATGTCTGTTTACTTGCATTGTCCATCATCTGAAGTTGAAAAAACTTAGCTTTTATGCAGTAACATTGCAAAGTGAAGCTTACTAAAGTGTGCATAAAATTTGAATATTAACAGTTTTCACAATGCTAAACACTTGTCTCAGTAATTGTGCCTTAGATTTTTATGTAATACTTCTATGGCTGATTTTAAATATGAGACAGGCACATTTAGTTTGTAGGTGGTACCAATCTGAGTTTCTGGAAAGACATTTGTCAATGTGTGTATGGCTTCTGGGGATAGATTACACTGAACAGGGTCATTCTTTCCCTTTTCTGTTGGTCCCGTATATGTGCGGCTGATGTTTGTGGAGGCCTGCCATGTGCCTCACTCTGTGTTCCGTTCTCTCACGCAGAATAAAAGCCGTGCAGCTAGCAGTGCTGTTTCAGAGAAAGCAAGAACAGCGACAGTCAAGACTGATTCATATGTGGCCACACAGAGCCTAGGAATCTGTGGAGGCAGCCTGTAGGAAGATTTACTCACTATGCTTCAAAACTGAGGGCCTTCAGGAGATGGATCGAGGGACCTGGGGAAGTAGAATGCAGTGACAGGGAAGATCTGGTTCAAGTCTCTGGGCTGTAAAGATGGGTGTGTATGTGGCTGTCAGGCGAGTATACCCATGAAGTGCATCAGATCCAGTCACACTGGGTCTGTGAGCCAGGCCTGGGAGGACCAACAGCATGGAGCCAATGAGGTATGCAGAAGCAGAAATAGGATTAAGTTGGCATTTTCAAACTAAATCATTCTGTCCACTTTGTGGAGGATGACAGATGGTGGGTGGTGTTCTGAATACTTGACATAGTTACAAACATCTAAAGACTGCTGCCAAGGAAGAAAAGTGGATTATCTCTACTGGCTGGGGATAATTGACAGGCAAGAGTACTAACGAGGGAAAAAAAACCTTGAGAATATATTAATCCATATTTGGTGCAACCTGTATTGCAGTATTAGCATAGGTTATTATATACTTCATAAAATTATGCTCTGAAATTATTACAGGTTGTCTTTTACTCATTATGGCCTTCGACTAGACCTTTGGAGGAATTTCTTGTTTGTTTTCAGGTATGTGTGGGACCAAGAGTTTGCAAGAAAGAACAGCATGAATTATGCTGCTACAGATGATACACCATTATGATAATTTTAGGCTTGTTTTTCTTTTCCAAAGTAGGTTAAGGAGAAAACATGAGATGAAACTAGATTTTAGAAATACTAAGGCTCTGTGGATGCAAGAACTCTTTTCTGTATTCAGAATGATTGAAAGAGGATAGTGTAATTTATCAAGATTGAAGCATGTCTCTTTTCCCTGGAAAGTATATGATTTTGGGGCTTGGATTGATAACCACTTAGCAAATGAGTTATTGTCAGGAAAAGCCAAATGCTAGGCTGGCATGAGGAAAATCCAGTCCTGCTTGAATGAAGTGAATGAAAGAGCATAAAAATACTAGCCAAGGGGAAAACAAATAAGTAGACAAAACATGCTGGGTGAGAAAAAGGGAGAGAGTGGTGAGAAGAGAGTGATTCCTTTGAAGCAGCAAATTGGAAAGGCTTTATGGAAAGATGTGGAGTTTCGGTCCTGGATGGACCTTGGTGGAGAGGCATGAATGAGGCAAGGGGAGACTTCCTGATAGCGTCCTCTGTGTTTGAATATGTCCCTCTACAATTCATGTGTTGGGAACTTAAATCCAAGATTCATGATGATAGTACTTGAAGGTGTGGCCTGCCCTTGGGAGTTGGTTAGGGTTAGGGTTAGGGTTAGGATTAAAAGAGATCAAGTGAATAGGATGCCATGATGGCATTAGTGATTTTTTCAGAAAGAGAAATAGATGTGGAAACCAGAATACTTGTTCTGCCTTGCCGTATGATACCATCTGCCATGTTTCGATGTAACGCGTGGAGCTTCACCAGATGCCAAGCAGATGTCAGCAACACACTCTCAAACTTCCCAGAGTCCAGAGCAATGAGCAGAATAAATCTATTTTCTTTGTGGAGTAGCCAGCCTGTGGCATTCAATGATAGCAACAGAAAATGGACCCAGAGAATATCTGCTGGAATCCACAACATGTCCCTGGTATGATGCAGAGCAGGCAAGCATCATGCTAGAACGTGATAGTGTCTGCTACGTGTGCAGCCTGCGTTGCTGGATCACTGGGAGCTGTGAAGCTTGGGAGCAATGCCATCACAACTGGGCTGCTGTAGAAGGATGTCGTTAAAGCTGAGAGGTGCATGTGGTGGCTGTGAACCAGATGGACTGAGGGAGGGAAGCAGTTGGTGATCCAATTAGGATTGTTCTCAAGGAAGCAGAAGAGAATTGGTGATGGCAAGAAGAATAGACAGGAGGGATCCTGGGAGAGAAGGAATTTGCAAGATGAAGTGAAACAAGCTGTCAGAAGTGGGTGAGGATTGCTTGCAGGTTTCTGGCTTAGAACACTAGGTGAAGTGATTTAGTCTTGTCCACCTGGGGACCTTGGCTACATTGCTCATATTCCTGAATATAAATTCTTCATGGGAGTTGTGAGGATGAGTCTCTGCCACATGACACTTAGCTACTGAAACGTGTCCTGAGAAATGCATTGTTGGAAAAACCTGTCAGTGTGTGATCATCAAAGTATGTACTTAAGATAAGATGGCTATGCTGTCCTCAGGCACTATAATCCTCAGGGGCCATTCTTGTAAATGTGGCTCTTCATTACTGGATAGGCGAGTGGACAGATGAGCTCTCAGTTCCAAGTGAATTGGATGTGTTGTGGTACAAGAGAGGACTGAATTAAGGAGTCTAGAAGGTTTTGGCTCTCTCTATAAATACGTGTATGAATGCAACATTCTTAGCTCCATTGTAATTATTGTAGTACTTGCTTTGTTGGGTTGTTTACTGCTCAGCATGGGTTTCCACCTCCACTCCAAGCACGTAGCTCCCTTCCCCAGAACACACTCAGCCACATACAGTGGGAAAATAATCAGCATACTGAATTCAGTTTCTCTAAGGTGTCTTGCAGTTTGTGCCTTCTGAATCCCCCAAATCAATGACATTCTTAACATTGAAGATGAGACTCTTCTGTTTCTGTCTCATGAACTGGGGTATTGGTCAGCTTATGTGCTACTTGAGTCGGGTGTATTTGCTTTAGGAGGTGTGGGGGAGTTTCTTCCATGGCTCGACTTTCCATTCTAACAGAAAATCAGCTTCTGCATTCCTAGCCATTTCTGTTCTTACCATGGCTTGTTCCCTGTGCATTTTGCTTTTTGTATCTGGAAAATGTAGCAAGTCTGGAAATTTTAGAGCCATCTATTGAAATCTGTGGTCACATCATACACACTGCAGAAAGTCCAAAACCTAGACCGTGTATGTTTATAAATAGTTTTCTCACAAAGAATCAGCTTTTGCAAAGAAGGTGGAAATGACTCAAGGAATGGATACTTCAGTAATCTATTTACAGTTTGTATGTTGGCTTGCAGGACAAATGCAAAGTGTTTTTTGCACACTAACATTCTCTGGCATTTCACTGCCTGTATTTTTATCTCAAGCACATATTCAAGCACACATTCTGTGCTCTGGACTGGGAAGATAATTCAGTTTACCAGTGACTGTTATTTCATAATTTGTTCCGTATAATTAACAAATGCTAAGTCATATCCTTTTCATTCCTGACTTGGCACTTGAGGACTTATTGTCATAATTTGGCATCTTTGTGCAAGTCTTATTACTTTGTGTGGGTTGTCTTGCCTCTGTCTTCTGGGATGTAGCACATCCTACACACAGTGTGGGGGAGGAAAACACTCTGTAACTATCCTATCTGTTACTCTGTTCCCATCTGAGTTCTTCGAGAGGCTTCTGAGAGCCTTCTGGAGTCAAAGTTCAGTGTATGGACTGGAAATCATGCATCCAGACTGCTGGTTTTTTTTTTTTTTATTCCTTTCTCTTTTGCATAATATTCTGACTTTTTAAATCACCATCACGAGTCTAAGCTGTTTTATTCTGCCTATCCAGTGATGAGAGGGTTGTAAAAGCTTGCTAGTCTTGGGGTATGATGCTCTCTGAGCATCTCACATTTGCCGTATGTTTCAGGCTCACTCCATTCTGATCTTCAGAGAATTTTTCATCAGTCTTGCACCAGCTCTTCTTGCTCTCTTTTCTGCACCAATTGGGGTGTGTGTATTTAACTGGTACTTTTTGTTGATATTCAGCCACACTGCTGTAGGGCTTTGCACTTGCTCACAGGCTGCTTTTCTGGGATGTGTCTTGTATCTCCCAGAAGCAGGTGATGATTTCTCTGTTTTTCAGTTCGCTGAGAGCTCACTGTTCCACATAAAGTTAAGTTTCATATTCAAATAGTATTGATCCAACTCCTCCTGTGAATCTTGGACAGTCCTGGAGATTTCCAGTCCATGATGATGATGATGAACAACTGTGATGATCATAACAGCAGATAGTAATGGAGAGATTATTGTGTTTCTGACACTACCAAACAAATTGCATTCATGACCTCACTTGATTCTCAAAATGACCCTAAAAGGACCATCTAAAGCTCCTTATTCAAGTGATGAAACTGGGATGTGGAGGGGTTAAGTAAATACCCCAAGTTGATACACCTGGATATTTTGCACATCTTCCTCCAATGAGTTTTCTGTGTGTTTGAGTGGGATGATAAGTCCCTTCTCATTAATTTTTAAAAAATTATTCATCTGGAGGCAAAGAGAACAAGAGCAAGAGACAGCAAGAATGAACAAGTTTCCTTCAGCTGCTCTGCTCCCTAATTGTCTGCAATGACCAGGACTGAGCCAGGGCTGAAGTTGGGCACCAGGGAGGGACTCCAGTGGGATCTCTTTTATGAGAAGCAGAACCCTGATTACTTGAGTCATCACCTTGGTTCATAATGGAAAGAAAACAAACAAACAACAACAAAATCCCAAAACTGGAATAAAGCCAGAGCTAGGAATTGACATAGGTACTCTAATGTGAGATTTTGATCCCTTAGCATGTATCTGAATTACTGGGCCATGTGCTTTGCACCATTTTCCTTGTCAGTGGTTTTGTTGTTGTCATGCGCTGGTGTTTCCGATGGGCTGGATTTCCTGAAAGGTGATCATCGCAGTGGACCATGGAAAGTCAGCCTTAGGAAGGCCTCATCTTCATGTGCAGCTCAGCCTTTCCCAGGTCGTTCTGATTCCAGGCAATGTTCTCATGTTTCTCTTTCTCCTCTGCCTTGTTTACCTGAAGGTGTTGGATTATTGCATGCTTGCTGTTAAGAGTGCACTGCTTGATAATTGCTTCCTTGCATCTAAACTCTTGTATCCAATGCTGAGATCAAAGCAGGTAAGTTTCACTCACTGCATCTAATGGAGACAATGTAATTGGTCATCTTTCCTGGAGCCCCAACTCTGTTTCATCAGCATCACCTACCTGCAGCACTAGTTTTTCCTGAAAGTGGCTCAGTGTCCATCAATCTCGTTGTGGATATTTTAAATGCATCTTTTGATAATTTCTGCTCTCCACCATGTAGACACCTGAGTGGATCCTCGTGGTGACTTTTCCTGCCAAGCACCTGGACCCAATACTGCATCCAAGCTGATATTTTAAACATTAGGCCAAATACCATCCGCTTTCCTGTCTCTTTGTCCTTGCTTAGTCTGCTCTCTATCTCCCTAACCTCATCTTTTCCTGGACTGTACCTTTTGCTTGTATTACTTGTTTTTTGCTGTTTACCAATATATGACGTTCATGTTACCCCAGGACCTTTGCTCTTGAGCTTTCAGCTTCCCAGCATGCTATATCCATGATCTCCACTAGGCTTTCTCCTCTCAGGATTCAAATTGATGTTCAAATGCCTTCCGCAGTCTTTGTGTCAAAAATAGCTGCTTCCCTGTATGTGATCACTCTCAAATTCCTCACTTTGTTTTAATTTCTTTGATTTGACAAGTGTCAAGATCGTATTATTTACTAGTTTCTTCCTTATATTCTGTCCCCATCAAACTATGATTCACCTTGGGTGGTGGTCGTTTACACTACTACCATAAGAGAGGAAAGCCTTCATCTACTCTGTTTACAGTCACAGCAGTTCCAGGGAGGTGCTCAGATTGGCCTCACACACATCACAGCTCCCTCTAGCCAGTCTTGTTATAATTGTAAGCTTTGCACACCATAACTCAGAAAATTGTGGGGTGAGTGGATGAGAAGGTAGTAGCAGCAAACCTAGCGAAGAGATAGTGTCTCATGCTAGCGCGATAGAATAGGATAAGGAAAATGAAGTCAGTGGAAACTTAATGAGAAGCGATTAAAGAAAATTTGGAGCTCGTGTACCTGTCATTAAGCTGTAACACAAAGGTGCTTTAGAAAGTTTGTGGAGTGAACGTTTAGCCTACCAGTTAAGAAACCTGCATCCCAGATCAGATTTCATTCTGATTCCTGGTTTCCAGTCCCAGATCTGGCTCCTGACTTCAGTTTGCTATTCCTGTAGACCCTGGGAGACAGAAGTGATTGTCTAGGTAACTGTGTTTTTCCTGCTCACGTAGGAGACCTGGATTGTGCTTTTGGCATGTGACTGTGGTTCTGGAAAAGTGTTTGCTATTGTGAGCATATGGGAGATAAAGGAGTTGATCAGAGCACTCCGTATTTTCGTTTCTCTCCCTCCCTCTCTCAAATATATAAATACAGTGCTCAGGCAAGAGTGAAACTGAAAGATAGGCTTAGTTTTTTGTAAAAAAAAAGTTGGAGACCATTTATACTGTTTTCATAGTATTTTTCCCTACATTTTCTCTGGGAGTACCTTTGTATATGTGATCCACAGATCACCATCTAAATTGTCAGGGGTCCAGGAGAAAAGGAGCCTCATACTGCAAATCTGTTTTCCAGAAAACAACAACAGCAACAACATCAGCAAACCCAGTCAATTTTGGTCCCAAGAGAGACAAATACACTTACAGAAAAGGAATTCTCTACCACATGAACATGACTTAGAAACATCCTTAAAATAAATTCAGGCACATTTTGTTGGCCTTTCTCCATTGACATGGGCCAGTGTAATTATTCCAAAAGGATATGTGACGGAATCCATTTACCAAAGAAATTGGACTTATGATGATCCAGGTTTGTACTGAAATAGACTTTCTTAAAATTGGTAGACTAAACCCACAAATTTGAAGTAATGGCAGACTGCAGTCAGACCTCGTGAGGCATAATGCGTGCTTAGATGAGAGGAAAATGATAAAACAATACCTTAGGAGACTGAAAAATGGAAGAAAACTATCGAAGTGTTACCTATTGAGAAAATGAAAAGATGACCCACTGACTGGGAGGAAATATTTTCAAAGCATAAGGATAAAGGATTTGGGTTCAAAAATATGAACATTCGTAACTTCATAGTAAGAATATCAGCTACCCTGCTGAAAATGGGACAACTGTTTGTGTTAGTGTTTCTGAAGTTTAGCAGTGCCAGGTACTGGCACATTCTACATGTAGAAACTTAACCTCCATATGTTGCTGGTGGAAATATATAGTAGCAGACACTTTTGAAGATGGTTTAATGATCTCTTTAGAATTCCACTTGTCTATTGACAAATCAACAGAATGACTTTTCTGAACTGGTTGACAATAAAGAGATGGTTATGTAGCAATATCCATAAAATCAGAAGTATTAAACCGGGTAAAAGAAGTCAGACCCCAAATGACTACAAGTTCTCAGAGTCCATTTATTTGGAAAGGGCAAATATATGTGGAAAGATATCATATTACAGCTTGCATGGTACTAGGTGTTGAGAATGGAGATGGACTTCAGGAGTGCATATGAGAACATTTTGAAATAATGGGAATTTCCTAAAGCTGAATTGTGGTGATTTTCCAATTGTATACATTTACTAAAAATCATTGGACAGTACTGTTATAATGTGTGATTATTTTATGTATAAGATTATATAGGAAGTTGTTTCCTTAAAGTTAAAAAAATGCGCATTGTCCTTTATCTTTGACAGAAGACAGGAAATCTGTATTTTATCTAGAAAAGTAGTGTAACATGAATACATATGTAGTCATAGTATCTAGCAATACTAATTATGTCCTTCCTATGTTAAGTTACTTTGCATACCTAGTGCATTCATGCCTTCTAGAATTTGGCTGTCAATCTATGATGTGCTAATCATGGATATGCCATGTGTTCATCTACCTCAAGGCTTCTGCCATGCTGTTGCCTTTGCAAGAAAACACATTTGTCTATTTCTCCAATGAGTCCTACTCTGTCGCTGTCCCGCAGTGATGGACTTGGTGCACGGAGCTGATAATAACACGTGTGGACTCTGACTGATGGTCAAAGCCGAAGTTTTACTAGTGACATCAGACTTTATACACTGAGGGTCATATGGTGTAAGGGAGGAGGTATTGAGCCTGTCAACAAGACCCTTCAACTGTTTCTATGCTTTTGTTTGGAACTCCTTTTGTCTTGTACATTCCACCAAGTGTTCTCATACACATGCTGTCCACTCAACTGTTCTTATACAAATGATATCCAATCAGGTATACAAAAGGTAGCCATTCGGTTGTTCTCATGCAAATATTATCCAATCAACTGTAATCCTGTGCTCGGTGACCTTCTATTGTCACATTGTCCTCCTACACTACTCATTTAAAAAAAAAAGACTTATTTTTATCGGAAAGACAGAACAGATTTGCAGAAAGGAGAGTCATAGAGAAAAATCTTTCATCCATTGTTTTGCTCCCAAAATGGCCACAGCAGCCTGAGCTGAGCTGATGTGAAGCCAGGGGCCAAGAGCTTCTTCCACATGGGTGCAGGATCCAGAGATTTTGGACCATACTCTACTGCCTTCCCACACCATAAACAGGGGTTTGGATGGGAAGTGGAGCAGCCAGGACATGAATCAGTGCCCATGTGGGGTGTCAGTACTTGCAAAATGAGAATTTGGCCATTGAGCCATTACGTTGCATCCTATGTCCTACTCATTTTGAAGCGGAGCTTCATATCTGTGTTCTGGAGGTATTCTTTTACTGTCTCAGTACAGGGGAGCTTCTCCCATTGTACAGTGCCTCGCACCAGAACTCTGCCTTTAAGACCAGACTTCACTTGTGTTCACACCGTCATGTCCTTATTAGCTGCCTACCTGAAAGAAATGACAATGTCAGTCTTACTGGTCATTCACTGCCTGGCACCATGCCTGATATCCTGTACATACTGTTTACCTTGCTTTCTCTAATCTGCACTTGCATCCAGGAGTCAGCGAACAGGACTTTGATGGTAGTTGGTAAATGCCATCTCTGGTTCCCTTCTTTGTGCATCGTCCTTTGTTAGGGAACCAACTGTGGCATGGCACATGTTTCTTGAGGTCCAATGTCATTTAGAACAACCTTTAATGTTCTTTATTAAGTCGAAACTGTGGATGAAGAATTTGAACGTGTGTTCTCCATTGATGAGTACTTTAAGAATTTTCTCTGAAAGTGTTAATGTGGACCCATAGTGTATAACCTCCCACAGAGATGCTTGCCCTACCTTCCTCTGCAGGTCCTTCTCAGTGTAACTTTTGCCTTCCTCCTTGTGGAGAATTCCTTCTTGCTTAGGCTGATGGGATGCCAGAGACGAGGAAATGTATGAAGAACGGAAGTTTCTTTTGGCTCTTGGCTTTGAAAACTTGGAAGTCCAACATCTTCTTAGCTTCCAGTGAGGATCTTGTGCTGCATTAAAAGTGGCAGGACAAAACACGAGGGCTGTTCTCATTTTGTAGCAACCCACTGTCCAGGTAACTAATCTAGTCCTGCAGGAAGGGCACTAGTCTCTCTTAACAGGCTTCTTACCTTCTGAGGCCCACATCCCAACAATGCCACAACACAGATCAGATTTAGGCTGGGGATTTGGAGCGGTAAAAGCAGCTTCCAATCCTACGTGCCACTGACTTGCCAGGTCTCATTGACCAGTAATCTCACTGTGTAAGACTGGCTTGCTTTGTCAGTATCTGATATCTTAGACAGTGACAGTGAGCCCTGCTCAAACCTTCAGCTGAGAATTGTACCTTGCTCCATGTGGTTTTGTCTTAAACATTTCAGGTGCATCATTTACAGTAATAGCACATCCTCTTCTTCCTGAAACTACGTACTCACCTTTCCCATTACCGGAAATTCAGACCCATTTTCTACCTCTTGTTATGCTTCAGACTGTCTCCATAATCAGACAGACATTCCTTTTGAGCAACTCAGAATGTGAGTGAGATATTCTGATTCTCAACACTTTTTCTATCATGTTACTGTTTTAATTCAACTTCTTGCTAGTTCTTATCTGGACTTTAGTAGTCACCCTGCAGCTGGTATCCTTGTGTGTTCTTCCTGCTTCTTTTTGGTTTACCTGAGTGACGGAGACAGACACTCTGCATAGCCATCTGCTGGTTCACGTCTCAGATGCTGGAGAGCTGGCAACTCAGTCTAAGTCTCCCGTGTGGGTAGCAAAGACCAAAGTACTCAAGATACTACCTGCTGCTTTCCAAGCTGTGTATTTCCAGAAAATTAGAAACAAACACACGCACTATAATACAGGATGCAGATCTCTGACTCCACATTGAAACCAAGTGGCTGCTTTTGATTTTCCTGCTTCAAACCTTGTTACCCAAATGTGATGTGATAGTATGACATTCCTCTTATTTTAACCTTTCTTATAACTTGTTTACAAGCTAAGGAAAGAAATTTCTAGGTGCACACCCTAGTCCATTTTCTGTCTCTGTAATAGACTACCTAGGAATTACAGGAGACTGAGGAGGCCAAGAGTAAGGTGCTACGTCTTTGCTCCTTCTCTGGCAAGCGCCCTATTCCCGCCTGTAACATGGAGGAGGGCATGATTTGGCGATGTAGAACAAATGCCCACCTTGGTACTTCTTTATCTTTGTACGATCATAATTACTTCCCAAAGGTTCCACTTTCAAATATTATTAATATACTCATTTGGAGATTTGAGTTTCCAGCACATGAACATAGGGGAAAAGAGCCAAACCATGATACTACCTTTTGGTGGAAACGTCATTGACAGTGTTCAGTGCAAATGCCCGTCCTTCTCATGAAGCTCCTCTGGCTTTCACCGATGTTTTCCCCTGTAATCCTGTAGAACTCATTACGTTATTCTTCGAATACTGACGGTGCCTGTGTAGTTGGTGCATTTCCTTTTTTTTCCTCCTTGGGCCTGCAGGAGCCTCTAATGTGGGAACAACATTTTCCTTATCTGCGATATTTTGAGCATCTAGCATGTTAGCCAGCATCTGATTGTAACTTTACTACTGCTTCTCTAATGTGATCCGCATTCCCATGGAGCTTCCACATCCAAATCTACTCCTCATAGAGTAAAGGGAAATGAATGGTGGCTGAAAACGCTCTTGTTACAGAGTTTCTGTGTCTGGAGACACACTATAAGAAAAGATTGAGTACTCTTAAAAAAATTTTAAAAAAGGAATCTTTGGTGAATGTATGAATAAGCAAATGGGAACATGAATGAATGGTCAGAAAGTTCTCCTCTGCCTTGCAGACCTGTAGATGACTCTACCTCCCTCCTACTTACTCTGAGATCCCTTTGTGATGGATATTTACATTTTATATACATTTTAGCATTGGTTGATTAAAAAATATTGACACAGCTGTCACCAGGAAAAGGAGAACCCCCCCTTTTTTTTTTCCAATTTTCAACTCAGTTTACTGTATTTCCTGGTGTCACATGAATGATTTGTGGAAGAATAAACATATTAATGAACTGTATTGTGCCGTAAAATTAAAACAAACACGAGAAAGAATACAGTTAAAGCTGAGATGCAGATTATCCCGTTTTAAGAACTTGAGAGTGTGGAGTATTTTCTAGATTTTGTAACATTTCTATATGAAGAATTATTTTGTATGAAGATTGCATATCATTTCTGTTTTGCTTCTACCTACTTAGTTAACGTTGCTTCAGAGGTTGCTCTACATTTACTGGAGTCCCTAGATTGTGCTGTCTAGAAAGTACAGTTATATGGACTCATATTTGTCTGGCTTTTTTTTCCCCTCAGCACAATTTTTTAAGATTTGTTTATGTGTGTGTATTGATAGTTTTATTGTATGGGCGAGAAGTTTGTTCATTCACTGGTTCAAGGAAAATGAAGCTGTATTACCTTTGTGCTATCCCAACACATACATGCGGAGTTCTACCCCAGTTCTTACGGTATTAGGAGGTGGGGTGTTTTTGAGGACCCAATGAATGGCATTTGTGCTTCCTGAAAGAGAAGTCTCTGCATGATTCTACCAGGTGAGATTATAGTGAAGTAATGGCCACCTATGAAGCAGGAACCAAGTTCCCACCTGATGTTGTGTCCCCTGGAACTTTGGTTTTGAATTTTCAAGCTTTCAGAACTGTGAAGAATCTATTTTTGTTGTTTATAAGCCACTTGGGCTGTGATAACTTGTTACAGCAACCTGAGCAGGCTAAGAGACTTTTTCTAGGTTTGATTCTTACGTAGAAATTACTGCTGTGAACATTTGTGTGCAAGTGTTTATGTAGATGTATTACTTTCATTTCCTGAGATAAAAACTTAGGAAAATAATATAGGCTGGATCATGTGGCAGATGTAGATATAAAATTTTCTGTAAAACATAATGTTTTCTACAACACTAGTGCTGCTTTAAATTCCCATCAACCAGGTTTGATTTTCCTTAGCACTAACAGAGGAACTCTACCTTTTAATGTTAACCATTCTACACGTGTGGTAATTCTCTTTTTAAAAAATATATTTTAAAAGATATATTTACTTTTATTGGAAAGACAGATTTACAGAGAGAAAGATCTGTGTGCTGGTTCACTCCCTAAGTGGCTGTAATGGCTGTTACTGAGCCAGTCCAAAGTCAGGAGACAGGACCTTCTTCGTCTCCTATGTAAGTGCGGGGCCCCAAGACATTGGGCCATCCTCCACTGCTTTCCCAGGCCACAAGCAAGGAGCTGGAAGAGGAGTAGAGCAGCTGGGACACAAACCGGCACCCATGTGGGATCCTGGTGCATGCAGGGCATCAGCTATTGAGCTATCACGCTAGGCCCAGGTGCAGTAATTCTAACTTGCGTTTCCTAATGGCAAGTGAGTTGAACTTCTCTCTGTATGATTATTTGCTGACTGTATATGACATATTTGATAACTTTTCACATCTTTGGCCTATTATCTTGAAGAATTTTAAATTTTGGCTTTATTGAATTTTGACAGTTTCTTACATATGTACATATCAGATACAAATTTTGCAAATATTTTCTTTTGCTTTGCCTTTTTTATCTTATTAGTGTACCATGTCTTCATATTGTTCTGTTTTATTGGCTTTTTCTGTCTTTATGCCTATATACCTTACTATCACATTTATTATGGCTTTGAAATAATTATTCAAATAATGTAGCACTATTCTTACATTTTGTCTTTCAAAAGTTGTTTTGGCAATAGTTGTGTCTTCTACATTTTTGGGTATGTTTTTCAACTTCTGTGAGAAAAGCCTGTTGAGATTTTGATTGGAATTTCTTTGAATATAAAGTCAGTTGGTTCAGAATTGACATCCTGGTACTATTGAGTTTTTCAATCCATAATCTTGATGTATTTATGTATGTAGAACTTATAAAGGTTCTGAGAGTTGTTTGTTAGCTTTCATGGTATAGATTTTCCATATATTCTACCATATTCATCATTTCTTATTATCGCTTGAACATATGGAAGATTTTAAGTGATATTTCAATTGTTTATTACAAGCAAGTGCAAATAAAATTTCCTTTTGTCTATTAATCTTGTAGTTGTAGCCTTTTTATTTCTGATTCAGAAATTGTTTTCACATTTCGTATTGTATTTCATGTTATCTGTGAAAAAAGACAGTGTTATTCGTTCCAGCCTGAATGTCTTCTGTCTCTGCTTTTTGTCTTACTACACTGGCTAGAATCTCTCATTCAGTGTTGGAAAGAAGTGATAAGAGCAATTTCCTGTTTATTCTTTGTTTTATAAGGAAAATGTGGTTTTTTTTGTATCATGAATTATAGTTATGGTAAATGTTGCATGGATACTTTTTATTAAGCTGATAAAATTCTTCTTCTATTGTGCTGAGGTTTTAAAAAGAGCAATGGAGATTAGACTGTGTTATTTTGCCCTCATAGACGCTGGGCTAACCATGTGAGTGTTTATATTTTTTAAAGTGTTATCACAATATAACTTATTAGTTATCACCAAAACCTAAGGGATAAAACTTCATCTAAACATTAACTTCAGAAGAAATGGGGCATATGGAAATACCAATACAATCTATTACAGCTATAAAGTAAACATTGTAATTGAATATTTTAGTATAAAGCACTGCATATCACTTTTTCTTCTCTTTTTTACATTTTTGGGATAACATATTAAGTCAATGGCTTAATGTTCTACTACTCAGTAGTACAACAAATAAAAAGTGTGGAGACCATAGTTCATGAGGAATGCAGACTAGGGCTACAAAAAAATAAATAAATACATGCAAAGATGTTCAAGTATTTTTACATAAGATAGATTTTAAAATTGTCATAGAGCATGAAAAGTGAAGACTATTTCCAACAAAGCTGATATATATATAGGCGTGTCTTGTGTTATACTGATTGATTTTTAAAATTTTAGCACTCACGTAAAAGGAAAACATGCAGTATTCATCTTTCTGTGTCTAGCTTATTTCACTCAACATGATGTCCTTCTGTGCAACCATTTTGATGACGATTATGGAACTTCATTTGCAAATTTGTTGTTTGGTACTTGTTGATTTTAAAATGATTAAACTTGCTTGAGTCTCAGGCACCATAATTTAGTGCGCTAATTCTGGCATTTTTTTCATGTCCTGGATGGTCCATTTAACATCCAGCTCCCTGCTTGTGGTCTGGGAAAGCAGTGGATGTTGGCCCAAAGCCTTGGGGCTCTGTATCTGCATGCGGACATGGCACAAATTCCTGGCTCCTGGCTTTGGAATGGCTCAGCTCTAGCCATTTCAGCCACTTGGGGAGTGAACCATTAGATGGAAGATCTATCTGTATCTCCCTCTCTCTATAAATCTGTGTTTCCTATAAAAATAAAAAAAATAATTGAAAAAAATAAACTTATTTAAATTGCTAAGATAAACCTAACATGGTCAAGATGTGTTGTACTGTTTTTTTTTCCTGTAGTTATGTTTTGTCTGACAAAACATATGTAAGACTTTTACATGAATGATTGTAATCTGTGCTTGTGATTTCTTTAAGACTTGAGTATTATGGTAATTTTAATTTCAGAACAAGTTGGGAGGTGTTCACAACTGGTCAGTTTTCTTGCAATTTTTATGTAAACTTGGTATTCTAACTTATGTGTTTGGTAGAATCTAATATTGAGCTCATCTTTCTGGAGGTATGTTTAATGAAAAGTAAACTTACCTTAACAGATATAAGGTTATTTGAGGGGTGTGTGTGTGTGTGTGTGTGCGCACGCATGTGTGTGTTAGCTTTGGTGATTAGTCTTTGAAAAATTTGTCTATTGCATCTGAAGTATATCAGAATGAAATTGTTTATAGAATTCTGTTACGCTCCTTATTTATTATTTTTTTAGGATGTATTCGTTTTCATTTGAAAGGCAGATTCACAGAGAGAAAGAAAGACAGAATGAAACATTTTTCATCTGTTAGTTCACTCCCCAAATGGCTGCAAGGGCTGGAGCTGAGGAGTCAGGAGCTTCTTCCTGATTTCCCAAACAGGTACAGGATCCCAAGGCTTTGGGCCATCCTCTGCTACATTCCCAGGCCATGAGCAGGGAGCTGGATGGGAAGTAGAGTAGCTGGGAAATGAACATGCATCCATATGGGATTGTGGCACTGGGAAGGTAAGGATTAGCCAAATGAGCCATTGCACTGAGCCCGCTTTCTTTTTTAAATTTTACAACCTATACTATTTATATAAAATGAGCAAAGTTCACATATTTCACAATGCATAATTAGGAACATAGTGGTACTTCCCACTGTACTCTCCCTCCTACCTACGCCTGCCTTATTTCTTTTATTTTTAGTTCTTACAATGTCATATTTTCATTCCATTTTGAAATCATAGGCTCAGCAATGCCTTAGGTAAAGATTTTAACACATAGAAAGCAGAAAATAAAAAGGAAAACATGCCATACTATTCCTTTAGAGTATGGGAAAAGGCTGTAAAGTGTAAGCAAATCTCAGCTTATCAGTCATGCACATATAGATTACATCTTCTCAATGCTGAGTTTTAGTTACTACAAATTAAGAAAAACATAGGATATTTATCTATTGGGGACTGTTTTATTTTGCTAAACACAATGGCTCCCAGTTAGATTCATTTCGTTGTGAAAGACTTTCTCTTTTAAAAGTTATTTATTCAGGAGAGGGAGTAGTGGAGCCAGAGAGGGAAGGAGAGAACAAAAGAAATCTCTTACCCACTGGTTCACATTCCAAATGCCCATGATAGATTGGGTTGGGCAAAGACAAATCCAGGAGCTGGGAACCCCATCTTGGTCTCCCATGTGACTGCCAGGGGCCCAAATACTTGGATCATCATCTGTTGCTTTCCCAACTAGAAATGGAGCAGCCAATACTCTAACCGACGTTCTGATACGGAATGCCAGTTTCACAGAAGGACGATGAGCTCACTGCAGCACAAGGCTAGAGCCTTGTCTTCCTCTGTACATGTGGACCCTGATGGCATGTCATTTTCTTATTCTTCAAGTTGGTAATTTTTTTTCCTTCTACATTCTTTTCCTATCAGTATGACAGTGGTTAATTGTTTTTTTTAAAGAGCAAAGTTTCTCTCTTTTTTTTTTTTTTTGACATTTTCTTTTCTAATCTGATACATAGGATTTCTGTTCTTCTATTCACCATGGGTATCAGTACACATCTTTTCAGTTTTATAAGGTGGAAGCTAAGGACATTGATTTGAAATCTCCTTTTCCAGAAATGGGTATCTAATGGTGTGAAGTTTCCTAATTATTTAGTAGCTGCCCCCAAGTTTGTCTGTTTTTATTTTCACAAAAAACTTAGTTGGCTCTGCTCTTTCCATTTTCTTTTTTAAATTTTCTCTCTGAATTTTATTTGAAATATTTTCTAAGACAATGTCCTCAAATCCACTACTATCTTCTGTAATGTCTGTGCTGTAGCTATTCCCACTCACATTTTTTTAAATCTCAGGCATTTAGTTTTCATTCCTAAATGTTTAGTCTTTATTTTTATGTCTGCCATGTCCCTAGCTAGCTGTCTGAGTGTCTCGAGTAGAACTAAGGTAATAATCTCTATCATCCCCTACTTGTCATTGCTGTCTCTTAGCTTTGATGTCTAGATTCATTCCAGTTTTAAGCCATTGCCTGTTTTCTGATTATGGCTTATATTTTCCTTTTCAGTTATACACCTGGTAATTTCTTGGTGAAAGACACTGTGTATTTTAGCTTCTTGCATGGGGGATATTTTTGTCTTCCTACCATCTTGTGCTTTGTTTTGGGATACAGATAACTCACTTGGATGCAGTTTTATTCTGGGCCCTGCTAACATGGGTGAAGGACTGGGCCATTGTTGAGTCAGATGTAAATCTTCCCCTATCACAGAGTTAAGATCTTGCATATATTCTTATGTCCTGCTTTATGAATCTTATTCTGGTGCTAATAGACACTCTATTCAGCCCTGGAATTTTTAAACTGTGACAAATGCTTCTCTAGTACTTCTCTTTCTGCTTCTCAACTAACTGCCTTTTGCTGCTGGTTTTCCTTTTACTGTTGTTTGGATATACTAGCTTAATGCAAACTACAAGCTGGTCACACTGCTCGAGGAATGTTTTTCTTCCTGCTCCGTGTGTTTGTCATTATATGTCCCTAGTATATCAGCTTTCTTTTGTCTTTTTGAGAGATGAAGATGCAGACAGCTGACTGTAGGGAGAACAAATATGTATGAATTAACAAAAGCTAGACCAGGGCCTTTGGAAAGAAACAGAGGGAAGACAATAATGGACATGGAAGAGGGAGACCTAATTCCCTAATCACAACTCATTTTCCTAACATTCTCTCAAAACATTCCTCTTTTCCTCCATTGACATTCTGTTTCACTTCTTCTTTGGAATCCATTTTCAATTTTTTCTTTTTCCATTTTAATCTTTTGGGTGTTTTAGTATTCTTTTCTCCTTATTCTTCTAGGTTTGATGCGGATGCCTGGCAGACATTCCGAGAGAGACATAAAGCAGAGGACACTCTGTGTACATGCAAAGCTGTACATAGGCATGGAGTCATGAAAGACCTGACCCCAGAGTCTGATGTTTTGTTGTCCCTTGGAACGTTGCCTAATTCTTTTCTTCCCACAGGAGAGCTACTTATCTGTTTTTCCTTGGAACGGTTATGGGCTACTCTGACCTTGTGCAAACTCTGCTAATCTATGCTCCTTGTACCTGCGTTCCCACCAATTACGTTAAGTTGTGTGAAAGTATAAAAACTCACCCTCTCTGTTTTAGTACGTTGTCATCCTGTGAAATGAAGGCCACCCTGCTACAATAATAAAAATTCAGTTCTTCTTGGCCTTTATGTTTTTCGTTAATTCGGCTCTAACATAGGTCCCTTGTTGTGTTGTTTACATTCAGAGTTGTTTCCATTCAGGGAGTGGTGCCAGTACCCTATAAATATGTTTAATTGTGATTCTGCGATTGTGTTCACACAGCTATTAATTAAATTGTGACAGACATGACTCTGGAACTCACAGCTATACCACAAGAGCAATGGAGAAATATGTAATAAGGAGTGATTAGATGTTTTAATGAGAAAGAAGCCAAAATAGTACACATCCCTAATTTTAGTGAAGTCTCTGGGTAATTTTTCTCTTGTTTCTATTTCCCAGAAACATATAGGCTGATAACATTCATCACATCAGTCCATATATGTCTGCTTGTCCCCCTTCAGTATGATCAGTGGACATCTCTGACAGTTAGAAATGTGAACTTCCTTTGCACCTGTCTTGTTTGCATGTGGTAGGTTGCATCTTCTGTGTTTGGGCATGGATCATAATCAGTTGTTTAGTTGATGAATGAGACTCCTTCACTAGCCTTGAAGTGATGAGGGAGGTGAAGTGTCTAGGAGCGCCTGCTGATTTCTAACTGCTTTTCTACATCTGTAATTAAATCACAAAATAGAGGGGTTTCGTAACATCTATCTTGATAAAGGCCCTGAGCTATGCTAGAATGTGAAGAGGCAAATGTGATCAGATATTCGTTTCATTCCAGTTTTCATCAGCAAGTGTTTGTATACTTTTCCAGGTCATTGATCTGAAAGATATTTAGAATGAGGGTGGGAGTTGAAACTTCAATCTCGTTTTTCTAACCTAAGGGAAGAGAAAGGACTTGTGAAAACTCATGAGGTCGGTGCTGAGGAAGCAAGGGGGCAGCCCAGAAAGCAGTTCTAGGTTTCCTTGCAATCAAAGGTCCCTTTCCCCTGTAGCATCTGGAAAGTACTGGGAGGATGTGTGAGGGTAAAGGAAGAGAGGCTGCTCTTAGCAGAGAAGGGAACTTGTTGAACCAAAATAGGTGGTAATTCCATTTGTAAAAGAAATGGATGACTCCTTTGCCTTTTTATTAGTTTATTTGAAAGATACCTCATGTGCATGCTGTTTTGTTTAGCATTTTGGCATGGAAGTCTCCCACCTGCAGTGAGATTCAGGTCTTCTCCATGTGCTGTGATTCCGCTAAGGCCTTCTGCAGGGCGTGTCCTGAATGTGGAAATTGGGTTCAGTATCCCAATCTTTTTTCTTCCCAGCTCCACCTCCTTAAGTCTCAGTTTATTTGTTGCTTTTATGACAATAAATAAACACTGCCTTTGTGGAAGCAAGTGGGGTTTAATGGGATAGTGTACATAAAATGCAAGAGTGCCTGCATTTAGGGGAAGCATTGAAAATTGTGGGATATTACTGACATAGAAGAAATAAACATATGACATGAATGAACCCAGAGAGAATGCATCGTATGGAGGGAATTGGATGCTCTTAACTTTCGACTCCTAACAGTTCATTAAGAGAAATAGTACGGAACTTTCACTGTATTGTAACTTAAACTCCCAACACTACTGTTTTTGCGCTTTTTTTTAACATATAGTTGACTTACTACTTTCTTACCTAAAACTACCATAGAAGGAAAGAAACTTCTTAAGCACCAAGAACAGAGGCTCCAGTGGGGTTCCTGGGATTTACCGACTTAGTAACAAGAAACAGTATTTCTGTGTGTGTATTTCTCAAGCATCCAGGAGAAACATCCAGGAGATTTTACTTATTTCACTTCTCTGTAAGCTGTAATCACCTTATCTATTGTTGTTTTTATTTTGAAGAGCTAACATAGACTATCAATGTTAAGCATGAGAAAAAGTATCTTATTTCTATATCAGTTCTTTGTTCTCTAATAATCTTCCTTCTATTATGTGGATCTGAGTTTCTATCTGTATCAGTTTTTTTTTTTTTTTTCTTAAGAATCTCTTTGGAACATTTCTTGTAAGCAAGTCTACTAGCAGCAAATTTCCTGTGTTTCCTTGTCTAAGACCATTTCCATTCTGAAGGATAATTTTTTTACTAATGAGAATTCTAGGTTAATAGCTTTATTATTTTGAGAAATTCAATATTTTTTTTCTACCTTCATTTTTTTCTTATAATTTCTGAAGAGGAACCACTGCCATTCTTATCTTTGTCCCTGTATGCACAAGGTCTTTTTTTCCCCCCTTCAATTTCTTTCAAGTCTATTCTTTTGTATTTGGTTTACTGCTACTTAAATACGACGAGTTTAAGTGTAATTTTTTATAGATGTTTATTCTGAGTGGTATTCTTGGAGTTTCCTGCATCTGTGACTTGGTATCTCTCAATTTTGAACAATTCTCAGCCATCATGCTTTCAAAATATTTTAAAGCATTGTTTCCTCTCCTGGGGTTACACATTTTACTTTTTGTAATTGTTCCATGGCCATTTTATATTCTTCCAATTTCTTTTTTTCTTTTCGTTTTATTTTGTTTTCCTTTTGAGTTTGAGAAGTCTTTGTTGATGTGTTTTGAAGCTCACTGATTTCTTTCTCTAATCATATGCATTTTCTGCAGAGCCATCAAGGGCAGAATTCATTTCTGTTGAATTTTTTTTTTATTTCTAGCATTTTCTTTTGATTCTTAAAGTTTTTGTTTCTTTGCCTACAATATTTGTTTTTGAATATTTCTCCTTTTCCTGATAGGATGGATAGCATATGAATTATGATTATCTTAAATGTTGTATATGAAAAGTCTTTGCTGAATTTGAGTCTTGGTCTTATGCTTATTCTGTTTCTTTAGACTGTGTTTTGTACCTTTATCATGCCCTGTGGATTTTTCTTTTTTATTAAAAGCTAGATGATGAAGGAGTTCCCCTATGACTGAGCCTCCGGGAGTTTTTAACTCCCAAGAGCCTTTTTTTTTTCTTTTTCAATGGTTAGTGGTTATGAATTTTAATGCTGGACTGCCAAGCAGAGGTATCCTTTCGGTTTTGAGTGTCCTTCTTCAGGAGTTTGAATCTGAGCTCTCATGTGGAAGATTGCTCCTGTAACCCTCCCCAGCCTTGACCAGCAAGGACACCTGCAGTGCCTCTATACCTAAAGTGTTCTCGAAGGAAATGTTTGCTCCATTTCCTTTCCTGTGCTTCCTGTTCCCTTTTCATTTTCCTGGAAACAT
This sequence comes from Ochotona princeps, assembly GCF_030435755.1. NCBI lineage: Eukaryota > Metazoa > Chordata > Mammalia > Lagomorpha > Ochotonidae > Ochotona > Ochotona princeps. The sequence goes on from NC_080837.1 coordinate 76,093,045, forward strand.
CTGTATACAGCTGTGGCTGCTGGGCCTGCCTGTGGCTCTGCCATTATGAGCTAAGTGACTTCAGACAACTCAATACTCTCTGCTTTGGGTTTTCTAACCTGTAAAAACCAGTGCCCGTGTTCTCCTGACTGTGTGAGAGTTGAATAAAACAGTGTCCTAAAAATGAGACTTCTCTGAACACAAACTTCCCTTCACTGATTTATTCTGGTCAGCTGGAGCTCTCATGCATTAGCTTGTCTACATTTGGAAAGCATCTGAGTTTGGGGACTAAGGCGTCCTTCCTCTGCAATTGCGATCTTTTTGAACTCCCTCTTTTGTAAATGTTGCCCGTCAGTTTCTCATGTGAGCTCTGGGTATTACTGATGTTGGGATTTATTTATTTATTTTTAATCAACTGGTATATATATATATATATATATATATATATATATATATATATATTTAAATTTATTTATTAGTTACATTATATTATGTGACACAGTGATGATGTTGGGATTTAAATGCTGTATCTCATAGAGAAAATAAAATAAGAGTAACTCAATCCAAACGTAAAATAGTCATCATTCAAAGCTAGCAGAGTCTAAGAAGGGGCTGGGAGACAGGAGCCAAATCAGAGCTAGAGTAAATTCCTGGTGTTACACAGCATAGTGTGGTTACTGAAGTTCTTGATTGCATATTATATATTTTACATATTTTCTAGGCAAACAGAAGTGCCTGAAGACTCCAGTCATTAAGTAATGGCATATAGAGAAGATTGTTAATTACTCTGATTTGAATTATACACATCATGCATATGTGTTGAATTGCCAAACGGTACCCCATAAATATATGCAGTTATTGTCAACAAAAATGTCATTCAGAGTTAAAAATGAACTTCACCCACTCAGGAACATTAGAGATGGGTGAAGAGAATGAGAGTTTTTACTATGATCATACATGATTGTGAGCCAGAAAAGCAATGGTAGTTTATATGGATCAAAGTAGTGGAAATCATGTGAAAATGCATTCAAATTTTCTTCTTTGGTCTATTTGAAAAAAAAATGATAGCACTATCACATGGAAATCTTGCAGCTAAAGTACTATACATTCATTTTTATCAACTACCCTCAGATAATATCCATGGGAAATGGAGAATATTAACCCTCAATTACTTTTAGTACAAAACATGGAGAAGGAATAATCACAATTTATGGTTATCTCTGGCCTCCAAAGTAGACTCAAATATTTGCATTTCCAAGTTGACCACAGTTTTTAAGGAATTGAAAGTGACTAGTAGGTTATAGGGAATTATTGTTTTGTGAAGTACTTTTTCCTAAAAATTGTGACAGAAATGTGAAAAGTGGCTCTGATGATCAAACGTGAGAAGTTTAATACTTGAGGATGTTTTTGCTGCCAACATATTTTCCTCCTGTACTCTGTCCATTCAGTACCTTCTTTCTATCTAATCTTAACAAGTATTTTAGTTGGATTCATGTTTCCTAGACTACCATATACCAGAACAGGACGATCAATGAGATAAGAGATCACCTTTATGAGACTGATTTGTGTTTGTAAAGCAAAGCAGTTACTTGTGAACTTGAAGCCATTTTATAGATGTTCAAAGAGAAACTGGGGATTGGAATAAGATGATATTTGAGATAATTTTCAACGGCAACTGTTTAAAAATAATTGCATCCTCATTAATCCAAATTATTATTGACTGATTTACTGTAAATCTCTACAAAGACTCATTAAGTTCTAATCTCTGGAACTTCATGCATGACTCTAGGTATGCAAATTCAGCAAACAAGATAGTTGTAATAGATATGATGTGAATAACAGATTTCAACAAAGATGCCCAAACTGGGAGTTATATCCATATATTTTCAGGATCAGTGCACTCTCATTGTTGGATCATGATATGCATGTCAGGAGTGTTTTTGAAATAGTGGGCCATTATCCAAGTCTTTGTATTTTCAACTTGTTGAGAATTTTGAAATGATGTCCCATTAAAAATCAGGTTCTGATTTCAGTAGGCAAGAAATTAATTAAATGGGGGAAAGGAACAGCAAGGGAAGAGCTGATAAGCAACCCTATTCCTTGTAATTTCTTTCATTGAGATTAGGTCGTTAAACAAACTATGATTGGATTCTTCATCTCCTCCCCTGAAGAACCTGCCTGCAAATTACCTTTGCCATGGGTCATTTCTCCCCTCCATTCCATGGAGTGATCACCTAGCTGAGATAGTTGGCCTTAGCAGGTTGGAAGTCCTGAGTGGAGAGAATACCTGATAGGGCTGCAAGCTTCCTGGGGTGCTTTTTGTGATTTCAGTCAATCTATCCCCTCATCCGTTTCACTATCTGTTTTTTTCTGGCTTCTTTCTTCTGTCTCTGCTCATTACATTTTTTATTCGCTGTTTCTTTCCATATTAGGAAAACATATGACTAATGAACCCCCCTGTGTTCATAAGACTCATATGTGAAACAAAAGGGAAAACAGGGAAAAACAAATGAATTCAGGAAAAACACAGAGGAAAGGAAAATGGAAAGGCAAGAACAAAAGAGTAATGCTGAAGAAGATCTTAGAATCTCAGTACCTGCTGGGAAGGTGCTTGGATGTAAAAGGAAAAGAAAAAAAGAAAAGAAAGGAAAAGCAAAGAAAAGAAAGGAAAGGAAAGATCAAAAGAATAGAAGGAATAGGGGGTAAAAGGTGGGAGGAATATAGGATGTCTTTGCAACATGGAGGACAGTGAGAGCAGAAGGTAAAGGATGGACCATGCTGGCACTGGGAGAGTGTTTAGAACAAACATGTGAGCTAGAACTCTCTTGCGTTACTGCTCGTTGTAAGGCTGATGATGCTGAATTGTGTGCAGTTCCTCACTGCAGAGATCATCAGTCTCTTGCTCTTCATCTCTCCCCTGTAGTTGTAACTCATGAATGACTACCATCTAGTCCATTTTCTAATCCTAATGTATATGTTGATGTCAACATACCAAGGGTAAAACGAGATGTTTTTACTTTTCTCAGAAATCAATAAGAAACCTTTTCTTTCTTATTTGCCTAGACTGAAATGAGTAGTGATTCTTACTATTTATGTATCCCCAAGCAGCCATTTTGTATAAGAATGTTGGTTTTTCCTCTCATAATCCAGGTTAATAAAGCTGAGAACTACATCTAGTGGGGTGTGGCTGATATTCCATTTAGGATTATGGTAGAGCTGCTATTTTGGGCTTACTTGTGCAGCGTGATGAGACAGAGTGAGTGCTTGCCTTCTGCTTTTCCGCTGGTATCCCAGCAAGTCTGTGACGGAGATCCTGGAAAGCTGAGTAGAGGAAACTAAGACTATTCCATGCTGGGAATTGGAAATGCTGGTTCAGATACTGACCATCATAAAGAAGTCACATTCCTTACAAAATTGAACTCACTCTATAAAAAGGATTTTGGGTTCCACCAACTTATCCCTATTCTGTAGAAATGTTATAAAAACACATGATTTGTCACACTTGTGAACTTTTAGTATTTTTTTCTTACTTTATTATTATTATTTACTTACTTGAAAGGGACTGTTGAAGAAGAGAGGAAGAGAGAGATAAATTCTTTCACCCATTGATTTACTTCCTAAATGGCTGGAGCTAGGTGGTCTGAAGCCAGGAACCACATAAACTCAGGTGCCTAAGAACTTGGATCATCTTTTCTGCTTTCCCATAAGGGATGCCAGAGTCACAGGCAGTGGCTTTCCTTGCTAAGCCACAACGTGGACTGTTTCTGTGAACTTTTTGAATGCAAGGACTGTGATTTATTTTTAGAGCTTATAAAAATAAGGCTTAAATAAACCTTGCAATAAAGATAAAGTTGTGTGATAGGTTTGGGCTTTAGTGTTTATAGCCATTTTAGCCAGATTCTAAGGTAATGGGATAGGTGGTAGTTACCTTTAATTATCTATGCAAACCATTTTAAGATTTCTTGAATATTAGACATTCCTCCTTAATTGTCAGCCATTAGTGGTTAGTTTTGTTATATAATCAGAATTTCAGAGTGAAAAATGTAATTTCCAACCTATGGAATAAAGGCATTGCACATGGACCACAGTAACTTTTTAGTTAAGATCTGAAATAAAGTAAGCTATAACTTGGAAGGTTGCTCACATAAACTCTAAAGGATACCGGATATATACCTTATGACAGTTGTAGTTATTGATACCCTCCTGGCATGTTAGAATCACACACTTCTCTGATTTCCTCATGCCCCTCCTTCAAAGAAAAACAAAATTGAAATCAACATCACTACTATCATTGACATAGAGTCCATGAAAAGACCTCCATGATGTGTCCCCAGCTCATGTTTGTTCTGTGCCTGGTACAAGCGTCTGTCTAACAATTAGGACTCGGATGAGTAAAACTGATTGACTACAGCTGTCTTTGCTTATACATTATGCTATGTTTCTGTTTTGGTTTATGATCATTGAATGCTAAGTTTGTGCTTTTCACTCAGTTTGCCAGTATTGTAGGCATTCTGCAATAGAAAAAAAATTTCTATTTCTGGTTTCCTTTATTTTGGTGAAAGATGCTATGTCATAAAGTCAGGATGTCCTCTTCAGTAGTGGATGGTCCATTGGGTAATAGGTGTACATTCTTACTAAGATTCAACAACTTGTAACCTACTAAAAACTGAATTTGTGTTTGTTCTAGTTAATTAGTTGATTGGAAGGAAGGCGTCTGTTAAAATAGAAGTTCCCCAATGATGTGAAAAGAAACATTTATCACAGAAATAGGAAGAGTCTCAGCCAGCAGGTGTAATTAAACAAGACCAGACATGTGCTAAAGGGAAACAGAAGTAAATCTGTATGAAAAATGCAAGACCTGCCACATTTTGCTCTTGTCAGTCAAAGAAAGACCCCTCCCCATAAGATGTGGTGTCAGTAAATATTTATTACATTATATTTTATAATTCTGGAAAAAAAAACTGAAAGGAAAGGAAAGGAAAGGAGAAAGAGAAGAGCAAAGAGGAAGAACTGGGAAAGAGGGAGTGGGGATCCAGGAAGGGAGAGTGAAGGGAGAATGAAGAAAACGACAAAGAAAGGATTTCAGGGCTACCAGGATTACCTGCTGTGGGCAGTTTACCCAAGTCCTTCCTGGTAGCCCCTTCCCCCCTTTCTTTGAAATAAGGAGATGCTCTTATAATCAGTTATAAATTTGTATTAGTGAACTCATGATTCACTTAAGTACTGTGAAACATTGAAATCTTTACTGAATTTTAAATTCCTTTTATGAATATGCTCTCTTCTTCCTGAGGGTGGTAACATTGATATGTTTCACAGGAAGTGTCCCCTTAGAAAAGTTAATCTGAGGAAGAAATCTGAATGTGTAAATGTGCAGCCTAGATCTGTGGGAGTTGAGAGTAAAGAGACATCCAACAATGAGATGGAGAAAGGTGAGTGCGATGGTACAGGTTAGGATTGTTCTTGGACCCCTGGGGAGCTTCCTGTCACTATAACTCAGCCTGGTCTGGGTGAGGAGAGAAGCTCTCAGCTGAGAGTGACCAGTAATTTGATTGTGCCTCTTGGGATAAAGCTGTGAGTTGCCCAAGAGCTCACAGGGAACTGCATGGTCATCAAGTTTGTGGTTCTTTTGCTAAGGTAGTCAATTTCACCTCAGCATTTTTTTTCAAGATGCAGCTACTATTGATGAGAGGATTTTGATTTACCAGAGAGTAGAGCACTTTAGGCAGAGCTTTTATTAGATATATTCTTTCCGAAGTCGTCTTTGTGAGAGCTGTTGGCTCTCAACAACTCCTCGGTGGGATCTCAGGCAAGGCTGCTCTGTGAAGCAGCAGCACAGATGTGCTGGTGTGCTCATGCTGTGGGTGTTCACGCTGTCACTGCCCTTTCCTGCAGCATTGCCATAGCAGCAGCACGCAATACTGCTGGCAAGCTATCTTAACTTCTTGGAAATCCTTTGATTTGGGGTATATTTTCATGAGGTTTTACACTATTATCAAATTAATTATTGAAGCATAAGTATGACTATTTAAATGGCCAGTATTTTTAACATGTATCCTGGTTTTTTCTGAATTTTTATTTTGAATTTTTGAATTTTATGCTACAATTTCTTTTTTTTTTTTAAAGATTTATTATTTATTTTATTACAAAGTCAGATATACAGAGAGGAGGAGAGACAGAGAGGAAGATCTTCCGTCCGATGATTCACTCCCCAAGTGAGCCGCAACGGTCAGTGTGTGCTGATCCGAAGCCGGGAACCTGGAACCTCTTCCAGGTCTCCCATACGGGTGCAGGGTCCCAAAGCATTGGGCCGTCCTCGACTGCTTTCCCAGGCCACAAGCAGGGAGCTGGATGGGAAGTGGAGCTGCCGGGACTAGAACCGGCGCCCATTTGGGATCCTGGGGCATTCAAGGCGAGGACTTTAGCCACTAGGCCATGTCGCCGAGCCCAAATTTTATGCTGTAATTTCATATTCTGGGAATCCCACCCCCTAACTGATGTTCCCCACATTGTTACAATAGTATAGTCCTTCAGAAGGAGTCATGATTCCATCAATCTGTTATTTAAGTGTTAAGTTAGTAAGACACAACGTTAGACAGTCCTGCATCCCATTGTCTACTCATGTCCAACAGTTTCATTAGGAGTCCAGTTTTGATTTGGAAGCAAGGATGTATATTGTGTTGTATCTGCACATCTTGATATGACAGTCTTTATTTCTCCATCACTATGCATTCAGTTAAATGAGAAGCCATGAAATAAGGTCAACAACCGGTATGAATCAGAACAACAACAAAATTACAGCACTATGGAGTGGAAGAAACGCGCCACTGAATAACCAATGCACGAGTGACCAAAAGAAAGCACAAAAGGCTCTTGGGTAAAATGATGTCACCATGTGATCTATGAGCCAACAATGAATTCGACAAAACAAAGTATTTGGAAGAAATAAAAATGAAATCATGTTTTGAAAAAAAAATCAAAACACATGGGATGCAGTCAAACACTATGGAATGGGTTATTGAACTTAAAATTTGCATGATGGTTTCCTTATATCAGGGAGAATATATGGTATTTGTCCTTTTGGGATAGACATATTCAACATATATTCTTACCTTCTGATAGTGTCTAGGGCTTTAGGTATAGCAATAGTTTGCAAACTCTGTTACTGATTAATGCAAATATTTTTGCCAGAATATTCTCATCACCAGCCAAGAGGTGAGAATGCTCCACTTCAAAAAACAAAAAAACAAAAAATAACCAAATTCCAATGATTCTCATCCATGCTTGTTGTAGAAACCGTTCTATTTTTACATTCCCTTTTTCAGAATAACTAATTTATTTGTGATAGGCGTTTACATTTTAGAGATTTAAGAACCTCCATTCTTATTGAAATTATAGTAGATAGCAATCCAGCATCCTATCCTAGCCTTTGGCATTGTGTTATGATTTTGCATTTTAGAGGGCTATTTCTGCTTTCACTAGCGTCTTCTACTAATTGATTTTATAAGGTTACTTAATGAATGCTGTGAAATTATGATCAAATTTCATTATTCCATCTATCCTGAATTAATGCCTTGACATAATCTCTGTTATCTAAAATATCTATCATTTTAAAAACGTATTTTAAATTTATGTATGACATAGCACACAGTTAAGTAATTTTAGAAATAGAGAAAATAAATTCAGTGTTGCCTTCTGATAATTTTTCATTCATGAACTCATCCTTTCATCATTAACTCCATCTTATGAAAGGCCTAGTTAGTCCCTCTGGTCCCAAGACTTCTTCACTCATAGTTTTGTTCTTCGAGAAGAAGCTCTTGAGATGAAGATCTGAGGGCAAGTATTTTTTTTTTTTTTGAGAAGGGCCTTGTATTCTGACAGAGAAGTGGGACAGTGATACAGGCAGGAATGATGAACAAAATATACCTTGTTATTTATCCACTTACTACTGAGAGGTACTGGAGCTTCATCTTTCAGAAATGGTGAAGAAAGGCACACAGAAAATGCTTCAGCATCTTCCCATCCAAGAAAAGTTGGAGTCTGTTGGTAAGTCACTGAAAGGGTTGGTTATGGAAGGGATTTTTTTTGAGGGAATGAATGTATCATTAATATGGGAAACACTGAATAAACAGGATGGGCATCTGGCAAAGCATTCAGGATCTACTAACTACTCTGATTATTTAGTATGAAATTATATATTAGTCATTTATAAGAACAGGATTCATTTATTGAGTGCTAAGGTAGATTTGCATTTCATTTGGATCTAAGATGCTCAGGTGAATCGTGCATAGTTCTGATAACCACTAAGCTAACAGGTTGGTTGGGGAAACAAGTGTGTGAAGATATCGGTGTGGTAACTACGAAGACTGCAGAAGTATACGTTCTCTTTGAGTGATGAATGAGATCCTTAAAGAGATGTTTATGGTTTTCCCTAGAAAGTTGAAGACTGAGCTTAATTGGGCTGAAGATAGGCATGCTGTGTTAATACTGAAGATAAATATAATGTGTGAAGATGATAGCCTGCTAAAGACAACAAAGCATTTACCGTAGTCGGAGGAATGAGTTTCAGAAACTGGTGGGAACTGTCTGCTTTCAGCTTTTGTGATCTATGCTTGGGAGGGCTACAACATAGTTCAATGCTCTGTTTATGACATCTTGTAATTATTAGTAATTTTTGAGCAACGACACTTGGATTTAATTTTCACTCAGCCCTGTGAGTTATATTCTGGTCCGTGAGAACAGTGTTACATTTCGCACCTATTATAAGAGGTCTTACAAACTTCACTGCATTGGTTAATTTTATGTGTCAACCTTAACCAGGTCATGAAGTCTTGGGTCAAAAAATTTTTCTGAGTGACTGTGAAGATGTATTCAGGCTTGATTTTTTAAAAAAAATTTACTTCTTTTTATTATTATCATGTTATGATACAGTTCCATAGATCATGGAATTTCCCTTATCCCCTCTCCAATTCCCTCCTCCTCACTGAGTTCCCCTATATAATTACTATCCTATAGGTTTTCATACACAATTATATGTCCATCTTTGTGCGCATGGACAGTGGCAGAGAGTCCAACATTCTATTATCAAGACATAGTAGACAGTTTCATTGGGAGTCCATCTTTGTCTGAAAATAGACATGCATACTGCATTTTATCCTCCCACCTGAACATGATAGTCTCCATTACACAGTTACTATAGATCCCCTTAAATGAAAAGCCACAAAACAAAATCAACAACAGGAAGAAAAAAAAGAAATTAACAACACCATGAAGTTAAATAACATGCTACTGAATGACTAATGCGTCGCTGAAGAAATGAACAAGAAAATCAAGAATCTTCTTGAAGAAAATGATACTACTGTATGATCTATGAATCAGTAAAGAATTTAATCAACAGAAAGTGTTTTAAAGACATGAAACTAACAAAAACAATCAAAATCCATGAGTTATAGTTTTTGCTGATCTTTTGGTGAAATGCATCTCCTGTAGGTAACAAATAGATGGGTTTTGTTTTTTCATCCAGTCTACTAATCTGTGACATTTGATTGATAAGTTTAAGCCATTTACATGCAGGATTAATACAAATTGGTGGTAATTTGGTTCTTTCATTTTACCAATGGGTTGTTCATGGATTTAGTCTTCTGTTGTCATTTTACTGGGATGTTCTTTGCATTTGCCTTTGGTTTTGATGAGTGCTATTCGTTTTCTCTGTCAAGAGAACATCTTGAAGTATCATTTGTAGGGCAGGTTTGGAAGAAGCATATTCTAACTTTTCTTTACTGTGGAGGAATTTTATTTCATTTTCAAGACAAAGGAAAGCTTTGCTGGTTACATTATCCTGGGCCATCAAATTTTTGCTTTTAGAATCTGGAATATGTCCCTCCATTCTCGTCTGGCCTGTAGAGTTTCCTGTGAGAGGTCTCCTGGGAGTTTAATTGGCATTCCTTTATATGTCAGTTGATTTTTTTCCCACGTGCACATTTAAGGATCTTTTCCTTAGGTTTGACTGAAGAGGGCTTGATTATCATGTGTCATGGTGAAGATCACTTTTGGACAACCCTGTTGGGAGTTCTGTGCTGCTCCTGGATGTCGTTTCCCAATTCTTTCTCTAGATTAGGGAAATTTCTCCTTATTAATTATCAAATACATTTGTAAACCCAGCTTCTCTTTCTGCACCTTCTGGGACTCCCATAACTCTTATATTTGGCCTTTTAATTGTGTCTTTCAATTCTTGAATACTTCTTTTGGCCTGATCCAGCTCTGCTTCCAGCTCTTTGTTTCCTCCTGGTGACAGGAAATATCTTCTAATTTTGAGATACTTTCTTCTGCCTCCTTCATTCTATTTTGGAGACTCTGCACTGTACTTTTACTTTGTTTCACTGTATTCTTTATTTCTGATATATCAGCTTCATTTTCAGTGTGACACATTCCTTGAATTCCTTGAAATGCCTGCTTTACGTGCTTCTCATTGTTGAGAAGAAGGTTTATAACAAGTGTTCTGAATTTGGTATCTCCAATTTTCTCAATGTGTTCCTCAGTGAACTCAGAGGTTGGCAAAGGCTTTTGCTCCTTTGCAGAGGAGTCTTCAGTAATATTTATTGTTCCTTTCTCTCTTCTTTTGCTGTTTGTTATTGTACTTCTGGTTAGCAGAGTCTTCTCTTTGGGGCAGGTTTCTGAGCTCTGTCACCTACAGGTCTACAGTTGAATTTTAGTTATTGGAATTGGTACACAACTCATTGTTTGCAGTCAATTGTGCTACTCCCTCTAGAGAGTTCTAGGTCTGGGTTCTTACGTTAGATTTTCACCATGGTCTCATAGCCCCAGCTGCTGGCTCACCAGTCTTTACCTGCTTTGATACCGTGCTGAGGCTGCACCTTTGTCTATGCAACCTTTCTTCCACTTCCAGTTAGGATTAGGGAGATACCAGATGTCCTATATAGCTAGGTTGTTGTTGCTGCTGATCTTGCCAGAGCCTGTGGTTGTTAGGTCTGAGAGCCACACAGACATATTTTGACCCGTACGATGCCGTAGTCTTTATTTTCCTGTGGGACCAGTGCAATGCACTGAGCTCAGTTGTTGTTGCCAAGCTCAACGCATGCATAGCTCACTGTTGTTCCCTGCAATCTTAAATTCTTTGCCACACTGTACAGAATGGCACCTGTTGTGCCACTACTAGAGTTCTTGATCTGTTGACCATCAGGTCTGAGAGCTACCCAGACCTGTCTTGTGTGGAACCTGTAGGATGTTGCGTTTCACTGAGCCAGAAATGAGTTTACTCCCAGTTCAGCGCCTGCACAGTACTGTGCACAGCCCTTGTATCATTAAACAAAATGGTGTCTAATTCAGCTCTAGGAGGCAGACTGGTTAGTGAAATCTGCCCTCTTCCTATACCACCCATTTGGGACCTGCTACTCTGTCTCTACTTCTGGTCAAATCAAACAGACCAGCAGGACAGGCAGTTCTTTGTTTGATTTCACCTCTGGAGCTCTGGTTAAACGTCCCTTCCCTCCTGGATGCTTGTGGAGTTCTGGCTGCTGGTGGAGCTCAGAATGCCACTTGCTGAATGCCACTGGGATATCAGTCACTGCAACACCACACCATTGTGTCTGCTGCTTTCCTGTGTCTGTTAGTCTCCAAATACCCCTCTGCTATTGTTCTGTCCTCTTCTATTTCCTGGATTGTGCCCTCTCTGCTTCACACTGGCTAATATTTCTTCTTCTGTTTAAATGTGTCCTTACCCTGTTCCACCATCTTGATTCTCCTGGGCTTGATTTTTAAGGGGGTAGAATAAGTACTCCATTTTTGTGCTCAGTTGTGTGAATGTCCCTGATGTGATTTGTTGAAGACCTGAATAGGACAAGAGGACAGATCCTTCTGTAAGTCAGAATTAACCCTTTGGGCCCAGGGCAGTAGCCTAGTGGCTAAAATCCTTGCTTTGCACATGCTGATATCTCATATGGGTGCCCCTTTGTGTCCTGGCATTCCTGTCCACTGTTTCACTTCCCAAGTGTTCACTATGACCTGACCTGAGCCTATCCATATCCAGGAGCCAGAAACTTTTCCAGTTTTCCCATGTAAGTGCAGGTGCCCAGGGCTTTTGGCCATCCTCTTCTGTTTTCTTAGGCCACAAATAGGTAGCTGGACGCAAAGTGGAGAAGCCGGACATGAAGTGACACCCACAGGGTTCCCAGCATGTGAAAGGTGAGGATTTAGCTACAGAGCTATCACACCAGGCCTTATTGTGTACATTTCTGACTGAGGATAGCAGTAAGGTCTTCAGGAAGACCTTTCCCCCCATTTCTTTGTATTGGTTGCTTATACAGAGCTTGAAACTGTTCATTTATTGAATAGCTATGTTAACTTAAGCATGCATGCCCTGAAGTGTTACCAGAAGTGTCTGTTCCCTTGGCTATCACTCTTAAAATATTCTGCTTGTGGTTAATTTCATTCTGTAGTTGTCCCTGGCTTCTGCATCTAGCCTTAATTTAGTGACATCCAAACACCTAATGTAGATTTTTTATCTTCTTTCTAGGGCAATTGTAAAAATGTCGCAGGGATCTGCATGTATTTGTTGAGAATCCTGTTGACATGTCTCTATTCAAACACATGCAGTTCTTGCTAGTTTTTTTCCAACAAACCAGTGCAATACTTAAGAGTGTACACTTTTATAGAGTAGCTGTATTTTCTTGGTCTAGAGTGTGTGGAAGGGAATTCTATGGAGTTTTCTTCAAGATGAAATGCAAAGTCTGTGCCTTGTTTTCTACTGTCCTCAGACTCTGGGACACAAGTGTAGAGGAACATTTTCTCACATAGATCAAGTGTGGCTAGGTTTTCTTTCCTGTGACAATCAGTTTTGCATCCAGCGGCCAATGAAAAGCTGCCAATTTTGTGTAGTCACTAACACTCCAAGACTTTTGTTGTGTTTTTTAGGAATTAATCTCATGCTGATGGCCTATCAAACAAAGAATGACTGCATTTGCTTCCTTCTTTATCCTACCTGGAAGTGAGCAGATTTTTTTTTACAGGGAAACTCAGTGCAATGGAAAGCTTTGGAACTCCAGGTAGAAGATTTATTTTGAGTTAAAATCAAAACTGCTCTTTAACTACTCTGAGGAAGATAACTCTGATATATGTCAATAAATTTTTGTTGTTTTCCAATATAAGGCAAATTGTCAGAAGTGTAGCTATGTGTCATGTCATTCTACGGTCATATGTTTGCAGCCAGTGACGTTGCTGTTCCTCTGGTACTTTTATTAGCATCTCTCCATGATGGCTTGGGGAACTTCTTTGGAAACAGATGTGTTCAAATCCTTTTCTCAATGTGTTTCTGGAACCCAATGAACCCACTGTTTCAGAGCAGCGTATGGGACAGTGCCTTTTGGTGGCTGACTGAGCACTTCAGGCTCTTATGCCTGAGCTGCTGTGAGGTGAGCTGCTGCCTGGGGCCAAGAGCTGACTGACTGGTCCTGCTTCCCTTTACTGAGGCTCCGTGGAGGTTGACAGGTGTCTGTGGTGCAGAGAAAGTTCTGAACTGAATGGTGTCTGCTCACTGCACACAGCGGATGTGGGTTCTATTTTTTCATAGTTTGTCTTTACACCACTTGTCTAATTATAGAGTCATTAAATTGTTTCTTCTGTCCTGACAATAGAAGAGCTACAGGCTTTTCTAGGCATCAGTGAGTGTAATCCTTGTATAAGTAAAAGAATCCATCATTATGTCAAACACATTGAGGCACAAAAGGTGTGATCTTTCCGAAGTTACTTTGCTAGTTAGGGGCAAGGAACTCAGAACTAATTTTCATTCTTATGCATTTACCAGTGGCTGTGTGAACGCTCTAGAGTTTATGCCCCTTTTTAAGTAGGCATTAGTAGTTGTCTGGTGAGGCACTCAATATCAGTAAGTCACGTGTTAGGTTGGGCCAATACTAATCTTTTGATGGGCCCAGGCTATAGTTCATCTTGCTCCGTGATAAGACTTGAAGTGGTTACTACCCACAAATATTGGTGAAGCTTATAGAAACTTGTCTGGACATTTTTCTTCAAAACAATGGTAAAAAGGGCCAATTTCAGTGGGAGTGGAAAGGAAAGGAAGGATATCATGTGGACTTTACTGAGGACATTGCAACTGTGAAGGTGAAAATAGGCTTTCTCATAGTGCAGGTGAGTCATACTGCCCTAGCACTCCAATATAGAAGTACAAGTAGCTGAATAGAAGGTGTGAGTATCAGATACTGTAAGAGCAAACCAAAGCATGAGTTCTGAATTAGCAAATCACCAAACTAACTTGAGATAAATGCAAGGACTTGGAAAGTGATCAAGGAAAATATTCAAGAAGGCAAATGGTTTTCTAGTGATTTCTCCAAACGCTGTGATCGTTTTATAGAAAATGGTCCCATTGTCAGATATGTATTTTCAAGTTGCAAGGCCTGTCAATATTTAACCTTAAGCAGAACCAAATAAATGCCTTCTTTCTGTTTTGCAGAATGGAACATTATATGTGTCTGAACTCAGAAGTATCACTAAGGATAGTCATCTTTGCTCTGTAAGAGTTTAGATGAAGGTATTTGGGGGGAATACTCTGACTTCCCACTCATTAAGTATAGATACAGGTAAGTAGGAATCATATTTATTGTCAGATGTGACAACTTGTGTCTTAGAATATGCTCTTAATTCCTATACAAGAAGGCACACTATCAGTTTAATTGTTATTTGTGTTTTCAGTAATCTGATTTAGAAGGGAAATAATAGGCATTTAAAAATTTACATTTATTTTATTCTTGAAAAAGAAATTGGAGACAAATACAGCATCCCTTCACTTTAATTCATTTTGGGTTTAAGTTCTCTAAATGGCAAATGGACTCAGAATGATTAGATGCAGTAAGGATAATGTAGGAATGTCGGTGGTTGGTTGGTTTGTTGTATCCAAAGTATTGGAAACTGCTCACAAAAATGCATTAGGAGTAACAAGGGTTTCAAAATGAAGAGATTTGAAATCAAGTGTAAAGGAACACACAGAGAAGTGATATGCAGCCGTGGGCAGCTTAATCTTTCTATGTATTAATCGCTACTAATATTGAAAAAAAGGAAGGGCACAGTTTTAGTTCCATTATTTCTAGCAAGCGGCACAAGGAAGGAGAAAGGGAAGTTATTCAGTAGGGATATGGTGTTTCTAGTAGTGGGCCTGAGGAAAGCCCCTCCATGGAACCTTCGAGAGAGGACAATCCATTTTCTTTAAAATGCCAGTGCTACAGCAATAAACTCTCTCAGTGAAACCAACCATGCCCATGTTTTGGAATATATTCCATGTCTAGCACAGGAAAAATCTGTGCAAGTGTAGGCAATAGGCAACAAAGAAAAAATGTCCGGTGCTTTTGAAAAATAAGAATAAAACAACAATAGAGTGTGCTTATGTCTATCTGTATGTATCTCCTTATTTATCTAGAGGATGAGATAAAGAGAGAGAATTTTAAGAAAATGTTTCACCCAGTTGTTGAGGCTGACATAGCTGATATCTGTAGGGTAGTAGGCCAGAAACCCTAGGGAAGAGTTAATGCCGCAGCAAGTCCAAAGGCCATGTGGAGGCAGAGTTGTTCTCTTTGGAAGACTTGGGTATTTTATGACATTCACCTGTTTGTATATGAGCTATCAGCATCATGGAAGGTAGCACACTTCCCTTGATAACTGTTGATTTAACTGGTTGTCCTATATCAAATATATCTTCATTGTGACAAACAAACTTGTTTTTTAATAACTTAGCAACCATATTGACATATGAAATTAGCTGAAAAACCATGTTGTGAAAAGAGTTGGGTAGGGAACTAAGAAAGGTCATCTGTACAGTGTTCTACACATCAGGGTTCAGGGTTCATTTTCTCCACATACATTTAAAGAATGTCTTAGGGAGTCAGGTTTTTGCTGTGAGCTTCATGGTGAAGAATGGGACACAGTGGACGTTAGCGCTCTAGGGACAAATCTCAGAATGACTTGTGGAAGAGTGAACTCTTCCGGCCACCGTGACCCATAGGAAATTTCTGAGAGTGCTGAGGCCAGCTCTGAGTTTTTGTAGAGAGAACTATTTGTAGTTCTGGGTGGTCCTTGATCCTGTCTTACTGAACTTAGTGTTTACCTTTAAGATATTCCAGTCATCAATTCAATTATGTTTTCCCAAAACAAGTTTAAGTGAGTGAGTGTACCCAAAATGCAAATAAGGCAAATAGGCCAAACTGGAATCAAAAAATGGGGAAGTAGGGTGAGTGGAGGACAAATAGGACAGACTATACAAACACCACATGATGCGGCAGTGCACTTAACCACGTCAGAGTGAAATTCTCATTCTTAGGTGAGAATTCTCATGAGCAGGGGAGTGTGATCCTCTCTAGTTTATTCTGAAAGCTCATAAATGCAAATGTCAGGCAGTACTTATCCTAATGAGGTCAGGAAAAAATTGACTTCCATGGATAGTGTAACCACATGGAGTAATGAATGAGGGGCGTAAGAATAATTGCCAAGGGACAGGGGAAATTTCTCCAGGAAAGTAGTATACAGATTTGTCACTTCAAGCATTTAATGAAATCAGTCTACTTCACCCCATGTCCTATAAGATAGAATTTAAGTGCTCATTTTATTGCTAGTCATAGAGCCTGTGTTCGTGCTGGGCCGGGGTGAGTGGTAGATGTCTCCGTGCAGATTCTCAGCTTCATATTCCTTCCAGTTCCTGCCCTGTGGGCCTCTGCTGAAAACGGTCATCTCGGAGCTACCACATTTGACTTTCCTAGTTGAGGATCATAGAATAGCACATTTACATTTCATGGGTGTCCACTTAGGGTCATTTTAGTTTATTTTATTTCCATTCTATTTTAATTTTATGGCCCAATTCCATAGGCTCTGGGATATCCCTCACCCCTACAGAAATTCCCTCCCCTGAGCTTATTTCCCCCATATTATTACAGTAGTACAGTCCTTAATAAGCAGTTATAAGCCCACAATTCGGTTGTTTAAGTGTGTCCTGACATTGCTAGCACAGGCAATGGCAGACAGTCCAACATCCTATTGTCGAGATCCTATTGTCAACAGTCTCATTGGGAGTCCACCTTTGATTTGAAAGTAGAGATGCATACTGCACCATATTGTCACACCTGTGTATGATAGCCTCTTTTACGCAGTTGCTATACGTTCCCTTAAATGAGAAGCCATAAAACAACAGGAGTAAAATTAAAAAAAATTAGAGCACCATGGAGTTAAGTAACATGCTACTGAATAACCAACATGTCAATGAAGAAATGAGAAAGAAAACACAAAAACTTCTTTGAGAAACTGATTCTACTGTGTGATCTATGAGTCAGTGAAGGACTTAATAAAAGAAAGGAAACTATTTTGCAGAAATGAAAGAAAAAAACAAAAATATTAAAACATATGTGTTCCAGCAAAAACAGTATAGAAAGGGTTATTATCTTATAATGTGCATGAAGGTTGCCTTAAATCAGAGAAAACATGTGGTATTTTTCCTTTTGGGATTGAATTATTTCATTGAGCTTAAGTTCTAAGATAAGCATAAGATCTCTAGTTGGGACCATTTGGTTGCAATGGTAGAATTTTATTCTTTTTAATGGCTAAGCAATATTCTGTGGAAAAGATGTACCACAGTTTCTTTAACCACTCCTCTTTGGATGGGCACCTGGATTATTTCCATGTCTTTGCTATTGCAGATTGTACTGCTGTAAATGTGGGATGACAGATCCCTTTATGGTATGCAGATTTCATTTCCTTTGGATATATTCCTAGGAGCAGGATAGCTGAGTCACATGACAGGTTTATTGGAGTTCTCTAAGCACTCCCTGTACTGATTTCCATAGTGGTTGTACTAGCCTATATTCCCACCAGCATTCTCACTTACGGCCATTTGAAAAGCATTGGATTCTCGTAAGTTGAACAGACCTCAACCTCAGTGAGATGTTGCTGTGTCTCGGGCAGAGGAACACTAGGGTTTGTATCCAACCCTTTTGCTACTGTGTTAGTTGACACTGTTAGTTTTCCAGAATGTAGGCCCTGGCAGTACTCCAGAACTTTCCTTCAGGGTGTTTGAAGCTGGTTTGTCCCTTCAGAATTGTCTTTTAAGTTTCTCTCTCTCTCTTTCTCTCTCTCTCTCATAAAATAGACAAGGACACAGAACCTGGGAAGTAGCGGTCAAGTTTTTACCTAGATTCTGCAGTCAGGTTTATCGTCAACATTGCGAATGCTTAATCTGGGAAAATAACATTCCCAGGAGTCTGAAGGAAGTACCAGAATATGCACGGATAAGAAATTGTCAGCAGAATGAACATGGAAGTCTGCATGGCCAGCTCATTCCCTCCCTGTAATCATCCTACTGAAAAAACAAATCATAGTAGTGTGCTTTTGTTGGGTGTAAAAAGAAGTCAAAAAAAGATTGAATAGCTCTTAGCAAAGGTCTTAATAATAAGCTTAAGGGACAGCCCAATTCCAGCTCCTGAATAATTCTGCCCCCACTCTGCTTTTGGGCTTTCCCCCCTCAACTCTGAGTCTTTTGTTTGTTTTTTCTTTTGCTTATGCCACTGGTAATGATAATATTGTGAAGGTGCCCCCATAGCTCATTTTCCAAAGAACTCCCTCTCTGCTTATTTGGAAAGTAAATTCACTGTCTGACTATTTAGAAGTGGCAGTTTAGGCTGATAGATTCTTTTTTTATGCAAAAACTCCCTCCTAGGTGCTGAGTTGGTGAAATTGGGAGGGCAAGTTGTTTATAATGCACATTGACATTTTCTTACCAGAACTTCATTGTAGTCCTCAAACACTGACCATAGAGCATAAGCTATCAGATATTACAGTCATTTTGTGAGTCATCTTCAGAGTAAATATGTGAGCATTTAGAAAAAATAGCCCAAAAGTTAGGACATGCCTTGGTCATGCACTGGCTTGTTTTTCTTCTCCCTGGGAGAGAATGTGGGAAACGTGTTGAAACTCTTCCTTTCCCCTAGTCCCCAGAAAGGTAGTGTGTTGCTTTCAGATTTTAGCCTAGAATTCAGTGAAGTGTACAAGTGATAACTCTAGTGTTGAGCAATGAACAGAGGGACAGAGCCCTGTATTCGTATTGGTGTGAATTTTCTCTCTCCCCAACACCAGCCTTTAGGGAAAGCTCAGATAAACTCACTCTCTAGATAATGGTGAAAATGACTTAGAAAGTTCTCTGCTACAAGTAAACTAAGCAGTATTTGTATTATCTCTTTCATGAGTATTTGCATTTACACAGTCCATGTGACGGATAGGCTTGAGGAATGGCATTCTAACTGGGGATCAGGATATCCTTCAGGGAGATTGGGGGTATATTTTACAGGAGCAGAATAGCCCCCTAAAGTCACAGCTGTTTCCACTCCTGTACTTTGCAATGAAAGGACTTCTAAAAGATATTCTACCTGAGGCTGAAAGGAAAAAAATAATATAGAAGTTCAAAGAGACAACCAGAGTGCAAGTAATGAAAAGATTCCATCATGGCTGTGCTAACTAGGGAGGAATCCTTCTCAGCACACGGTCCAGCCCTGTACCACCCAGTGCATTCAGATGTAAGCCTAAAATTAATGGGCAGGAGCTGATCAATGTCATTTACTAACACATGTCTTTATTCCAAGTCATTATAAGCATTTAGAATTTCTGAAGAGAAAAAAGAATATTCTTTGAATGAAAAATACTAAATAGGCTATTTGTTATAACTTATATATCTTAATAATTTTTGTGTTGAAATTATTATAGGTAATATGGATCCTACTGAGCTCTGTTAGAAGGACATGAAAATGTAATGTAAGTTATGGTATTAACAAAAATTCATTTATTTTACACTGCCGGAGGTGTTTAAGCATAGAAGGCTTAGGAGGGTATGCCTAACTTAATTGTACACTTAGATACCAAAATAGAATAGCTCACCAACTGAAAGATATTTTATTGTTATTTAGTAGCATGAAGATGAGGCCTACATCTGGGAAAGATTTTGCCCTGCTAAAGGAATATCTTATCTTTCTCTGTGTACATATTCATGTTATATGTGCACATGCATATGTGTGTAAATTTGTCCACATGAAGTGCAGTGCTTTGCTTTTGTTGGTCTGTCTAAATAGTAGATTTAGTTCTGATAATTTTGTTTGGGGGTAGAGTTTGCTGTCAGAAGGGAACCAGCCTGCTCCCTGTGGTTCCACTGTTATCACCCAACCACACGATGGACAGGAGCCACAGCCTTCTGCTACCATGGTTTGGCAGAAGCAGGGTTAGAAATAAAGCTAGGGTAACAAAACACTGAAATATCTTTATAAATGTATTTTATACTATTCAGGTACCAGCCACAAACAGCAGTGCAGTCTTGTTTAAACAAAAGAAACAATTATGACAGGTGCTAAGGAATTACCTGCTTAACAGCTTAGATGCTTTGGAAAATGTATTCAGTATTTATGTGAACCTAGACAAGGTCTAGTGATCCCTTAAGTGGTGTCATTAATTATCTCAACTGTTTCCTGAAGGTGCTTTCTGCAGGTACTCTCTGTACTGACAAAGGTTTTCCCTTGACCAAATGCTAGTCAATCTTCTCACCTGACTTTGGAATATCACTGTTTTCTGCATTGTTTGATGTAAGCAAGAACCCCACTAAGTTGGCATAACTGAGTCCTTCACTCTCTGTCTCCAACCATCCCTTTTGTTCTACGCTATCCCCTAGGACGTGTGTGATCGATCATCCTGGCATCTCTTGAGCAAGATTCCCACTGTGAATAACTATCCTAACACTCTTGTTTCCCTGTCATCCGCTGTACCAGCAGACGCCACTCACCTGTTAGAATTTCCCACTCCTTCTTGTTGTATTGGTAGTGGAGTCTCAGCTCTTTCTTTGTTATTGGAAAAGCCCAGTGCATTGGCCTCTGCATATATCAAGGAAGCCCTGAATAAAGTCAGTGTTACTGTAATTTAATAAATGTCATGAATGTTTCTCTTTAGCATTCCTCATCCCTACCTGTGTTAATTCACACACACTCCAGTGCAATGTGATGGGCAAGGAGAATTAAGAGCCTTTTGATATTTAACTTGGCTCCTGGATGTGCTGTTATCCTGAAAGGGAGCCCCTAGGATGGACATGAAATGAAGAAAATGTGGTAGAAGTCTTTTGAATCAGTGTTCCACTCTCAAGTGGAGTTAGGCATTGAATCAAAAGCAATGCTCTGGTTTTATAAGCTATAAAAGATCATTAATATTTTTTGGTGATGTTGTTGTTCAGTAAATTGACGAAAAGAAATGGTTGCACCATGAGAAATCAACTCCACAGTCTGAACTGCACCCAGGGCTCTCGAGTGTAATTTAATATTCAGTGCCTCATTAAGAGACCCAGGGACTCCTGAGACTTTTGAAACCATCAGTAATTATTTCACAAGAAGACTTGCTAGCTTGATGAATTTAATCCTACTTTCCCTTTGAGAATGAAGGCAAACACTGGAATTACAGAAGGCTAACTCTGTAGCCATTCCCTGGACTTCAGAAAGAATTTAACTGCATGGTCTCAGGTTGAGCCATTGTTTCCTTTTGTGCAAGTGTGTGGCACTGGTCCTGTAAGCCTTCACCTTCTTGAAGCTAGTGGGCTTCTACTGAAATCTTTGGCCTTAATATTATATTTGCTCCATGATTCTTTACTGTTTTAGGATGGTGCTGAATACCTGGCCCCAGGTCTCTGCTCAAGGACTCTGCCCTGAGAGAATCTCCCACCTCACCTTCTATCCTTTTCATCAGCTCCATCACTGCTTTATTATCCTCTGTGTTTAGCTGTCTGTTCATGACCTTTGTCTAGAATTGTAGTGCCAAAGAGCAGTCTTCTAATCCTCTCTGTTGTTCCCACTGTATCCCGAACAGGAACTCAGGAAATACTCATACTAACAGACATAAAGATGGATGGAATGATTCTTGAAACCTGAGTTCCCATTTGCTATCAGTAAGATTATTTATAGGTTGGCAGTGTTGCATGTATAGGCTTTAAGAGAGGAATTACATAAATATATAGATAGAAAAAATCCTGTTTTGCCTGTGGAGTTTTCCTTATGACGGATCACTAGTTAACTTGTCACATTCTAATCAACTTCCATCCCAAGAATTGCACAGGTCAGTGTTACGGTACCGAAGGTTAAGCCTCCCCCTGCATTGCCGGCATCCCACATGGATGTGGGTTTATGTCCCGGCTCTTCTACTTCCAGTCCATCTCCTTATTAATGCACCTTGGAAAGCAAACAAAGATTACCCAAATCTTAGGGTTCTTGCATCCATGTAGGAGACCCAGAATTTGTTGGCTCTATCTTCAATGTCCATTTGAAAATGAACCAGTTGATGGAATATTAGCTCTCTCTGTGTCTTTGTTTCTGTCCCTGTAACTCCTTCTTTTTTGGGTTTTATTTAAAACCTTTAGGCAAAGGTTTTAACAATATGGTATGTTTCCACTAAATCATGTGTAATGGGGGATATACTTTGAAAATGACTGTGTGGGGCTGATATCCTCTTGCTACTGGTAGTTTTCGCCTGATGCACACAGCTGTGTGGTTTTCTTTGAGTGAGGTTGCTTTTGGCAGCATGCACAGTCATTGCTGCCAAGGACATGCTGGGTAGGGTCCTGGCTGTTATACTCATTCAAAGAATCGGGGATTAATTCTCTTCTTCAGTGGTATTATTTGGCTACAGATATCATTTCATTCAAGCATTTGAGGATCCACCTAGATCCCACTACTACAAGGTCCGGAGGCCTCATAGGAGAAGCTAATGTGAATGGGTAGGACTGCTGATATACTCCTAAGGAGTGATATTATACATCGTAGTCACAAGAAGCTGTGTTCCAAAGAAAATGTAAAAGAAAAAAAGACTAAGATCTGAATTCAGCCATTCACACCTGCATGGTTTGAAACAACGTGTTACACTTTATCAGCAATTTGTCTGTATCCACCCTCAAAACAAAACAAAATAAGAAAAAGGAAATCGTTATTATTGAATTTTTTTCACAATGGTATGAATTGATGTTGAGTTCCCTTAGTTTCTTGATTTTGGATTCGGTGTCCACCAACACCATCCCAGAGAAACACCATAGAAATAAATCATTGTTCCATTCTAATTTTTTTTAAATCTTTATTTTTTTATTGGAAAGGCAGATATACAGAGAGAAGGAGAAACAGAAAGATCTTCCATCCACTGGTTCACTCCCCAACTGGTTGCAACGGCCAGAACTGAGCTGATCCAAAGCCAGGAGACTCTTCCAGGTCTCCCATACGAGTGCAGGGTCCGAAGGGTTTGGACCATCGTTGACTGCTTTCCAAGGCCATAGACAGGGAGCAGCATGGGAAGAGGAGCAGCTGGGACATGAACCAGCACACATATGGGACCCTGGGCATGCAAGGTGAGGATTTTAACCACTAAGCTATCATGCCGGGCCCTCCATGATCATTTTTGATGAAATTGCAAATGTTTCCATTTTGTGTATTAACTTGATATATTAAATATGCCACATCATTTTTATGTACTAGTGCTTAAGACTCCATAAAATTACTAATTACTAAATCCTAAGAGAACTGCTTTTCCTTGTTATTTCTTTTGATGTTTCTTTCAATATTTTTCTGTCTTCTTTAATGTCATTTCATTGTTCTTCCCCATCAAACTTTTTCTTGTGTCTTGAGGACCAGGAATTTTCCCATTGTAAGGTTTTTAACTTGTGTGTGTAAAAATCAGTTATGATAAATGATCCTGGGCTGTGTAGGCGAGGAGCAGCTTTTCTACCCTCTTACAGTCTAATGTCCACAAGAGAATGAACAGAAAGAAGATGCACAGATATGTTACTTTTAATCCCCCAAAAGAGTGAAGGCAGGGAGACTTGAGAACTTCTATCCTCTCTGAATTCAGGAAAGGGTGGTGGGGGGAAGGCCACTGGTGAGAGTGCAAGTGATTCTCAGGAAAGAGAAATAAGCCTTCAGAAGAGCAGATGGTGTTTCTGACGGTTTATGAAGTTGTCTCTCTGTCTGTCCAGGTGCTGGCCTCTGCTTTTTTCTGCTGCAGTAGGAATCTATCTTGAGGGATGAGACTCCTTAGGACGGGATGTATGACAGAATTCATTTGGGGGAGGATCTATTTTTGGGTAGAAAAACAGAGTTTGAAGAATGCCTCTTACTGCTTTGTTCATTCTCAAGTGTCCTCAACTCAAAATAATGTCCTCAGCTTAAAAAAAATGAGCCTGTGTCAGCATGGCCAACCTGAACTCCTTCAACTGACTGTGAAGTCCTAGGCATCCTAAGTAAAGAAGAGGGAAATAAAACTTTAGAAGAGTGAAGACAGAGCCATCAGGCTGCACAGTGACTTATTCCAGTTTGTACTTAGGTAGGATTCACGGTGAAACCATGTGAATTAGGAAATGTACCGAGCCAAAAATGAGAAGGCACTTTTTTTTTCTTAGATCAAAACAAGGTCAAGCTCTTGCGATTGAGACTGGGGATGGAAACGGAGCTTCAGGCCCATGATCTGCTCAGTGGTCTCGCAGCCCCCATCATCCCATCCCCATGACATGGGGAGAGAGAAGAGACAGCCGGGCATCTACTTCCCAAAGCTCATTTCAGTTTTTTAATAGTAAAAAGTAAATTGAAAACATGTCAACCATAAAATTGATGAGACACAATAAAATCACTCTGAAATTCTGCAGTAAAACCAACCCAAATTAATCAAATCAGAAATGCATAATTCTTTAATACGACTCATCCATAAAGCACCCTCAGCTTTTAAAAGGCACACAGCTCTAATAAAGCTTCTTTTCATCTCCTGGTGGATATTTAAAGCACTCTCAAGACAGCAGAGAAAAAGCTCCACCTCCACCAAAAAATCTTTTCCCGACATTGTTGGTTTCACTGGTAAGAGTGAAGGATGTACCTAGGATGCAGTCCAATCTAGGATGCCTAAGATAGCACTTCCTACCATTCCTGGTACTGCAGGTGAATGGCCAATGGCCACTGTAGTATTCTGTTATGGGACTTTTCCTAAATTAGTTGGAACAAAATGAATGTAGATTTTGCTATGAATTTATGAGATAACTTAAACAGTAGAGTGAATCTCTTTATTTCGAGACATGAAAGGGAAGGGGTTTTGTTGCTGCCTGGAATGATGCCACCCCATATCAGAGTGTGCGGTTGAAAACTCAGCTGCTTTACTTCGAGTACGTCACCTGCAGCTGCACACCCTGGGAAGGCAGCAGAGCATGGCTGAAGACCTGGGTGCCTCCCTGCATATGGGAGACCAGATTAGGTTTGAGTTCCTGCCTTTGGCCTGGCCCAGCACCAGATGTTTCATGCACCTGGGTGAGTGGGACAGCAGATGGAAAATCTCTTAACTGTTTCTCTGTCTCTTTTTCTTTCTCCCTTTCAAATAAAATTAAAGTAAACAAAAACAGACAAACAAAAGCCATTGGAGTTGAAATTTATTTTGTGTGATTACTGGAAAAATGTAAAAGATACCAAGAACCTGAGCAGAAAATGTTCACTTTTTTCTTTTGGATTTGATCATGGCAATATTTTTTGGAAACAAAGGTCTGTATTTCTGCCCTTGATTGGCAGTATGCTGGGGGAACCGGGGAACTTTCATCATCTTTTCTTTCTGCTTCATGATTGTTTCTACTTCTTCACATGTCCTTTGTCTTATGTCACTCAGCAGTCAGATACCTCGCAAGGAACAGCTTGATAATGAGTCTTAGTCATGTAGGGGAGGAAAAGAAGTGGCACTTTTTTGCACCCATTGAAGGCATCATGGCCAGGACTCTTAAACAAAAATGGATTAAGGGAAAAGTGTAACACCTTTATTTAATCAAAGGTCTACATGGCGCAGAGTCTAGCTGGAAGACTTGAAGATACAGGAACACTGTTTGATTTTATGCTCGGATAGTCTGAAGCAGGGCCAGATGTGTAGAAATGTGATTGGGTAGTAAGGGTGTGGGCTTTTGGGAACGGGTGGAGGAGGAAACCCAGCTAGGCCTCTGTCCCAGTATTCCTTGGATCTTCAATTATGGCATTTCTTACTTTCTTTATGGCTACCGAAGAAAGCCAAGAAAGGTTAGAATAATGTTTTTAGGATCTGTAGTTGGCTTTGCAGGAAACGGGTTTTAGTTTTTAAGACATACCTCCTAGAGGGAGTTGAATCCGAGTTTCTATGAAGGTTGAGAGATAAAAGGGCTATAGAGGTCAGAGGATAACTTTACTTCTGAGGCCTTCATTTTAGGATATCCTGTGTCATTTCAGAAAGGTCTTTAGGGAAAAGGTTTAAAATGAGTAGAGAAAGTGACAGGAAAAACAAGTATGAGACAGAATTGCAAAAGTCATGGCCCGTGAACATATGTATACATGTTTCAGTTTTATCTCATTCCTTCCCCTGCCTGAGATCTCCCAACTGTCATATGAGGCTGAGGGTTCTCAAAGAGCTAACAGAAGCTAGTTCACGAGTCTTAGTGTGTGTGTGAGTCATCCCTCTGTCCTGCTGACCCCAGTGGTCAATGGTCATCCCCAGGACTCTTCGATGTGGAGTTTGATTGTCTCCTGGACCATCTTCTGTCTGGCCCAGTTGTCACTTTTCTTCACCTGTGGCCCTTCACTTGCCCTCTACATTTTTACCTGTCCTTTTTCTTTGCTTCAGGCACTGGAGTTCAAATTCACCTTGGGCTCTTAGGATTGGAAAAGGGAAACTTACCAAAGTTACTTTCCTTAGAACAAGTAAAACAAGCAAAAACCATGTGAAGTGGGTTGCTACCACTCAAATTTTACAGGTCAGAAAACTGATGCTGTTTGAAGAGTCGTACGTCAAGGAAATAACAAACCTGTGGCTTTCTGCCTTGTTTGTGTGATTGTAGATTGTGCTCTTAAAACAAGCAATTAGCAGTCTATTCTTTCATTTTTCAAGGATTATCTCATGTCTTATTTTGACTTTTTGAGTTTTCTGGTATCAGCAGTGTGTCAGATGCTCACGGCAGCCATTTGGCCTCTATCTATCCTGGTATTCCTGTACATTTTCACTTGTGCTGGATTCTACAGGGTCCTCAAGGGTCCTCAAACTTGAATATGTATCTGAGTTCTCTGGAGGACTTGGTAGACACAGCTTCCTGAGTTGCACCTGTGGAGATTCTAGATAAACAGACCTTAAGAATGTGTATTTCTAAGTAATGATTTCCTGGAGAATGCTGGTGCTGTGGGTCTGGAGATCTCATTGGGAGTCACTGTCTTAGCCAACGGCATAAGGAATGAATAGACTATTTCAACTCCAACCTCATGGAGGTCACATTTAATACCAAAGAGAGTCAATTGCGAATTTAAGAATTTAAAATAAACCTGATGAAATCATACTTTTTTTTTTAAATAGAGGAAGGGTGCAGTTTAAAATAGCAAGTGCTAACATGCAGTGTTTGAAGTTTGCACATTCCAGGTGCAACTGTGTCAAGCTCCGTTGTTTATCTTCCTGGATGGGTCTCTGCCCTCCATGCAGTCACCACTGCACTTGTCAGAGAAGTTATGATAGAAGGGAGTAAGGAGAACTGTCCCAGAATGTGCTTCAACCAGGATCCTACTAGAAAGTAGGAAAGCCCCATAGCCAGCACCTCTGGCCCTGTCTGCAAGTCCTGGGAGGAGGCTACATTGCTTTACTGGTTCACTCTTGGGGCTTTCTCATCGGAGACTTTGGCTTGAATCCTGGGCTGAATGACCTTCTGAAACCTGCAGCCCTGACCTCTATTTATCTCTGTAGTGAAATGGCAGAGGTAATGCCTGGTGTGCCAGGAGGTCAGAGTGAGGCCACATCCATGAGTCAAAGCAATGGACCTTTGGTCAGCTTATGACCTATCATTTTCGTATCAAAAGCACATGTTGTGCACCTGGGAGGGAGTGGTGATAGATGCTGTTGTTTTCAAAGGATAAGATGACTTCTTGGTCTGCCTGTTCTGACCCAGCAGTGGATGTTCTAAAAGCAGGGCACCTTCATCCTGTGCCCAGCGTGTCGTGAGCTGTGACGTAAACGCAGCCATGTTTTAGCTTCTGGCATGTCTTCCCTCTTAGGATGACCTCTGCTGCCTGCATATTCTCTAGGATGACTGAGCAGTAGCTCTGTACTGGTACTTTCCCCTCTGAGGAAGTACTTCCCCTTGAGGGGAGGAAGTTCATGGGTGTCCTGCATGAGGCAAAATTGTCTTAGGAATCCCAGAGGAGACACTGGCATGTCCCCTATGTTCTTCTGGCTTCCCAGCACTGTGCTTGACACTACTCATGATTAATGATAGAATTAAAAACTGTTGGGTTCTCTAGGGCTGGAAGGCTATTTCACATCATTCTCTGTTAGCTTGTGGCCACTGCACTGGCCAATGTAGAACAACAAATGGCCTGCGACAGACTGGCGGGGTCACTGCAGCCCCCAGCCTCCTCCTGCTTTGCGATAAGGAGTGACTTCAGTCCTACACAGATAGGAAAGGCAGCAGGCTGCTGTTGAGTGGAAAATACATTACCTCTAACAAATTACTTTTCAGAAAGTGTTGCAATAAAAATATTCAGTTCTCTCTTCCCATCTGCCATGTAATAGAAATACACTACTCAGTTGGTGCCTTAAAAATTGTTTGACCATAAGTAATATGGTACTTGGGTAGAATGGAAGAGTAATGCTTTCAGCTGAACAATTCATTTTCCCTGAAACCTAAAAATAGCCTCACTCTTGGCTAGATTTTGAGGAGTTTCACAGAGGCCATTTTTCAGTGCTATTGTACTTACGTAAGCAGGCTTTCTTTTAGACAGTGGCTTCAGGCTGAAAAGCTAGTGTGTGTGTGTGTGAGTGTGCGAGCGCGCGTGCTTCATAACAGGCTAAACTAGGAAGGTTTCCATTTTGAATTCTCTGAGGTACAGAAAGATTTTATGCTCGGCAACCTACTTGCTTCAATGGTTAATCGTGCATGCCATTTTAACTTACTCATGCTTTTATGGTCATCTGTTGAAAGTAGCTATGTGTACTTTATTGTAGGCAGCATTATAGTTTCTACTGCACACAGAGAAAATAGATTTGGTTGTTTCATTTTGAAGATTGGGAGGTGAGATGAAATGACTGGTCACAAGTTCCTACACCATTAGTGTGGGTGTCAGCGTGATCTCAGAGGATCCTGTTTTATCTGGCATTTCCGCCTTCTTTCACTTTATTTCCTATTCTTTTGATAAATGGCAGACACAAGCTTGCTTTAGATGGAACAACAGCTAAATATCAAAAACAGTACTTTGATTTTCTGCTACTACTGTCACAACTTCTACTTATTAAAGGTTTCTCTTTTTGTAATGTTGCTTTCATTTTATATTCACAGCCAACCTTTCAATAGCACAATGATAACCTATACTACCTTTTCAATTTTTCAGTAAGGATTTTGTTTGACGTTCATGTGAAGAACAAATTCAATCTTGTGGTCTTAAGATTTTTTTTTCCTACGGTTCTGGCACAATGGCTCAGTGGCTAAATCCTTGCTCTGCATGCGCCAGGATCCTGGATGGGCAACAATTCGTGTCCTGGCGGCTCCACTTACCTTCCAGCTTCCTGCTTGTGGCCTGTGATAGCGTTAGAGGGTAAGCCAAATGCTTGAATCCTGTACCCATGTGGGAGACCCAGAGGTGGCTCCTGGCCCCTGGCTTTGGTTCGGCTAATCGCCGGCCATTGTAGCCACTTGGAGAGTGAACAAAGAGATCTTTCTCTCTGTAAATGTGACTTTCCAATAAAAATAAGTGAAATCTTAAAAAAAAAAAAGATTTCTTTTTCTGTAAGACTTGAGTTATTTTGGAAATGAAGACTAGACTTCCAATTCAGGCTGATAGTGGTAGCCCTAATGTTTGCACCCTGGACCTAATGCCCCAGACTCTGAATGTGCAAGGCGAAGTGGCTAGCCTCAGACCTCAGGACTGGGGATCAGTGTGTTGGTGAGCTCCCTGTGGTTTTCACTGTCTCCTGTCCATGGCCAGCCTGGCAGTGAGGAGGCTTAAGCTGGGAAGCACCAACAGTGAGTTCTGAGGAAAGAGCAACAGAGAAAGGTTGCCAACAGAATAGGAAACATTTCCCACAACACTGCCATAACCCAATCAGCCTCATGGTTACAGTGGAACTGAATTGAGAGCGATTACTTTCCAGTGAAGACAAGACAATGGCTCTTGGATTTCCAACCACATGGTGTCAAGATGCTGACTGGGGAGCTGATCTCTCCTTTGTTCCTTGGGTAGGGGCAGACCAGATGTGACACCTTTCCTGTTCAGTCACAAAGTTTACAGTTAACACACCCAAAATGGAATTCAAACCAGAGGAAAGCATAACAGGCTTATCTAATCACAGTCTTATACTCAGCTTGGTAGCCTTCAGATTGTAGATTAACCCTCCAGGGAAAACACACTTTCATGGATAGATTTAGGAGGAATGAGCAGCCATAAAATTTGGCAGAAAGCCATATATTTGGGCAAAAGGGTTATGATCTAATGTAATAGATTAAAAGGAAAACTCAGAAAAGTCTGTATATTTAGACTTCCCGTGGCTTTCTTATGTAGCATTCGTTTTTCTAGGTTTGGGTCAGGAGCTCTGTGGAATGAGGGTCTTACTAAGGTCTACTGTGAGGCAAGGTAGGTCAGATAATGTCATCATGGCCACCTCTTACACAGAAAGTCATGGGTAGGAAAAGAGTAGGACATTTAAACTTTATGGCGTGATTTGTAGAAAATGGACTCTTGTTTAGTTAACCTGTCATAGGATATAGGAATTCTGGCCTTGAAAGGGGAGAATGAAGGGTGAAAGGAGGGCAGGAGAGCCATTACTTCGGAGACATCTTCTGAGGACCTCTGAAGGGGTAGTACCAGTTTCAAGTCCAGTTGTGAGCTAACTTCTCCTTGATGTAGGCTTAGAGGATAATCACAAAATCCAATGTTTTCATCTTCAGGATCCCAGAGGATAGAAATGTGAGGCTGAATAAAATCCAGATATGACAATTGGAAAATTTCCCTCATTTGACAAAAGACTAATTTGAAGCTGAGTAAATCCTCAATATGATAAACAAAGAAATTGACATCAGAAATCATCACAAGCAAAGTTATGACAAGAAAAATAGCAATCATAAATGCAAATAGAAATGTAACTTTATAGGGGAACAATTTCAATGACAGTGAAATTCTCTTTTGAAATCATGTAAGGGGCCTGGCAGCGTGGCCTAGCGGCTAAAGTCCTCGCCTTGAAAGCCCCAGGATCCCATATGGGCACCGGTTCTAATCCAGGAAGCTCCACTTCCCATCCAGCTCCCTGCTTGTGGCCTGGGAAAGCAGTTGAGGACGGCCCAAAGCTTTGGGACCCTGCACCCGCGTGGGAGACCTGGCAGAGGTTCCTGGTTCCCGGCTTCGGATCGGCGTGCACCAGCCTGTTGCGGCTCACTTGGGGAGTGAAACATCGTATGGAAGATCTTCCTCTCTGTCTCTCCTCCTCTGTATATTCGGCTTTCCAATAATAATAAATCTTTAAAAAAAAAAAAGAAATCATGTAAGAAGTTAGGACACGATCCAATATTTTTCAACTGCTGGAGGAGAAGAAATGACAGTTGTGAGTTCTGTGCCCAGTAAAAATATTTTTCAGGAATGAGGAGGAAACCAAGAACTTTTAAGATAGAGGAAAAAATAAGGGGCCAGTGCAATAGCTCAATCCTGCACATCTAATTATGGCATCCTATTTGGTTGTCAATTTGTGTGCCAGATGCTCCACTTCCAATGCAGCTCCCTGCTTGTGGAATGGAAAGCAGTGGAGGATGGCCCAAATCTTTGGGACCTTGCTCCTGTGTGGAAGACCAGGAAGAAGCTCCTGGCTTCAGCTTGGCTCAGCACTGGCCATTGCAAAAGTTTGGGGCAGTGAAGCAGCAGATGGAAGAACTTTCTCTGTGTCTCCTCTTTGTAAATCTGCCTTTCCAATGGAAACAAAATAAATATATATAAAAAAGTTAGAATACAGTAACTGAATAGTAAATATGAAAGGCTACCATTCTGTTTCTGAGATTTAAAAAAATGATGTTTAAAGTCAGAAGCAAAAATGAATAATATTGTTTGATCTATTGCTCAATGAATGTAGAAGAAATTACTATGGCACCTAAGTTTAAAAAGATGAGAGGGTAGAAAGAATTAATAGTTTTTGCAAAAGGCAGTAAAATGCTGGTACTCTTGATACACATTAAAACTTAATCACTAAAAATCTATGAAGAGCTATTACAAAAACAAGACCAAATAGATTTCTTAGATATGTTCCCATAATACATTAAAAGGCAAAACATAGGGGAAGCTAAACAGAGAAAGCAAAAACAGAACAAACAGAAAATACATAGGTTAGCAGGATATTGTCTTAATCTTTCAAATTATCTTTATAAAAGATCTAAATATATTCATCTGAAATGGGGATTTTCAGAATAAAAAAATCACCCATATGCAGTGTATACTTTCTAAGAAACCCACTTTTTAAGAAAATTAAATGTAACTGTGTAAGTGGTCAAAAAATAAAATGACAGACTCAAGATGTATCATGTGAGGATTAACTTTAATAAGAGATACTACTGTATCTTGTAGAAAGTAGTTAAAGGAGGAAAGGAAAGGAAGGTATTACATAACCATGAAAATGTTCATCTATGAGAAAGAGGTAACAGTCCCAGTATTCATGCCCCCAAAATGTGAAACGCATTAAGCCAAATGTGAAACGCATTAAGCCAAAACTAATGGAGTTGAAGGAAAAACAGACAAATCCAGTTACAGTTGGAGTCTTTAGCACCTTCCTCTTAACAATTTGCAGAGTGAATATTTAGAAAATTGCACAATGTTCCTAAAAGTATTAAATTTACTCTTTAGAAATTTTAATCTTCTTAAATAATTTTAAAAAATGTTAATTGAAGTTAGGGAATATGTATCAGTCATTGCTAGGGGTTAGGCGTGGTGTTTGATGTGGTTGTCAAGTAGTCATAAAGGAGACCAATGCAACCATGCAGTTCTGTAGCCAATCTGGCTAGTCCCACGTGATAAGATTTCACAGAACCACACACACACACAGGGAAATCACAATTATATAATTGCGTGATTCATCTGGATTACACGAAGGTCAGCATTCATTCTTAACACTGCACTGTTCTGCAGTATGGTATTATTACAGAAAATTGAGCACAGATAGGGTCTGTCTGACATTTCTACTTTTTTGTTCTTGCAACTTCCTAAAGCTATTCCAGAATAGATTTAAAACTTACAGATAAAGAATGCCCATAGTGTCTGCTGCCAGTGGATTTGTTGGAGTTGCATGCGTGTGTGGAGTAGTACTTTCCTGTTGTCACATGAGTGTAACCCTGCTTCTTAACCTGATTTAGATAGGGATGGCAATGACACTGTTCTGTGAATAGAAGGTGAAGGCTTACACTTGTGATTGCAGGGCTAAGTGCACATGGGGGCAGAATGGGGTGGGTGTTCAGGGCCTTGGGGTTCCTCGTTTCTGAAGCACAGGCCGCCCTCTGACTGCAGAGAGGCACCATGGCAATAGAGTTACATGCAGTAATTAGGCTTAATTGTTGTGAGGTTTTACTCAAAGCGCCAGAAGCTAAAAATAGGGCCATTTGTTTCCTGGTGCAGGTGCAACAGCTGTGAGAATGCTGTGAAAGGGGCAGCATATCCCACTGATGAAAAAAATATGGTTAGATGCCTCAGCTGAGGGAAGCTTACTATAGCTGGGCATTTCCACTTGGACAAATGGAATCTTAACCATTTAAATCTCATTAGTGCTCGTATAGAGCTATCTCTGAGAGCACAGAATCAGGAAATTATACCAGTGATGCTTTCCTATGGTGGTAGAAATGCCTATTTCATTGTTGTCAAATGTAGATAAAGTTTAAAGGGAACAATTACGCAAATGGGGGTATCTTTCTGGTACACAGAAATCATTCTGAAGTATTTCATTAGGTGGAAAGCCTCCACTCCCTCAGATGGATTATATTTTGGTGTGCTTTGAATGGGATCTGTGATGAAAGGGAAACACCATGAAGCTGAGCCGTTACTTTGGTTACATTTTTAAGCTTACGTAAGAGAAATATCTTGATTGAGCGACTTCTAGTAGCTAATTTGACTATCTTGGATGAATTTACTAGAAAACTCAGGGTCTGTTTTATAACAAAACATTTTCTATAGGGATTATGGCAGGTGTGGTTACCTGCTGGGTTTGACAATTATATTAACAGAGGATTGCTAAGGTAGTCAAATTCTTTCCCAGACTATAATATGTTGGCATGCATTCTTAGGCTGCCCTGTACTGGCCCAGGTGTATGTCTTGGTTTCTTTTGCTGAAATACCAATCCATCCTCTGTCTACACCTATGAATGCCTCCTGTGCTGTTTTTTCATTGAGTTGCTCTATTCCAACCCACCCTCATCTCTGCATTCTGAATGCATTCCTCATCACACCGGAATTACTTCGTAACTCTTGTGTGCATGAATTTTTCTTTATGTGTTGCTGTGTCTTCTGTGAAAGTATAAATGTACTGCTTTCATAGTTTTTGCTTGTGTTGCCCACGTGCCTTGCAGGGTGCCTGCCCAGAATACGTGCACAATAAACTCTCAAGAGAGTAGAGTGATTAACCAATTGCTCCTTGTAGACATCTGTCTAGGATCTTAGAATTCAGAAGAAAGTTTCATCTGCCTTGTATCTTAGATACCATTTCAGTTTGTGCCTCACTTGAAGAGCTTGCACATAAACCATGTATTCACATGTGCAGTTGTGTGCATTTGTATGTGCACATATGCGATGTCTGTAGACATTTTAACATGGCATATGCACACGTGTAGCTGTGCATACATGTGCATATAACATGCGTGTGTTTGCACATGTTTGTGCGTGCGGGCACGTGTTACAGCTTTCTGCAGAGCATCCCACCTCTGAGGATTCAGAGGGTCACTGACAGCCACGTGTCTCCTTAATTATGATCATCTCAGTGCACACAATGATCCTGTTTTCACCTGCACTGTTAGTGAGGAAATATTCCTTTAAGTATTTTTTATGAATTTATTATATATAAGTTGTAGTCACCTCATCAATTTTTAAAAGAAAGATTTATTTATCTATTTGAAAGAGTTACAGAAAAGAGACAGATGGAGAGAGAGAGAGATCCCTCATCCAGTGACCTATCCCCAACAGCCACCAAGTCCAGGATGGGGCCAGATGAAAATCAGGAACCAGGAGCTTCATTTAAATCCCCCGTGAGGGTGGCAGGGACCCAAGCATTTGGGCCATCCTCTGCTGATTTTTCTAGGCTACCACAGGAAGTTGGATTAGAACTGGAGCGGCTGGGACCAGTGCTACAGGTAGCAGCGGTTCGACTTCATCATTTTAACATCATAATGGATGTGTCTCGTGGGCCTCATAGATTCTCTTTCTTTTCAGCATTGGAGGCTGAGGCTCTCTAAAGTTACGACTATAAAATACAAAACTGCACCAAGAACCAAATTGGCTGCATAGGAGTGCTTTCCTTCAAAATATCTCGGGGCATCTGACTTCTGTGTGGTGGCTGTTCTCTGTATGATAAACAGGCCTGGAATTTTGCCAGCTTTGGGAAATAGTCCTTACTATCAAAGCGTCTGGGCAATTGCCAGTTGAATTTCATTCCAAATTAAGCAACTATTAACTGGGATATATTTATCCTCCGTATAGAAGGAATTCAGAGGAAAGGAATGAGTAAATTGACTTGGGATTTCAAAACCCCTCACCATCTGAAATCAGGTCACTTTAACTACAATATCACAAAGCTGTTTATCACACCTATCTACTTGCTATGGCAATAGTCATAGCTCTCATAATCCACTGGCTATTTGGAGGGGCCTCATGCCACTCGTTTATTCATGTGTGTATTTTTCCTCCTGAAGATGGAGCCTTGTGTTAGAACTGCTGTGTGATGTTTACATTGGAAAGGAATTCACTGGTCTTTCCTAGTACTGTTTCAGAGTGCTTTCTGGGATTCTCTGTGTTCGCCCCTCGCACTGCTCTCAGGAATGCAAACTGGAACCCATTTTGAGTGGTGCTTTCTTTCAGGGAATGCTCTGGATTCTGCTGCCGCTGAAGCGGTTTGCTTTCTTTCCCAGATTTATTTATTTGCTTATTTATTTACCTATTTCTTTGTTTATTCGAAAGCCAGAATTAGAAAGAGAGCAAAAAAGAGATGTGCATTAGTTGGTCATTCCCAAATGGCCAGAACGACCAGGGCTGAGTCAGGGGTGAAACCAGGAGCCTTCTGTTAGAGCTTCATCTGAATCTCCCACACAGGTGGCACTGGCCCAAGCACTTGGCCATCTTTGGCTGCTGTTTCGGGGCATTCGCCAGAAACTGATTGGGAAGGGGAACAACCAAGGTGTCAACCAGTGCCTACATGGGATACTGGCACCACAGACGGCAGCTTAATTCTCATACCACCGTGCCAGCCCCTCAACTGCCTTCTTGGTAAAGAAGACTTATTTCTTCCACATCTACACTTTCCTCTTTCTACTACTAGGTGAGCGTGTTTGAAAGGCGTGTTACTTGAGTCAGATGCGTTGAAGATAAACTTCAGAGATTGTCAGCTTTTTATTTTACCATCATCATCATACCTACATTGCCGTCATTTTTCAGACAGAAGACTGAACCTAAAGCAAAAGAAAGCCTGGTGTCTGATTTGATGAAGTAAAGGTAGATTTCTTTACCTCATCAAGCATCTGCCCACTGCCACCTCCCAAGCCATGCCCGGCTTATAAAGGCACAGTTGTCTCTTTCTCCTCAGTGACTAAGGTGCAAGCTAGAGTGTGCACACATAGGAATTTCTCTCTCATCGAGTTCCAGTTTTGTGTGCTGCATTTCCCTTGGCATCAGTTCTAGCTATGTTTGAACTCAGAACTGCCAATTTGTATTTGCATAGCAGTGGTGAGATCCTTGGGGGCACTTAGGTGAAATGTGTGATTCCAGACCAATAACCTTATGCATGCAAAGAATACGGATGTTGGAAGCAACTACTTTGAGCATGTATTAGTAATATAGCTTGGTATGATTCTTTGAAATCAGCTCTATATCAACTGATGTGATACCCCATGTTCCTTATGTGTCTGCTGTAAGAATTTAGATAATTCATAGCCACATAACACAGTGTCAGAGACATACCATGATTTCAACCTTATTCTCCAGTTTTTTCTTTAGCTCACTGTGTTTAGTTTCCGAGCTAATATTCATAGTTGGATATATCAGATAGCTGGGTTGTCACATAACCATCCATGTACAGATGTGACTATAAAGGTCCAACTTACCAAGTAGGGAAAATGATTAAAGACATTTGTAATTGGGGTTCTAGTCAGAGGCTTAAGAACCACTGACCAACAGTTTGCTTTATAGTCTGAAAGCTTTTGAGGAAGAAGAGGTCACCCACATTGCATAATTGCAACTCCAAAGGGATGATTATTCAGCTAAGTAAGGCACTGAATAAAATACACATTTCCACAAGAGCTAAAAGGTCCAGCCCACATGAAGTTTTTTTTAAAAAAAATATTTATTTATTTTTATTGGAAAGGCAGATGTACAGAGAGGAGAGACAGAGAGGAAGATCTTCTGGTCCAATTGTTCACTCCCCAAGTGAGCCGCAATGGCTGGTGCTGAGCCAGTCTGAAGCCAGGAGCTCTTGCAGGTCTCCCACACAGGTGCAGGGTCCCAAAGATTTGGGCCATCCTGGACTGCATTCCCAGGCCACAGGCAGGGAGCTGGATGGGAAGCGGAGCTGCCGGGATTAGAACCGGAGCCCATATGGGATCCTAGCGCATTCAAAGTGAGGACTTAGCCACTAAGCTATTGCGCCTGGTCCCCAAATGAAGTTTTAAATCTACCTCTTTCCCAGAACAAACTGGGCTCTTGAGGTATGCTTTAAGATAAAAGAATGTTTTCCAGAAGACCTCAGTAAAAAAGGTTAAGAACATACCAGAGTTGGGGCCCGACACGATAGTGTAGTGGTTAAGGTCCTTGCCTTGAATGCACCAGGATCCCATGTGGGTGCCGGTTCTAACCCCGGCAGCTCCACTTCCCATCCAGCTCCCTGCTTGTGGCCTGGGAAAGCAGTCGAGGATGGCCCAAAGCCTTGGGACCCTGCACCAGCATGGGTGACCCGGAAAAGCTCCTGGCTTCTGATTGGCTCAGCTCCAGCCGTTGCAGTCGCTTGGGGAGTGAACCATCGGACGGGAAGATCTTCCTCTCTATCTCTTCTCCTCTCTGTATGTCCGCCTTTCCAATAAAAATAAATAAATCTTTAAAAAAAGTTACCAGAGTCTATAATTTACCAAAATAGTGGCACGTTTTCCTTCCTCCAAAATAAGAAAACAGAGGGTGTTGTTTACAACTTTTAGCCAGATCGGTTCAGAGCTACTTGGCCTGAGTTCTCATAATTTGTGTTTCAAACCACATGTGCAGTGTCATTTCCGTGGTCCTAAATCAACAGGGGTCTCAAAAACTCAACGAGAAATTTAAGAAAAAAACTCATGCTTTGAGTAAAATTAATAAAACTTCAGAGTAAAATTAATAAAGATGAAGCATGCCTAATGCACTTAGAGGAAAATTGAAGATTTGAAGCAAACAAATTATGCCCCTTATTTTCCATAAAAGATGTGGTTTTACAAATGATTTTCCGTTCTTACTGACAATATTTATTTATTTATAAAGCTTAGGAAGGATGTGCTGAGTTTTGAACCTCCCCATTTTTTTAAAGATTTATTTATTTATTATTGGAAAAGCATGTTTACAGAGAGGAGAAGAAACAGAGAGAAAGATCTTCCATGTGCTTGTTCACACCCCAAGTGTCTGCAAGGTCTGAACTAAGCCGATCCAAAGCCAGAAGCCAGGAAATTTTTCTGGGTCTCTCAGATGGGTGCAGGATTGCAAGGTTTTGGGACATTCTCTACTTTTTCCCAGGCCACAAGCAGGGAGCTGGCGGGGGTGGGGTGGGAGTGGGATTGGAACAGCTGGGACAAGAACCCATGGCCATATGGGATCCCAGTACCAGCATGTGCGAGGGAAGGACTTAGCCACTGAGCTTGCATAAAGTCACTCCACAAATCTTTATTTTTGGAGCTGGAAGGGATGTGAGTGACTGTTAGCTCCTTTGTTTCACAGGTGATAAACCAGAGAGCTAAGCAGGTGCGTCTGCAGTGCCGGCAGGGCCTTCAGCGCAGCTCTGGGCAGTCCCTGCTGCCTCATGGAAGAGGAAAGCTGGAGCAGGCTGCTCTACTTGATGGCTGCTAAAATACGCATGTCAAAAAAAAATCACAGAGATAAAAGGAAGATAGCACAAATGAAAGATCCTTTACCAAAATATGTCAGTCACAGGTTTGATAACTGTAATATACAAAGAGGTCTCTGATAAGAATAATCTCAAGAGAAACCCAGGAAGTATTTCTTTCACTGGCTTAAGAGGAAATGCAAATGCTACTTACAGGTAGTCTTTAATTAAAAAAAAATGAAAACAATAATGAGCTTTCTTTTTATTCCAACAGACAGACTAAAAATCCAGGTGCCAGACTGAATAGAGGATCTAGGGGTTATTTTGTTTTGTTTGTTTTCTCTTGTTTACAAAAAACCCCGCAAAACATTAATTTATTTATTTGAAAGGCAGAGATCAAGAGAGAGAGAGAGAGAGGAGTCTTCCATCTGCTTGTCCAATCCTCAGATGGCCACAACAGACAGAGTTGGGAAGTCTGAAACCTGGAGCCTGGAGCTTGTTCCAGATCTCCCATGTGGGTACAGGCACCAAAGGACTTGGGCCATCTTCCACTGCTTTCCCAGGTGACTAGCAGGGAGCTGGATCAGAAATGGAGTAGCTCTTTATAACTTTGTGGCACATTTCCCCACTAGGTCGCGGCACTGACCCCAAAGTTTTCACGCTGTTGATTGCTCTGTAGGTCACGCATGGGAAGGGCATGTGCATTTCCATAGCTGTGGTCCTGTGCAGGAACCTTCCAATGTCAGTGCCATGAACTTCCTTCTAGTGTGCATCCTACAAAATAATCAACAGCTTGGAGACCCATCTTTCTGCCTGTGAAGGTATAACCATGAGGTTATTTACAGTGTAGAAAGGAGTATTTGTATGTCTTTAGCATGTTATTTCCAAGGAACAAGGATAGTGGTTATACCTTAGTTGCTGTAAAAGGATAGTGGTTATATCTTAGTTGGACAATCTTAATGTAACACTTTCTATTAAAAAAATTAAAATTCCTTTTTTTAAAGATTTGCATATATATATATATATATATATATATATATATATATATATATATATTTGAAAGGCAAGGTTACAGGGAGAGAAGGAAAGGTGGAGAGAGATATTCTGTCTCCTGGTTCATTCCCCAAATTGTTGCAATGGCCAGGATTGGGCTGGTCTGAAGCCAGGAGCATGTTGCTTCTTCTGATCTTCTATGTGGATACAGGGACCCAAACACTTGGGCCATTCCTCCAGGCCATTAGTAGGAGTGGGACTGGCTGTGGAGCAACTCAAACCAATGCCTATATTGGATGCTAGGCACCCACCCCTAAGATTTAGAAAGGGGCCTGTGCTGTGACCTAGTAGGCTAAACCTCCACCTAATAAATAGGTTAGTTATGCTCTAGTTGAGTTTGTTCCTAAGATGTTTCACAAATTTATTACTTCCAGCCCTGGATAAGTCATTTTTATTTATCTGTTTATTTTTAAAGCCAATTGTAAACCTTTTTTGATTTAATAAATATTTTCCCTAGTTCTGTTAGCCTTCAAAATAACCCACCAAGGTGGGTACTTTTATCATTGTTTTTTCTTTTAGAAAGGCAGAGTTACAGAAAGAGAGGAAGAGAGAGAACAAAAGAGAGAGGAGGAAGAAGGGAAGAAGAAGGGAAAGGAGGGAAATAGAGAGGGGAGGAGAGAGAGAGGGAGAGAAAATGAGAGAGAAAGAGAGAGAGAGAGAGAGAGAGAAGTGAAAGGCCTTCCATCTGCTGGCTCATTCCCCAAATTGCCCTAAGGGCCAGAACATTGTGTTTTAAAATAAGAGGAAGGCTTAACCCTCAGACTTTCCCAATTTTCCTTTCCTGCAACCTCTCTTTCCCCCACTCACTTCAAATTATCTGCATCTCTATTAGTGGCAGGGGTGTGTGTGTGTGTGTGTGTGTGTGCATGTGGTGGTGCTGGGGGTTTTGTATTCTGCTGCAGCGTGGGAAGGGAGTAGAGAGGTTTGCTTTTGTTTCTGCTTTTTTTTTTTAAAAAAAGATTTATTTATTTTTATTTTTTAAATATGTTTTTTTATTGGAAAGGGAGACCAGATTTACAGAGAGGAGAGACAGAAAGATCCTCCATCTGCTGATTCACTCTTCAAATGACTGCAGTGGCCAGAGCTGAACTGATCCAAACCAGAAGCCAGGGGCCTCTTCTGGGCCTCCCACATGTGTGCAGGGTCTCAAGGCATTGGGCCATTTTTATTGCTTTCCCAGGCCACAAGCAGGGGGCTGGATGGGAAGTGGAGCAGCCAGGACAGGAACCAGTGTCCATATTGGTATGGATTTAGCCATTGTGCAGGGCCCAGGAAATGGAGAGTTTAACATCTTCCACTTGCTATCCAACCTTCTTCAGTCACTAGGTGAACTCACACAGTAACCTCCAGAGAAGGACAACTGGAGATTGCTTGCCTGAAATATGCAGGGTACCAGATTCCTGTAGAATGAAAATGATGAGGCGAAGAAAAAGAAGATAAAAGCAGCCCTCGGGAGAAGCATGTACA
Organism: Ochotona princeps; assembly: GCF_030435755.1. Lineage (NCBI taxonomy): Eukaryota > Metazoa > Chordata > Mammalia > Lagomorpha > Ochotonidae > Ochotona > Ochotona princeps. Next base: position 76,134,844 of record NC_080837.1, read on the forward strand.
AGGGGCAAGTGACAATTTTCACACTTGGATCTGAGTTGTCAGATGTATCCTTGACTTGTTCAAGCTCCCCAGCTCTCCCCTAGGATTTTGAAGCTTCTTATCTGGGTCTCCACCTGTAAGCAGGTCTGCTGGGCTTTCCTGAAAGTTTCCCGTGGCCTCATTATGACTGCGTGAGGGAAGTGTCCTCTGGAAGTCTGTCAGTCGAGGCACCGGGGCTTTGTGGAAGGATTCAGGAATGGAGCCAGAATTACGGTCCACACGGGATGAGATGTTGGGTACTAGATTCTCCAGCCTATCAAATGAGGGTGTTAAATAGGACGCAGGTATCATAGTTTGGCTGCTCTTCCTGGGAAATAATCAGAATATTGCAAATATTCTCAACTTTGTTGCATGTAGAGTTTTTGGAAAATACTAATGTTGTCTCTGTACTACACAGGAAAATTGTTCTTGTTGTTCTGTTGTTCTGTTTATTCTTGTTGTTTCCTCTTAATTCTCTGCAGAGTCTTTGTGGGATTTTGTTACTGTAGTAACTGGTATTGAGGAAAGATGCGCCAGTATATTTAACTGCACTTTTGTTAAGCTATATGTGCTTGAACTACATTCGTTTTTAAATGGAATAATAATTATTTGCTTTTTCACCAGCAAGTTCTAATTGAGCTTACTTAACATGATTCATCTTTGAAGACTCTGACTCTCAAAGGATTTTAAGCAACTCAGTAATTTTCCTATAAATTGCTGAAGCAAAAGATCCTTTTGTTCCGAAGGTCTTCATCTTTGTTAAGTAGAAAATGCTTAACAATTAAACAGTTGCTCTGATGAATAAAACTTGGAGAAGGTATAGCGTTGCCTTCCATTGTTGAAGTTAATCAAATTATTATCCCTCAAGAATAATAAAGAAAAGGATAAAATAATTCCTTACTGTATTTTGTATTCTTTGGTGTAGAAAATATTAGAAAATATTGCTAAGGCAGCATCTGCATAATATTCTCTTGAGAAGTGAATTTTAATACTTGCTCTCCTTGACATGGAATTTTTTTTGCAATATCCCAGTCTCCCATAAAGAAAATGGTAGAATCAAATAATGCTTCACAAGAATCTAGGTAGCAGCTGTGACAGTTGGGAGCTGCAGAATAAGATCCCACCACACAGCCATGTGTGGGTAGGTATAGGACTATCTCAGAGGGCTTATGGAGAAAGAAGTTCTGTCATTTCTCTGCAGACTTCAGGTATCCAGAGGACCCAAGTGCACTCACAGGGTTGGGCCTTGGGGCTGGGCTGGATGGCCAGGCTGCCTATAGACCAGGGAAGGCTGCAGGAGTGATAGAAGGAACCACACTCGGGTGAAAGACATAAAAGCTTTGGCCTCTCAATGTCCTCAACATAAAACTCTGGCTTCTTTCAAAGATACAGTATCAGAATAACACAGATGGGTAGTGTGTAAGGAATAGGAAAGTATTAGCTGAAAATGCAAGATGAAGGGAGGGGCTGGCATTTGGTGAGGCTATGCCATCCCTTGGGAAGAGGGCAGAGCGAGGGCAAGAGAGAGAGCAGAGGATAAACACAGTCCTGCAGTAACAGCGTTAGTCCATTCATGGGGACAGAACCTACTCAGCTCTAATTGATCCACTTTATTTTTACACTTTGCATGTATTGACTTGCTTATTGGAGACACAGAGACAAACAGAAAAAAAAAAAAGGCAGAGCAAGGAGAACGTGGACAGACAATGGGAACTCCCATCTGCTGCCTCACTCCCCAGACACTGGCAAGGTCTGGGGCTGGAGCCAGAAGTTACAAATCATTCTGGATTTTTTGGATCTTCTATGTGAGTGTCATGGGCCCAATAATTCATTTCTCCCAGGGGTTGTACTGGTAGGAAACTGAAGTCAGGAGTCAGAGCGGGATATTGAACCCTGGTACTGTGCCATGGGATGTGAGCATCTTAAATGCGAGGCTGATTTCCTGCTTGGATCTCATTTCTTTGTGCTGTCACAATGGCAGGTAAATGGTTAACATGAGTTCTTTCTTTCCCCCTTTTTTTAATGGAGTGGGGCTAGCTGAAGGGGTCTCAAATCATAGCAAGGAGATACATACCAAGGTTATTTGGTGGATAGCCTGTGGTGAGTCTCCCGTTCCTATGTACAAAGCTGAGGGACGAAAGTCCATGGACCTCATGGACAAGACTCTGAGTGTTGGCATCACTGAAAGCAAAACTATTCCTGGCTTTGGCGCCCTTGGGCTCTTGCCTTGCCTCTACTTAGCTTTTTGACACCTGCTGTCCTATTTCCTATTCCACTTCAGACTTATGCCCTGCACATTGAGTTAAAGCCAGATCCTTCAGCCTTTCTTCTTAGGTCCCACTGTCCCTAGTTCCCCAATAGCCTCTCATTTGCTTCCTTTGTGGTTCCCATCTCATTCAGGGTGGAAATCCATTGTCTTTGCTATGGCCTCCAAATTTTTGGTGAAACCTCTCTGGGCTCTACTACATTTCTCATCCTCTCATTGTATCATCAACTCTGTCGACTTCTATTGTTTTTTTTAAAACATTGGACAAAGCTAAGTATGCTCATGTCTCAGTGCCTTCAATTTTCTCAATCCCAGGCCTGGAACATTGCTCTGCAGCACCAACCCTGGGGCCCATCCTCACATCGTTAATTGAAGGCTTTTCCGAGTGTCATTCTCTGTGCGCTCCGTAACAAGCAGCATTCTTCTGCACCATTATTTTCCATTCTGTCAGTGTCCTTTATTTTCTTTCCAGTGTCTGACATATCCTACAATGTTTGTTTTTGATTGTTATATTCTCCAGAAAAGGTTTTCCATTGTGTTCTGCCTTTGCAACTCTTATAGGGGGCATGGCCAAGGGGCAGCTCAGGACAGCAGAACAGGCTGACCAACCCTAATCCAAAATCTGAAATTCAGATACTGAAAGTATTTTCGATTTTAGAGTGCTTTGAGTTTCAGATTGTCCGATGAAGACTGCCTATGTAGCTACTCCATAGTTTGAAAAGCTGTGAAAATTGAAATATTTCTGGTCCCCCAAATTTTGCATAAGTGATACTGAACAGCAATAAAATGAAATATGTTCATTCTTCTCTCCATTATGCATTATTACTTGTTCTTTTTCTAAAGATTTTACCAATTTTTCTTTGAAAGGCTGATTCTACAGAGGAGAGACAGACAGAGGGGTCTTCCGTGCATTGGTTCACTTTTCAAATGGTTGCAGCAGCCAGGGCTGACCCATTTCCAAGCTAAAAGCAGGAGCTTCTTCCTGGTCTCCCACATGGATGCAGAGGCCCAAGAATTTAAGCCATCCTACTTTGTTTTCACAGGCCATAAGCAGGGAGCTGGGTCATAAGTAGAGCAGCTGGAACATGAGCTGACACCAATATGGGATCCCAGCACTACAAGTGGAGTATCATCCTAGTACATCACTGTGCCAGCCCTGCATCACTGCTGTTTAAACATGAGAATAAGAACTTCTACTTAGCTCATATCTCTGATTTTTCTGGATGTAACTAACTGCTTCCCTTTTTGCCATTATATCTTGTGTCTCTTCGCTTGTTCCTTGGCTTCACAGAAGGCTGGCCGGATGGTTTGTACACATTTGCTAGGCTCTGTGGTCTCTTTCTCATGCCATCTAGTTGGACCCTCTAGGCATCTTTGTCTTGGTTACTGCCAAGCTCCATAGAGTTTTCATTTGTTCCTTCCAATGGTATAGGAGCAGTGCTCCCAGTGGCCTACTTTTTCCATGCTATTCACGCCAAACACTTCTTTCTGGAACTTCTATATGTGATATAACAAGCACCCTTCCCTAGGATTTGTGCTATAGTAGAGAATTGTGCTGCTGTGTCTTCATGTTAGTCTCTTGGTGGTACTCAGTCCTATAGTCCATCAGACAACAGAAGCCAACCCAGGATCTGGACACTGAGGAATCACAGTGCTGTTTATTAATTTTTATTGTTGCTCATGGAGCTCATGATCCAGCTGGAAAGGACGCAGAAGAAAGAGAGTCATTACTGGTTGAACTTTGAGGAAGATTCTTCCCCAGGACTTGCTGAAGCTACCTTTCCTTTCTCTGAGGTCTGGGAAGCCTTGAGGAGCTCAGGAAGTCCTAGAGGCAGAATGCATGTCTAGAGACCCTCCTGGGTCCTTTGATTATAGGAGTTTTGAGATTTCACTGCAGTGCTTTTTACCCAGAGCTCAGGCAATTTTGTTTTCATATAAAGGGCATCTTGGCATTCCATGAATCTGTACCCACCAAACAACAGTGATTGCTCCAGGACCTGGAGCCAGCAACCAAGCCCACTCGCATTTACAAACTGCCCTGAGTCATTTCTAAGCAGAGACACAGTGGATGGACAGCGAATCTGGAGGTTATTGAAGTATGATCATCACAGTTTCCTAAAAGCAAAGATGATTTCATGGTGTAGAATCACAATGCCGAATTTATTTCTTAAACCTCAAATTAGAGAATTATTTATTTAGTGTGTGTTTTCTAAGTCCAGATGTAGACATATGGATTCCTGTTCATTTACCTTTGATGAAAAGCAATTATAAGCGGCAATCTACTATGAGCTGTGTACTTTCCAAAAAAAAAGTGGAAACACTGTCTTGGATATAAAATACCTACTGTGGGGGAGAACATATAAAATGTATAGAAACCATTGGCTTCATTTTTGGACCCATTAAGGCAGGATGAAGCTCCTCGGTGTGTCTGGACTGAGACTGCTCTGTTACTCTGTGTTGTGGGAGTTGGGCTTGTGTACTCTAAAGTTCATGGTTAAAGAAAAGGCTTGTCCAGGATGCCATGGTATATAGATGCAAGGATTTTATTAATTTAAAATACAGTAGTACCCTAATTGCGGGTTGTGTTAGCACAGGTCATAAGACTTCTTTTTCTTTTACGTCAGAAAATTGTACCAAGTCATAGAACATGGTAAGTTTTGGAAATAACTTTCATAAAATAAGACTTTTTATGATCCATCAAAATTTTAAATGAGAATATTAAATTTTCTTTTCCTTCCATTTCTTTATTTACGTGCATATGTGATCTACTACATATATTACACAACATATCACCAACCCCTAGTGATATGTCTGAGGCAGAATAGTGATTCATTTGTTCTCTGAAGTGTCTTGTATCAAGTGAGTTCTGATCCAAACATAAATAGTTTTTTCTTATACATATATTGCTTCACATATATGTAACCCCACCCCAAAATAAGAATTCCCTTCTGACTATACATTACCAAGTTATGTTGGATCCACAAGACATTGCAACAAACCATCCACCACCCCATTTCCTTATTTCTCTTTTTCGCTTCTGCTACCAGCTCAATGGCCAAAGCAAGCTGTCATTGTCACAAAAGACAGCATCTAATGGCCAAAAAAGAGCCAAATTCGGTGGTTAAACTCATGAGAGCTAACAGAGATTGGGGCATGTTTGTAAATGAAAGAACGTGTACGGGAGATGTTAAAGCTACAAATAAAGGGCAGGGAAAGCAAAGAGCAAGAATAGAGAGGAATGGCTTTCCTATTTCTGTGTGCATACTGTTTCTCATTTGCACTTTGCAAGTTAGTTGGTGTTGTGTGTGCTTCTGGTTCTGCGTTGCGTTTTCGTCTCTCTCAGTCTCATCTGCTACCTCCTGATGTTATCATTCAGAGTTCAGCCTAAATGCTACCTTCCAAAGGGTCCCTGGTGTTCTGCCTAGTAGCAACTTCTTTGTTTCCAAATACGCTCTAACTGCCTTCTTTTCTCAGAACATGTTTTCCTCCTTGTTGGTTTTGTAATTTTGTGCATCCTGCACTAAGAGTGACTTGATGATGGAGCCTCTAAATTGGTGTATACTTCAAAACCCAGTTAGGTTTCACATCCTTTTTGGAGCATTCTAATCTATTCCCACATCCAAACTGTTTTTGTCCTTTTCTAGCCTCTATAACTAGTGATTTGTGTGTGTATATGTGTGTTAGTGAGAGTGAGGCGGACAGGAAGGGAGGACGGGAGAAGGGAAGATATAAATGAGGGAGGGAATAAGAACACAAGCTCTGATCCACTGATTTCCTCCAAAATGTCTCTAACAGTCCCGCTGGGTTAATGCCCAAGCAGAAGCTAGAAACCAGTCTGCCACACAAGTAGTGGGAACCCAGCCAGTTCAGTCATCACTGCTATCCGTTCCCCAGGTCCTTCATTAGCAGGAGGTGGAATTCAGAGCTGGATTGGGCTGTCAAACTCATGTGCTTTAATATGAAATGAAGCTATCTTAATTGATGTATTAACTACGAGGCTAAATGCTCACCACCTATTAGTTTTTCAGAATGATGAATCTCCCCTCTCTTGGGGAATGATCTAACCTGTGTCATATATGTAATATTGACTCTGAACTTCTGAGTTCGTGGGTGCATTTCAGTGACAGAGCACTCACTCTGTATTTCTTCGTAGCATGCTTTAAAAGATCGTTTTATTCAAGAGTGCATATCTGATGTTGTAGAAAAGATACTAGGTCACTTGCAGGACAAAAATGTTTTGATATTAAATTTGTTTTTTCACAATCCACTGCAGTGCTGGTTTTGCTGATCTAAAATCAAACAACTTGGGGACTTGCATTGTGACATACTGGGTAATATTGCCGCCTATGATGCTGGCATCCCTAGTGGGTGCTAGTTTGTGTTCCAGCTGCTTTTTGTGATTACTGTTTCATCTAAAATAGCCAGAATTTTGCCCCCCCCCCCACCTGGAAGCCCTGGATGAAGTGCTGGGATCCTGGCTTTAACTTGGCCCAGCATTTACCAGTGTTGCCATCTCAGTATAAACCAGGGGATGGAAGGTTTGTTTCTTGCTCTCTCTCTCTCTCTCTCTCTCTCTCTCTCTCTCTCTCTCTCACTTTGACTTTCCAATGAATTAATACATTTTTTTTTAAAAAGTAAACACCTCTGTTGGACTCTTACTCCACGCTAGTGTATGTTTGTTGATGTGTGTAATACTAGTGATATTTTTCAGGAGAAAAGAGATGATTATACAGTGATTTTCTCTGAAGCAGTGTTCTTTTGTTTAAGAGAGCAGGGATATGCATTTGAGGAGGGGACGTTCTATAAGTTTCTGCTTAAATAGGTAGCTGTGTAATTCCACAAGGAAGCTAAGAAAACAAAGAGCTGCCTGTAGCAGCTGACGCACTCTAAATAATTCCTCAGAGCTCCCAAGAATTGCTCTATTGCTAAATAGAGCAGTGAGAACTTTCGTTTATAGAGGACACATGCTTTGTAACCATCATTGTCTGGTGAGGCAGATGTAATTCTCCTTCTGTATACAGCAGGAGGGAGACTTACTACTTTATGTTTAAAAATAAAGCAGAAACGGTTTATGCTCATTGGTGTGTAGTCAGAAATAAGTACTTCATGATCTCTCTTTTTCACCCCAGAATTATTTCATCCCCAGGACTTTGAGGGGCCCCATAGAGTTTGGATTTCCTGGCTATTTGAGACTATGATGCTGTGTGTCAAGAATTCTTGGCACTATAACTGACAGGATGCCAGAAGCTCAAAGGAACCAAGGCTGACTGGAAGGCTTTTCTCATAAAGTGATGCTACTGCAGTTCCACAGTAAACGGTTGTAGACTTGGCAAGACCCACGTAATGAAGGCAGAGTTGGGGAACTGTGGTGCTGCCCTCATCCAAACAGGAGAGAGAGACAGTTGGTTTAGAAGTTTCAACCCAGCCAAGCTCTGCTTCTGGCGGCCTTGTGAACCAAAGGCCTGGTCCACAGGCGTAGTCATGCTGCAGGTAGTAGCTGTGGGTTATGAGTGATCACATATATATGCACATACATGTTTCTATGGTTTATTTTATTCACTTTCTCAGGAATCTTATGTAAGAAAGGCTATTAGTATATAAATAGTATTTGTCCCATTATTTTGCATTAGAATATTTAAAAGCTGAAAAAATTTCTTTGTTCGCTTTACATCCAAACTAACGGAGAAGTAACTTTTGGAAATTGGTGGCCTGGAATGACTAGCACACAATTCAAGAGCCAAGTGACTGTGTAACTATTAGGCTATTATAAATTTATGGATAATATATTGAATAAATATGCCAGATGATTTCAGATCATTGAAACTGCAAACATCAAACAATATGTCTGACAGAGGTAAAACAGCTGATGATAGAAATGTGATAATGAACTTGACCATTTGTGAGTGAGTGTGGTGGTTTGTGAAGGAAGGCAACTCTCCTGATTTCTCTCTCTTAGTGTTACTAAGGTTTCTGGTTTCTTATAAAGCAGGGTAATTTTCACATCGGCAAATTCAGGCTATTGCTGTATGAAGTGTCTTTTGTTACTCATTTATAATAATGCTTGAAATATACAACTAATATGACAAATAATCACTTCTCCCTAAGAGTATGCATTAATTAATGGCTAATCTAGTGGGAAATGGAAATATTGAGAAACAAGGAAGTAGAGGAAAAAATATGAAACTGTGATTATTTGCATCCCAGACGGGGGCCAAACAGCACATCCAGCATGCATGGTGGTGGGGATTGAGTGTGATCTGAAAGCTAAGAACTGAAATGTAGGGCAAGATAATTCTCCCAATCACATCCACAATTTATTCGTAAAACATTTGCCTAAACTACCTCAAAGCTGATCATGAAAATCAATTCAGACAGAAAATACAGAAGTGTGTGGAAAAACACAGGTTCTTCTAAAAATAGGAAGTAGATAATTACAATTATTTCTGCAACAGACAAGGTGGGTAACAAGAATATTTACTGTTCCATCTCTAATAACCTAGTTTGTATTTTTTTTATAAAAGATTTAAATATAGGGTCTGGCATGTTAGCCTACTGGCTAAATCCTCACCTTGCATCTGCTGGCATGCCATATGGGCGCTGATTCATATTCTGGCTGCTCCACTTCCCATTCAGCTCCCTGCTTGTGGCCTGGGAAATAATTAGAGGATGGCCCAAAGCCATGGACCCTGCACCTGCCCGGGAGACCTGGAAAGAAGCTCCTGGCTCCTGGCTTTGGATTGGCTTAGCTTTGTCCATTGTGGCTACTTGGGGTGTGAACCAGTGGATGGAAGATCTTTCTGTCTCTCCTTCTCACTGTAAATCTGCCTTTCCAGTAAAAATAAATAAATGAATCTTTACAACATTTTAAATGCAGAAAAATATCTTAAGCAATATTTTTTAAGTGATTGTGCCTCATATAACCAAAAGCTTGTGATCCTACAAGGTGAGAAACAAGTAAGCAAGACTATGCTCACCTCAACCTACTGCCTCAAGAGTTTTTAAGATGTGGCACAGAGAGAATGATAGTGTCCAACTTAAGAAGGTGGAATTGAGAATCTGAGGGACCCAGGATAGTGAAACAAGACAAGACAAGGTAGTGTAAAGGAGAATCCAGAGATGAATAAAAAGCCCCCTTCCATCCTTCAGTAGAGTATTGAAACCAGGGTAGGGCTGTGGGGGAAATTGTTTGAGACCAGCAGAACAACAACCATAAAATGAGCCTACTAGCTTACACAGGAAGGCGGTGCCTGCTTCTAATAGCAACACTGGCAACTGTATGCCAAGCGGGGCCCTGGAAATAATACCATCAGGTACAGAAAAGGTTTGCCTCTGGGATAATTAGCCCCTCTCCAGTCCTACCTAACAAATTGGTTTCTGTTTTATTTTTTGCTGTTATTTTATTTTGAATTGAAAGCACATATTAAATCAGAAGAGCAAGATCCACAAATACAAATTTGTTTCCAAATAATTAAACTTCATCTCAGATCAAAGCTGAGGAATATTTTTAGGAAAATAAGAATATGCAGCACACACCAAGGTATAACTCATAATCTCTAAAATCGAATCATTTGTCAGCCATGTACAAAATCTTAAAGTATGAGCCTCAGTGAGGCAACAAAAATCAATCAAATTGACTCAGATGTCAGAATTAGAAAACAAGTACATTACAACAGCTGTTATTAAGATTTGTGATTTTGACCAAGATGGAGCAGCTCTGATCCTCCCAAGTTCCCTCCCCGCCCCCAAAAGTAAAATTGCTGGGCAGAATGCCACAGTCTTGCACAGGCAAGCTCTGAAAAGGAAAAGAAGATGCTGGCTGCCTAGGAGTCATTCATGCTGTAGAACAAGACAGAGCAAAGGCTGCCCCACCTCTGTGCCACCCACTTTTCCTGTTTGTATTCCTGCCTAACAGTGATAAGGTAGTAGGAGTAGCTGCAGTGATTTCCATGTCTCCATCTTCCACCTAAGTTCTTGTGTGGAAAACTTCATCCTCAGTGTAACAGTGCTGAAAGGCGGGATCTTTAACAAGTGGTAATGAGGGCTCTGCTTTCATCAATGGATTAGTGCTATTATACGAATAGGTTGGTTGTTCTGAAATTGGATTTTCAGTAAAGCCAAGTTTGGCTCTTTGGCCCTCTTATTGTTTTTCATTTATGAACTCATGCTCTTCCACCTTCTCTGCCACAAGATTGGATGATGCACTCCCCAGAAAAAGGCACTTCTGATACTAGATTTCCAGCTCCAGGACTTTTCTGAGCCAGACTTCCTGCCCGTGCAGGCACAGGAGGCAGTTCTTGTCACTCGGGTGAGAGATCTGAATGAGTTCTTACACTTGGCTTGGATCCCATGGGTGTCGTGGGCATTTGGAGACATGAGCTGATGATGGGAAGTCTCCCTGCTTCTTTCTCTGTCTACTTTTACCCTCTCAAATAAATAAAAGCTTGCCAGGTATGATCAATAATACTGTTAATCAGTAGTGTAGAAGATGACAAAAATGCAATCAGCTAACTTGAGAACGTTCCAACAGACTTCACGTCATCTGGGAAATAGAAAATACATTGGGAAAAATAGTACCCCAAGGATTAGTGAGACAGTAACAAAAGAGCTAGCATATGTGTATTATAGGAGTATAAGAAATAAAGAGTAGAGTGGAATGGAAGAGATTTGAAGATGTGATGCTGGAATTTCTTAGATTTAGAAAAGTGTTAGCATGAAAATTCAAGATGCAAAACCAATTTCTTAAAGAATTCCAAAGTCTCTGTGCCAAGACAACTCATAATTAAACTTCTGAAAACCAGAGATGAAGAAACCCTAAAAGCAGCCCTGGGAAATGACATAGTACTTATTGGGATATACCAATCCCACTGTCAGTGAATTTTTTCATTGTAGGCCAGTAGAAAGTGGAACTGAAAGGAAAGATTGTTGGCTGTGAATTCTATGCCCAGAGAAACATCCTTCTAGAATGAAAAAGCATTAAAAACAGTCTCAAAGGAAGCCTTAAACAATCTGCTGCTAGCAACCATGCACATCAAGAATGAGAATATTCTCTAAAAATAATGACAGATTTTTAAAGTGTTACATTCTTCTTTTAGTGTGCAAAATATAGTAAACTATTAAATTTATCTTTATTATTAGAAATTATATTAATGGTTGAGGCAAAAAATAAAAACAACACATATGATATTGTATGTAGAAAAAATTCCCAAAAGGATTCTATTTTGAAAAGGGAAGATAAAGGCTCCTACATGGAAGCAATGTTTCTATGCAACACTTGGTAGATAAAGTACTGTTACTGGTAGACTGTGATAAGATGTAGAACAACTATTAAGCAAACTATACAACATAATGGATTCTAAAACAGCAAAATAAATCAACTTTGAATGCTTAAAAAATAAAAAAATCAGCAATGTTACCAAAAAAAAAAAAACCAGCATTGACTAAATAATGGAATCGCATTTAAGTTTGAATAAGTCAGTAATTCCTATACATGAGAATGGTTTGGATAAACTGAGTAAAAGAAATTGTAAAAAAAAAAAATGCTTTACAAATAAAGCATGATTCAGCAATATGGTTGATACAGGAAACTCATTTCCAGTGTAGTTGCATAGGTAGGTTAGGAATAGAAGGATGGAAAATATATTAATACAGCTATTCGAAGAGAAAGCAAATGAAGTGGGCTGTGTTGACAGTATGAACATTAGGCTATGAGATTATGAATCCACCATGAAAATATAGTAGCTCTAAATGTATGTACCACAAAATAGTTGAAGCAAAACATGATAGAGGTAAAAGGATAAATAGAAAATAATGCTCATATGCAGAGAATTGAACACCTGATTTTCAGCCATCACTACAACCACCAAACAGATCAGTGAGGTTTTAGAGAAACTGAGCAACACGTTTTTATTTGTTTGTTTTTGGACACAAACACTCCACCCAACAAAGGTAAAATCTATACTTTCTTCAGGTGTCCAGGGGACATTCACCAAAATGAATCATATCCTGAACCACAAAAAACTTTGGTAAGTTTAATACAAAATCATGTCCTGACAAAAACCTAGAAGTCAGTAACATGACAGAAATAGAAAATCTTAAATATTTGTAAATTTATCAGGAAAGAGTGGATCAAATAGAAATGTTTGAAGGAAATAAAGAAGTCATGGAGCTGAACAAGAATCTGAATTTAACACCGCAGTTTGTGCGATGCAGCTAAAGCTGTGGCAGGAGGAAAGTCTTGTAAGAGTGGGAAGTTGGGAGGTGACATTGTAGCCTAGCATCCCATAGGGGCGATAATTTGGAGTCCTGGTTGTTCCCCTTTTTGATCTACCTCCCTGCTAATGTCCTGGGGCAGCAGGGGGTGGGGGTGGACAATGGAATATGGCTCCTGTGTTTGGACTACTACCAGCCATGCGGGAGGCTGAGGAATAGCACCTGACTCCTCACTTTGGTTGGGCCCAGCCCCAGCCACTTCAGCCATCTGGGGAGTGAATCATTGGATGGAAGAGCTCTCTGTTTCTGTGTCTCTCTTTGTCTAACCCTGGTTTTTAAATGAAATAATTAGATCTTTTTTTAACGTGGAAAATATGAAGTCAATAATGTAATTTCTTACATCAGGAAGTGAAAATAAACAAAAATAGCAAAACTAATTAAAACTGCAAAGAAGGGATTAATAAAGGTTAGAGCAAACATTCGATGAAATGGGGAATGAGAAAGAGAAAAATTAGTGCCGTGGGGCCTACAGTCACCAGTTTCACACTTCTGAGAGAACTAGTGTGGTGTGGAAGGACCTCTTTGCACTGGGTCTGGTGTTTGAATTCATGGTTCCTACAGAGGAAAGCAGAGAAGGGAGGGGAGAAAAGAGTAAAGGTAACTTAGCCAGCAGTCAACAGAGAAACAAAAGCTGCTTGCTTCATTGTTAGCTATGAAGGCTGGCTGAGTGTTCAGTAAATAGAACACCAGTTGCAGTGTTGAAAGCATAGTAGGATGCTGCTTTGAGGATAATCCCAGACAGCCTGTTCTGACTCCCAGTTGGGACAACTGCCCCTTGAACTAGTTTTACATTCTCCTCTTATACAAATCTAGAGACTGCTGATGCCTTGCAATGTCAGGCACATTCAGCTTGGGTCAGTTGATTTCTTCTGGCTTACCCTAGGCAGCATATTCTCCTGCGAGGCTGCTGCATTGGAGTAGCCTTGCCCTCTTTCCTGCTTGCATTATCAGCATTCTCTGGGATGACTTTGCAGACAGTAGTTGCCTACTAAGAGCAGTTTCTCCTCTTTCTCATTATGCTCCTCTTCTTCCCTGCCCTCTGGCTTCTTGTAGCAGCTTTTCTGCATAACCTTGTCCAGCTCTATCTGGTTCTTTCCTCCATGAATCGGTGCTTTCCTGGGGAGTCCCCTTCAAGCTCCAGGATTGCCCTTGGAGGAGCTTGGTGGGTTTAGAATTACTCAGAAAATGAGCGGACCAGGAGCAGGCCAGGTGTACTTGAATTAATTAAGTTGAAACTGATCAGTGAGACCGTCTTTGGTGTTCAAGACACCAGGAGTTTGAAGACTTGTTCGGGGTGAAGGGCTTTTATGTTCACTGCAGTCAAGGGAGGTGGTGAATGAGATGATTCCTACACAATTGTCAAGTTAGGTTTGTGATGATAACAGCTGGTCATATAAGAACCCTTTCTTGCCCTCGGGTCTTTCCTCTTCACCAATATGACAAATAAACTAACAACTAATCATAATGACTCTTTATTTAGGTCTTTGAAAATCATCAATGAATGACAGAACTAAGCATAGGTGTCTTTAATTGCTTCTACTGTGGAAGTAATCTGTAAGGAACATTTTGATTTGAAACTGAATGTGACCATACATGTGTATATGTTCGTTAAACGTGACATAGAGCCAAATGATAGCTTCCTATTGCATATATCTTATTTTGTGCCTGTATGTCATAGTCAAGAGCATGGAATCAGCCAGCTGATTTCTGAAACTCTTGCCTGTCCAAGCTCCTTTTATTACCTAATATTTACTTGCCTTTAATTTTTCTTTTTTTTTAAAGATTTATTTTATTTTTATTACAAAGTCAGATATACTGAGAGGAGGAGAGATAGAGAGGAAGTGGAGCTGCCGGGATTAGAACCAGCAGCCATATGGGATCAAGGCGAGGACCTTAGCCACTAGGCCATGCTGCCGAGCCCATTGCCTTTAATTTTTCATATTACTAGCACTAACAGAAAGAATTAAAATGACTAATGATTTGATCTTAATTTACATGATACTTTTCTAGGAGCATTGTATGCATTCTCTTTACAACATCTGTCAATAGTAAGCATTAAAAATTACTTCTTAAGCTGTGGCTCCAAGCTAGCATCATCCTCCTTCCATTATAATTTTGTTATAGAAACCCACTATCACGCACTTATTGCCTTCAGGTGTAGAGACCCTGATATGACCACAGGTTTAAATTATGTATAGGTACAGCACCTATTTCCCCTACCAGTGATTTGGTTACATGAAGCTCATGTAATCCAACTTTTGACGAGAGGTTTGTTACATTTTTTGGAAAGTTGTCTGTCTTTTTAACACAATACATGAGGAACACCCAAGAAAGATGTGAGCCTGAGGAATAGCTTTTGGTAGAAAAGAAGAATGAGGTCAGGTTTTTTGATGACAATTGAGTCACTAAGTGAAATGCCCTTAAAGTGTCCTGCTTGACGACTTTATAGGAGATGTCAAACATGTTGCATGGCCATCGACCTAAAATGCCATGGTGTAAAACACGACCATTTCTTCAAGTCCAGTATTCTTTAGATTGACTGGATGTTGACTTATGTACATGGAACTCAATTGGATTTGGCTCCCAGGCACAAGTTTTGTTGAGATTTACTCCATAAATCTCTCATCTTCTGCATTTGTGGGCTTGCTGAGTCATGTGCAGCTGGCAGTGCAAGATGACATGCCTGAGCATGAAATTACACTTCAAGTTTTTGCTGTTGTCACGGGTCTTTGCTTATGTCATACCAGTCACGACAACCTGTGGACAGGCCTAACATCATTTAGCAGGTAAACAGCATCTGAAGAGTCACATGACAAAGGGCAGGGATGATCAGAAGGGTGAAAATTGGGAACCCCCCAAATGAGATAATTTTTCGTATTGTTTAAAGCCAGTGGAGGCTGGCTACAAGGTGGAATGCAATATGGAGGAATCCAAATAGAAGTAAGTATTTCAGATATGCCAGCCTGCAAGTAAGGACATTGCTACATGCAGTTTAACTCCAGAAGCTATGCTTTGAGTGGCATGTTGAGTAGATACAGGTTTGTCATTTCTAGGACAGTTGCCAGTGTTCTTCAGGACTGTATATTGAACCCAGTTTTATAGATCCCCTCTCCTTCTACTGATTTCTTAAATGTCAAGGAGCATTGCTCAACAGAGGGGAGGAAATAAGAAAGAGAAAGTAACAGTGATAGTAAAAGAAACATGCATACATACACTCTGTCTCTGAGAAGTGATATAATAAAGTGTATAAGCAGTGCTAAATTAATTATTCTGATACTACTGTTAGATCAGGAGGTTGATAAAACACTCCCTTTGGCTTTTGGAGCCAAATTGAGAAGAAAATTAAGTCAGTAGTGTAGAAATTGCAATATTCAGTTTACTTCTGGTGAAATCTGACTTGAAAATGACATCTTTGAAATGTTGCTCTACATCATGATCTCTTAGCCCTCGCATGTTCGGCTCACAGTTCCTGAGAATTCAAGGAGTGAGTGTCAAGCCTCTGTGACATTTCTTCCTAACTCATGTATGGAGGAGTTACCCATTTCCCACAGGGAGGTGCGACAGCCTCCCCTGAGTTTCTTTCCCTCATGGATGCTGAAGAGCCCTGGAAGAAAAACTCTGCTCTACAGTGAGAAAGTGAGAAAGTGCCCAATCTGGTGCAGAATTAAATGAACCGAAAATCCCTAAGTGCATCTTAAAAGAAATTTGAAATAAGTGGGGTTTGAAAAGCAATGGGGTGGTTTTAGCAAATCATATAGTAAAGATAATATTTTTACAATACTAAACACCACTGTCTCATGTAGCTTGAACTGTAGGTAGAGACTTTATTTTGAGCAGCAAGAGCACTCAGTTTGCCAGACACACGTGTTTGTGCATTCGCACAGACAAACTGATCAACACTGAAGACTTGCATTGGGAATGTCCAGCATTTCTAACTGCGGTCTCCATTCCCTCTCATCTTTCTCTGTCTCATGTCCCAGTGGGAACATCTGATCTGATCTCTCCATACTCATGTAATCTCTCCTTCCAGCCCAGTTTCTCATGTATTGGATTCTCACTTGCCCTGGTAGAACCAATGGCATGGAGGTAGGTTTAGACCTACTCAGCTCTTCCTTTTAACTTCTGTGAAATCTTTAACAAGTTCATTAATCAAGGCTTCAATTTTTTTTCTTGATCATTAGTGTGACTGCTCCATGAGCCTTGGGAAGTGAAGTGTATACAAATCACATGCCAAAGCCCTGCTGTGAACTGGGAGTTCATAACTCATAACTACACAGTGTTGATGCAGTGGTTTTCCCAAGGGCAGCTTGAAAAAGCCACCTACCTAAGGAACTGTATCCTGAAAAATAAAAAACAAGAAAAAAACACACATAAACTTGCTGACTGGCTCCACTATAAAGAAACAGTTTCAGTCTTTCTTGGGTCCTCAAAACTACTTAGCATTTTCCCCCAAGAACCTTTAAACATAGAATTGGATTGCTTTATCTTTCTAATAAAATATCCCCTTTGTAGAAGATTTACAAGTCACCAAACACTAAGATTTGAAAGAAAGTGCTATACTTGTCTTCTATTTTAGTCACTTTCACATCTGTGTCTCTGTACTTATCATCTGATCTAGCTATGATTTGTTTAGAATTACACACACACAGTCTTGTATCTGCCCTGCCTTCTTACAGACTGTGCAGCATTTCGTCTTATCAGCTCCATTTCCCATAGCAGTTGTGCAAGAGCCGGGCATATCCTTTAAGCTATCTGTATCGATGCCTATCTTACTCTTCCTGGTGTTATGATGAACAGCACAGCCTGATGAATTTATAAATATAGTAAAGAGCTAACATACTTTTTGAAATTATGAAGACCTGATGAGTCCAGGATGAAGAGTCCGGATGATTTGGTGTTTTGTTAAGAATTAATCCCTGCTTCTAAGAGAGTTCCTTGTTGCATCTTCACTTGGCTGATGAGGAAAAAGACACGAGTGCTGGGTCCACACATGACAGAAGAGATAGAAGGGCATATGATCATATCTAGCTGCCTTCGATGCCTGTCTAAGGGTACTGATCCCATTCAAGAGGAAAGAGTCTTGCTAACCTTAATTGTCTTTCCAAAGACACCCCCCCACTCAAATGCATCACCTTGCTTATTTGACCTCACTGTGTGAATTTTGTTTGAACTATTGGAATGGCTCTCGTCTTAACAAGTGACCCTGCTTCTTGATCTACAAGAAGATACTTGAAGGGAAGTGTGTGGTTCTGCTCCCTTGCTGTGCCCTTGTGTGTTCTTCTACCTCTTTATGTTCTGTTTCTGCTCCTGCAGCTCAGGTTGCCTTTTCCAGGAAATCGTTCGTCTGCCACCTCCTCTGTAGCACCTCCAGCTCTGGGCCTCCTTGGCACCCCTTTTTCTCCATTCACTGGCTGTTATAAACCACAGCTATTCTTAGCCTTCTATTGCTTGGCAGAGAGGAACCATGGTCTCCACATGCACATTCCTTCCTTGCTTTTTAGCCTCCCCATGCCTCGTTGAGGCTTCTGCCTTGTGATTCTGCAGAATCTGTCCGCACTGAGCTTTCCTGCGACAGCCCATGGCTTGCTTCCAGATGGTCATGTCTCACATTTCTGCCACAAACTTTTGACTTGCTCTAGTTCTCACTACTGGATTTTGCCGCTCTCTCACTGTTTCTCCTCAGGGTATTTTAAATGATGGATTTTTTTCTGCCATTTTCTTAGGGACGCAAAATATCTAACTCCAAATCCTTTCCTTGGTCGTTTCTTCCACCTCAAAACCTCCACCTCATTTAATTTTAAAGTTTTAACTCTTTTCTTCCACATACACCGTAGTCACACCAATTTGCCTTGCCCTGCAGTCACCTCAAAATTTTTGTGTACAAGAAATATACATTATTAACAGAAAAAAATAGAAGAGATTCTCTCATGGCATGAATGAACCTTGACGATGTGATATGGAGATAAACATGAGACTAAAGTAATACCTACTGTCTGATTCCATGTACATCAGCTACCTGAAGTGGTCAAATTCGTAGACGGAAGGAGAGGGAAATGGGGAGCTACTGCTTAGTGGAATTTAGTGTGGAGTGATGAAAGGAGTTCTGGAAATGGGTGATGGCAATGGTTATACACTTGTGCAAGCATACTTTGTGCCACTGAGCTATATAACGTGAAAGATGGTTAACTAGGCAAAATATCTCAAGCGTATTTTACCCACCACCTCTCTCTCTCTCTCTACACACACACACACACACACACACACACACACACACACACACACACTTTTCTCTCCTGTTAAGGTCTGTTGTCTCAACCCATATCAGTCTCCGTTGTAAGCGACCTATTGGCTGTTCTGTTCAGTCTCAGTGTGGTAGGAAGCTGTGTGCTTGGATTCCCGTTTGGACATCATTACATCACTCTAGCACCAACCTGTCTTTTCTTACGGCCGTATCTACTTCCCTTTGCCTGAGTTTGAGTATAACTCTCTTCTTTTTTCTCTCTGTTACTCTTTAAAATAAATCAATCTAGAATCAACAGAACGAGAGAGAGAAAGAGAGAGAGAGAGAGAGAGAAAGCAGACAGGCCAAACCATTGGTCATTAGGGACACAAATGAAAACCACAACAGGATAACATTTCATATTAATTTTGATGACCATAGTAAAAAAATAGAAGTAGGAAGTGGCAAGTGTTTGGTAAGGATGTGGAAAAATAGGAAACTGTTTATTCCTGAGGTACATGGAAAATGATGGAGCTAGCTACTTGGGCAAAACAATTCAGCAGTCTCTCAAGTTATGTATCCTACAATGCAATAATCCTACTCCTAGCTCTAGATCAAACAGAATTTGGGGATTTATACAAGAATGTTGATAATAACACAATTCGTAATACCCTAAAAATGTGAGTGATGCTGATACTCAGCTCATTAGCAAATGCTTGAGCAAACTAGCTGATCTCCACAGTGTGGTATTTCACATTGAGAATAAATAAAGTAGTGATGCATGTTATAATGTAGGTGTGCCTTGAGGATACTATGAGGACTGATAGCTATACCAAAAATTCCACATATTGTATGAATATTAAAAATACCCATTTATCTGAAATGGCTAGGGTGAACAAATCTCTGGAGACAGGAAATAGATGAGTCGTTGCCTAGGGTGATAGAGTGTGAATAAAGAGTCACGCAAAGTGGGCACGTGGATTATTTTTGGAGTAATGGATATGTTCTAAAATTAGGCTGTGCTCATGGACACACATCTTGTAGTTTCATAAAAATGATGTAAGAGTTTCTCTAGAATAAGTGGACTTTTGGCAGATAAAGTATACCTTACTATAGACATAAAAAGATATGCTTCATTATTTGGTAGTTTTATTTAAGTGCGGAAAGGATTTAAAAATGTATTTCTAGTGAAATACAAGCATGTAAAGATGGTTCTGTTAGCAAGCCATCATCTTTGTGCACGCATGCACAGACATTCACACAACAGGTGACCAACAAGCTGCACAGCACAGCTGAAACAAGGATGGCTTCTAACTGGGAATGTTAGAGGTGCTTTTACTTTCTCCTCTTAACTCAGTTTTAAATTTTACTATAAATCTAGAGATAATATCCTCCATTTACCATATCACAGCAGGAGTGAATGCTCTCAGTAGAAGGTAAAATTATGTAATTATGTGAGGGACTGGAGCAGGAGTTAAAATTATGTGAGGGGCTGGAGCAGTGGTGTAGCTGGACAATCTTCCACCTGCAGTGCCAGCATCCTATATGGGCATGAGTTCATGTCCCAGTTGCTCCACTGCTGATCCAGCTCCATACTAATGTGCCTAGGAAAACAGCAGAAGATGGACGAAATGCTTGGGTCCTTGTACCCATGTGGGAGACCCAGAAGAAGCTCCTGGCTCCTGGCTGCTGGCTTCAGATTGGCTCAGCTCCAGCCATTGTGGCCATTTGGGAGCAAATCAGCAGATGGAGGGTCTCTCTCTCTCTCTCTCTCTCTCTCTCTCTCTCTCTCTCTCTTTGTCTTTCTCTCAGTTTGCCTTTCAAATAAAAAACAAAATAAGTATTTTCAACAAAATATGTGAATCCCTCATCCCTCCAGGTGTCTGCTTACAGTGGAAACATTTGCAGAGGGCTTCCTTCCTTGATATCTCCTGTGGGAGATTCCTAATCTCTGTGGGGTCAGGAAGCCACCCAACTCTCCATCCTGTGTGTTAGAGGATCATGCTCCTGTGAGTGTTTGGGAGTGCTTGCCTCTGCTCAGATTCCATGGGCTCCACAAAGGTAGACAATGGAACATAGGAAGTGCTACATTAACACTGTTTTGTGGTAGAAATGGGATAATTTATGATTTACATCTCACTTTATGTGTGTGTCCGTTTCTTTTGGTAGACCATGGGCATAACCAGTCTTTTTAGCCCCTCTCCCACATTTTAGTAGTGATGTGTAGGTGTAGTATTTCTGTACCTCAGAAAATGACACCCCAAACATAGCGCTTGAGTGTGAAGTAGTGAGAACTAAAGCAACAGCCTCAAGTTGTCACTGAGCTTTCTCCTTGCCCTCATGGGGCTCATCTTTCCCAAAGCATCTTTCTCTCCTGAAGCAGAAGGAGGGGCTCCTCTGAAGTTCCTTTATCAGATTCAAGATGTGTCACTAGAAAGAAAACAATGTTCTTGGGTCTGCTCCTGGACAGTTCATGGAGGGGAGACTAGAGCATCTCGCCCAGCAGGGTTTTCCACTGTTCCCTAAGTTAACATGGCAGGATATCCTGTATTAGTCACTCATTTCCTTCCCTCCTGCTCCCAAGGGTGTGTGTACTTAGCTCTAGAGGCCCCAGGACACATTTTCTTCCTTTCACCCTACAGAAACCTCAAGTCCCTACTTCTTTCTGAAGCTCAGAATGCTATTTAAGTTTCACTGTTTCAACACTCCAGTTTGTGTTATAGTTCTCGTAGTTCGTGTGACTGCCACCAGTTTACACATCAGTAAGTTTGTATGCCTCGTTCTTACTAATCTGTTGTTGGCTTGTTTTATAGATTCAAATGATTAAATCCTCAGGAGGTTGAAAGAGAAAGTTCTTTTACCGCTGTACAGGCATAGTAATTTTTATTGAAGAAATAAATGAAAAAGTAGCGGAAGAGAGGGCAGTTTGGTACCTTTGAGTCCAGACTGAGGTTACATATTATTCTACTCCATTGAGAACCTGCACATCATGCCCCCCCAACACACATACAATCGTCATAATTGACCCATTGTGATGTGTTGTTTACATATTGCATTCCATTTGTACCAGGGGAACGCGGATGACAGCAACACTGACCTTTGTACACCTCGAGACGCCACAATAGGAAATGTGTTCTACATTTCATTCTTGCTTACAGTTTACTTTTGCTGATACCCACAGCAACTATTTTCAAATTTTATAGTAACACGTGGCTTTGTCCTTTAGGATTTAAAGTTGCCTGATAGAAATGCTCAAAAAGGCCTGCTCCACCTCTGATTTTTTCCCCTGTCCTTTTGCATTATTTACTGTTTTGTTTTCCAACATCCTACAACTGTGAGACTCTATTTCAGCATGCTTGCAATTAACTTTCTATTACCCAAGATGGGTGCCTGGGGGTAAGGTAGTTCATGAAAGAAGCAAAGAACAGCTACTTAGCAAACTATTATATAGGGCCCATGATGTTTTGGAGAATTCTTAGAGCAAGAGAAATCTTGCTGATCATCAAGATTAAAGTTGTTATTTTAGGTGAGATGTTGGCCAAGTTCACATTGGAGGAAAGTCCAAAAAGTCTTCATGGTGAAGACATCATTTGCAAGTTACCGTGAAAGGATAAGACAAATGGAAAAGGCCTTGCCTGATGATTGGAGAATAAGGAAGGCTGCACATTGAGAGGAACAAGGAAAACCAGGGAGGCTCAGACTGTGTGTGTTGGTGCAGTAGAGAAATCAACCCCCAAATCAGCATGGGACAGCCCAAATTTGTAGTTCATGTGGGACCTTTAGTTGCTTGAGGAACTTTCAGCTCTAGAAAAGGCCATTTACATTATTTACAAGTACAGGACAAGTCACTCTGGCAGGTTCCAGCTGTCAGAGCCCAGGAAGCATTGAGTGAATGGTGTTGGGAATGTATATGCACAAATGAGGGAATCTCAACATATTTGTGGAAATGGTATTATAAAATAATTGTTGTGCATCAATGTTTTGAAATTCATGTATAGATTTTTTCATAGTATACAGTTTCTGTGTACATCTTTAATTCTGTTTGTACGCATTGATTAAAAAATTATTGCACCAAAATGATTTTACCTTTTTAGATTCCCTCAGGGGTGTGTGTGTGTGTGTGTGTGTGTGTGTGTGTGTGTGTGCATGCTCACACAGGTACATAGATAGGAGAACACAGATAAAGGAGAGAAGTTACACTATTTTGAGTGAAACAACAGTAATTCTAAAGGTCATCCATGTTTTCCACTGCTATGGACGTTTTACAAAAAGTACACGTCTAGGATCCAGACACTGTGTTACTTTTTACACAGCCTATAGATAATTTTGGCCCACTTTGCAGAGCCTCCCAACATTAGCTCCAGCTCCAGAATATCAAAGCATGCGGTGACCAAGTTCTAGATATTTTGGTGATTCATGTGTTTTACGGGGAGTCTAACAGATATTTACAGGCAGCTGTGAATAAAGGGAAATTTGAAGATAGGGTTGAGATGAGAGCCCAAGGATCTGTTAGGTGTTGCTTACCCAGTGATCTGCTGATTAACATGTGCAAATGCTCTGCTTAGAGTTTTTGTATTTTAAGTCAGAGCATAGCAGGGGACAATCAAATGGATAGGTGCTTGGGTGACATCATACCCATACATTTTAAGTGGCAACAGGTTCACAGTTTTGAAGGTCAATGTAAACCATGTGAATTTTGACTGATTCAATTACCAGCTGTTAATTATATTGCCAGTTATAAATTATAAACTGTAATTCTGATTAACACAGCAGTTAATTAATTGACATATTTAGGTACATTACAGCTGCTGGATCTGGCATTCACAATTCCAAACTCACTCAAGGAAAATATATCTGTCGGCTATGCCATCAGCTGAAAAAGTGGCTGAATCCTAGCTGTTCTGTTTCCAAACAGCCTGCAAAAGCATTAGAAATAGAAAGAACACTTTGGATTATTGTTCTCGTGCTAAAAATAGCTTAGCTGCTATTCAGTTGAGGCAACTTACATATTGAAAACCTGTATTTTAATATCCAACATTGCTCTCAAAATCAGGAAAATGTACAATTAACTTGATAGCTGATGCTCTAATCAGCGCTCGAGTAGAGATTGCTTGCTGTTTTAAATCACAATCTGAATGCTACTTTAAAATTTACTCTCAGTGGCCTCCAATAGGTTTGGCTGGACCACAGCTCTGTGTCATAACTTCTTTGAGCTCATTTGAATATGAATAGTGTCAAATATTGTGTTTGACAGCACCAAAGCTCCCAGCTGAGGGAATACCCCTGCTTTGTTAAGCTAAAGCTCTTCCTTTTTGAGTTGATTAATGATGCTTGTTTATTTATCAACTCTTCAACCTAAAATAAAGACATTTTTGCAATAAAAATGGACTGTTCACAAGTCTTGTTGGTGTCATGGACATTTTACTTTCTCTCTGTGAAACCTGAACCTTTGGTCTGCATCCACAATACACACGCTTCAGCACTGAAGGGAACAGTTAGGTACGTCTCTGCACATTTACCAGGAGTGTATAGTAGAGAACCTGAAAGAAGCATCATGCTACCCAACAACATGTATGCATGAGAGTGTCTGAATTTCAGAAGCAATGGATTTCTACATGAACAAACTACATGAATATACCACTTTTTAATACCATGTCTGAGGCAACAATATAGTTTCTGAATTATATAAATGAGCAAAAGTTAAAGTTTAATGAGTAAAGTGTTCTAGAATGCTGACAACCAGATTTTATGGAAACAGTCAGTTTGAGGTTGACTGTGTACATTGGATTGGGGGCCATGATTGTTTTAGCATCAGAATCAGGAATGGGCAGCTCACCGTTCTCGGGGTGTCATTAGACACTTGTGCTACAATGAGTTCCGTCTGCAAACCTGTGATGCCAGAGACATGACCTTGTCTGCCTCCTGGCATGTCAAATGTTGACATGAGATGAATTGTTTGTGTTGAGTCTGCTTGAAGTAGTTTTCAGCCAGGCTGCATTGGCACCACAGTCCCAGGAGTGGGAGACTGTTTTCACCCAGAGAAAACTCTTCCCAAGGCAGAGCCCAGGAGGAACTGCTCTTCTACCTGTGTTTCTATATATATGAAGGCTTTCTAAACATCGATTCTTGATTTTAGGAAACATTTTCCTGATTTTGATTTAGTTGAAAGGTTCCAATCAAAATAGAGTCCACAGACTGTGTGTATGAGTGATACTAAAAATTGATTACATGCACAAATTACTTAGGAGTTTTTAAAAGGGTTCCAATTCTGGATCTTACCTCGGGCAACTCTGACTCACTGTAGCTGAGGTATGTCCTGGAACTGGATGAAGAAATGATGCTGGACAAAGAAAGAAGAAAATGAGATTACCTGCCAGAGCTGTCATAACCACAGATAAGGAATCTGCACCCTGGGGAATCTTGGATCTTCAGATGGTAATGAGAGTCATCAGGTGTAGAGTTTGTGAAACATCTTAGGTAATTTTGGGGAAAATGATGGAGAAGAAAAAATCAGATACAGAGCGTGATCACTCTGATACGTAGACTGAGCCGGGGAATACCAGCCAGCACTTGAAACCAGAGAAGAGCACTAGATGTGGAGAAACTCTGGAGGAGTGCCGGCTCAGACACTGAGCTGTGTCTCAGCAAGAACGTGCTCTCAGCCCTACTGCACCTGCCCAAATACCCCTGGGAGGCAACCAAGTGCACTTTGGAGGTCATTGTGACTTTACTGGTGCTAGTCTGAGGATGGAAACGACCCAGGTGTTCTCATGAGGGTTGGGGACTTCTGTGTTCAGAAATGTGTTTGAGAAGAAGTTTTAAAGAACTTGCAATTGAGAGCCACTAGAAATATTGAATAACCTATAACACACATAATTCAAATGTATCCTTCAATTCACAGGAAAAGTAGGGTCTCCTAGAAACCACAGAAAAGGGTGGAGATTCACAGAGGAAAAGGAAGACAAATAATTGAAAGCTACACCTGGTGTTTTAAAGGTTTATTGTCGTTTGCCCTTGTTGTCAGTGGCTAGGCAGAGAGAAACAACTGGGGAAATAAGGAATTCTACAAGCAGACGCTGAAAATTGAATAATCATGAAGCTGACATGCTCGAAGGACTATATAGTTAAAAGAACATTTTAACCATTTTAACCCTCTTTAAAGGCGATGTAGTGAAAAAGTGTTCTAGAAAAGAAAATTTGCAACCCTCAAAAGGACAGAGCCCTGTCTGTTTTGTCAAGGCTTCAGGTAACCAAGAAGATATCTTCACTGAAAGCCTGTCCTGTATGTCTATATTAACAGTGGTTTGAGGTGTAACTATATTGCAGAAAGTTTTTCAGCAAAAATGCTCCAGTGTTATCAATAAACATGACATATCAACCCTTTTGGAGAAACATTCCAGCAGCCTAATGACACAGGGCTTTTATTCACTTCCTAGGCAGATGCTTATGCAGCGTTTATCCTGAACAGATAATGTCCTAAGTCCTGTGAATGCAACTGTGGCTGAAGAGACAGAAACCTTTGCAGCCCTGACTCTGACTTTATAGCAGCAGAGAAAGGAATGGAACAAACAATAAATGTATGTGTCATACAGAAATATGATCAGTATAAAGGTTGAAAGGGTGCATGGAGTAAAGGTTGCATTGCCAGGAAAGACTCATCGAAAAGGTGCATTTTCACCAAGACTTACTAGTTACAGAAATCAGCCAGAGGTGCGAGTACTGGAGGGAGAGTTCCAGGCAGGAAAAACAGCGAATGCAAAGGACCTACAGTCAGAGGGTGACTGGATCATCCGGGCAGTAATGAAACGGGTAATTGTGGCAAAAACTTTTAGCAAAGGTGACAGAAGCAGGTCACGAGATCAGCGAGGTGGGGATTGAGTCAGAGTATGTTGACTTCGTTTTTATTTTTTCTTAACAAGGGGTCATTTTACAGGTTTAAGCAGAAGAAATGATGTCACGTTAGCTGATGATACATCACTCTCACTGTTGTATTGAGAACAGGGTGACAGAAGAAGAAAGGTTCAAGAAGTCAGGTGAGATGGTTACTATAGTGAGGAAGGAGTGAGAAGCTGGACTTGACCAAAAGCAATAGCAAGTGGGAGAAGTGCTGAAACCAAGGTCCTTTTAGGTAGACTAAAGTCGAATGTGGCAGAAGAAATGTGTGAAAAATGTCCCCAGGGATTTTGACTTGAAAAACTGTAAGAAACGGATGTTATTGTGTGAATTTGGTAAGACTGCAAATGGATGGATTTCTGTAAAGGGTAATATCAACAATTCAGTTTCTATGTGCTTGATATAACATTTTAAAGGAAATAAAACTTCAGAGTTCTGTGCATGTGGGTGCAGTGCAAGAATCTACACCAAAGGAAGTCAGAGCAGATAGAAAAGAGACCAGGATTTTTTGGTTGAGTGATGGATGATGAGTGACGCACTCTTGGCCTCTAAAAAGACAAGTAAAATTTAGAAGAAGCAGTGAACAAGAAGTGCCAGTTATGCAGGAATAAAAGCAGGAGAGTGTGTTTGTTCACGAACGGCAGAGACTAGGATTGTTGCCTATTGAGTGAGCTTGTCATGGTTTCCCAGATGCTGGAAAAAGACCGGAGCCTCATGGATCAAGGTCAAAGCACAGTTTATTACTCACAGCTATCTCTAACTACGTCATTGGAGGGATCCAGTGAGACTTGAGAGCTCAAAGTCTTTCGTTTAGGAAGCAAAAATAAAATACTATTACTTTCCTACCTAACAATTAACACTTGCTTGAGTAGGTATATTAAAATCTACCTTGCAGTTTAACTTTGGATATGTAGGATTTGATGACAGTGTTTTAGAGAATGGGACTACTTTTTCCCATTCTGTTCTGAGATGGACATACACATTTTCCAACGAAAATGAAAAATTCAGTTAAAGCAATGAAAGTATTTTCAGTTCTGTGATTTGTACTAGTGTTAATATTATAATCTGTCTTACAGTAATAAGTAAAAAAAATCTGGATGTTACCAGAAATAGACATGATCTCAGAAATGAATTGTCTTGCTGTCTAAAAATAGCACATCTTCTTAGACATTGAAAGTACTTTGAAATGTGTGACATCATTAATCCACATGACTTATGATGAGGAAATTTGTTGAAAACTCCTAATACACACACACACACACACACACACACACACACACACTTACACATATATTCATTCCAAGGGCAGAGTACAAATGGGTAGCAGGAATCTTATTTTAAAATGGATTTGTTTATTTTTTATTTTCTGGTAAAAGTTTTTACTAGCTAAGCCTTAGTTTCCTTTGTTTTTGCCTTGCTCTCTTGAAAGGATACAGAGAGAAATGATTTCATGTTAGACTCAGTTCGGCAATCTACCAGTAAAAACTTGACAATCCTTGAGAAGGCTCATCACCATTGAAGAACATGTAATCCTTAGACCCCGCTTAGCTCCGGACTCCGCCGGTTCATTCCTCCACTCCCGTCTCTTCCCTCCCCTGCCTCAACTCACCTTCTCTTTCTTTCTTTCTCTTTTCTGCTCAGTCTTCCAAGTAAATTAAAACAAGCACAAAAGCACATAAAAATAATAAAATTAAGGTGAATCTCCAATAATTCTCCACTTTGTGAGCACATTCCCTGAGTCCATTTATACAGTATTTGAGTATAATTGGAACATCTGTTTCCATGAGAGTATGAGACTGCTGGCTCTCTATATATCCCATTTAGACCACACTGTGTGTGAGTTCTGGTGTTAATGTGCTCATCACAGATAGAGATTCTACCCAGAACCAATTCACAGGTCAAGGGGCTCATCTAATCCCCTATGCTGTTGGTATTGGTGGAACATTCTAACCTTCACTTCTGTTGCTGTTGACTGCATGATCTGATTCTAGATATAGAAGATATTTAGGACATAGTATCAACAAAACACAGTGACTGAACCAGTGTTGAAGGTTAGGATGAGAATATCCCAGAGACAGCAATGGAAAGACCAAGTGCTAAAGGTTGGTTAGGGAGGGAAGGGGAGGATGCTTTGCTTCAGTTCTTTGGTACTTGATCTGGAAGTATAAGCACCCTCTTCCTAAACACAGCTGCAGCCTGGCACCAGTGTAACAATTAAAGGCATTTGTAGAGGAGACAGTGAAAATCTTCCTTACGTGAGGAGGTCAATTTGAATATAAAGGCATAATTTATAGGACAGGTGGCACGTAAGCATGGAAACACTAGAAGTGGCCCAGGTGAGCCCCACCTAGCAGGTGAGGATAGGTAGAATGGCTGGAGTTGTTTTTGATTTTATTACTGCTGTGCCTATTGTTTTAAAAAGTTGTCTCAAGTTTTACTTTGGAATTGTAGAGCATATAACAGAAAAAAAGGTTTATGAAAAAAAATCTAGTGACCTGATACTTCACTTGTATCTAAGCTGCATTTGGATATACAGTAAAACAAGAAACTTTGGACAAAGAGTGAAACCTTCTTTACATAGTTTGGAGAATTCTACACAAACTGCGAGAGAAATTTAAATCAATTTGTGGAAAATGGAATGGAAATCAAGTCTGTTTTGCTGGAAAAGTTTTTCAAAACCCATGCATCACTTTTCCATAGCAGTCATATTTCATGAGCCTTCTGAAGACCCCATGTGAATAGATTTCAAAATAATTACACCAAATAAATGTGTTAGAATTCCATTTGCAGAGTAGTTTTTGAAGTACCCTTGCATTAGTTTGGATTTCTTAGAAATTCAAGAACATCTTTGGAACAGAGAACGTATTTCCCTTGATTTAGGTCTGTATTTAGTATGGAACATTGGGACTGGAATCTGGTTGAGGCAGGAACATTTTCAGGGCTTTTGGAGAGAACTTCCTTCATAGGGCGTTAGTCCTGCGGTGGCATAAGGGAATAGAAGGTAGACTTTTCCAAAGCAGGTTGCCAGTACAGCATGGTGATACAGGTTGCCAGTACTACTTTAAGTTTAGCACTTTGGTTTAAGGGAAATTTGTGATCCTGTTTTACACAAGATGTTGCTGGGTTTCAGAATGATGAGGTGTGTCAGCTCAGTGATTCTGGCTCCCCCTCCTCTACCACATCCTATAAAACCCCAGCACCTACTCTTTCTTGCAGGGTTTATATAGCCAAAGCCATCTTCCTTGCATTTTCTTGGTTTTCATTGGCTTAAGTTGACTTCTTCCAGTTTATGTTGATATTGTTATTTATTTGTCCTTTCCAATGTAGACCAGTGCAATCAATTTGCTTTATTTGAATCCAGAAAAAAATGTCTGTGATGCATTTTCATACTTGGAAAGAAAAATCTATTTTCAAATGAATTTTTATCCTGTGCCAATATTCTTGGTCCCTCTGTGAGATGGGGAGATTTCAATATGTTTTCAACAGTCCTTATCGATGTCACACAGGTGACTAGTTCACCTACTGCATGTAATATTCAAATGGATGAATAAAAATTGCAGATTGTGAGTCTTTGGCCTGTTGAAATGATGTAGTAAGAATAGACAATATTAATAAGCTTCAACTTCATTTGCACACCAACTCCCTCCCTTGCCAGTTCTGATTTATTGAGATGCCTTTAAATACATGAGGTAGGGTTTCCAAAAATTCATGGAAAGTGGATAATGTTCATTTTCTGTGAACTTTTTGAGCTTCTCTGGAATTCTTTGCCATGGTTTGGGTGTCTCCCCCTAAAATTCTCTATGTGTTGTAAACTTAGTCCGTAAGTTCATACGGTAATGCTGTTTGGAGGTGGGGCTCTTGAAAGATGATTAAGATTGGATAAGATCGGACCTGGCACAATAGCGTAGTGGTTAAAGTCCTTGCCTTGCACGCCCGGGATCCCAAATGGGCTCCGGTTCTAATTCCGGCGGCCCTGCTTCCCATCCAGCTCCCTGCTTGTGGCCTGGGAAAGCAGTTGAGGATGGCCCAAAGCCTTGGGACTCTGCACCTGCGTGGGAGACCTGGAAGAAGCTCCTGGCTCCTGGCTCCTGGCTTCTGATTGGCTCAGCTCCAGCCGTTGCAGTCACTTGGGGAGTGAACCATCGGATGGAAGATCTTCCTCTCTGTCTCTCCAACTGTCTGTGTATCCGCCTTTCCAATAAAAATAAATAAATCGTAAAAAAAAAAAAAAAGATTGGATAAGGTCATAAGGGTAGGGCTCCCAAGGTGGCGCTCATTGAGAAATGGGAGAGAGAGCTGAGCTAGTGTGCTTGCTGTCTTGCACTCGCTCACCCTTCCTGTTTGCATGCAGCACAAGGTCCTTGAGAAATGCTTGTGCCATGCCTCTGTGCTTTTCAGCCTCTTGGAGCTCATGCACCGCGTAAAGTTTTTTGTGAATTACCTAATGTTAGGTATTTTGTTATAGCAACAGACTACAGATCATGACATGCTTGTTTTACACTGACTGTTTGGTTTTACTTTTTAGGATTCCAAGAAGTAGAAGAGGCAGTCAGTTAAAATATAGAAGAGAATTTTAGGGTCACCAAGATGTGAGTAAAAAGGGTGGGGTTTTAGCACACTTTGATGGAGAACAGGAGATTTGAGGCCAAGTGTTCTTTGATTTGGGCAGCTGGCATAGTCCCGTCTGTAGCTACTTTTTAGGGAAGGAAAGAAGGCCACATCAATAAGGTGGATGGGGGACATGCTGAAAGGCTCATTGGTAAAGTTTATCACTCATTGTCTTAAGGGTTGGACTATCTCAGCTAGGGGCTTTCCAGAACAACAAGAATTGCACTAGGCTATCTGTGCCCTGTTTCATTGGGCTTGGAGTGCAGGCTTCAGTGGCTTAGCAGGTTCTAACCCTAACATTGACTCAGCCAATTATAATTGTCCTCATGCCAGGGTCTTGACCGTGTGTCTTCATAGTGGTCTCAGACAAGGTGTTCAGGCTCAGGACAGTGAGGACTCTCCACAATGGCCAGCAGGAAGCCAATCTTGCATATACTTGATTTCAAAGCTCCTTCTGTTAATTACTATAATTTATTATTTATTATTTATTATTTATTTTTTGTTTTGCCCATTAGGTTGTAAGGTACTTATTGACACTAATTATATCTTCTTTGTCCGTGGGCCCCTAGCACCTAGCACAGTCATTTGTAGTAGATACGTAGTGAATAGTGGAAGTAAGAAGGAGGGGGGCGGAGAGAAGAAAGCAGAGAGGGGGTGAATCATGCTTTGTCATTGTACATTGCTACACAGATCCAGCAAATGCAGACTGAAATACCACGCAATTCTGTTGTGTGAGGAAAGAAGGCTATAAAGTTGGATATTCATTTGTAGGTTATTAAACAGAATGGATTAGACTATCCTAAATAAGTCTTGTCAATAAAAGTACCAAGATTTGCCCTTCCTAACCTTATGGTTGGGAATGCCTGCAAAGAAAGTAACTACCACTTAGGCCTTATATAAGCATCTCAGAATAAGTTTTCATCTTCCTTGGCCTGAGAACAACTTACCTGCAAGGTCTGGTGTCATAAACTTGCTGAACCAGATGCAGATGCAGGTGTCCTGTGGTTTTCACAGCTGCCGTTAAAATGTTAAATTTGGTTTAGAGATTGCATTTCTTTCTCTGGGATACTCAGTTTCTTCTTCATTTCCTGTATAGAGGGCTTTTTTCAATTACTTAATTGCAGAATAATGTGCAATATTTCCACTTTCAAATATGTATTTTTGTCATTTTAATGTGATAAATGCCGAGAGATACACACAAGCAGAGAGAAGCTTTGTTGTTTATGTATCTTTCTGCAGTTCAGCTGAAGTGCTTTAATTTACACCTAAAGATGAGCTAAGTTGTATATTCTCAGGAGATTTTGAAAGGACAATCGTGCATATATAAATGCTTGGTTCAATAGGGCATTCAAATTCACAAATGTCTGCTCTCCACCCCAGCATTCAGGACTTGTAGCACTGCAGTAACAAGCAGTCCCCACCTCTTCCTACGTCACTCTTAGAACAGCATCTTGGTTCCCAACCACTGGGTCTATGCCAGAGATGACATCTCACCCAAGGACTCTGGCTTTTTAGCTGCACATGAAGCAAAGTTTTGGAGCACATGAAAACATGCATTTTGGTAAGCTTCAGTGTGTTCTAATGATTGATTTGACAGATCAGCAGAGACAGAACATGTTTGCCTTTGGAGAGGGACTTTGATTTCATTAGATTATCAAAGGACTTTATGATCCCTAACAAGTCCCAGAAGAACAAATGGCTTTTTTGGTTCAAATGATTTTTGTAACATTCCTTTTAAGAAAGATTCTTTTTAAAAAGACAGTTCATACTTCAGTATTTCTTTGGGTTCATCCTCAATTCTTCAAAGCACTTTGTAGCACGGGAGAGAAGAAGGGAGTGGGAGAGAGTATGGAGTATTGTATCTTATCTAATGATTTTAATGAATCACCACAGTTCATGTCAACAATAATAAAATGAAATAAGTCATGTTTATACAGTATAATCCAGACAGTCCCAGTTCTCAGTGATCTGGAGGATTCCTGTGAGGAGACCATTAGGCTTTCCCCCTCAGTGCTTGAGCTAACTTCATTGAATCCCAGGGCTGCAAATTCTGTAGCAATCTCTGCAGTTCTCATCAAAAATGCTAGGAAAATTCCCTTGTGCAAACAGTGGTTCCAGATAAAGATGAACTTGGTAAAGAAGAAACCCAAAGGTCTCATCAAGCATTCTTGGTTATGGCCCACACACCTCTGGAAGTCTGATCCAGGATCCTAGGTGCCCAAAGAAAATAGTTCTGCATAAGGTGTCTCTGGCATTCTTCCCTGGTGAGGATTTGTGGTTGGGCTGCTGAGAGCACTAGGGTCTTGGTAGGGAGTATGGAGCACCAGAAAATTGATAACTTTATCTTGGAACTTTCCAAATATCTGGCGGTACCCTATTTCAGGGTTCGTTTTGTGCCTTATCCAGAAATCACATATTTTCCATGTCCCCAGGGCTTTTGTGATCCCTGCTGAAAAATGAGTGTGAGCCATTATTGGTGCATATATATTCCAAGGGTATAGAAATGTATACATAACTATATTCTACAACTGCTTGAATGGCTTCAAGTCTCAACCTTCCCTTAAGGCGTGAAGTCAAGTTACATCAGTATAACCAGAATGAACTCTGTGGATCTAGAATATGAACCAGAACTGCTAAATCTGGGGTATTTTGGAGTGTGGAGTGTCACTCTGCTTCTCTGCATGAGGACCTCCCTCTGAACAGGTGATTTTGTGTGTTCTGAATGCAGGATCCTGTGGGTTGCATCTCTGCCTGACAGCTGCTATTTCTGCGAGCTCTGACCTTTCAGCCAATACCTCTGTTGCTTTTTCCAATGCAAACTGTCTAGATGTGCTGATATGGCTGCTTGCGCCAAAGCTGAGAAATCAGTGTCAGGAGACAGCCTGTCTCTTTCTATGTGTGCTGATCCAATTAAGCTACCCACCCAGTGCAAGGTTCCTACACCAATTATGTGGGGTGGGGCATGCTCCTCCCTGGGCCATGATTCCCACATAATCTTCCCTCATTCCTGCTATTTTCTCAAGTCCAGCTTCTTCCTGGATCCTGCTTTTCCTAACATCCACTGCTCCATTTGACTCTATTCCACCACACTTCTCTCCTGCAAGTCTCCATCTAGGAGCTTTACCTACGAATAAGTGTAAAGGAGGCAATGCTGTCCACTTCCTGGTATGCTGATGGAGGCTGTTGGTGTGTTAGGTTGTTTAGCACTCAAATTACCTAAAGGCTCTTCCTTCTTGCTATGTAGGATAGCAACCAGAACAGAAAGAGATTGGATTATGGGTTCTCAGCTACATCACAAGAAATGGGGTTTCTGCTATGCCATTGCCATGACTTCTGGTTCTGACATCCATAACTGTCAGAGCCTCTATCAGCTCTTCATTTCAGGGCTTCTGCTATAGCCCCTTCCCTCACTCTAGGACCTCCCTCAGTTACACTGCATTTGGAAGCACTAGCCCAGGTAGATGTTAAGACGACCCTAGGGAGCCACCCTTTTGCCTTGTTCTCCATGATTCTGTGCTTTGTAAAGATACCTGTGGTGGCAGTGACCATCTGGAACCTCTGTTTAGGTGCCTTTTCAAGATTCAGGCTGCATGATTCTTTTCTCCAGGAAGTCATCCTTGATTATTTTACCTGAGTACAGTTTCTTTCTGAGACGTAAATCTCTTTATGTTTTGTCTAGCACCTAGTCCTGACTCCTATTCAATTATGGCTACCTTTTCCAGATGGCCAGCCCCTGAGAGCCTATACCACATCTCCTTCATCTTTGTCTTAAAGACATTGCCTAGCACATGGGAAATACTCGATAAATGTTTGTCAGATGCCTGAATAAGTGTTTGCATAAGCAGATGTTCCTTGTGTACTCTGAAATCTGGCAAAGAGAGGGACTTTGCTAACACAACTGCAGAGCTGTGTTTGATTCTCTGAACAGTGCTGGCTGTTCATTTGGTGTCTGTTGTTACTGCCTTAGGATCCTGTTAGCTACCAGCAGGCATCCTATCAGGGCTTCCTGACTGGCTGTTGGATTGGCTTCACTCTTCCCAGCCATTTGCTACTTATGTATTTGATGTCACTTGTTTACCTTGAGCTTTCAGACTGAAAGCCAGGAACTATTCCTCCATGTGGAGGTCATGTTCCATAGAGACTTGAGTGCCCACTAACAGGAGTTATGCAAATGTTTGGTGCTTTCCTGGTCTGAAAGTATCTTCTTGATAATGGCTTGACATTCAGACTCTGAGGGGCTCTTTATCTCACACAGACATCATCTTCTTGGATTGTACTTTTCTCTTGTCAGGGACATATCACTCTAAATGTCACCACTTTTCAAGGTCCCCTGAAGAAGACCACTTATGTAGAAGGCATTTTTTCTATAGCAGCTGTGGTGTTTATAAGGACTGGGGAGTCAGTGGTGCAGTATTTTTTAATTAATGCATCTGAAGAATAGCTCCCCATAACCTGACTCTTCCTTCCCCAAGTCATCTTTGTAAACTGTCATCCTACCAGGTCATGTGACTCTAGTCTCCATACAGGATTTCCTGGTGCAAAGTCAGGCAATGGAGGGATATAGCTCCAACTTCAAGCCTCAGCTACTCATGTTAAAGGTGGATGGAAGGCAGAAGATGATGGCAACGTTCGAAATTTTTATGTTTTCATCAGTGTGAGACAATCTATGCTGAAGGATCAAAACACACCAGCAGCTGGCCTTGCTGTTCCATTCCTTGTTCACTGCTGCACATCGTGGGAGGCAGCAGTTTCCTCTCTGACATCAGAATCCTCCACCACTGCCTCCAGGCTTCACAGGACATTGCTGGGAGGCTTGTACTGTTGCACTACCCTTGTCTCTTGCCCACTGATTTCTGCAGGGCAACACAACTGACTACCGATTAGAGTCCCCATGGTTGTCATTGAGTCTACCCTGTAGGAGATTCGAAGGATTTAGAGCGAACTACTACTGTTTTCCAATGTTATATACGCTCTTCTCCCACATACGCTCAGTTCCCTCCATCTAGCTTCTGAGACCCACACTGAGCTGCACTGTTCATGGTGTGGAGAGCAACAGACCAAAATAAGACTGTGTGATCCTGCACTTTCAGACTGTGAGTGTTCTTGGGGCTCCCAGGACACAATAGTATGTTTCCATCCTCATTTGAAAGCCAGTCTTGGGGGTTCTGGCAAGAGTGCTGATCTTTATGACTCAAGAGTGAGGTGGTGGAACTGGGAATTAGAGAAGGAAACAAGTGAAACTCTTATTGCAAAAAGAGATAACTGCTATTAGTAGGATAGTTTATTTCCTACTGTTACTGAAAGGAAAGGGTACCCTGCCATGTTGGTAGGGTTGATACACAGAATGGGCCATGGGGCAGAGAGAGAAGAGACAACTAGGGGCAAGGCTTTCACTGTGGTAAATAGGAAGGGCAGGGGAGCAGGCTCAGGATTAGTAGTTTAAATTAGTTCAGTCTTCTGTGGCTTAGGAGCTGCCTCTACCTCTCTACTAGCTGGACCTGAAGACATTAAGCCAGGTGATAGTAAACTCTAATGTGAGGACCCACAGTAAAGGAAATGGTTAAGGGTCTGAACTTCACATTGGTAGAGTTGCTTGTGGAGGATGTATTCCCAGAAAAGTGTTTGGTCTCTCCAGGAACTGGCTAGCCCTTGGAGGGGTAGTCCTTCCAGGGTGAGCCAGGTGTCTGACATCCAAGAATCAGGTTACAGAAGATAAAGCACACATCTAATTAACACACTTGTTTGTTGTTCTAATACATGTCATTCATGACTTTTCTTTGGCTGCAAAGCTGGTAGTCAAGTGTCTCATTTGTGGGTAGTACTGTGCTGTCCAGATTTGTCAACTGCTCTACGAAATATGCACTGCAGCACATCACCCTCCCCAGGGTTTCCCATGAGTGTTACAAAAGTGACATTACTGGATCTTTGTCGTTCCTGTTCCCTACTATATTGCTAACATATTTTTAGTACTGCCTGCTCTGTGCGACTCCTCTGTTTTGAAGTTTACACACACACACACACACACACACACACACACACACACATTTGAGAGGCAAGGATACAGGGACAGAAAGAACCCTTGACCTTTGGTTGACTTCCTTAAATGCCCATACAGGTTTGGTTGGGCCAGGAAAGCTGGGAGCCAGAGAATCAACCTTGGTCCCCAATATGGGTGGAAGAGACCTAAATACCTAAATCAGCATTGCTGCTTCTCAGGATGCACATTATCAAGATGTTGAAATTGAGGGTGGAGTCAAGAAGCAAACCCAGGTGCCTTTGTATGGAGCATGTAAGTTCCAACTGACATCTGAACCTCTTGGCCAAATGCCTAGCCTGTGAAAATTTCTGATTGGTGGTAGCAATGGTGATTAGGATCCACACGTAGAAATATCTGGGAGTGGCATTTAGGAAGTAGTTAGAGAGTGCTGTTTCTTTTCAGCTACTCAAATGCTACCTCTCCTCTAAAGAACAAATAAAACCTCTCCCAAGGCCTCCCATCTAGATTTATTTCCCCTTTGTCTCCTTAGATTTTTTTTGTGTATCTTCCAAGTTTAAACTAAGGAGTATTATCCTGGGCCACCCAGGCTATGTAACTTTTGTTACTTCTTACTGTGCACTCCTGAAGGTCGATATCTTCCCTTTTCGTGTCATAAACTCCTGAAAACCTAGCACTGTTGAGAAGCAAATTGAATAGGAATTGTTGGATCAGGCATACTGAGAATGGCCCCATGAGACAGCAAAAGCAATGCTGGATGGGCTAGAATACCTGTATCTCCTGGATTATTCAGCTGATTTGATGTGCAGTCCTCACATTCTGCAAAGTGAGGGAATTTCCAGACAGGACCTGAAAGTCTGAATCGAACAGCAGGAACTCTTCCTCCCCTGTTGGAGAGTTTACCTTCTAAATTCTGATTGTTCAGTTTCCATTGTGGAGTTCACAATGTGCTGTACATGTCAGATCTTTAGCCTTGGTGATTATGGAAATGAAGAGTGTTTGCTAAAAGAAAAATTTGTGACTTATTTTCCGTCATACTTAACCTTTCCCCAACATTCTTCTCAGTGGACAGACTACTTTGCACTAAAAAAGAAAAGAAAGCAGTGTCACCTGCCAGGAATGTTCTTTACTTTGCTGGCCAGCTCGTACATCAGCAAGGGGCTCATCTTCAGTGTTCAGCTCTGATTTCAGACTCCCATGTTCCCTAGGCTAATTATGTCACCATCTCCAGGTGTTATTATGGCCCAGTTAATGTGGAAATGACTGTGGCAAGCTGGGAGGAAAGAAAACACGATGGGTAGTCCTAGTGGCCTCAGACAAGCCCCTGGGCACCCAGTGGATGTTTACAGATGGGTTGTATTTATAGCCATAATGGAGAGTGGAACAGAGGAAAGTGGCTAAAATTGCACAGAGAGTTCATACGTATAGCTCATCTGTTCTGGGAGGGTAAGGCACCTGTCTGCCTAATGTGAGATAGAGCTCTTTGGGGAACAGTCATCTTTCCTGGTAGCAACCTGGGTTTATGATGACTTTTTTTTTTTTGAGGACTGCGTTCTTTATTTCTGTGTAGTTATCTGTGACATGCCAACTTCTCTAGTCTGTTGCTTACCTCCATAAAACAAAGAAGTTATATACATTGCACGTATCTATTCATATACCAATTAACCTGGCATTTGCACTTACAAGAAAGCCACTCCTGCTTCCCACCCTGCTGAAATGATATTCATTTATCCTAGATATTAGAGAGTTTGGGTTTTAGCTTCAGTTTGGCCAGTCGGGGAAAATGTACCTGTGATTGAGCGTAAACTAATTTTCTTTCTTTTCTTTTCACCCTCAGGATTATACCTTAACCATGTACTTTCAACAATATTGGAGAGATAAAAGGCTTGCCTATTCTGGGATCCCTCTCAACCTCACTCTTGACAATCGAGTGGCCGACCAGCTGTGGGTGCCTGACACCTATTTCTTAAATGACAAAAAGTCGTTTGTGCATGGAGTGACAGTGAAAAACCGCATGATCCGCCTTCACCCTGATGGAACGGTGCTGTATGGGCTCAGGTCTGTCTGCCTTTTCAGAGCCAATTTGGAAGTTGCATGGTGTGCTGGCATTGAATTTATCGTTTGAACTGATTTTAGTAAGCGAGGCCATGCCCTTAGATTAATTAGGAGACATCCATGAAAGACTGTATCTTTGCAGGAAAAAAATGTCTCATAACTGTAAGAGCTGGACATTACTGTTACTATATATAGTCCTCAAGCAGTTGAAAAATAGCTTCCTTGGATTGATTCTATATAATTGGACTGTCATTCCCTGAGGACGGATTCCCCATATAACCACAAAGGCCTGTAATTAATATTGTCCTGGCAGTTCAGAAGATTTAATAAAGTTTTTTTTTAAGCAATTCTTGCAGTTTAAAAAAAAAGTGTATTGTGCAGAATGTAGGGTGTGGTCTTCAGGAGGTGACACGAATATTTATGGGACTGACTAAGTGAGAGGGTTCCTGATGACAAATCCCTTTCTCTAGGTCTCCTAAGGCAGTGCCTCCAATTGGAAAACGAGACTGTCTTCCTGAGCCAGAAGGAGGAAGTCTGGGCTTCCCTGGTTGCCCTGGCAACCACCAGCTTTTCCCATACTGTTCTAGCACCACTATGGACTAATTATCTTGAATATTGCCTTGGTAAATGGCACTCTTAAAACCTCTGTCTTTTTCATTCCTTTTGCACTGATTTTCTTTTGTTTCAGAATAATATTTTGGGTGTTTACATGAATCTTTCTCCATTTCCCAACCTAAGTGTCCCTTTGAGGTCTCCTACCAGTGGCTTATTATTATTATTTAGTGCAACACATATGATTCTGTTCTAATATTGTGAGTGCAGAAAATCTTAGTTTTATGACTCCAACAGTTTTACGTGCAATCATAACAATAAGCATTTAAATCCACAACACTGTGACTTTTATGGCTTTGAGATAAGTAAAAGGAATTATTACTGTTACTATTTGAAAATTTTGACTAACATGTAATATTTGTACATTTGTGGGGGTACAGTATGATATTTCAACACATATGAAGCCTGTGTTGGTCAATCTAGGCTGTTGGCTTTTGCTTTTCATTATCTTTTTTGTTAGGAGCCTAGCAGTTCGTTTCTTCCCATCTTCATACAATTATTAACAAACCCTTAAATATAAAATGTCAAGTGACTTTCTGAAAACCACAGTAGACAGAATGAAAGCTGGGCTCCAATAACTTTTTTTTTTTTTAAGATTTATTCATTTTATTACAGCCAGATATACACAGAGGAGGAGAGACAGAGAGGAAGATCTTCCGTCCAATGATTCACTCCCCAAGTGAGCCGCAACGGGCCAATGCGCGCCGATCCGATGCCAGGGAACGAGGAACCTCTTCCGGGTCTCCCACGCGGGTGCAGTGTCCCAAAGCATTGGGCCGTCCTCAACTGCTTTCCCAGGCCATAAGCAGGGAGCTGGATGGGAAGTGGAGCTGCCGGGACTAGAACCGGCGCCCATATGGGATCCCGGGGCTTTCAAGGCGAGGACTTTAGCCGCTAGACCACGCCGCCGGGCCCTCCAATAACTTTTTTAATTGTAGGAAAAAATGGCACGTGCCATCCAAGCCATAGTGTTGCTTTAAAAAGTCTACCCTAAAGGTTCCTGTGAGGTTTGACCCCGTGATATTTTTGCCTGAAAATGAGAGTTATGGTTGCAAAATTTGGAGGTGCTGACAAATACCACAGCTGTACAAAAAAAGTTTTTTGTAAATTTGTAAGCATAAAAGGAGCAACCATTTACTTGTCCCAACCCCACAACAAATTTGAGGTCGAAGAATCTAGTGTGTGTGTTTGTATGTGCGTGTGCGTGTGCAAAGGTGAGGACGTGTATGCGTGTTTAACA
Source organism: Ochotona princeps (assembly GCF_030435755.1). Taxonomy (NCBI): domain Eukaryota; kingdom Metazoa; phylum Chordata; class Mammalia; order Lagomorpha; family Ochotonidae; genus Ochotona; species Ochotona princeps. The sequence continues at coordinate 76,176,020 of NC_080837.1, forward strand.
CATGGGAGAGCAAAAAGGAAGAACTATCATTATATAGAGGTTGAGATTTTAAACAAAACTTTATATTTAGACCCTCTTCATTGTTATTTTTTGCATATCATGTAAAATGTATGATTTTTCTTACATCTTTCTTAAAAGCAAAGAACTTCAGCTTTTTTGATAGAATTATATACCATGCAAGAAAATGTCACATAATTTCATTTGATATGACCAGATTTAGGGTCATAAAACATATGTAAGAATTATATACTTAATTCCTGGTGTGTAAATTTATAGACATGGCTTAAATAAAACAAAATAAGACACAGGAGAGTCCTTTACTAAATCTTGTACAATAATCTGGAAGAAGACCTCTCTGATCAATTTCATTCATTAAAGCTCTCAAACAGATCTTAGTTTGGTAAATGCATTGCTAATTATGTAATTGGTTATTCAGATGTAATCTTGACATACTCCTTAGATTTTTAGTTAGAACTGCACATTTTTGAACCAATACTTCACATTTATATGGATCTGGACAGATTGTCATAAAAAAATCTCCAAACTACAGACCTATCATCGTATTCTACCTGTGTGCTTAGCATTTTTGTGATTTTATATGGCTTCTTAAATAAAACAGGCTAATCTAACAATGGTGGTGTTGATATTAAAACTAATTACACATAACCATAGAGTAACTTGAACATTTAGACAGGAAGCAGATCAATTGTTGAAAAAGTTCATTATTTCATTAATGAAAATGTATATTCTGTGCAGTTTTTTATAAAATAAAAATCTGTGTCTATGTAAGTGATTTTTGATAAAAAATGAAAGCAAACAAGAAATTACTTCACACATTGTGCTTTGCTTTCTGTGCTTGTCTTTTGGGCCGAGCATCCTTTTACTCCCGTTTGTTTTTCTGTTGTACTTACTGGGTCATTTAGGTGACGTGGTGTGCCAGTGGTGGAATACATTATCTTAATAATGTGTTTAGGTAAATTAGTACAGAGATACTCCTTAGGTTAATATGGAGTTATGTCCTAATGTGCACATCATGAATTGAATGCCTCTAATACACCTGGTCTACTTAGCATCCTTGCTTGACACAGTACGTTGTCAAGTATTAGTTATCCACACTCAGGATGGTGTGCTTGACCAGGAGCCACAGTTTGCTGCTGTTGAGCAGCATCATGAGTATGGTACTCATTGCTAACTCATATACTAACTCATTGCTAACAAAAAGAGGGAAAAAAAATCAAGCTTTGAATTATGGTTTCTACTGAATTCATACTGCATTTACAGTACTATGAAGCAGATCATCCTGAATTTCAGAATTAATTACAAGTCAGTGATTGTCTGGCTTAGCTGAGAACAGCAGAATTGAACTTACTACAGTGAAGGCATGTGGAAAACCTCAGAATCTCGAACGATCTGGGGTTGCTGCTGCCTTGCAGCTAAGGAAGGGCTCAGCTAGCAGAGGTTACATCCAGCTGGCTCTCTGCTGAGACGCTAGTCAAACTGACTGTATTGCTGAGTCCTTCAGGTTGGATTTTTCTCACTGTTGAATGCTGAACTTGGCTCTCACTTAGTGAGTCTGGCCCCCAACTATTTGACTCTGGCACCGGTTTCCTATACATGCCCCACCATTGCAGTTTCAGCATCAGTGAAGGCTTTTGCTTTATCTGGGGTAGATGAACATCTTTGGCTGTGGATGAGGTGTCTATGACGCAAGTTGGTGCATCAGCTTAGCATTATTCTGGGAAATCATCGATCCTAAACTTTGATGACTTTGCAAACCAGCCGATGACTGCTCACGGATGTTTGAAAGTGATCATGTTCTCACAATAATTAAAGATCATTTTAAATGTGAATGATTTTTCTTTATTATTCTCACATGTTGCACTTGACACTCGGGCTGACTCTAACTTGCATCTGCTGACCTGCACCTATCAATGGTCTCAGCCGTTGCATAGACAACTCATGCCATGTGAAGTAATACACTGGGTAGGGCATGCAGACCACCCAAAAATAGAACACGCATTCTTTGAAATTTCCTTGTGGGTAGCCAAACCTTTGTAAGGAACTAGGAAAATGCTGACTGCCCAAGAATCTCGGGCATCTTAGTCTTGTCCCCATCACTGTCGTTCTGTTTTTCTCTGTACTGTTTTCTGCTGTGAGAAATTGGCTCTGTTGTCCCTCTTCTTCTCAACTCATATTTTCAATCTTGTAATCCCTTGTTGTTGTTGGATGTTTTACCTTGTCCCAGTTAGCATACTTTTTTCACATGATCTTTTATTGATGCTATGGGTTTTGTATCTCTGGAACATTTATCTGGTGATAGAACTCCACAGTAGGTATTGAAAATTAGTATTTGAATTACTCCAAAATGAACCTAAAAATTTGAGGTTGAGTGATCTCCATCAAAACAGGTTGATTCACACTTTTCTTGAGAAATTTATTGAAAAATTTGTAGGTAGTGTGTTAAAGGTAAAAGTTGGTAGAGTCATTTAAAGTTGTTAAAATGGTCATTACTATGCTTAAAATACTTTGGATGCAATATTAAAATGAATTTAACATGTATTTCAGAAGATTCAAATTAAGTCATTTAGTTAGTTTGGCTAGCATCAAAATCTAAAACTGTAATTTATACCCAATTTTTTGTCAAATATCCTTGCCCTGGAACAAAAGTAATCTTACAGAAGAATTAGGGATCAGTCATTTTAATGCCTTCTTTTGTTACTTTCTCCCAGTAAATTTGATATAGCTAAATGGAAGTTTGATAAATTGCTTTTCAGAAGGGATTATGCCAATGTTTGTATTCACAATTTAGTATTTTTAACTTTAGGAATGTGTTAGCTGCTCTGGAGTTTGTCATTATTTAGGCCTCTATAAATGTGTTTTTTGTTGCTTAAAGCTAGAGAAAAAGCAACTTTAAATTCAGGATCTTAATTTTTCCTATTTCTCTCTCTCTCTCTCTCTCTCTCTCTCTCTTTCTCCTTGCATAAGCCGCCTTTCTCCCTTATAGTGACTGTTAGGCCATGTTTTCAAACTTGTCTAATCATTGTCATTTTACAGTAATATCTCATCCTTTAAGTGAAATCAGTCTCTAGTTTGTCTTCGCATTACAAAGACACCGTCTTGGACATATCTCCATAGAGAGTAGGTCCTTGAACCTTTGGAGGGTCAGCTTTCCTGTGGCAACCTCTTCCTACTGAAGGATCCCATTGCTTTGACTCCAGCTATTTCATGCACATAGCTGTGACGCACCTTCAAAGCAGTCCTGAAAATGTGTGTTAGGAAAATTGGTTCAAAAAAATACTTTGAACCAAAATGAACTAATCTTTAATTTTAGTTTTACATGAACTTTTTTGGTGTGCATTCTTGTTCTTCATCTTCCTTCCAGTCTGCTAAGATTCACTGTGTTCTCCAGCAATGTCAAGGATGTCCCTGGATCGAGACTGTGTCCATCTCCGGGTCTCTGTATTTTAGCAGCATTCTAATTTATTTTTTATGGTTGAGTATGTTTCTGTGTTTTCATTGTATCCCTTACAAAAATAGCTCTTCTCTGGTCATCTGCTTGCTCTCTATGGCGTCACCTTGTTGTTTTTTGTCATAGCAATTATCCGGACCTGACATTATCTCATCATTTTATTGCATTTGTTGTTTAGTGAACACCTTCTGCTCTTCGTGATGATGGGGAAGTCATTATTAGAATATAATTGCTCTGAGAAAAGTATTCTTTTCTTCTTTTTTGTCCTATCTTCCAAATCTAGAATAATGATGTTAAAGAAAATGTGCCATGTGAGGAATTTGAATTACAGTTTTTCTTTCTGGCATGCTTTTATCTTCGTATTTTTCATTTAGGTTTTCAGTCCATTGGAATTTATTTTATTTTTTTAAAGACTTAGGGAAAGAGAGAAACAGAGAATTTTTGTATCCACTCACTCACTCTCTAAATGACTGTGTCCAGCTGGAGCTGGGCTAAGTTGAAGCCAGGAGCCCAGAAACCAATCCAGATCTTTCAGGTGGGTGGTGTCACAGAACCAACTATTTAAGACATAACCTGCGTCCTTCATGGGGAATGTCATAAAGAAGCTGGAATTAGAAGCAGATGCGTCGGTGTAGGATGCGGGCTTCCCAAGCTGCACCTGACACTCAGCTCATTGTCATTTATCTTGCTGGATATGCGGTAACTCTCGTATTTTTCTTCTTAAATTTTAGTCATGTCTCTTTCTCTCTGAATACTAAGCAGTTTATTAACATGAATTTTAGAATTATTACAGCAAAATTCTAAAAATGTAGCTTATGATTTTTCTTGCAATTAGACTCATTAAATATTATTTTCAGAAGAACTAAATCTATATCATATTCACTTTTGCTTGTATCTGTATGACATGTTTGGCCCATTTTTGACTTTTAGTATTGGTTTGCATTTTTCCATTATTTCCGAATAAAGCGTTTTTTTAATGTGGTGCATTAGGAATGCAATCATTTTCCCATTATTTTTCTATTTTTTTTCTTGTGTGGGAGAGCTTTGGATTTTATCCTTATATATGTATTGAACCAAAATTCCCCATGTAGGCCAATCTGTGACTTCCTGAAATTTGGTAAAGCTTTAAGGTCAGTTTTACATTTTTTAGAGTACTGGCCTTTTCTTTGGTCTCACTAGTTTTAATGCCACCTCTGGTCCTGTTCTGTTGGATTAACTTCATCTGGTAAGACAGTAACACACAGCAGGAATCACAGAGTACAGATTAATTTCATTCTTCACTAAAAGAGGAGTACTTGCATTCCACTATGAAGGATGATTTGGACTTTTAGTTTAATGTAGCTTTTACTTGTTCATTTACTTCCATCATGTGTGTCTGTGTACGTGTGCAGATTGTCGATTTGTCTCTGAAGAGGGTGCCATAGTACAATGGTGAATAAGACGGACATCAGAGCCCACTTACTGAATTTATATCAGTTAATTATAAATAAGAGGTCTAATACTAGATATATTTCAAGTTTATCCGTGTGCTTCTCCTTTAAAAGCAGAATGAAAGGCAGGTCAGATCAAGAGTGAGACAGTAAAAGAGAGCAAGGAAGGGATGGTGTCTTCCCTCCACTGGTTTACCCTCCAGACGTCTGCAACAGCCAGACTGCAGTCAGGCTGCAGTCAGAAGCCAGAAGCTTCATCTGGGTCTCCCACAAAGGGTGGCAAGGACTTAAGCACTTGAGCCTCACCTGTTGCTTCCCAGACAGTCCCTTAGTGGGCAGTTGGATTTGAAGCAGAATGGGACTTAATTCCAGACACCCTGGTCAGGGATGTGAGTGTCCCAAGCTGAGGCTTAACATGCTGATAGATTCTTCTTAAAAAATCAGAGCTGTCAACTGAACTTGAACTGTGGTTATGCAACAAGGTGGAGGAATCCACCATGGCGGGAGGGTTTGGGGAGGGGTGGGGAGAATCCAAGTACCTATGAAACATAATACAATGTAATTAATGAATTAAAATAATAAATAAATTAATTTTAAAAAAATCAGAGCTAGAAATAAAATTAATCTAATCTCTATTTAGATTTAAATTGTATGACTCTGATGCATTGATTTTATATCTTTAGATGTTTAAAAATATTGTAAATTGACATCTAAACTTATAAGGTACAAAACTTATAAGGTACTTGAAAGGTACAAATTGATATTTAAACTTACTTATAAGGTACAAAGTAAGATTGGCATTTATTAATAGTACAGTGGGGAATAATTAAGCTAAGCTAGATAACACATACAGCATTACAAATGCTTCTCATTTTTAAGGTTAGAATATTTATAATTTTCTCTCTGATTTATTTTTAGGTATATAATAATTTATTATTAGCTATAGTCACCAAACTATACATTAGGGCTCACAATAGGAAAACCATATTACGCTTGACCTATTGAAGTTGTCAATCATTTGACCATCATTGTTGCATTCCCCTGTCCACTCCCAAACTCTGCAACCTCCAGTCTATGCACGGTTTCCATAACGTGCATTAATTTAGAAAGTGTTTGTGTTAGTAATAATTATACAGATTTACGGATTGTGGTGTGGTATTTCAGTACATTAATGCAATATCAAAGCAGGGTAATGGGAATTTCCCCTTTTCTGACATAACTCTGTGATTGTCATCTTGGCCTCCATGCAGTGGACACTGTTAATTTGAACCAGGCCGCTATGCCTTTCTGCACTGGAGACGGATTCCTCCAATCTGAATCAGATTTGACACTCATTACCAAAACTCCCTCCACCCCCTCCACCTCTCCCAGCCTCTAGAAATTACAACTCTCTTTTTTTTTTTTTTTTTTTTTTTTTTTTTTTAAGAATGAGTTTTGTTGATTTTTAACAGGCAAATGCGCTAACCAAATGCGCCACAGAGACACATACGAGTTTTGTTGATTTTTAACTCCCTCATAGTGAGGCCATGCAATATTGAGTTTCTGTGACTGACTTATTTACATTTTCATAATGTTATGTTAATTAATCTCATTCATGTGACAATAGCACACTTTTTTCTTACGTTTCTTTTTAGGGATTTATTTATTTTTATTGGAAAGGCAGATTTACAGAGAGAAAGGAAGACAGAAATAAAGAACTGACTGTTGGTTCACTCCCCAAGTGGCTGCAATGGCTGGGGTTGAGGCACTCTAAACCCAGGAGCCAGGAGCCAGGAGCCAGGAGCTTCTTCCAGGTCTCCCATGCTGGTGCAGGGTCCCAAGGCTTTGGGCAGTCCTCAACTGCTTTCCCAGGCCACAAGCAGGGAGCTGGATGGGAAGTGGATCAGCCAGGACAAGAACCGGGGCCCACATGGGATCCTGGCACTTGGAAGGCAAGGATTTAGCCACTGAGTCGTCACGTTGGGCTCTTTTTCTTAAATCTTAAAGAGGATAGATGTCATTTCTTTCCCAGGAGCAGCTATTTCCAAGAAGACACCACACTTGCCTCACTGCTCCCTTCTCCTAAATGCTGAATAATATTTGTGTTTAGAGGTATATGATATCGTGTCCCTGTCTTTGTTAATTGACATGTAGTGTGATTCTGTACTTTGGCAATTCTAGAAAGTACTGGAATGAAGTATGAGTGTAAAGAATTTTTGTGTATTTGCCTTTTTAAATTAAATTGTTTTTCTCCTTATTTAATTTGGATACTAATCTGTACTGAATTTTGGCTCACAACTGTGCTCTCCCAATCTGTATAGTATCTGAAGCTTTAATTGTTTCCTTTATTGGACAACATATTTTTTCATTTTATACAATCCACTTTATCTATTTTTGCATTTTTGCCTGTGCTTTTGGGATCCAATCAAAAACATCGTCCAGGCTAATGTCATAGTTTGTTCTGTATATTTTCTCTAGTAAGTTATGGTCTTATTTACATGAAATATTAATCCATTTTAGGTTGATTTTTATATATGTCATGAAATAAGGTCCCATTGAATACTGTGTGTTAATATCCTGTTTTCCTAACATGCTAGTCTGTTGCTTCATAGGTCAAAAAATCAACTTTGTCAAATGATTTTTCTACATCTTATAGTGAGACAGTATGTTTCTTTCCTCTATCCTGTTAATATAAAATATTGAATTTGCTGATTTCTCTATCTTGACCAATCCTTGCATTCTAATGATAAATTCCACTTGATTCGGGTATGGAATATGCTGTCAAATCCAGTTTGCTTGGCTTTTATTCATGATTTTTTCATTTGTTGATTTTCTTTTCTTGCTCCATTGTTGTCTATTTTGGGTATATATGGGTAATGCTGACTTTGTAAAAAATATTCTAAGCATTCACTAACTCTTGTATTCTACATATGCAAAAAAAAAGATATTTGTTCTTTAAATGGTTGTAGAATTAACCAGTAAAACTCTTAGATCTTGAGGTTTTCTTTTATTAGTAATTTAACTTTTAAATTATTTTGCTTTTTAAAATATTAGTGTGCAGTATTGGGACATTTTAGCATATGTATTATGTTATTTCATAATATGTATGTATATTCTATGTAGACCATAATGCATTGTGTTACTTCAAGTATGTATATATTTCAACATATACACTTAGTATAAACTGGTCCAACTATAAGATTAGTGCTCCCGTTTCCATGTTTTTTCTTTGTGTTCGTTTCCTTTGGTTCTGCATAGAATGCATAGCACACTATTGTGAACCGCAGTTGCCTCATCGTATTGTAGAGGAGGGAGAACTCATTGTGTCTGATTATCCATTGTTCAGCCACCCTTCACCACTCCCCCGCCACCTTATTTAGCAGCCTCTAGTAATCACTATTCTAAGTTCAGATCAACTATTTTTAAAATGTCCTCTTGAGAGAAAACATGTAGTATTTCTCTACAGTGTCTGGATTATTCCTTGTTGTGTAATGGTCTCCAGTGCCTGCCTGAGTAATTTGGTAGGACTATTGTTTTAGTTTTTTTTTTTAATTCTTTTTATTATTATCATTGTATGATACAGTTCCATGGGCCCTGGGATTTACCTTATCCCCTCCCCAATTCCCTCTCTTCTCACTAAGTTCCCCTATATCATTACTATAGTATAGTTCTTCATACACAATCATGTGTCCATAATTGTGAACATGGACAATGGCAGAGAGTTCATCATCCTATTGTCAAGATATAGTAAACAGTTTCATTGGAAGTACATCTTTGATCTGGAAGTAGAAATGCTTACTGCATTGTATCCTCACATCTGGGTATGATTTCACAGCTACTGTACATCCCCTCAAATGAAAAGCCACAATACAAAATCAACAGCAGGGAGAAAACAGGAAAATCAACAACAAAATCAAGAACAGGAAGATATTTCCTGTCACCAGGGGGAAACAAACAAAAAGCTGGAAGCAGAGCTGTATCAGACCAAAAAATATTCAAGAAATGAAAGACAAAATTAAAAGGCCAAACATAAGAGTTATGGGAGTTCCAGAAGGTACAGAAAGAGAAGCTGGGTTTAAAATGCATTTAATGAAATAATAATGGAAATTTCCTTAATCTAGAGAAAGAATTGGAAAACGACATCCAGGAGGGACACAGAACTCCCAATAGGCTTGATCAAAAATGATCTTCACCAAGACACATGATAATCAAGCTCTATTCAATCGAACATATGGAAAAGATCCTTGGATGTGCACGTGGAAAAAGTCAACTGACATATAAAGGAATGCCAATTAAACTCACAGGAGACCTCTCACAGGAAACTCTACAGACCAGAAGAGAATAGAGTGACATATTCCAGATTCTAAAAGCAAAAAATTATCGGCCCAGGATAATGTACCCAGCAAAGCTTTCCTTTGTCTTTGAAAATGGAATAAAATTCTTCCACAGCAAAGAAAAGTTAGAAGAATATGCCTCTTCCAAACCTGCCCTAAAAAAAGATACTTAAAGATGTTGTCTTGACAGAGAAAAGGAATAGCGCCCACCAAAGCCAAAGTTAAATGTTTTAGTTTTAAGAAGAGTTTCCAAACTGGTATGCAAAGGGGATGTAATGATTTACATTCCCACTAACAGTGTGAAACAGATTCTCTTCTTCTGTGATCTCTTCATTTTTTAACTGTTCAGAGCTTTCTTTGTTTTTTACAATCTCATTTATCTACTTTTGCTCTTGTGTTTTACCCGTCTTATGCAAAAATTCATTGCCTATGCCAGTGTCTTCATACGTTGCTCCTATGTTTTCTTCCAGTGTTTTATTTGTTCCTGGTCATACACTTAAGTCCTTGAACCACTTTGAACTGATTTTTGTGTAGGGGGAGAGAGGTAGAAAGAGGGTCACATTTCGATCTGGTACATGTTAACCCCAGGCTTCCCAGTACCCTTGTCTAAAGAGATCATCCTTTTGGGCTCGGCAGCGTGGCCTAGTGGCTAAGGTCCTTGCCTTGATCCCATATGGCTGCTGGTTCTAATCCTGGCAGCTCCACTTCCTCTCTATCTCTCCTCCTCTCAGTATATCTGACTTTGTAATAAAAATATAATAAATCTTAAAAAAAAAAAAAAAAAGAGATCATCCTTTATCGCATACACGAGTCTTGCACCTTGATGAGGAACAGCTGGGTGTGTATATGTGGATTAATTGTTGGAATTCACATTCTGTTACACTGTTCTTTACATCTGTTTTAATGGCAATGTTATTGGTTCCAGTCACAGTACAATGTTTTTCTCTTCTTTCGATTCAAAATTGCTTTGGCTATTGGAAGTTTTTTTTTATGATTCTGTATGAATTTTTCTGTATGAAGTTATTGGTGTTTTGATAGATGTTGTGTTGAATCTGTATATCAATTTAGGTAATATGTGTATTAATTACAATTATCCTGATACATAAGCATGAGAAGCGTTTCCATTTTTGTGTAGTTTTGAACTGTTGTGTATTTTTTTTTATTTTAGAGATCATACCCATACTTTATTCTAAAATATTTTTGTTATATTTACTGTTGTAAATATGGTCATAATTTCTTTTTAATTGAGTTTGGTTTATAAAAGTGCTGCTGATTTTTTTGCATATTGATGTTTGCTGTGACATCACTGAATTCATCTATCATTTTAATAGCATCTTAGTAGGTTCTGTGTATAAAGCATGTCTTGAATGAGCAGAAATACTTTGAATTTCTCTTCTCCTAGTTGTATGTTTGTTACTTCTTTCTCTTACCTATTGGCTGTGGCTAATGCATACAATATTACACTGAGGAAGGGTTCTGAGAGTACACTTCCATATCTGGTTTCACATCTTAGAGGATACGCTTCCAAAACATCCTTCTCTCAATAGGATATTGATCGTGGGTGTTTCATTTATAGCCTTTGCTCTGCTGAGGTATATTCTATCTATACCTAATTTGTTTGTGAGCGTTTTGGTTCTGAATGGATTTTGAGCTTTAGAAAATGCTTTTTTTCTGTATCTGTTCAGGTGATTGTATGATTTTATCCTTTTTGTATTGATGCGATATCTTATGTTCATGGATTTACACATCCTGAACCATCCCTGCATCCCTGGGATAAACCCATTTGATCATGATGAATGATTTTCCTAATGAGGTCTTAGAATTAAGAGCATTGCGTCTATGTTCATGGGCGATAGTTGTCGACAGTTTCCTTTTTCTGTTGTGTCTCTGGTTTTGGAATCAAGGCAGCAGCATTGGACTCATAGAATAATCTGGAAAGGTCCCTATTTTAGAAGAGTTTGAGAATAATTTGTGTAAATGGTTTCTTAAGGTTTCATCTAATTAGGTAATATTCCAGAGGGTTTTTTTTATTATTATTTTTTGTGAGACTTTTGATTATTGTTTTAATGTAGTTACTCAATACTGGTCTGTTTAATTTCTGTCTTAATGATGTATTCAAAATGATGTAACTTACCTGTATCCAAAAAGATATACATATGTGGTGATTTTTCTTTTTATGTAGAAGTATTCTTAATACTGCTTAAAATCATTTATATTTCTATTGTAATATCTCCCTTGTCTTTTCTGACTTTGAATACTTTTTTAGTTCAGCTGTTTTGTTAATTTTATATTTAAAAAATGAGTTTTTATTTTATTAACCTTTTATTTTTTTAAATTTCTAGTCCATTGACCACTCTAAGACTTTATTACTTACTTCCTTAATTTTCTTTGTGTCTGATTTGTTCTTGTTTCCCTCAGTCCAGTCCTTAAGGTGTGTTTTCTGGGTAATTTATTTTAATGTAGGCACTTGTTACTATAAGCTTTGATTATAGTGCTTCTTTTGCTGTGACCAATAAATTTTGAGTGTTGTGTTTCTGTTTCCATTATTTTCACTGAGTTTTTAAAATTTCCTTTTTGATTTTCTCAATGACGTATTATTCATTTAGAAGCATATTGGTCAACCTCCAGGTATCTGTATATTTTTTAAAGATTCTCTTGTGGTTAATTTTATTCCTGCTCTATTGTGTTAAGTGAAACTACACGAAATAGTTTCATTTTTTTTAAAAAAAAATGGGTTTTGTTTTGTCTCTTAATTGTGCTATATTTGGCAACTTATTGTAGCTATTGCTTTTATTAAAAGTGTTTTGTCTTTTCACTCTTGTACAAAGGGTAAATGGCCCAATATAAAATCACTGCTAGTCTAGAGTATTTATATTATTAATCAGTGTTTTATTATATATTAAGTATATACATTTAGTATATACACATATATACATATATATCTAGTATATTGATCAGTTATTTTTTGTGTATTTTATTTGAAGAACTTTAGTCTTTTGTGTAAGGCAGGAGCTCTTTTAGTTTTTGCTTGAGACGTCTATTTCTCTCTCATTTCTGAAGGACAAATTTGCTGGCTAAAGTTCTTTGTTTTCAATTTTTTTGTTTCAGCAGTTTGACTATATCAAGCTGCTCCTGACCTGCATGGCTTATGCTGAGGAATCCATTGTTAGTCACATTGAGTTTCCGTGTTATTTGTTTTCTGTCTCTTGTAGCTGTCAGAAATGTTTCTTTATATTTCATTTTTTAAGATATTGTCATTATCTGACTTGGCTTAACTCATCTTTGAATTGAATTTTATGAGGGAACTGCGTTTCTTGTACTTGGATGTTGGCATCTGTCCCAGGCGTCTGTGATTAGGGATATGTTCAGCTATTCCTTCTTTTAATGTGCTTTCTTATGCTTTTTCTTCTTCTCCTGAAAATCCAATCCAGTATTTTTAAAAATTCTGTCTGTTTATGATGTTCCATAATTCCTGTAGATTGACATGATCTTTTTCATTGTTTTGTCATCTTGTTACTGCGACTGTTTTGTCTTAGGCTCGCTGATTCTTTTTCATTGATCAAGTCTACTGTTGAAGTTTTCTGTTGATATTTTTCAATTGGATAATTGAATTCTTAATCTCTGGGGTTTTTATTGGACTATTTTTATTGGACTCATTATTGGACTCATTTAATGGACTCCTTTGTCAGACTTCTTCATATTTCTAAAAGCTGATATTTTCAAAAGCAGGTTTAATCTGTGGATAGTTGGTGATTGAACTTTCTGCAGTAGAGGCTGTGGAAAGGAAGATTTATTCTTTTTCCATTTGCTCTTATCAACGCATGTATCCATTCATGAATTCCTGAGATTAATTCTGTGTCATCATAGTGGGTGTTTAATTGTTAAGAAATTATTAAATTTTCCTTGACATTGTTAACTTATAATTTTGTATTATAATCCTTTTTCAACTAATTCATTGGTCATAAAAAGGAGTTTTGGTTTAGTCATAATGCAGTTGTTTCCCAAGATTCCCTTAAATTTTGTTCAGTGAAGTATGTAGTGTCTCCGGTGAAATTTGAGCAAAAATCTCATGCTTTGCTGCCAAAGTTTTATGTTGTTTAGACATTCTCAGTTAAGTATTTAATACTAGACTTGTTTCTGTTTCAGGCTAGATATCTGCAGTAGCAAGAGCAGGAGACTTAGTTTCTTAATCTCTCCAACTTCTCTTTCTCCTTTGCCCTGTCTGTCACTCCGTTTCAGAAATTACGTGTGGATTCTCTAGTTTTGGAAGTTTGTTTTAAGGAGTAGAAGAGTACAGTTTAGGAAATTTTACTTGAGCTGGTTCTATTTCCTAGTAACTTTGTACATGGAATCTACTGAAAATTTACTCTGTTTTCTCACAAGTTGGTATCTCTCAGGCAGGTGCCATGGTTGGCATGGGGGTTGTTGCCAGGGAGCAAAGAATGCAATCTGTGCTATGTCAAGTCTGTTACACAATTTAATAGATTGTATTGGCTTAGTTTTGATGTTTTGTCATAAGATGAAGCAATTCTGTTTCTATATTTTGTGTTCTCCAGGATAGGTGAATATCTATTCTTAAAACGGGTGCATGTTCTAACTGCCTGAAGAGTTATTCATCAGTATATACTTCATATGAAATACTCTTTGACATAAGTTTGCATAAATGTGTGTTACTATGAGCAGGGTTGGGAATGACCTTTTCCATTTAAGCCCACATGATTTCAGATTCTATAATACTTTTAAAAATATTTATCTTTTTATTGGAAAGCCAGATTTACAGAGAGAGAAGGAGAAACAGAGAGAAAGATCTTCCATCCACAGTTTCACTCCTCAAATGGTTGCAACAGCTAGAGCTAAGCTAATCTGAAGCTAGGAGTCAGGAGCCTCCTCTGGGTCTCCCACACGGAGTGCAGGTCCTAAGGCTTTACGACATCCTCTATTGCTTTCCCATGCCACAAGCAGGCAACTGGATTGGATGTGGAGTAGCCAAGACATGAACCAGTGCCCATATAGGATCCAGTCGCTTGCAAGGCAAGAATTTAGCTACTGAGCCATGACACCAGACCTGGCAATATTTTTTGGTTTATGCAAATTTATTTTTGTGTTTTTGAGAACTCATGTTTTTCAGGAAAACATTGATTTTAAATCTGAGTTTCTTCATTTACCAGCATGTGTATTTGTGTTGCTTTCTTTTATATTTTAATTTACCAATAATAAAATCTTACATTCCCTTTATTTAAAATTGTTCAGAAGTACCAGAACATTTAAATATTTTCATATTTTGTATGTTAAATAAAATTAGCATGGAAATAAAACTGAAAAATTTTTAGATAATACACAATTTCACTACCTATCATGTTCTCCATTTGCATCCATGGCAGAACTTCATGTTTTTTGTAGCTGAGTAATAATATTCATAGATAGATAAATAGATAGATATAGCATTTTTATGTATTTGATGATTCCACTTTTTTTGCTACTATAAATGTGATACAGGTATCTTTTGATGTAATGTGTTTCTGTAGTGAGATTGCTGGATTGTATGGCAGGTTTCTACTGTCTTAAGAACTGTACCTACTGTTTTAAACACTAGCTGCTCTAACTTGCATTCTCACCAACCTTGTGTAAGGATTCTCCACTCTCCACATTCTCACTGGCATGTTATTCTCTGTGTTTTGAATAATAGCCATTCTGGTGTGGATCATCTGATGATATATTACTGTGAGTTGAATCTGCATTCCCAGGAAGGCCAGTAATGCTGAACATTTCTTCAAATATATGGCCATTTGTGTTTGTTCTTTTGAGAACTGTCTATTCAAGTCATTTCCCGTTTATTAACTAATTGGTTGGTTTGCTGTTGTTATTGAAATCTGTGACTTGCTGATATATTTGAAAAATTAAACCTTCATTGGTTAGGTAGCTTGTAAGTACCTTTTCCCATTTGGTTGCATGTCTCTTGACACAACTGATTGTTTCATTTGCTGTGCAGAAACTTCTGATTTTTGTAACCCCATTTCTTTAGTTTTCCTTTTCCTATCTGTCAAGAAATCTTCAACTATACCAATGTCTTTTATTGTTTCCACTGCATTTTTTTTCCAGCAGTATTGTAGTCTCAAATCATATTTGCTTTTTGATCTGTTTTGAGTTGAATTTTTTATGGTAAGAGTGTGGACCTAATTTTGTTCTTTTACAAAAATACATTCAGTTTACCACCTCCATTTATTGAAGAGATTGTCCTTATTTCCTTGTATTTCTGGACACTTTTGTCAGAAATAAGTTGACTTCATGTGTATGGATTAAATTCTGGGCTCTCTTCTGTTCCATTGAACTGTGTGTTGATTTGTATGTCAGTTCCAGGTTTTGATTATTTTAGTTCTATGGGTATGTTTTGAAGTCGGGTATTGTGAAGCCTGAAGTTTGACTTTCCTTCCTCCCTCCTTCCTCCCTGCCTCACTTTCTTCCTTCCTTCCTTTTTTCCGCCCTCATTCCCTCCCTCTCTTCTTCCTTCCTTCCTGTCTTTCTGCCTTCCTTCCTTCCATCTCAGGATTGCTTTGATTAGTGTGTGCTCTGGGATTTCATGTGAATTTTAAATATATATATAATTATTTTTCTCAATACAGATTTACATGCATAGATTTACATCCATCTGCACATCCCATCGAACTTCCTGCCTATGTGAACCCTTGGAGAAAGCAGTTGATTGCTCAAGTACTTGGGCCCTGTCATAAGTCTTGAATACCATGACTGGGACAGGTGTGTGATTGGAGCCTAGTCTAGCCGTGACTCTTGCAGGTATTTAGGCAGTGAATTAGCAGATAGAGGATCTTTCTCAGTCTATCTATTTGTCCTCCTTTCACAGAAGATGAAAATTGATCAATTTTTTTTAAAAAAAGAACGATTTTAGAGTCATGACTTAGCGTTACTCCATAATGAATTAATGTTGAAATCAAAGCTAGAAGTAAAAAAACAAGAAAGCAAAGATTAAAAAGTATCAAAATAATGTGAAAATTTATGAAGTTAAGATGAAATATCTTCAAAAGACCAGTAAAATTTATAAAACTTAATAGCTACAATGAATAAAGAAAAAGAATTCTGTTAATGAAATCAGAATAAATGGAAGCTTATACCAATTTTATAGAAATAAAAAAATTAGAAGAAAACTGTAAGCAGTTACATGCCAGAAAATTGAATAACCCAGCTGAGATGTACTAATTTATATAAACATAGCACTTGTCAAAAATGAATCAAGAAAATGTAAACTGGTGTGGATATTGAATCTGTAATCAAAAACCTGCCAACACACAAGACAATGTACACTAAATTACCTCACTGCTGAATTCCATCACATTTTGAGAATAACTCATAAGTGGAGGGAGGATTTCTTACCCGGTCTATGAGACCAGCATTACCCAGCTATAAAATTCAAGAGCAGTATAAGAACAGAAATTCATATTCCAGCATCCTTTATGCATTTAAATATAGAAAATTTCAGCAACTAGCAAACCTAATAGTGCTACATTTACCATGACCAAGTGGGACATATTCCTGAGTAAATGCATGCCAAAATGATGGAACTTGTGAAAGCCAGTGTAGCACAGTAAAAATATGAAAGAAAATTATCACATAATACAAACAAAATATCAGACATGTTTTATGGTAAATACATGCAGCAAACCAGGAATAGAAGGAAAA
Source organism: Ochotona princeps (assembly GCF_030435755.1). Classification (NCBI taxonomy): domain Eukaryota; kingdom Metazoa; phylum Chordata; class Mammalia; order Lagomorpha; family Ochotonidae; genus Ochotona; species Ochotona princeps. The sequence continues at coordinate 76,192,924 of NC_080837.1, forward strand.
TGCCTATCATTTGCGACTCATTGTAGTTGTAAGTCTATTACACCAATATAAATGAACTACTTCCAGTGTACAATGGTGGGTCAGGCACAGAGTGCAGATTCTCATTCCAACAAGAGGAACTGGGTTAGTTGGCTCATCATAGGACCAAAACTCAGCAGAAATGACATTAAATCCTAGAGCTAGGAGTCAGGGATCCTGTACACATTGCTGCAGAAGGGGACTCTCCGTGCCTTGGGCAGCTGTGCCTCTGCGCTTTTGCTGGTCACAGACCACATGGTTACTCTCTTGAACTGTTTCTGCATTCTAACTGGTGAGCATTGCACGTAGCTGATAGCTTATGTATGTTGTGGATTCATTGCTGCAGCTTCTCTCCCACCATTTCACTGGGCATTATCTCATTTCTAAAGCTCTCTAGGAGTGGCAAACCTGCAACAGACTCCTGCCTACCTCTACCAAATTTCTTAATTCTTTGCACCTGCAAAATGAGCACTGCTTGAATGCCACCAAGTTCTATTGCTACAAGATATGGCTCCTGGGTCTGCTGAACCGTGACACCAGCTATGGAATATGTCATTAACTTAGAGCAGGGAAAGAAAGCACCCCAGGTTGTCCCTGAAACAATTTATTCCCTGGGAAGCACCTAAACCTGTAATGAAAAGTGCTGCTTTAAAAGAGTTCTTGGATGTCTGGAAGTTTTGTCTGATTTCTCTCATAGTTGCTCCTAATGCTGCTGCTAATACAGCATTTTCAAATTTACTACTACAGATTCTTTCCACTACTTCCCATAACCAAGTTCCAAAACTTTCTACATTTCAAGCATTCTTTATAAACACAGCCCCATTTCTTGTTAGCAGCTTCCTGTGCTGGTACATTTTCTTCTGCTTGTAACAACACCACTGACTAGTTGATAAAGAAGAGAGGTTTATTGGATGAACATTTGGTATAGTAGCTTAGACGCTACCTCCGATATTGGAGTGACTGGGTTTGAGTTCCACTTTGGCTTCTAGGTCTAGCTTTCAGGTCAAGTGTGCCCTGAGAGGCTGCAATGGTGACTTTAGTAGCAGGAACCTGGCAACCTCTGAGAGACCCATACCAGTTCCCTAACAGTTTCTGCCTTTGGCCTGGTCTCGTCTCGTCTCGTCTCGTCTCGTCTCGTCTCCTCTCCTCTCCTCTCCTCTCCTCTCCTCTCCTCTCCTCTCCTCTCCTCTCCGTTCTCTCTCTCCTCTTTCCTCTCTTTGTTTCAACGTCTGTATCTTTGTCTTTTAAATAAATATGTAAGTAGGTAAATAAATACTTTAGAATTGAAAATAAGCTTATTTTGGCAGACACTTTCTGAGGTCAAGGCACTGCACTTAGTGCTGGTGTTCTTGCAGTTTCAGGATGGTGAGGGCATTTCATAGTAAGACAGGAAATGCTTGTATGTTTTCCCTCTTCTAGAAAGTCCACCAGTATTCAGTCATCCAGGTTCTAGTCTGATCTACTCCCAATCACCTCTTAAAGACTTCTGTGAACATCATAGTCAAATGAAGTTTATACCCTTTAATACATTGCAATGGGCATTAAATCCTGACATGAGTTTCAGATGGAAAAATTCATAGTCAAACCACAAGACAGTAACTCCACTTACAGATAAACTTGGAAATATGAAAAGTTAGTGATTAATTTAATAGCTAGACCAAAATGTGTGTGCATTTATTCTATAAAATATCATCGAAAGATTGAGAGGACCTCATAAATGGAAATTTATCCGCTGTTCTTGAACCATTTATATTATTAACAGTACTATGCAAAACTATACAAATTCACTACAATCTGTATCAAAAATCCAATGTTTTCTGCTTTTGTACAAATAGAAAAACACATTAAATTCTAAATGAAATTTCAAGGAACATCAAATATCTGAAACTAATAACAAAGAAGAAAAAATAGAAATATCTAAAATTGCGTGTTTTCTAAATTTACTACAAATACATGATAAAACAGACCAGAACTGGCATTAATCGCAAACATTTGAATCAATGAAATTTAACACAAGGCTTCAAAATAAATCCTTGCACATTGTATGTTTGGTGAAATGATTTTTGACAGGAGTGGCAAGAGTTCTTTTTTGGTGTTTAATGGAGAATCTTTTCAACAAATGGTATAGGACACACTAGATATTAACTTGCAAAAGAATGAGGCTGTTTCCTTATCTTGTATTTCATGAAAAATTAAAGTGAATCAAAAACTAAAACTGTAAAACGCTTGAACAGAAGCATAGGAGAAAAGCTGTATGATACTTGACAGTTTTTTTTTACATGTCAGCCCACAACACAAGCCATAAAAATATAGAATTAAGGTTACCAAAAATCAGTTCTAAAATAGAATCAATAGGGTGAAAAGCAACTCAGAGAATAAAAGAAATTATTTGTAAATCACATATCTTACACAGATTGATATAAACATTATGTAAAGATGTCCTACTAGTGAGAAATTTTTTAAAAGTCTGTCAATTTAAACAAGCAAGCAAAGGACTTAAGGATGTATTTCTACAAAGAAGGCATACAAATTACCAAGAAGTACTACAAAAGAAGATAACAGAAAAAAAAATAACTATTGAAGAAATAAAAGTGAAAGTCAAAATAGGTTATTCCATACACATTAGAGTGGTTTTATAAAAAAAAAAAGGCGGAGGGGGGAATGTTAACAGAGTTAGACGTAACTTGCAACGCTGAGGAATTTTTACTGGGAATTTTACATGGTTCAATTACTGTGAAAAACAAAGATGGTTACTCAAAATTTAAAGATAGAATCATAACATAGAATTCAGAAATTCTACTTCAAGCTTTAAAACTTAATGCCCTAAATGTCATTAATTTATACACTTAAATATGATTAAAATGTAAAAAAAAAGATAGGTTGTGTGTGTCTTACTCCAGTTTTTTTTTACTTTTATTTACTTTATGATTGATTTTAATTTGTTGGTTTAGATCCTGTTTGTTTTTATCCTAATAAAGCTTAGTTATATACTCATTTTATCTCCTCTCTGTCATCCTTTCTCTGTTTTCAGGGTTTTTAAAAATTTATTGTTTATATTTATTTTTTATTCCTCTGATTTTGGGAAAGTTTTACAAGTTTTTCTTCTCTTTTGTACTCAACATATGGTTCCTGGACAACCAATATCACCTGTTAGCATCATCTTGGAAATATAAATCATAGACCCCTCCCCCAGTTCTGACATGGAACCTGAATTGTAACAAGATTCCTCAATTTCTCAATAAAATTTAAAACATCATTAACATGATTTTGAGTGATGCCAGTTTTGTCTCTGTATTATCTATCTATATATCTTTTTATCTAAATATCCGTCATTGACATCAACATCATTATCAATCTAATCTTTAAACTTTTCTACCATGTTTCTCTTTATCTAAAGTAAGAACAACCACAGTTTCTGAATTGTGAATGCTGAGCATCTTTCATACATTCTAAAGTAAATGAGGTCTGAAGACATATTGCAGTGCAAAATTCAAATTCTCTGGATTTGAATTGCTGTTTCTGTTTTCCAGTGGCTCAGTTCGTGTTACAGAAAGTGCTCAGTCAGTATTAGGTAAAGTTTTTATGTGACTAGCTGTTTTCTGTCCTAGACACGAGGATGATAAGCCTCACCACTTTGTTTACCCGTAACTTTAGTATCTCTCCATTTGTGTTCTTTTTCTCTGGTTTTATTTTGTGCTTTTCTGCCTTCAAAATATGACTATTTATTTTAAAAAGGAGTATATTCAGTATAGGCGTATCTCCTATTATATTACCCCTACCTTTTTCTGTTTTTATGTCGGCAATATACATTGGAGCTATTGACTCTAAGCATTGCTGTCTCACACTAACAAAACAAAAAGCAAACAACTGGAGAAAGAAAAACTAGAAAAGAAGTACTGAAGAATAAAATAAGAGAGACCCTGAAGCCCATTATGTTTTACCTCAACAGGTTGTCTTCACTCTTAGAAATAGCAGCAGAATTCTCCAGTTCACATAGACTTGAGAAGTGGGACTAGATATTTATAATACAGTAGTCCTCATAGGTTGAAAAAAAAAAGTCAGGGAAAATCTCAAAGTTGTATGCAACTGTGGGAGTTGCACAAATCAATCCCAGATGTCACTGGTGTTTAGTTACCTTTGGTGGTCCTCCATTCACTAAGATGTGCTGGCCAATTTGCACGACTGCACTGACTCAGAGTCCATTCTCCAAGCTTGGCATACACTTATGCAGCTTGGGTGAGGCTTTTATAACCAAAAGAGGGTTTCTGGCAGTGCTGCACAGCTTGCTTGGTTACTCTTTCCTTTCCTTACTGCCCACTCTTTGCTTGGCGTTTGTCCCAGCAGCCCATCAGAGCTTCTTCCTACTTTGCTTCTTCACCTCTGGGCTTATCTGTTGCAGTGCCAGTGGGCTGTGATGTCTTCCTCTCTAATCCGAAGAGGTGTTTTTTTTTTTTTTTCCTGGGGGGGGTGGTTATTCTTCCAAATGCAAAGCAATGAGCAGATGTTTTCTACCTGTTCTTAAGTGACAAAAGGGAACTCCTTCATGCATTCAGGATTCTATCAGAACGAGAAGATGAGGAAAACCGTTGTGCTGTGGAAAAAGTACTTCCTTTGGTTATGGAAGTGCATATTCCCACTAATTTCTCTAGCTTCATGTTCCTGTTTTCCTGAAAGGAATTTCCACGAAACAGTCTACATTGTCCCAATAGGTGTGAATCTGCTGCATGTGATGTCACCAATTTGAGCGTGATAGTGTCTGTGTGTTTGTGTGTATGTCATGTGTTTTATAGAATGTATAAGAAAGCAAAGTAAGCAGCAGTAATCTCAGTGATTGACTGTACAAGTGAATAATTGGGAAAATAAGTAGAAAAAATGAAAAATTTTCAACATTTCCAATAGAGGTCTTTTTCTTTTCCTCATACAATCATATGATTTTAGCAGAGCTGTACTCTAATTCTGCGTTATAGGCATTTTGTGGGGATGTTGGGATGTCAGTCGGCCTGTAAGTATGCCAAACTTAAAAAGTCTGAGGCTGGAGTTTTAGTTGGCTAGAAAAATCAGATGTTGAAAAAAAAATGAACTCCAGACCTTTGTGTTGCTTTTTGAAGACAAAATGCAATGTCCACCCTAAGTCCACCCAAGGATAATTGAAAATGTTACAACATTTGGAAAAGCCGTTTTTCATCATTGGTATAGGATATATAGTGTATGTTCATATGGCATGCATGTCATTTGTATATAAAAAAGTATTATTGACCTCTTTCAAATTTGTTGATATTTTCTCTCACTCCTCACCATCACTGAAGAGTAGAACTTTCTTTTGGTCTGATGCTTAACAGAGCATGCATTTAGGTTAAATGAGACAAGCCTCTCATGATTGGTGCTAGCTTAGGTTTGTTTGTTTGTTTGTTTTTGGTTGTTGATAGGTCAAGACTTGTGCATGTTACTTAAAGTATTAATCAGGTTCTTGTGAATATTCACAGGAAAGACTACAAGATGTAGAAACCCAAGAACTGATGGGCTGGCACTGGGAGACATCAGGTTAAGCCACTGATACGCAGTGTGACCAGTTACTGTGCAGCTACATTTTTTAAAAGTTAACCTCCCTATATGCTTCCTTTTTAAAAAAAGATTTTAAAATGTTTTATTTGAAAGATAGAATTAGAAACACAGAAAGAGAGAAAGAGAGAGAGCTTGTATCAGCTTCTATCACTTCCCAACCAGCTGCAATGGCCAGAGCTGCACTGATCTGAAGCCAGGAGCTTCTTCCAGATATCCCATGTGGGTGCAGAGGCCCAAGGACTTGAATCATTCTCCACTGCTTTCCCAGGCCACAAGCAGGGATTTAGATCAGAAGTGCCATAGCTGAAACAGAAATCTGTGCTCATATGGGATGCCAATGGTATAGACACAGGATTAGCCTATCTCACGGTACTGGTCCCAAAAATGCAGCTATTTTAATGTTGTTCATGGATATGAAATAACTGAGGTCTTAATTCAGCAGTGTTGTTCCTCTTACGAGTTCCTTGTACTAGAGAGTATAGAGAGCCATTAAATAAGGAGACAGCACCAGACCTGAAGTTAACAATTACGTTAGAAACCCTTGATTGTCCAAAGTCAGTATGGCTCCATAAATAACATTATAAGATTTTAAGTGATTTTTGTGGAAGGAAACGTAGTGGATCATTAGACTAATTCTCTGCCTATTGTGCCAGAATATGCCAATTCTAGTCCTAGTTGCTCTGTTACTCGTCCAGGTCCCTGGGATGACCTGGGAAAGCAGTGGAGGTTGGCTCAAGTGCTTGGGTCCCTGCACCGATTTGGGAGAGGTGAAACCAAGCTCCTGGCTTCTGACTCCTGGGTCCTGGGCTCCTAGCTTTAGATCAGCTCAGCTTCAGCTGTTGTGGCCACTAAGGGAGTGAACCATCAGATGCAAAATTTCTCTCTCTCTCTCTCTCTCTCTCTCTCTTTTTCTGTAAATATACCTTTCAGATAAGAAAAAATGATTTTCTGTTTTTGGGCCAACCTAGTAACTACAGTTGATAGTAACGTACTGTTTAGTTGAAAAATTGCTAAGTTGGTCTTAGATCTACAAAACAGGGCATAATTATGTGAGATAATACATATGTTAATCAACTCAATTCAGCCACCTACAGTGTAGAGATACTTCAAAACATTGTGCATAGACTATAAAAATATACAATTGTAATTTGTAAATAAGATGTTTTTGAATAATACTGTTTGTGTTGTTTTTCTTATTAAACCTGGTTTTTAGCATATAGAAGACTTTGTCATTCAAGGTTCTCAGTATAGATTGTGAGTGTTGTTTAGTTGGGTTACCTCTAGGAAAAGAGATTCTACATGTGGTTTGGCTTGTGGTTTACCTGCTGCAAGTTTCATACCATCGGTAACATCTCCCATCCTTCTGTATTTCAGAATTACCACCACAGCAGCCTGCATGATGGACCTCAGAAGATATCCGCTGGATGAACAGAACTGCACTTTGGAGATTGAAAGCTGTGTGTATCTGTGTCTGGGTTGCGTTTTCCTCCACATTGTGTTTTAGGTCCTTATGTTATTGGTTAACATCTTTAACAAGGCACCCTAATTTTCTTGACATCTTTTTAACTGTCTTTAAAATTAGAGGATTAATTTTTCACTATACAGATGCACTGCCATACTGAGGAGACATAGGAGAGAGAGTCCAAGGAGCTCTTAAATCAGCTATGCTTAAATCTATCTATCTATGTATCTATCTATCCATCTATCTCTCTTTCTATCAATGCTGTGCATCTCAGTCCATTCAATAGGAGACCAGACAATGAAATACAGTTTTTTTACTTGTAGTTCATTATGTGTGAGTGCCTGAACTTCTGGGACCCTGGGCAGTAGGGGTAAAATTTGTTTTTCTTTACAATGCTGGCCTTACAAGAAAACTGTTTCTGATCTTGTTAATTTTCTTCAATTTGAAGAGTATTCAGACACTTTACTAATAATTCAGTGTTGAGTACTTGTAGGTGTAGGAGGAGAACTGGAGAACTGTATCTATAATATTTAACAAACAGCCACCCTTCTGAGATCCAAACTTCACCTCTTGTTAGACTCAGAGGTTGGTATTGTTATTTATGTTGGCCAGTTATATAGACTGGCTTATATTTGGATGCAGTTGGGTTGAGGCTTGACAACATAGCAAATTTTTTACTGGGTAAGTAATTCGACTTGCACTGTCACTTGATAGGCACTTACAGCAAGATTTGAATGTCTTTGTAGATAAATGTGTGGGGAAATTGGTGGTGAATGAAGTTGGCCCCACTGTGCCTTCATTTCCACCAACATTACTATTATGTACATAATTTATCTGGGGATCTTTTCCGTAAAGGACAGAAGACTTGGGGTAAAGTTGATGCATTTTTCATAGCTGAAGCACTGTCCTAGAAAGTTCAGTGGTTTCTCTATTGCCAGAGGTCATAACTGCAATAGAATAGTGGATGTTTCAGGAAAGCAAATTGTGGAATCTAAGTAGAGAAGCGGCTGCTATCCCAACTGTCTGGGAATACATGGAATGCCTTCCGAGAGTGTGCATTCTATCCTGTGATATGTTGCTGCCATGGATGATGAGCAGGAAGGTCTGACATAATATTCTGTCAGAATGTGAGGCCTTTCCCTAGCAGAGAACCAATGGTTAAAACAGTTCCAAAATAATAAAAAAAAGATTTTCTTAATTTTCTGCTGGTTTGATTATGTGTATCTGTGCAAGAAAAATGGACAGCAGAAAGATGGGCTTTGTTTCTAAGTATGATATAATATTCGTTGGTCATCAGATGCTTACTAAACACCAACTCTAGGAAGCTGCTGTTGTAAGCTCAGGGATATACTGAGAACAGAGACACTTTGCCAGCCTTGTGGAACTTAGAATTCAGAAATGACAGTATACGATTAGATGAGGCACAGTTATAGATGACTTGAAGAATATAAAATCTGGTAAAAGAGTGACAAGTGGAATTGGAAAGTTCTGTCTGTGTCAATAAGAAAATGCAATGAAGAATGAGCTCTATGAAGGTCTCAATGTAGGTCCAATCAGAGAGCTCAGAAGCCCTGGTACACAGCAGCCTGTGTGAACTATAAGACAAGGCCCATAACATGGGCTGAGTGAGCATGGGAGTGGAGGCTCTTTAAAAAAGATTTATTTATTTATTTATTTATCATTTATTTATTTATTTATTTATTTTTTGAAAATCAGATATACAGAGAGGAGAAGAGACAGAGAGTCAGATGTTCCATCTGCTGATTCACTCCCCATGTGACCACAACAGCCAGAGCTGACCCAATCCAAAGCCAGTAGCTAGGAGCCAGGCACCTCCTCTGGATTTCCCACGTGGGTACAGGGTCCCAAGGCCTTGAACTATCCTCAACTACTTTCCTAGGCTATAAGCAAGGAGCTAGATGGGAAGCAGCATGGCTGGAACACGAACAGGCACCTATAAGGTATCCTGGCATGTGCAAGGCGAGAACTTCAGCTGTTAGGCTATCATGCTGGACCTAGAAGTGGAGGCTTTTAGGGACAAGTTATATGGGACTGTGCATTCCTTATAGGGAATTTGGATTTGTTGCTTGAGTTAAGCAGAAGAATGTCATGGTAAAAGTTGTGTGCTTTGTTAAAGATTGTTGTAATTGTCAGGCAACAATAGAATATAAAGAAATCAGAAAGAAAGGAGCAGACCTTAGGTGTTACTGCCCTGATGCTCACAAACAGGACATCAGACAGGACTAGCAAGTTGTGCGGAGCAGTCAGTTCTGCGACTTTTTGTTTTTTGTCTGTGTGTCTAGTAGGAACCGTATGTCTACCTTTTTGTGGTGCTTTATGTTGAGACAAATGGTTCTATTGTATTCAGCTTATCGTTTTCTCCAGATCTGTGCTTTAGTCTGTCTTACTCATTAAGTTTGGCTAATCTTTTAGGAGATTCCTGAGTATTGCAAGTAGTGCTGCACATTGTTGTCATGTGTGCTCATTCTCCAGACGTACTTGTTGACTAACAAATTGACATGAATTCTATGGCGTGGGCTGACTTTAGAGCTATAACCCAGTTTATGCTCATCCCTTATCTGAGAGCAGTTTGCTCAATGCTGTAAGAATTAGGAGTGTCTCAATAAAAGACATTGCTAAAGTTGACCAGCCTCATGGCCAGGAACAGTAGACAATACAACCCCAGAATTCAGAGGATGTCGCTGGTTAAATTTACTCTGTCTTTCTACTTTCCAGTAGCCTTTGAGATGAGTTTCTTCTTCAGAAATTCTGATACTTGACATCGTATTTTCCCCTACAAATATCTTGTTCATTGATTCTAAGATGTTTTAAATGTACTTCTCTGTGACATCTGGGCCAGGTCTAAAGTTCCATTTTGCAGACAAAACTCCCATCAGAGCATCTGGCTTCCATAACTTCTCCAGTCTTCAACACCAGCAGGTACAAAGAGTAGAGGCAACACAAGCTTGTCTGAAAGTTAGGTCTTAGATGGTACTGCTAGTAGATAAGCAGGTTAAACTATCTGCTTCAAACATGGCTCAGCTTTAACTTCCATTTTATTCATGGCAATGTCCTTAGCCACACATTTTCACAAAGCAATGACGTGTCACGTACCCATGCCCCTCCTTCTCTCTCTTGGCAGATGGTTACACCACAGATGACATTGAATTTTACTGGCGTGGTGGGGACAAGGCTGTCACTGGCGTGGAAAGGATTGAACTCCCACAGTTCTCCATTGTGGAGCACCGTCTGGTCTCACGGAATGTCGTCTTCGCCACAGGTGAGCCCACGGTCTGCTCACGATGCCTGTGCTGCTGTCATAGTCTCCTCACTCCTCCACGAGTCAGTCACAATGCAGGGTCTTCCCCTTTTCCTTCGTATCTAAAGCTTTGCTCACTGGAGAAATCAGCAGTCTTGGGCTGAATACAGAAGAGTGAAAGATTGTGGGTGAATCAACCAGTTAGTGTTTGATAAGGTAAAAAAACAAAACAAACAAAAAACCACGTGTTGTGAGGCAAAAAAAAGACAACTGATGGCCTCGGAGGCAAGAAGGAAGGGGAAATTGGAAGACCAGTGGAGATGGCTATGTGTTCCGTCCTGTAGTTAGTCCTATTCTCTCTGGGCTAAAGTTCAGCTTTGGAGCCGCGGACTGAGGCTTACCTGCAGTTATTCTTGCATCCTCACGTGATGCTGTCTGGTTAAAGTCGCACTGACTTCAGTTTCGTTGTTGCCTTTGTTTCAGCTGTCAAAGACAGTGGCCTTCTGTTCTATCTCTTCTTGCTGAGATATTGCTAAAGTTTTACAGATGTTTATTTTATACCACCTTCTCAGTAGTTTTGTTTTCTTAGTGAATGCTGTGTACTGTACTTAATGAGCATAGAGTTTTCTCAGCTGTAAGATGACATTCAGACTAAAGACACTGGGTTAAAAGAGCTAAGGGAATACAAAACTGACTATGTGGTTTGAGCAACAAGTAATAGGGATTAGTTTTAAATCTGGAATGACATTCATGAACCAGCAGGTCTACTCTCTGCCTATTTCCTCTGGCTTGAATGTTGTTGACCCACAGTCACCTGCCTCCCCTTCACCTAGCCAGCTCTGACTCATCACTCAGCTTCACTTAGACGCCACTTCCTCTGTGCAGCCTTTTTGATCTCCTGAATCCAGCACAGTCACCGGGTCTATGTATCTCCATGGTGCTGCAGCAACCACCTACACACCTCGCTGTCAGCTCACTGCACATGCTGCTTTAAGGGAACAGCTCCCTGAGGAGGGATCTGCCCTGGTCTTGACTTATCCTCTCCTTGTCCCTAGTTTGAATAATGCCAGATATTTCATGTGCACACCATTAAATTAAGTGAAAAGAGTCAACGTCTTTCCTGCAGTCCCTTGTCCCTACCCAGCTTCCATAAACCAATGTGCAAGGTAAGGAGAATAAAAATCGTGGGATTTTAAAACATGAACGAGTGCACATTTGTTCAGTGTTGCCTCATCTTCTTCGGTCACAAGAAGTCCTCCAAATGTCCTGTGGGAATGTGGTTAATCATTAAGGGATCATGTCCACAATCAAGAAAACTGCCCCACAGAGTATTTAATAAAGTGATCTGTCATTTCAAAACCTGATGACAGCAGCTCCACGCTCCAGGTGGCATGAACCAAAACTCTGCACATGACACAAGGGAGGGTAGCATTCTCGCAGTGCAATTATCCTGCCCCACACTCACCTTTGTCTAGAAAAATGCAGTTGTGGCTATGAGAGTGTTGCTGTGGGGATCTTCTACTGCTTTTTCATGCAGCCTCATCAGAAAACCTGATGGGGAGTCCGTGGAGAATGCACCATTGGCACAGATACTGCCACCAATTGGAACAGCGTGTCTGGACCCACTGAAACCCCTTAGGGCTTTCTTCACTAGATGTAGTCTCTACTTTTCTTTTAGATATATACAAGTTGGAAAATATCCATAATATCTTAGTGAATATTAGTGAACATACTATGAATAGTCAGAGAAAATACACACCACTGGGGTGTGGAGAATCTTCAAAGTATTTGCAAACCCATTACCATGGCATGTCATATATGCCTTCTCGCACTTATGGGGTACAGTACAGGCCTGGACACCAGTCAGTTTAAAACATCTCATCCTTTAAAGAGCTTGAAATCTGAAACTGTTCTAGTCCACCTAGATATGAAGAAATGGCCTCAGCCACACTACAAAAATATTTTAAAATGATCTGTTAGCTTAATTTATCTTTCTTTTAAGGATTTAAACTAGTCAGGTTTTGGCCAGTATGTGAACTCTCTAGCCTGAGAAATAATTCTCGATAAAAGGATTGGGCAAAAAATGTTCTGGATGTTTATTGGAGACTTGGCCAACGAGATGTTGAGGATTCTGTAGGGATTCTACCCACTGCTGCTTCTGTCATACGAGAAAACAAGGCAGGTACATGAAAGTCACAGAGTGGTGGCTGGTGCCTGCAAGATCAGCGGAGAGAGGAACTCAGTTTTACAATTTTAGGGAGATGGTATTATGGGCCAGTGGGTTAAGCTACCATTTGTGGCACTGGCATACATTTGCAGAGTGAACTAGCAAGTACAAGAGTCTCTCTCTCTCTCTCTCTCTCTCTCTCACACACACACACACACACACACATTTACACATTTGCTCTGTCTGTGTTTGTTTTTCTGTCACTCTGCCTTTCAACTAAAGAAACTAAAACAAAACATGGAAGTTGTTCCAGGGACTCTTGATCAGAGTCCTGGAAGAGACATTGAGTACCAAGTCTGCTTCGCCCTTGTGTTAACACTTTGAAGACCTTGTGCGTGACCTCTGGCTGTGTTTTTTTTTTCCTAGGATTTGTCTAATCTACCCTATTGACATTGCAGGTTAGCAGTCAGGGAACACTTTCAAAAGTGAGGCATCGGTATGGCCCTTGGAATTGGTGGGAGCTAAGCATGGGGCAAGGCTGTGGATTAGAGAGAGGAGTAGAAGAGACTTGGCCAGCAGGATTTCTCAGTGGAGCTCCATGGTTCCAGTGATATTCCCTACCTGGCTTACCTGACAAAGGCATGTTGAGCAGAGAGTAAGCCCCAAGAGAAATTTCTGAAACCTGCTCAAGACACAGCATATCTAGGGTTTGAAATCCCAGACTGTGGTGCCAGATGACCAAAGCTCATGTCCCAGCTGGCCTTTCTAGCAAGGCAGATATAACTAATGCAACTTCTCCATGTAACAGAGCTATGAATAGTGTTTATTTGATAGGATTGATGAAAAGATTATGTGGATTAGGATAAATACAGGCCCTAGAACAGGGCCTGGCTGGTAGTAAACAATGATTAAGTATCATTGATTAAAATCTGTGGGGTCAGAGATGAGGCATATTTTGTAGAGCCTAAAAATAAACACCATAATAGTTGACTAGAGCTTTGCACATTACAGAAAATGTGACTTAATTCCACCAGATTATTGTCCACTGAGAACTGACTCATAATTGCCAACTGGAGGAATTCTTTAAGATTAGAAATGATTTTGGTTTCATATTTGTATTCTTAATACATATCCCGGTGCCTAACTTACTGAATAAGCCATAAAATCCAGAATTACTGAATTTAGAGGAAATCTGACCATTCGTAGCATATGTTCAAATGAATCATTTCTATGGGAGAGAAAAATATATATAGGTTATGACATTGAATTGTTTGCTCCAAGATACCCAAATCTTATGTTTTGACAAAAAAAAAAAAAATCAACATAATGTCTCCTTTACCCTAGTGGAAATTAAGTATGTCTTTGTTCAGAAAGGAAAAATTGTACTCCATAATTGCGTTTTGAAGATATGATAGTGGTAGCTGATTTACTTACTATGAAAAAATGATTATTTAATTCCTAACATTATTCAATAAAGATATTTTGTGAAAAAAAATCTTAACTTATTTACAACTACAAAGAAAGCAAAGCAAATGCACTTACTCTCGTTTTTAACTATAGTGATAGCATGCTAATTTTTGATTTTGTACCTTCTTGTTTTAAAGAGCTGTTACTAATTTCCCTTGGACATTATACTATATACAGATATATATATATATATATATATATATATATATATATATATAGAGAGAGAGAGAGAGAGAGAGAGAGAGAGAGAGAAAGAGAGAAAGGGAGATAGAGAGAGATAATAATTTCAACAGTTCTGCACAGTACAGCTGGAGATGCTATTCTCAGATGCAGAGGAACCCTTGATAAATAAATAAATAAATAAATAAATAAATAAATGAATAAATAAATAAATAAATAAATAAATTTAAGCTTATTTGTTTTAATTTGAAAGGAGAATTTTTGTAGGTGCATATTTAAGATTTATCTGTTTTAATTTGAAACATTTTTAATTTGAAAATTTAATTAGAGAAATTTAATTTGTCTTAATTTGAAAGGAGAATTTACAAAGACAAATTTTTTTCTCATGCTTGAGTTCCCTCCCTAGGTGGCCTCAAAGGCCGGAGTTGAGCTAATCTAGAGCCAGGAGCCGTGTTTTCCACGTTGTTGCAGGGGTTCAAGGCCTTGAGCCGTCCATCCTTCCCTGTTTTTGCAGTACATAAGCCGGGAGCTGGAGGAGATGTAGAGCACTCAGGACATGCACCAGTCCCTCTGATGTGTGCTTTGAGACACTGCAAAGACTGCTGTTTCTAAACATTATTAAACAGAGAATTTCCTGCACTTGTATCTACTACTTTTATAAAATGTCTTACCAAACATGATATACATCAGTATATTTATACTGCATCCTAGAATGGCTGCAATTTGATAAGCAATGTATGATGTGCTCTGCCTTCCTCCCTCCTTTATGGCCATGTGTGAGTGGGCCATAACTTCTTTTTAAAAAATTATAATTACAGAGAGAGAAAGAGAGAGCTTCTGGGTTTCTCACATGGGAACATGAGCCCAAGCATTTGTACAATCTTCTGCTGCTTCCCCAGGCACATTAGCAAGGAGCTGGATCAGAAGTGGAGCCGCTGACATTTGACCTGGAGTCCTTGTTGGATGCAATAGCTGAATTTACTATGCCACAAAGCTGTCCCCCACACCTTCTTGGTGACCCACCCTTTTATTCAGGTTTCCAAAACTGGCTGTTGGAATTGGAAGCCCCAAATCCTCACTCAGGGCCCTGGGATTTCCTAGTCCAATTCACGGATTTTCTAGTCTGCTACTAGAAAAGAGCCTACTGCTTCCAGACCTGCTTTCCCTTGCTGTATATTAGGAGCCCCGCAACTCACACATTCAGCCCCTGTCCAGGCCCGGAATCTCTCAAGTCTTCCCTTTGCCTGTGGGAGCCCATACCTCTCTAGTTCCATCGTCTCCTCTTCAGTTTAGCCGATCATCTTTGATGTTGTATTCCATTTTGTTTTCTCATTTCCATTCTCTCCTGCATTCTATCCGAAGTCGTCTTCTCCTGTTGTTTTTCTCTGTCACTTACGATAGTTTCATAATTTTTCTTTTGTCACACCAGAAGATGAATCAGTGAACAATCTGAAAGTTAACCTTTCTGCTTGATCTTTTTTGAGCTTTTCTTCCAGTTATGTGTTTTTTTTTAAAGATTTATTTTATTTTATTACAAAGTCAGATATACAGAGAGGAGGAGAGACAGAGAGGAAGATCTTCCGTCCGATGATTCACTCCCCAAGTGAGCTGCAACGGGCCGGTGCGCGCCGATCCGAAGCCGGGAACCAGGAACCTCTTCTGGGTCTCCCATGCGGGTGCAGTGTCCCAATGCATTGGGCCGTCCTTGACTGCTTTCCCAGGCTACAAGCAGGGAGCTGGATGGGAAGTGGAGCTTCCGGGATTAGAACCGGTGCCCATATGGGATCCCGGGGTGTTCAAGGTGAGGACTTTAGCCGCTAGGCCACGCCGCCGGGCCCCAGTTATGTGTTTTACACTTATTTTGGAAAAGTTTTTTTTTTAATTTATTTTTAAGAAGGTTTTTATTTATTTTTCTTTTAAACATAGATTTTTATAGGGTTAGAAGGAGAGATTAAGAGTCTTCCACCCACTGATCCACTCCCCAAAATCCCACTACAGCTGGAGATGACCCGATCCCAAGTTGGGAGCTAGCAGCCAGGAAATTCATCGTGGTCTTCGTATGGGTGCAGGGACCCATGCATTTGGGCCATCTTCTGCTTTTCCAGACACATGAACAGCAAGGTAGATGGAAAGTGGAACAGCTGACATTTGAAGTAGTGTTTGTATGGGATACTGGGAGCTTCATGTGGTGGCTTTACCTGCTATACCCAGCACAGGCTCCTAATTATGTGGTTTTTATAACTGCAGAATTTTGGTGAAACATTTATCCAGAATACTAGGCTATCGAAAAAGTTTTTGAAAGTTCCAAATCCAGAGAATTATGCCTTTGGTTTTATAGTAGCAAGCTGTGAAAATATGAACAAAGCACTTGAATGGCAGACAGTTAAAAGGATCAGTTTGACAAAGAGCCCATTAACACATTGCTGTGGGGGCTGGCACATTGGCACAGCAAAATAATCCTCTACCTGCAAGTGCCGGCGTCCTATGGGTGTTAGTTCTTATACAAACCGCTCCACTTCCATGCAGCTCCCTGCTTATGGACTGCAAAAACAATGGAGGATGATGTAAATTCCTTGGTCTCCTGCAGCCATATGAGAGACACAGATGAAACTCCTGGGTCCTGTCTTTCAGAATGGCTTAGCTCAGGCCATTATAGCCAATTGGGAAATGAACCAGCAGATAGAAGATTCTCTGTCTCTCTCTTCTTCTCTTCGCAAATTCGCCTTTCAAATAAAACAAATAAACCTTTTAGAAAAAGAAGACTATTGCTGTGAACACACACAGGTTGCCATTCTGGCATTTAGGACCTCAGCTTTTGTGTTGGTCCTTAATGTGTGTCATGCTCACCAAGAAACGTTTGGATGTACAATTTATGCTGAATTGGAAATGCACTCAAATTTTTGTTTTCCTTTGTATTAAAAATTGGAGTTTTTCTTTTAAAATTTCAAAACAGTTGGAGAACAGATTTTTTAATATGCTTCTTAATTATCAGGTATTTCATTTCTCTTTTTTGCATAATGATATATTCTAACTTTAAAGAAAAATTCAACCAAGATTAGAAAATAGAAAGGTCTGAAATGAACAATGATGAGAAAATTTATCTAATATAAGTGAAATTTCTAGTATTCTAAAATAAATTTTGAAGCATTGCTTTGCTTCATTATTGATTATGACAAATTATGAATTTTTCACTTTAAAATATGTAAGGGAACAGATTTCATGATTTAAGAGCACAATGATTGAATTATGAATTTTTAAAGGTCCAGATATCCCACTGATTAAATGAACTAAAAATTCTTTGCTAGAGTTCATTTGGGAACCCCAGTCAAACTTTAGCTTTTATGAAGCCGAATCCTCTGATTAAATTACTCTCCACTGGGTCTATAAATGGCATTTGCTGCAGTGTTGAGAATATATTACATGATGTATTGAAAGAAGGAATTATCATTAATATACATATATGTATATATACTATATATATATATGCCTGTTATTTATAATTCATTTAACCTTAAAATTCCTCTTCTAGTTTTCTCCATTGACTTTAGTTAAAAGAATCCTTAGGATTGCTTTGAACTTCCTGTAGAGATACCACCCTTAAATCGGACCCAAACTGGCGAGACCAGAACTTTCTCTGTGTTATCTGTGGTCCCTGTAGTGTGAGATACTGCTAAAGACCTCGGACTTCTTCAGAGATCCCTTGACATACAGCTCATCCACAGAAATGATTCTTGTGTGCTTCCATCTTTTGAAATTTCCTTTAAGACCTGCACGAAAGAATGGATTTGCCCCATATCTCTGTGATTCCAGAATTCTGAGTGCAGAAGCTACTCAAAGCAGAGAAGAAGGAAAAGAGGGAGAGACTCTTAGTCATTGTGTTTGGGGGCAAGACAGTAGATTTTGTAGTTATCAATTAAGCCAGTTAATTCCCAGTAAAAGTACTTATACATGTAGTAGATATTTGGTTTTATAACAGATTTATTGAGATGATTCACGTAGTATACAATTTACTCATGTATAATGGTCAGTAACAATTAGTGTATTTAGAGTTATACAAATAATAGACACAATTTTAGAATATTTTCTTAGCCCCCAAAGAAACCCTTTCTCTGTCGTAGACACTGGCTGTTTTCTTATCAGTGAAATCAGACCATATGTGGTCCTTTTTGGATTCTTTCACTTCAAATGTTTTCTTAAACATTGATTCAACTTGTGGCTTACGTTAATACTTCATTATTTTTCTTGTCAAGTAATACTCTATTTTACTGATATGAGAGATCTACAGAAGTTCGTGGAGCCTTCACATTACACAACAGTATGCAATTATTTCAAAAACATTTACACCAAAAAAAGTATCTATTTATTCTATTTTTCCTACATTGTTTATCCATGTGGGTTGCTTTTGTGTTCTGTTTTTGCCTTCCAAAAACATTTTATATGCACACAATTTAGTGTGAATATGTTTTCATTTCTGTTAAGAAATAAACTCATGTAGTTAGTAGTAGATTTACTGTGTCATTCACTGACTCTTGTTAACCTTTTTAGGAGTTGTCAGGCTTTTTAAAAGTGGTGCCATGAGTAACACTCACCCACCAACCGTTTATGATGGTTTAATTGATCTACATCCACACCAGCATGTGTTTTCTTGTCTTTTTAAAATAATTGATTGATTGATTCATAGGGGTAGCAAGACACCCCCCGAAAAAAAACATCCCACACACATGGAGACACACACACACACACACAGAGAGAGAGAGAGAGAGAGAGAGAGAGAGAGAGAGAGGATGCAGATGGAGAGACAGAGCTCCCATTTGCTGCATAACTGTTCAGATGCCTGCAGTGACTGGAGCCGGATGAGGATGAAGGAAGGAGTCAGGAACCCAATCCAGGTATTTCCTGCAGCTGGCAGGAATCCAACCACTTGAGCAATCAGCTTCCGCCTACCAGAGTCTTCTTCTTTTTTAAATCTATTTTATTGTATTGTTGTTGACAATCTTTACATAGTTAATTACAGTTAAAGGAAAAAGAAGAAAAAAAAAGAAAAGAAGAAAAAAAAAAGGTTCAGGGGGGTAGGGAAGTGGGTAATGCTATTGTGTCAATATTGTTTCCATCATGTATCTGAGGTAAAGGGGGATATTGAGGGAGAAGCCCCACCTGGTTTCCCGCCCACCCCAAGTCCCGGATGTGGGGCATGCTCTGAGATATGTGCTCAAGTGGTGTTAATAGTTCTCCAGTTATGAATCGCTGCCAGTTTCGCTCGATGAGGTCGTCCACTGATTGATATGGTCCATCATAAAGTCTCCGTTTGCCCCATATTTCGCTGCCAACATATAGCTGAGATGAATGATTGTCCTGTTCTGTCTTCTGTCTTTTCTTGGTTAGAGTTCTGAGTCCAGCAGTTCGATTGGGGAGATCTCCAAAGAAACTTTGAGGTATTCCCAGACTAGTTTCTTGTATGTTCTAGCAAGCACAGGGCCCGGCACAGTCCATCACCCTGATCAGCTGGTGGTTGCAATTGCTGGGTTGGTTTTGTTTTCAGTCCCGAGTTGCACTGGAACCAATGGGTGTTGCAGTCCAGTCTGGTTCGGCCCTTACATCAACCAGTGGGAGCTGCAGCCTAGTCGGGGCGACCCACAATAACCCCCACCAGGCCCACCCCCTACCCTGGTTTGCCAGTATGTGTAGCAGACTAGTCCAGTCTGTCCCCCATCCCATTTGGCTCTGGTACTTGTCAATGGGTATTAAAGCTTAGTTCTATCTAACCAACTCAACCATCCAGCCCTCACATATGTGGTTGAGTGCCTCTCTATCTAGCCATCCCAGCCCCCGTCCTAATTTTCATGCCCTCCCATGGGAATAGTGGCCCAAGAAGGGGGAACCCACTTTTCCCTCCCAGGTCTCTCAGTCCCGGTTTATGCACTCTTTAGGTGGTCCTGTGATTTGACTTGACAGAATTAGTCCCCAGTGCCAGCTTCTGCCAGCTGATGCTGCGGCCCTGATCTAGTCCACATGCAGCGCACAGGTGTTGTAGCCTTGCTTAGTCGGGTCTGTCTCTATCCCAGCCCACGCTCTCCAGTGGGAGTAGCTGTCCGGCGAGGGGACCAGCCCCTTAATCCCCCCGCCAGCTCTGCCCCTTCCTTCCTGGATCTCACGTGTGCTGGATGGGTGCTGCATTCATATCCAGTACAGGCAACCACGCCCTGGCATTCCATAATGTGTACTGGTTTTGTCGCAACCAAACCCGGCCCATCCCACACTCTGTTCTGGTGATCGGATTTGCCAGTGGATGACATGAACTGATTCAGCCTGGCCTGCTCCTGACCCATGCCGAATGTATGCCAGTGGGAAACTTTTCATGGCCTATTCTGGGCTGTTTCCTATCATGTTTCTTGCGCTTACCTGCAGGGACTGTGTTCTGCCAGAGGAGTTGCCCAGGCTCCTCCATCAGAACCCCTCCCAATGCCAGATTTTGCGCTTGCCAGGGGGTTCTTGAGCCAACCCTACTCGGTTCACCTCCTGTCCTAGCAGGAACAGGGGCTTTTCCTGGCTGGCTTTCACCCCATTCTGGTTCTTGTTGTTGGATGTTTCAGCCCAGCCATGGCTCGTCCATACCCACATACAGCTCACACATGGCTCAGAAGGGGATTGAGACCCAGCCTAGTCAGTCCCACACCTACCCTGGTTCTCCATAACACCAGATGGTGTTGGGATCTGAACCGGCCTGGTGCATCCAATCCTAGCCCACACTAGTGCCTCGGGTGACTACAACTGTTTCTTAGATAGAACGCAGCCCCCATTCCAGCACATACACCCCTTGGTGGGAAACTCATCCCAGTTGTGGTGTCCCCTTACCTCCCATATTGGGCCTATTCCTAGCCGTAAATCACGCACCTGCCCGTGGTTGCTCTGAGGACCATTAGGTGCTAGCCTGCTAGACAAGCCGGAGCTTATCTTTTACTTGATAGGTGTTCAAAGCTCAGCATTATTAAGGGATTGGAAGTTCTTCAAAGGAAGAGTTACTGGCATTGGGAATCTTTAGGATTGACTCAGATCCCAGAAACAGTGGGGTCAGCCTAGAGCTATCTAAGCAGCGATTCAGACATCCATTACCCCAGAGCTCCCCGGCCGGGTGGCCAGCAGGCACAGCCTGGCGCCAAATGGTGCACTGGCTGCCCGGGCCCAGCCCACCATGAGCCAAGAGCACATGGCGGGCTGGGGTCGGGATTCGAGCTAGACGTCCTCTCCCACAGCCCTCTGGTGGCCTCTGGCAGCCGGAGGTTTAAGCCCGCAGGCCCAAGGTTGCGCCCCTCCCCAATCCCGTTTGCCGCCCAATGAGGGCGGTGGGTGGGCCCCAGACATACCCAGTCACGGAGGCCTCCCCCCTCGGCGTACTCACCCCGGAAGGAAGCAGGCCCCACACCCAGGCATGTCTGGCCCAGCCCGCCATGAGCCAAGAGCACATGGCGGCCTGGGGTTCGGGATCCGAGCTAGACGTCCTCTCCGGCAGCCCTCCCCAGAGTCTTCTTTAATGAGAGTGTAAACAAGAATAGATTTAGTACTTGAGTCCAACCACTCAGATAAGGGTTTCTCAAGTGACATCTTAAATGGAAGGCTAAACATTTGCTCTGTTTTTTTAATTTTAATTTTAAATACTTTTTAACATATTTGGTGTGATTTGTATAAAAGAACATAATGATACTTTCTCCCTCCCTCCCATATTTTCTCCCTCCTTCCTTCTCCCTTTTTTTTAAGCTTTTGAGATAACTTATTTTAAATTTACAATAAAAGGCTTAATACTTCACCAAAGAAGCTGAACAAGTAAAAAGCAAAATGATCTTACATGACTGTAAACAGTAATTGAATGAATAAAATAATCATTCCACTCATAGTAAATTTTAAAGCAATTACGAATCATTAAAAGTGTAATAGTATAACATTCTTAACTACTGGTTTGACAAAGGTACAAAACAGAATTTTGCAAAACTATATTATTATCAATGCTAATGCAAAAAGTTCTTTTTTTCTTATTATTTTCTTTTAAATTTTAGCTCCCACATATAAGGGAGAACATATTTTATATTTGTCTTTCTGAGGCTGTCTTGTTTCACCCAACATGATGTGCTCCAGTTGAATCTGTTTTGCTGCAAATGGTGGAATTTCATTTTGTTTATAGCAGAATGACATTCCATTGCGAATGCATGTATGTGTAGATAGATAAATGGTGGAAACCTGGGCGGATTTCAAATTTTGGCTACCATGAACGGAGCTGCTACAAACAAGTTGGTGTACATATCTCTGATTTATTTTGTTCAAGCCTTTGAGTATATGCATAGTAGTGGTATCTCTGGATTGTGCGACAAGTTTACTTCTAATGTTTTTAGAAATTCGCACACAGTTTTACCCAGTGGGGGCACTAATTTACATTCCCACCAACAGTTTCACCTTTCTCCACATCCTTGCTGGTATTTATTATTCTGTGTTTTGATTTTTAGTCGGTCCTGATGCTTTAGATTTGCATTTCCCTGATGGCTGGTGATCTTCAGCATTTTGTTTTTTCATTTATTTGATGCCCGTTTGTCTTCTATCTATTTGTATACCTATCTATTGAAGTCCTTTTGTTGTCCATTTCTGAACTGGATTGCTTGGTTTTTGATTGTTGTTGAGTTTTTTTTTTTAAATTGCTGATATATTTGGGATATTAATCTAATGATGTCTTGTGTATTTTTGAGAAAGCACTCTTGGTAGTTAATAAGTCATATTGGGTTTTTTTAAGTACTTGTGAAAGAACAGATTTTTCTCATCTCCAAAAATACTTGCAAAAGACAGAAAAAATACTTTCGTCTCCTGATTTGTTTAATACATCATCTGCAATAGTCCTGGATTGAAACCACAAGTGAGAAAATCAGTCTAGGGCTTCCATACAGGTAGCATAGACTCAACTCTCTGAGCGCTCACTTATTGTATCTCAGGATGTGTCAACAGGAGACTAGAACAGGGAGTAAAGCAGGAAGGGAATTCAAGAACTCGGAAACATCATCTTAACCACTGGCCACACTCTGACCGCATGTAATGACATCATCTGTGGTTTATTTGACTAAGGAAGTTTAGCAATTTTTGGTTTTGTTGGCTATTTGTCCATCTTCTTTGGAGACATATACTCAAGACATTTTCACATTTTTTTAAAATTTGGTGTCTTGATTTGCAGATACCATTTATCTGTTTTAGCTACAAGTTTCTAACTGGACATAAAATTTGCACATATTCAATTCTGTGGGTTGTCTTAATTTCAGTGTAACAGTTCTAAAATGTGATCAGTTATAATTTACGATTTTTTCTTTTTTTACTCAGTGCATTCCTTTTCTGATTGTACACTTGATGGAACAGCAAGTCTGAGAGAGTAGTCAGTTTCTCAAAAATAACATAGCAAACTGTTGAGGTTGGATTGTTCACACATACACATGTCCTTTTTATTCTCATGCAGCTCAGTGCTGTTATTTTGCTGTAGATATCAGAAGCAAACCGTGGTCTGATTTTTGTATTTTCTCTCTACTCATTTATTTCATATATTCCCTTAATTCTGAATGAGGTTTTTTTTTAATTTTCAATGTATAAGGAAATGACCAACAAGGAGGATGAGAAAATTGGTAGCACTGTTTCTGGTTGGAAACTGTGTGACCAACAAAAGGCATGTCACAAACGAATAAAGATATGATGATAAGGAATTCAGAAGCAGCAGTAAGTGGTATTCTCTCAGGCAGCGGTGGGACAGCCTCCGGGACAGCCCACTGTGGCCAGGGTGACACAGATTTGCTGAGGTTGCTAACCCATCAGTTTGCTACTTTATGATGCTTGGATACTTTGGAGTGCTTCTCACTCTGCAAAGCTGGCATGAAGCTTTCTATCCACATTTTTAATGAGTTCTCCAAAAATATTAATGCCTAGAGAGTGATATAAATTTAGGCTGGATTAGAAATCCAGGGCCTTGTTTTTGGCATAGCTTTAAATGCACCCAGGGAAAAAGGGTTGAGATCAGCATGTTCGCTAATTAGGTTTGCCAAAGGAGCTCCGACTTGGAACGGTGCACTTGTGTTCACGGACTGTGCGACTTTTTGTTAGCTCAGCCTGTACTTGGGGAGCTGACCACATCTCTGCACTGGCACACACGGCATTAGAACTCTGTGCATTTCTGTTGCGATTTTAAAGCCTCTGTTACTGGTTTGAAGGGTACATGTTAATTCAGCTGATTTGTGAATTCTCAACTTTAAATTATTAACCACTACCTATGATCATGCGAGAGCTTTACTTATGAATATTGCATTTATATGGCATTCCATCTTGCCAATATAAGGACTTTGTCTAACAAAACTCCAGAAAAATTTTATGTACTATTTTGTATGCATTTCAAATGATAGAAGTCTTTGCCTAGAAATCTGAAAGTCTGAAGTTCCTATCTTAAGGCATCTGGAAAGGTTTTTTTTTTTATTAAGTTATGTTGGATGTTTTACTTTTAAGCTCTCTTCTCTTGCCAAAAGAATTTTGTTCACCTAGGAGTATCTCATTTCACATACCATGAAACCTCTTCTAGAACATTAAATCATGATTCCTGAAATATTTTTGTGTCTACAGGGCACAGCAAACCACTGTTGTACCAAGGACAGTTCTGCATGACTCCCTTTCCAACATGAATTAGAACGTTAAGTCTTTTATGTTTGTTGCATTCACTTCATCCACCTTGGAGGCTCTAATGCAGTGGGACACATGCTGAATGCCTAAAAATTTTGTTAAGCTGGCATTTCACTTTTAACAAACGAAATACATTTGCTATTGAAAATACATGCAAATTGTTTTTTGTTTTTAAAATTCTTAACTCTATGTCAGTTAATATCTTGGTGAATTTCCAAGGGTTTATGGATTTTTGAAATCTGACTGCATTATCTCTGTCTTGGTCTCTGCTGGTCTTCCAAGTGTGGAATTTCCCAGTTGTGTCATTCTTCTTGGTATTTGCCACCCCACCCCAACTCTCCCACGCTGGTACTACCGCCACATTGTAGAGGCAAGAATTCCAGCAGACGATGAGGCACACCTCATTGTGAGGGTGTCAATACTGCCTTCACTTGGGACAGTTGATCTGAAGATGTACTTTAGAAAGAACATGATCAATTCTAGAATATGGTGGATTTGTTTCCTTTCCTGTAGTCACTAGAACAAAATGTTGGAGCCTTAGCACTTCACAGCCAAAAAAAAAAAAAAAAAAAAGATTTCTTTATCTCAAAGTTTTGGAGGCAAAAAGTTTTCTGGAAACTGACTAGTTGAGCCTCTGTTAAGGCCCTCTTGGTAGATGGGAGGATGATGACGAGTGAGTGAAGAAGAGATCACATGGTAAGAAAGGAAACCAGAGAGAGTCAGGGGTCAGGGGTCAAGTTTGCCCTCTTTAGAGATCATTTTTATAGGAACATAAAACTCTTCTAAGGGTGATGCCCTCAGTGACCTATTTCACTTCCAATAAAGATATTATGGGAAATTGTTGACAGTTATACCTTAATGAGAAAGAAAATAATCAAAGAAGGTGATTGTTTACATTGGAGGAAAGAAAAATAAAAGATTCATGGTCACTGGGCATTTGCCCAGAGCTAAGAAGTATGGATAAGGGAAGATATTTCTTTCATAAGAACAATGAGTATGAATTAACAAAAGCAGGACATTTGAACAATTATTTTGAAGCAGTGAGAGTCCCTTTCGCGAGTAAACATTATGCTAGTGCTGAAATACAGTGGAAAATAAAATGAAATGTATTTGATCAAGCAGGGAGACAGTAAAATTCCCACATGAGTTATTTTTTCATTTGCTGGAGGCCATGAATCATAAAAGATCCTGAGTATGGGGCAGCATTAATTGTCAGTGCTTTGCTTCCAGACTGGGTCGATGGAGTAGAGGCAAGACTAGGGATGAAACCCAGCTTGATCATAATCTATATTACATGTAATGTCTTACGAAACAATAGAGGTGTAACTGAATGTGTGTGAAAGAAAGCCGTAGTCTCTTGATGGGTCTGGCACATGAACTTCACTGGTTTTCCAGTGAAAATCAGTCGATACTTTTACCTCATTTCATATACTCAAATAATTGCCAGCTTTGAAAACAGGTTTGCAAATATATCTCTGTAGCCGACTTATGTATAGTAGTCCCATTCCCCCCCAAAAAACATTAAAAATCAAAGGGAAAATGATGAAATGTGATTTAGCGTACATGAACACCTTATCAATATGCCCTCTATTCTCACCCAGTTATGAGTAGTAAAACACGTAACAGGGAAAGAGCTTGTTGACAATACACACCAAAATTCAGTGTGTGAAGAACTTTAGTGGAAAGGTGGATGAATTAAAAGGGTAGGAAAGTGAGAAAGATATTAATATTATAATCAGGTAATTCATAAAATTAAATGCAGAAAAATAATAAACAGGAAATGTTTCATTTGAAAAATGATTTAAGAATATATTTTCATACCAGAATTAGCAAAGTTTATTTGTAAGATATATTATATGGTAGGTAGCTAATTGCTAGGTTAACAGCATTTTTATGAAGTACTCCTTGCAACGGAACATATTTGTGTGATTCTTTTGCAACTTAATGTGACAGTGCATGCAAAGGCCTTAAACATTGTCCTAGCCATTCTACTTTGGACATGTTCACCCATCTCATAAGAATCAATATAGTAACAGGGCTCTCCTGAAATATATCCTCATGAGTACTATTTGCAGGTTTTTTCCAAAGTAGAAATCATCTAAAACTAAAGCATCCAACTGAATGTATAGAATGGAAAATCAAATGTAATTTGAAAGTGTATTTACAAATAATTTGTGACAACTATGAAAAGAGCTGTGCTATCATGACGGTATGATATATATTTGACCAGAGACGTGAACAGGGAACCGCACACGCAACAGCAAAGACTGCAGGACATTTCCCAGACTGTCAGACTTCAAATGTTGGGTCCATTAGGTTATTTATCTTATCTTTTACATAATTCTGGCTGTAAGTGCCATTAATGCCGGAGGTAGACATCTGCGTATAAAAGCATGCATTCCCTTTATAGAGGTAATAATTCTATTAGTGAATCAGACTTCTAAAGAAACGATTAAAAGAATATTCAGAGAAAGGAACAAGGATTAATATATCCATCTGCACAATGCATTTTGGAGGCAGGCAGAGAATAGGAGACTGTAAGTCTTGGAATGAAGGAGTTTAAAAAAGGGCAGATCTCATGAAGTATACGATGCAAGAATTTTCAATCTGTGTGTGAGGCTGGAGGGAATGAGTCAAGAAAAAACTGTTGACTAGAGAAGGGCATTGGGTGATCAGAAGTTGCCTTTCAAGCCACTTTGCTGGAATCTAGAAGATAAGGAACTGGATGGATTGAAACCTGTAAAATGCTCTGTTTGTAGAGATGGAGAAGATGCTGGCCACATTTGCCTTATTCCTTAAAACGGCCATAAAAGGAAGTAACATAGAAAGAGGCAAACACGATATGTAGCGCCACCAAAGGGCTATTGTTTTCACTCTGAGATGGTGATGATAGTAGGATTCCAGGATGTGCCAAGAGAGACATGCACAGCTGAGGATTAACAGTGGGATTCATGAAAAAATGGGCAAGTGCCTCATGAAGCATCTTTTACGTGCTCCCCCCACCCTCCTGATCCCGCCCGTGGCTAGACCGGGGCATCTCAGTGTGCACAGTACTACACAGTACTATTTTCTGTGGCTGGACTTGCTTGTGTGTCTGTCCAGTTACGGTGCCTCTGAAAGGTCTCAGTCATCGTAGGGTCAGTGCTTGCAATACCTGTGATAACGTTGTTCTGCCTGGAGGGAATAGCTGCTACAGATAATTTTTATCATCATGGTTATCTTCTTAGAACTGCACTTAATAAAATATGTGAAACCTATTCTGTCAGCATGAATACACTTTTTAAAAATGTTTTAAAGAAGAAAAACCTTGGGTAAGCCTCCACTGCTAAATGGGGCAGAAAGAAAAATGAACAAGATATTTGGGATTATCATGTATTCTCAGCTAAAATCTTCCTCCAGAGTTTTCCTAACAGGTGCTGAAATGAACATGAAATGAACTTGATCCCTGAACTTCAGGGGAATGCTATCAGCCATGGAAATCCAAGCAATATCTTCTTTGTCTACCTTGTTTAGTCCAGTGTAATGTCATTGTCTTGTTTATCCTAGGTGCCTATCCACGACTCTCACTGAGTTTTCGGTTGAAGAGGAATATTGGATATTTCATTCTTCAGACTTACATGCCCTCTATACTGATTACGATTCTCTCGTGGGTATCCTTCTGGATCAATTATGATGCATCTGCTGCTAGAGTTGCCCTCGGTATGTGCTATTTTTGAGTGATCCCCCAAATGTAAAGTAACCATATTATGACAGTGTTGAGGGACTTTAAAGGCTGTAGTTCAACTCTGATTTTTGACATGCTGACACGAGGCCTTACCCAGATAGTCACTGCTTATCATGAAATATTAATTTCATGCACGATTCCCTTGATGTGTTAATTTAATTACAAGGCTCGAATGTGAATTTCCATGGCCTTGAAACGGAAAATATGCTTGCAGAATATTTGCATAGTAAAACTATTTTGACACTAATTTTAAAGCAAGGATTAACATCTCCTCTTCAAAATTATTCCATGGCCCAGAAAGAAGACTTGATTAATTGTGTATTTTTCTTTTTTAAGTCAGGGAAATAGTCAAATATAACAGCATATAATTTGAATTACACAATTTAATGAGCATTAAAATATGCAGTTAGATTCTGGGTGATTCCCGAGAGCTCTAGTGGTCTTTCCTAGCCTTTGGTTATTTGATGGCTGCATTATTAACTCATGTATATTATATATTATGGGTTCTAATATTATTTTTAATCTTTTTATTTACTAAGAGAGCAATTTCCAGAAACTTTATTTTGTACTAAGCTAATTGTTATGAAAATTCATGGTTAAAGTAATTATTTCAGAATTGCAGAGCCAATGAGGAATTATTGGTGCATTTTTTTCTTGGGTCAAGGTGGAGTTTAATTCCTGAGAATGAAATTGTCAACAATATTTTTAAAAATTAATGGAAAATAACCATAAACATATTTTGCTAATAACTAACTTCTAGGCAAGCATATGAATTCAGGGTTCCACAGACTGTGATGATGGAACTCATTTACCATATATATCACACATACACATATACATATGTATTTCATAAGTATACACACACATAGGGTTCTACAGACTGTGATGATGGAACTCATTTACCATATATACATATATATAATATATCTACACACATACATATATACATATATATTCCATATATACACACACACAAATATATACATGCATTGTATAGATGATATTCAATTGCACTGTTCATTTTGTAAATATCTGTATAAAATGAAGCTTTTAAAAATCATTCTATGTATATATTTTATTTATTAAATAGATACTACCTTTTTTTTTTTTCTTAGAGAATTCAGAGTTCCAGCTAATTCCTAATTTCTTTCTCTTTCTGTGTCTCAACTCTCTCGGGTCTTTAAGTTGACTATTTTTTTTAAGATTACAGTACTAGTATACAGATGCCTATGTGAATATCTGACATAACACACAAATATAGGTGTTACAGAGCAGTCTTCAAGATTAGATGAATTATCAGGAAATATATAAGACTGACTTGGAAAGAAGGTGTTCCTGAAGGCATTAAGTGACTTCAAAAGAACTCTGTGAAGAGTAGAATAGCAAAACTAAACATGCTCTATTGTTTTGATTTTCTAATGGGTATGGCAAGCAGCATTCTCTACAGAATAAAATCTGTAGGTTCTCTCCACATACTCCAGATGTTATCATGCCAGATCAGTCTTCTTGAAGATGTTTCTTTTTGTCAAACCTTCTTAGATTACTCCTAAGCTGTTCTCTCTTCCCTTTACCTGTAAAATGCACACACATGGTAAATTGGGAAGAGTAGATCTGAAATCTGTGCATCTGTGTCCTCTACTAATGAAAGGAATACAAAATATACAAATAGACATTTATTGGAATGCCTTCTGGGCCTGTGCAAGTGGAGACCTGGAGCCAAAGCTACATGAGCTTTCCAGTAAATCTTCAACAGGAATTTTAATGTTATTGTGATAATTACAGTGATATGTGTACCAGACACAATTGTTGGACATCAACAGGGGTGAACTCTACTGAAAATGTGAATATGCAGATTTTCCAGCTAATAGTGATTATATACCTTTTAAACTCTGGAGTGTTATTTTCAACAATAAGAAATGATCTATCTAAAGTGAATTTTGTTCAATCAGTGTTTAATTTGCAATGTTTGAGAGCAGAATCTATTTTGTCTTAACCACACAGGTTTATTATTTTAAGCCTATGTCTGCCTCCATGACTTGGCTAGAGTGGAGGAATTTTAAGCTCTGATTAATGTTGAACTTCTGGGAGGCAGGTGTGAGAAGCCAGAGTGGGGGGACATTACTAGAGTAAGATGAATCTGAGGCCCGGAGATCTAAAAGGCAACTATGATCCTAGGAACTGGGGTGTGTGGACCAACAGGAGTGCCACGCATGTCCAGCTGAAGGAATGTGGCAGCAAGTACAATGTTCTTTCTGCCTCTTTTGCTAGGGTAGGACTTCTCTCTTTGTTGACTCTTTGCTTTGCTCTACAGAAGCTTCTTAGTTTGATGCCGTATTTGCTTGACATAATCTAATTGAGAAATATGTTGAAGCTAACAATGAATAAAAAGACATAGTAGCCTGGTGAATATAAAAAAAAGTGAAATATACCACTCTGTGGTCATCTCCTGTACTGCAGTTGGATGGTGTCACCTTGAAGAACAAAAGAGTTTAACAACAGCAGGAAACCTGAAGGTCACTGAGAAAATATTTATATATAATAAAATATATATGGTTATAATATAATTATTTGATATTATTATTATCATTGTTAGCAATACCAGTTGCCACTTATTGGCACATCATCAGTGCTTTTTAGCTATTGCGTGTAGAGTTCCTGACAGCTCTAGATGGCTGTGCACTCCTCATGGCTGAAATGGGATTTTGTCACAGGCCATGTGGTTCAGCTGTCCAAGCTGTAGGCCAGCACATGCACTATTGTGTACAGGAACTAAAATGACAGAAGCAATTAGTAAATGTATTGGCTTTTAAACTAAGAGCTTATGTGAGCCCAAACTGGAAGCCTAGAACATTGTATCAGTCTGTTTGTGATTGGTGTAAAAATGATGTTGGAGGTTACGTAATGTATAAAGAAAAGAGACACATTTCTCTCACTGCTGTGCAGTATCAGTAGCACGGTACTGATGTCTCCCTTGCTCCAGTCAAGGCCTCCATGGTCCGTCCCTCACATGGTGCATAGCAGTGTGATGGGAGTGCATGTGAGAAACAGAGATCACATCATGATAGGCCAGGGAGCCAGAGAGCAGAGAGGGGCTCTTGGTATAACATAAAAGCTTCTCGCAATAACCGATGGTGGTACCACAAGAACTATATTCAATCTTTCCAGTACAGCATCCTCAGTCAAGTCCACCTCTTAAAGCTTCCAGCATCTCTCACATTACCACACTGACCACCAAACTTCAAGCACATGACCTTTGAATGGACTTCTCAAATAATATCTAATCCATAGCAAGCCCTCACTGAAAAATCTTACTGTTAAGGGACTCCGTGTTCCAGTATGGTAAGCCGGAATCCACAGTCCTCACATATGTCCCCAGGACCTCATGGACCAGGCTAAGTACCTGTAAGATGTACCTGCTGTCCCAGTTCCTGGAGCCTCCACTGAAGCTTGTGCTAGACACATCCATTCAGTATAGTCAGCTGGAGAAGCAAAGCCCTCAGGCTCCCCAAATCCATTTTAAAGGGGAAAACTAAGTAAAGGCAACAACATTACAAGATTTTTGAATAATGCTGAGAAAGCCCCATTTTGTAGCATTTGCCTGATGTTTTCACATTTATTTGTAAACTGCAATTATCGTGTTGCCATTTTCAAATTGGAGAAAGTCCCCAGGTGCACATGAATTTGATGTTAAAGAAGAATGTTGAAAATTATCTGACATCTTAAAATTCCATATATTCCATAAGCAGTCACAGTGTGCAGTGACACATAAAAGTAGTTTCTTGGTTTTTGGAGCAGTTGAGAGCTCAGTGGAAGGATAGTGTGTGTCAGAGAAGGCTGATGAGCTGGTTCTGCAGGCTTTAAGTCCTCTCTCTGTGGGACACTCACCGTGAGACTGCATGCCTGAGGATAGGAAGAGAACCCAGAAAGAATTAAACCATAATACCTAAGTTCGAATCACCCACTAGGGAGATGCGTAGGACACATGTATAGTTGCCTGGGCTTTGTCCCAGAGCCTGATGTCCTGAATGTGCTGGCTGATCTGCCTTGCACTGCTTTCTGGACTCAGTTGTGCCATTCATTCCTTGGATTACTAGGGATAAAAATCTACTGCTGAGCTCTGCCCGATGAAAGTCTCCACGTGGTGGAAGATCTGACATAACACCATGAAAAAAAAAAAAAAGTTGTCCTGCCGGCCTTAGAAAATGCATTTGTAATCAGTGTCTTCAGTTGCCCAAGTAGAAAAAGTCCACCTTTTCAGTGGCCTTGATTTTTGTGTAAATTCTTAATATTTCAGAATTAGAATTTGCACATCTATATCTTTTGCCAGCCCCAGATTGACAGCCATGAGCCAGGTAAGCCCCTCTGCCTAGCCCCTTCTGTCCCGAAAGTCCTCTTAACCGTGTGTTGTTTGGTCCGTGGAAATCGTGCAAGTCGGACCCCGTTTGAGCTCGTAGTGTCTAGGGAGACCACTCATTCACTGACAACTTACTTGTTTGGGCACCTAGCTAGGGTGCTGACAGGGCCGCCAGTGTCTAGGAAGATGTTCCATTACTGGCCCGCCCTCCTTGGGGAACCGGCTTCCCTTTCTAGTTCACCTCTCTCAAGGTAAGGACACTTTCCTCAAGCCCGAACTAACCGCAGGGCAATCGGGACAGAATGGGCAACTCATATTCTTGGGCCTATAATCCCCAGACCCCAGTGGGATGTCTGTGGGCTAATTTCAAAGGCATGGGACTAGGCCAAGACTCAGGTCGCAAACCCCTCAGACAATCATTCAAAATGATTGGCGGAGAGCACTTTTAATTTTAATATCCTCACGAAATTGGGCAATTTCTATCACTGCGATGGAAAGTGGTCCAGTATATCTTACTGCAGACCTTCTGGGACCTCCACCCCTGCCCTAAGCTTTGCTCTTTCTGTTCTGTGTGCCAGGTTCTCCTGGCTAAGCCTTCCCCTCACTGTGGACTTCTGGGACCCAAAGCCTGATCACACTTTCTCTTGAACTTCTGGGATCCTCCCCAGTTCCATTTCACCCTCACCCCGCTCCCTGCAACACCTCCCCTGACTCAGGAACTCCTCTGACTTGCCAGCCTTCAGCCAGATCTGTATCCTGTAACTTCATTCACATCTCCTCCTCCCCCTAGCAACCTCAAGGTTAAACTCCCTCTTTCTGACTCTCCCCCGCTTCCCCAATAGTCACTGTGGCTTCTCCTGTCCTCCTCCTTCTTTCCCTGTAAGCCACTCTGCCCACAGCTGCTGTTTTCTCTTTCCCAAGGACATTGTAACTTTTTGTTTCTTCTCTTGATCAAACTCCCTGCCCCCACCAGTCAGGAGAGGAGGGAAAAAAATATAACTGAACAGGACAACAGCTCTTTAAAATACACAAGTTGTTGTAACAGCTTCTTTTAAGTGGAATTTAATGAATTAATGAGTAAGTTTTCTAGTTACCTCCAGCAAAATCTCGATCTGATTCTGTTAAGCTATTCTACCTCTTAGCTGCAACTATTTTCATATTAAGCTGCTCCTTGTATTCTCTGCCTTTCATTAGATTCTCATTGCTTAAGATCAGCAAAGTTATGTACTTACTTTAAAGGTATTTGAGTAATAAAAGGTATTTATGTTATTAAAGTGTGTGATCCATGCCTTCTTATGCAAATATGGTTTAACTCAGTTCAAGAATCTCTTACCAAGTTACCAACCAGTGTGTTTCCTGGTCTCAGCTATCCCTAAATACCCAATTTGGATTTTTTGTGTACAAAGAACTGTTGATTTTGCTATGAAAGGAAGACAATCAGAAAACATAATCCTGTCATGGTTGTAAAGGCTGAGCTTCAGTAGGTGAACAATGCAAAAATTCACACAGTGTTATATACAGAATTAAAAGAAATAACAGCAGAATAACAATCAAGGGGTTTCATTAATTGTCCCTGAGTATGATGAAATTATACAGCATGAAAAAAATTATTAATCTCTAATTAAACATTTTTTTGTGATTTTTGTCGATTATGTGCACACTGAATCAGTCAAGGAGGGGAGTTTTTCTGTAAGATAGCTGCTTTCAAGATAGATAAACAGAGAGGAGGAGAGAAAGAGTCAAGACTGGATATCATCCTTAATTATTTTTTTTTAAAAAGAAGAAAAACAAAAGGCCTTGCCTCATTTCTGTGACTTCCCATTAGCATTGTGGAAGGAATCGCTCTCTCCTGCGAAGTGGTCTAATCGAGCTCTTACTGTTGGACTTCCTCCACAGCCTTGGAGGGCTTCAGGTTCATTCTTCCTCTCCGAGGTTTCTCATCCCACCACTCACTCAGTTCTCCTTTTGAAGTCTGGATTTGTGTTCACTTTGTCCACTCTACGTACAGAGAACATTGTTCTTTGCCGCTCTGCTTCTCTCTCCTTCCATCCAGAATGCCCCATGCATCTTTTTTTGGCAGCAAGGAGTCATGTCCCCAAGAATTTCAGTTTCCCAGAGCAGAAATGCCAGCTTGCTGTTCCGGTGTGACAACATGACATACTGCACATGTGGCACCTTGCATGCTCTGTTATGGTGCGAATCCCCAATAGTATTCAGTCCCTCAGGTTCGAGTGCTCCAAGCTGTTTGGGAAAATCTGAAAGGAGTGTTTAAAAGGAAGACAAGGGCCACACAACCGCTGCCACTCACCAGTCCCTTTCTTTCCCAGGGATCACGACTGTATTGACAATGACAACCATCAACA
This sequence comes from Ochotona princeps, assembly GCF_030435755.1. Classification (NCBI taxonomy): domain Eukaryota; kingdom Metazoa; phylum Chordata; class Mammalia; order Lagomorpha; family Ochotonidae; genus Ochotona; species Ochotona princeps. Next base: position 76,228,163 of record NC_080837.1, read on the forward strand.
CGCACCTGCGGGAGACTTTGCCCAAAATCCCCTACGTCAAAGCCATTGACATGTACCTTATGGGCTGCTTTGTCTTTGTGTTCCTTGCCCTGCTGGAGTATGCCTTCGTCAACTACATTTTCTTTGGAAGAGGCCCTCAAAGGCAGAAGAAGCTTGCAGAAAAGACAGCCAAGGCAAAGAATGACCGTTCCAAGAGTGAAAGCAACAGGGTAAGATCCCCAGAATCTTTTCCCTCACCTGTCCTTATAAGATGTCAGTCATCAGGTATATAGGTATGGCCTTTGAATAGTTGTGCAGGTTTATTGATCATAATCAGAAATATTTTCTCCTGCAAATAACCGTTTTGTATAAAAACTATGTTAGTGCAGATGCTGGGAGAAAACACACTTTTCTGTTTCCTTACAGAAAGAGCGGAATCTGTGGACCAGGAATCAGTGGTGCTCTAGGGTGTGGAGGCCTACAAACATTACATAGATAAGCATTTTTTTTCAAGCATTTCAGTGTTCCCTTAGCTGTAAAGTTACCAGTTTATTGACTCAGTATGCTGTCCTGTTGTAAAGTGGATTGGGCAACAGCTTCTCTCCTCTTGTCTCCAATACCATAGTCCGTAGTGAGGAGAAGCTGAAATAAAAGTACAGTACGAAAGTCAAGACCAGAGCTGGATCCACACATTCTCAAAGATCTTTCCTGGCCCTGGCCCTTCCTGAGTGTGCCTGCAGAGACTAAGGAAAGGACCAGGGAGAACATACCACCTTAGGAAGTGACCTGACTGCGGCATTCCGGGGGAACACAAACCACCCCCCTGCAGATCGGCGATAGCTACATCCTTGATTGCACCTGACTTTGCCATTAGATGACATTCCACCTTCCCTTTAACAAAGGCGGTGTTTATTGCAATTATTAGTAACAAATTAATGGAAAAACCCTGGATTCCTACACATTTCTTTAAATGCATCCCTCCACCTTTTTCATCCAATGAAATCCTCAGAAATGCATTTCTGCCAATGTATGGCTTGCTCATATATTTCATTTTTTTAAAAAAAGAAATTATGAAACCTGCTTATTATCCAAGCCTGGGGGAATCTTGCTTGTTGCCTGTGCCCTTGCTGCCATAGTGGGTCTGCCCCTCGGGGAGAACACAGCAGTTCTTGGAGCATTGCCTGTGTCCACAGGCGTAACACTGGCCCAGAATATGTCCACGAATGTAGAAGAATGAATGAAGGCATGTGAAGTGAATGTAAATGGCTTCCTCCTTTTCAACAAAACGTAAATAGAACTGGTTCGAAAAACTCACTCTTTGAATACAGCCAGGCTTCCCACAGGCCAAATTATCTTGATTTTCTTACTGGAAACTATACTCAGTACCATACTTATGTTTCTAAATAGAGCTGCATCTTACTATGAATACACAATATGCTTTGGCCATGCTGTTTCCAAGGAAACTAGAATCCGTCACTCCATTGCCGTTTCTATGACAGTCGCACGCCTCACATACACACACGTCGGAGACTGTCTTTCCAGATTCTTTCTTCATTTAAAAATTTTGTGCATTTGCTTCCTTTCTTCCGAATGAGACTTTTAGAATAAATTGTGGTAGAGAAATTCATTGTGTGAATCTTACGACTTAAAACAAAAATTAAAGACAAAGAGCTTCTAATAGCCACAAAGACGATGAGCAGAACGAAGGAAGAGTACGTAGTGAATCAGAGGAAATTTTCAGTTGATTCTCAAGCCCATTTTTGTCATTTGGGTTTTTCTTTTTTTTTTTTTCCAAAAACTTCTTTGTTTCCTCAGCAGGATTTTTTCTTCTTTTACATGATCATATTTGTAGAAATATTATTGTAGATCAGTCAAGGTCTAAAGTAAACATTCAAATGCATACGTACTAGTTTTAGATTCATATTTGAAGCTCTCATAATCAGTATTAGCATTCTTGAATGCATCTGTGAATCTGATGGTCATTTAAATACAACTGAGCCTCACCTAAAGTTTACCTCAGGTGATGTACATGAATTAAAAGAAAACTAAAAAGAATCACAAGTGTTCTACACAAGAAAAAAAATGGCACTGCGAGATTATACATCAGCCAGCAGCTCCAGCAGTTCTTATAATATCCACTCATTCATTTTCTCGTACTGTTTATCAGTGCCAGCAATCCCCCGCAGTTTTGCCCAAGCTCACGGCTGTTGGCTCTACCGCAGGGACATGCCTCATCTTTGTTTTTCCTGGGACTACTGTCATTTTTCCCGAAAGTCATGTCAGTGGCAGTGAAGGCCACCAACAGCAATGACTTTATTGATGCTGCTGAAAGACATGAATACATTTTCATTCCATTTAGTGCTTTATAAGATTTTAAACTTGGTGTTGATTCATTTCTTTCTCCCAGACAAATGTACAGTGTCAACTTTGACCGCCATTTATTTGTGCGTACTCTCTGTTTGTTCCATAGTAGTTTCTGTAGCCCAGAGTTTGGCTTCGGTTGCAATACAGACATTAGCATTACCAGCCTGGTGGCATTTTGTAAGTTGACAAATGGGTATTATAATTTCCGGAAGTGGCAGAAATTTGTAATTCTTGACAAGGAATCAGAGCAGACTGAACATCATTGTAACTAATGAGTAAGATTTCATTCTTCACATGACAAATCCTTTCTAATTTTTCTAAAACTGGAATATTTTACTTAACTAGAAGCTGAAAGGAGTATGAGATATCCACTGTGAGGCAATCTGTGATGTATTTTAAGTGAGGAGATTTTAATCTTTGAATGTTTGTACCTGGCAAGGTTATAGAGCAGGAAGCAAACCGCATTGAGACCAGTGATTCTAATTATAGTAGACATGAGATGAACCCTTCATAATAAGGAGCATTCGTGAAATGATGTAAAAATTGCAATTCATCTTTCACTTTATAAAGAGCATACTTCACCCATACTCATTTATATTCTATTTTAAGATCTAAATTCGATGTAATAAAAGATTTTTCTCTCCTTTGCTCCCTTCAAAAAATAATCTTTCAAGAATGTTGATATAAATTTTCTAGTTGATATAAATTTTCTATATATTCTGTTTACATGAAAACTGTGTCTAAATGTTAAAAGCAATTTTATACTAAGGTCTTACTAATTGGACAAATAAGCAAGTTTCTATAGTTCCTTAACTACTTATATTGATTCCATTGCCTGTGCTCATCTTCTCTGACATGAAAATGATGTAAAATTGTGTTGGTTTTTGAGTTCAAGCTGTCCTAAGAGAGCTCCCAGCTATAAATGCCCCAAATCATGAATGTCCTAGTCACACAGGGGCAGATTAATTTTATAAATTATTAACAATGTAGAGAAGCACATTTGGACTTTCTTCCAGGTAGGTTTTTCTTTAGCAGGTTTCAGATGCACACTGCTGGATTTCAAGTTCCGTGAACTCATTTCTCTGATGCACAGCACTGATCACATCCAGGGACTGCAGAGACAGAGCATCGATTTGTATGGATATGAATTTTGAAAAAATCAGCTCAGTAGTCTATTGGCCTCACCTCTCATAGCTTCTTGTTCTTCGTGTGTAGTTCATAATATCACCATGCACGTTATTATCTCTTTGCCTCCCACTACGCTGTTTTCTGCGTCTAGATACTTTCCTCTTCTGGCCATGACTTGCACTTTCAAAATTTAAACCTGTTCCTCAGTACCTTTTCTTCCCGTTTTCCTCTACCATTTGTCTGCTTCTTCCTTCTCAGTTCCTGCTGCAAACAGTTGGTTTGTCCCTCTGCTCCCAACTTCCACAGTGTACATGCAATGCTTGTAAAATGGCAAATCACGTAACCATCCATGTGTTCAGCAAGTCTGCCCTAGCCAAGAACACCTGATCCCTCGCGTCTGCCTAAACATGTACACTTATGAATGACACAGCAAAAATAAGAAAATGCTAATTTTTTGGCAAAAATATTGGAGCAAAGATAAGAAAATTCCTCCCCCCTATTTTTTTTGTGGGGGTGCAGCTTGCACCTCTGAGTGATTGTAGCCTGTCTGTCATCTAGGAGCATCTAGGAGACTGTCCTTGCCATGAAGAGTGCCACAGGGACTTTCTCCACTTACTTACGCACAGGCAACTTTGTGTAGGAAAACTGAGCAGCACCCAGGCTGATGAGGTACTTGCTGCAGGGTGAGTGTAGCGATCCTTGCCTTAGACCCCTGGAGAGGAACCAAGTACTGTATAGCTCTGTCTCTACACCCTGTGCTCTCTCTGAACTTCACAAATGGAGGATTGATCAAACGGTGATTGGCGCTGCTGCTGAGGATGTAAAAAGTATGCTGGTGATGTTGAGAAGAAATGCTAGGATTTGTTGCAGTGGCTGGAGGGCAGTAGTTATTCATTCAGGACATTTCTCTTCTAAAGAAAGCAAAAATCAGTGAGGCTGATGTAACCAGAGCTGGGGGTTTCCCTGGACTCTCAAATTCAGCTTTTAATTTTTATCCCTTAGTTTTCACTGTCCAGCAGAGATGGACTTGGTGCCTGGAACCAATAATCACACATGTGGACTACTGACTGATGGTCAATAGTCGAAGTTTATTAACAGCTTCAGACTTTGCAAAATCAGAGGGTCATGTAGGCATAAGGGAGGAGAGCTTGAGGAATTTACATATCAAGAGCAAAAGGGAGTTTACCAGTAAACAATTTATTAGTTGAACAGGTGATTTTTCTTGGTGGGTTAGATCCTGTTCCCCTGCCTGTGAGAAGCAGCACCTCTATTTGACCTGTTATCTGAACCTGAAGGTTAGGGAGTTTGGGCCTGTTCATTTCCCTATCAACTGCTCCCAGAGCCTTTCTGACAGGACTGTAACGTGGTGGCTTCACACTGGCAAGGCTTCCCAGTGACCCCTCTTTAATCAATTGTTTTCCTACAGATATAGTAAGTTATCCTTCTACACCATAGCTTGAGCCATGTTGCAGAAATACTTCTGTTTTCTACTGAGAACTTACTTTCACTTCTAGTTCCTTTAATGAGGGACTTTTAGATTCTTCAATGTAAGAAACAGAAGACCTTACTGACCTGACTCAAGTTTGCATTTCCATTCATCACGTAGTGGACATTCCTGTTGGGTGAGATGATACAGAGGCATTAATGATGGTAATAAGAATTGCACTGACCTGCCTATCACAGGCTGAGCAGGTGCTTGGCAAGAAACTGTTAGCACCAGCAAGCACTTGCTTCCCACTCGGCTAGTTTGCTTTCCTTAAGTTGCCTTAGGTACTTATTGAGCCTGTGCTTATGACATTATTCCTTCCTTGTGCCTAAAAATATTCCTTTCATTCTTTGAGACCTGATGCAAATGCATTTTTCTTTCCTGCCTCTTGCAATGCTTTTAAGTATTACCTTAACAGATCAGCACAGCGTAAGCAGCTTGAAGCAACACCTGTCTCTACATCACAGTCACACAGGATCAAAGTATGATGCTCTGGAATTCAGTGGGTTTCTCTGCTTAGAGTCTTATAGGCTGAAGTGAAGGTATTAGCAGGGCCATTCTCTTTTCTGAAGGCTGTGGGGATAAATGTGCTTTCAGATTCATTCAAGTGGCTGGCCAAAAAGTTTGTGGAAAAGTGGAATAAGGAAATACTCTTATTTTGTGGCAAACTTGTCTTGCAATTCATGTACTATTTTGTCATAAAGCGATTTTTCTGGGAACCCCTTGAAGAGCATTTAAATGGTTTCCCGTGTTTGTAGGAAGCCTTGGAGACCGATAGCTGGAGCCCATCTTTATTCCTACTGACTGTTCCCTTCCTTCTTTTTGCCTTCCCTGCTTCCATGCAAAGTGATTTTAGTCTTTCTCAGGCTTTAAAGCATTCTGCTTTTGTTTCTGAAATTTGCTTCTAACAGGAGAAAGTTTTCTACAAAATTCTTGCCTAACCTGTTATTTTGCTGTCCACAGTGCTGGTTATCTTAAGTCAACTGGGGTATTAATGGAAAATTTGAGACACAACAATGCAAAAGTGTTACATTGTTTTCTGAGTAGCAATGATGGGCTCTTATGCCACGCCACTCTATCATGCCCTCTTGGGCAGAACACGCTTCGCTCCTTCCCCCTTCACAACCATACTCCCATGCTTTGTGGAAGCTGAGAGAGAGATGAGAGAGAGCAAGCACATTTTTGTAACATTTAGCTGCCAAGTTCATTGTTTGTAATATCATACTGTGCCTATTTTGTAATCTAAACTCTATCATAGATATGTATAGGGAAAGAATAGCAATATGTATCTTCTTTCTGCCAAATCTAAGTGGTCCTGGGATGTTGGTCATTCTCTGTGTGCTCAAGCCACTTTGATGTCTAGAGGCCATCCACCTAGGGTCTCAGCCCTGCTCAGTGCCGCATAGACCGTGCTCTTCTCTATCAAGAAAACCTGATCAAGAGAGCCCGCTCTCTTGATCTCATTCCCTGCTCATCTTGCATAATGCCTGTAGAAAAAGTAATGGGGGGAATAGGCAATCGTAAGCCACAAATTAATAAATGGATAAGTTATTCATCTACAAAATAATTAGTTTTGTGAAAGCCTCATTGAGAGAGCCATAGCTGCTTAGAACTGTGCTAAAAGTACGTTTGGGCTTCCCACATACAAAGGAGGATAAAGCATATGGCCCTCCGGGTAAAGGAATATAGGCTATGCTGGAGCAGTGCTCAGGAATCTAGGGAATGACCTGAGAGATTTCGACAGGGTTTGATACTGCTCAGAGAGGAGACGCTGCAGACTCTTCCTACATAGAACCCCACTAGAGACTCTGAGCCTCAGGACTTCATGTTGAAAGGTCCTTGGTAAACCAAACAAAACATGGGCCACTGGCATCACCAGGGGAGTTCTGAAGCTCTGTTTAACATAGAGCAAAATGTTATTTGAATGTTCAGCTCCTTTGTGGGGCAGGATTTCCACTTATTTTATATACATATTCCTTCAAACAAAGTCCTGATGAAGGACAAGGGTTGGACGAGGAGCTCCTGCTTGAGTGACGTGTCTGTATTTATTCCAGTGACTCCATCAGGAGTATCTTCAGTTAAAGCACAGCCCACTAATTTGTCCATGGAAGTGTGTGTGTGTGCATGTGTGTTTATCATGACAAGAGGTGGCAAGCTGACTTCCCAAGAATAGAAAAAAAAGGCAGTAGTCCTCCCGGTCTGTGCTGCATGATCCCTGGTAAATGCCTGAAGCCACAGACAGTACTGAACCACATAGAGACTATGTCTTACTCTACATGAACATGATTGACTCATGATTTGGGCACAGCACAAACTTAATAACAATGCTAATAATAAAATAGAGCAGTCATAATAGATGATGCACTGTAGTTAAAAAGTTGTGTGAATATGGTGTTTCTCCCTTAAGCTATGTGACTGCTGTACTCACCTCTCATCTACATGATGAGAGGAAGAGAGGTGAGTGACGGAGGTGTTGTGATGTAGTGTTGGGCTGCTATTTCTCTTCTGAGCCTACATCAGAAGGAGGATTGTTGAACCATGATGATGCCATTTAATTGCAGATAATCGGTACTGCAAGTCGAGGACTCATGCGTACGTGTGGAGTGGCTGCTACAGCTTCTATCCAGAGTATATTTGTGGACAAAACTTATACCTCTAAGTTAACATCATAAAAATCTGTTTTCTCTTCAATAATGCGTTGTATCCATGAAGTGAAAATTTAATATGCAAGCACCCTATCACATATTTTTTTTCCGATGGCCTTTGTGAGAAATTTTAAATCAAATGAATTCATTCTCTAAACTGCTGTTGAGTCTCCAGATTGACATTTCCCAATAAAGCATGGTGTTAGGTTTGACAACTACACATTTTTTTCATATCGTATGTCGCACGATAGCATAATATTGTTCTCTCCCTGATTTATGTGCCCATAAGAAAATTAGATATGGACTTGTGACTGCTGTTGAAGGACTATACAATTGCAATAATGGGTGGGGAAACAGTTTGAAAGGGGAGGAATTGGGAAGGTGGAAGGGGAATCTCTCAGTCTGTAGAACCATATCATGAACAAATAAAATAAAAAAATAAAATTAAATGTACTGGCAGCCTACATGTCTAATTATGCACTTTTTTTCCAATTAGGTGGATGCTCATGGAAATATTCTGTTAACATCATTGGAGGTTCACAACGAAATTACCGAAGTTGCAGGCAGTGATACCAGGAATTCAGCAATATCCTTTGACAACTCAGGAATCCAGTACAGGAAACAGAGCATGCCTAGGGAAGGGCATGGGCGATACATGGGGGACAGAAGCATCCCACACAAGAAGACCCATCTACGGAGGAGGTCTTCGCAGCTCAAAATTAAAATCCCTGATCTAACCGATGTGAATGCCATAGACAGATGGTCCAGGATCGTATTTCCGTTCACTTTTTCTCTTTTCAACTTAGTTTACTGGCTGTACTATGTTAACTGAGTGACTGTACTTGATTTTTGAAAGACTTCCTTTAACACTGAGTGAAATATTACTCTGCCTGTCAAGTTTTTATACCTGTACACACACAGACACACACACACACACACACACACACACACACAGACACACACATATATACATACGCAATTGTATATATATGTGAACTTTCTCAGCATATATATAAAATACACGTGTATATGAGGATGTATGTGTATGTGTTCATACACAGAGGTGTAAGCTCCTATGTGTATGTACATATGCATACATAAATACATTTGCAGCTATGGACAATTTAACACAGGATGCATACTAAAGAAAGTCATAGTTTTTTTTTTCTTAATTGAAAGGGACAAGTATCTAAATATTATGCCTTGAGAATGAGGACATAAAACACAGTATCATCCCAAAATGTGTCTTTTATTATCATGTTAGACATTTTAGTTCAAAAATCAGAAAGAACTTCTTAGTTCATCTTTTTGACTCTCATGCAGTGGTATTGCTAGTTTAAAATGAGTCATACAGTTCATATTCTTTCTTTCAGTTTACTAAACAAAGACTTTTTGGCTTTTCTGACGATTGGGTTTGTTTTTCATTATGTGTACTTTTTCTGTACTGGTGTAGCCAATGAGGTGAGTCGCAGCCTGTGCGCTCCCCTGTTCTCTTAAACATAGATACATCCCACGTTGCTGTCTGAGAGTCTAGTTTTTGAAAACCCATCAGGAGTGAATGGCAACTCACTGTAAGTACTATAATATACAGAATTTGTATGTCTCTCCTTCGCCTGGAGTGGATCCAGCTTAGCATCACGTGGGAACACAGTGGCACGTTTTGGCAGTCACATTTCCGTCACTGAAAATGTGCACTCTGTCGCTTATGGATCTTTAGGCCTGACAACTTACAGAAAGCATAGACGTCTCAGGTTATTTGTTACTCTAAGGAAAAAACCATCTAGGGCAACCCCCACTCCCTTCCCCCGCAGTTATGTTGTCAACCATTCTTACAACATTGTATGTTAATATAAGATATATTTGCATAATATGCATACATCTGTATATTTACCAAGATTTTGTTTCTTATGCTTGCTCTCATGGCAGCATGCGATGTCATATTTTTCTTTATGTGATGTAATTACTTTCTGTTAGCTAGAAATTAAGACTGAAGCTAAAACACTTCTGATGTTCATGTTTGAAAACTAAGATATTCCACATGCCTTTATTTCTGTATCTGACATATTTCATAAGCACATCCAATGACTCCTAGGCTGCCTAGGATTCTGCAGGAACACGACCAGTACACATCACGTATCACCCAACAATCCTTGACCGTTCTCGGATGTAAAGAAGGCAACCTGACAACAAACACGGTTCCTTCTGAGCCACAGCCTCATCAGTATTTGGACTTTTTAAAGCTCGTAGAAACAAGACAAGGTGCACCGGTTTCATAGTCGCAACCTTAACTTACTATTTAGATGAGATCTTTCTAAAGAAAACAAAGAGATGATATATTTTTTGTAAACAATATTTCTATCACAGGCATCCATAAACTGAAATGACTACAGTTGTGCAAACAGGTGTCACAGTGAAGTTATGCATTTGGAGAAAAAGAAGAATTTTAAAAAGCAAAATACACAGGAAGGAATTGCTAAATTAATAATTTATCCCAAAATGTCACATATGCCTCACCCTCTCTGTTATGTTCCAAACAAAATGAGCAGAATGTAGTCCAAGATTCCTGTTTCTGGCCCGAGCATTCTCCGCATAGACAGAAATACCACCCTTCCTGAGGGTGTATACTGTGGGGACCATCGTCAGGAGCTGACCACTACTTGATTTTTCTTTGGTGGCCATAGCAACCATTACTTTGCAGGACTCTGCAACAGTTCCAAACCCGCCATCAGAGAAAACACAATTCATAAACTCTCATGTGAAAAGCACTTTTGTAATCTTTATACCCTTCCCCACCTCCATTCCTCTCTTTATTCAACGTCTTCTCCCAATCTCTGCTCTCTTAGTTTTAATTTTTTTTTTTCTGGAGACTAGTCAATGGTTTATTGGTTGTTGGCTTTTCTCTGGCAATTTTTGTCGTAGGTAACAGTGGGGGTTCCTAACAGATTGGAAACAACCTTGTAAGTGGCCTTATCATTGTTAACATGTTAAAGAACAAAAAAGACATTTGCGAAGACCTTATCCCTTTCAATACTTCAGGTATCTTTTTTCTGTATTCAGTAATTCAAGGTGTGAGCTTCACATGCAGAAGGAGGACCCCAAAATGCAAATGAACATGGACAGAAGCTTATAAGTATTGATTTAAGTGTATAATGTACACTTTCAGAACAGCGACATTAATTCTTTCTGGGAGAAATGTGATTCAAAAATTTTTTGATGCATAGTTGAGGTACCCAAATATCAAAGGCAGAGACCCCTCCCCCGGGGCACAGAAGAGCTGCAGTCTACTTCCCAAGTTTTTCTGGATATAAATTTGCATGGTATAGTCCTAATAGCTTTTGAGCTTTTTATATGCATTTGGCACCGAGACTGGGATCCACAACTTTGTAAACACTGCAATGAAGTTAACATAATAGCTATACTATAAATAGTGTTTGTAATTACACATACATACACACACAGTTACATACACATATTCTGTAAAAAAAAACCACAACTTTTTAAGATCCTTGGGTATGTGTTTGCTTTACTCCATTTCAGAAGAAAATTACTTTTCTTCAAATTATTTTATAGCTTCTCCATTTTTAAAATCGTGAGAAGTAACAAGGAGAGAACTCTGTGCTGACAGAAGAGTTGAATTTTATTCTTCGTCCTGTTAAAATGACCTCTCATTACTCCACAGTGGTTATTTGAGCCAGTACGTGAGCCGGGTTGAGGAATTCTGAACCCAGACCTCTGACAATAATGTGTTGAGGTTGTTACCTGCATCCAGACCTTTTGAGTAAGGAGAGAAAAGTTTAGTTGGAGATGTAATGTGACTTCTTTCTCAACTGAAAGTAATAAAAAGTTAACTTTCTAAGTAGTCCTGTCTTACTGAAATGCTTCACAGGGGCTCACAATGTACAGAAGACTCCTAAGATGGTTTGCTACCATGAGGTTCAGATATGCTCGAGACAATTCGAAAACCCTACTACATAAAGCCCTGCAGAAAAAGACTGAAGGAAGTGTTTTTCCTGTTCACCAACCCCAGGATTGCAGAGGGGTTTCACTGTCTATACCATTCATTTACACCCTGAATCTCAAATAAAGTACAAAGTACATTATAATATTCTCATTAGGTTTATAAGTTATGTGCACATCTGCAATATCATGTGTTTTTAATGCCAGCACCCAGAACTTTGCCATGTTCAAGTGACTCGCATCAAAGGCACTTCTCTCCTTTCTAAACATGGAATTGACATATCACTAAGATCATCTCAGAGGTGATCCCAAAAAAGTACGGGACTGGTTTTAAGGGAACAGACACACTGCAGTTGTAGATGTCCATTTTCAACAACTAGTAGAAAAACCATTGGTGTTTGTCCCTTAGTGGTGTGTTCCAAAAAGAGCATGTGTCCAACTATGAATCTCCTGGCTTGAAAGTATAAACTGGTCCATAAATCTTAACTTTAGACTCTGCACCAGAAAACCAGTTTGTGATTCTGGCCATTTTATGTAAGCAAAGCTGAATAATTGGTGAACTATTTTGTTACTCTTGGACTTGATTCTGGTTTTCTTCTTAGTGTGAGCCATCGGTCCAAGTAACATTGAATCTTGGGGCAAGGAGCTGCCCAGGTGGATTCGATTTTCCCAGGACACTAGCTAGTGTGCCTTGGATTGATTACCTCTTCTACTGCATTGAAAGGTGCCATGTTTTCCTGAAATACTAAATTCCCAACACCTGGGTAAATAGCAAACTCCCAGAGACTGGCTCACACACCATGCCTCTCTCCAGGGATAGCCCCATGAACACGTTATGTCTTGTCTCATTTTTCTACTTCCCAACTCATTGAGTACATTAAAGGTAAGTACAGGACTGTTCTAGTAGGAGTAGGTGATTGCTGTCTTAATCAGTTCCCATGTTGATTTCCTTTCATTGTAAAGATAAATTTAAACCCGGTTTTGCTTAAGCACATTGATGTAATTTTTTTGGTATTATTTGACATGAAAAAAAAACAGCAAAATTGAGTGATAGATAAAATATGAAACTTGTTGATGAATGACTTCAAATTTATTAAAAAAGGACTAACTGACTTAAATGTGAAGACTGATTTTTTTTCTCCCTTGGTTGTCTGTTACTGAAATGATGTGGTGGTTTCATCCCAGTTCTTTTTAGCTGCATATGCCCATTCAAGTTATTCTGAAAGTTAAAATAAATAAGCCATATTACCCTATGAAAGGCCAATTTTAGTATGAATCTAAAGTTGAGAAATTGCAATTTAAACAAAAAAGGACAACAGACACATTAGACAAATAACATCCCTGTCTTACGTGTTATAAGAAAGGAATGCTTTTGTATTAATGGCTAGGGATCCCACCTACAAAAATTAACTGGTAAATGTGGTAAATTATCCTTATCCATACTTCCTTTTATGGAAAAAATAAAACCACACTTATTTGCTTTCATGCATTTTTTATTAATTACATTGCATTATGTGACACAGTTTTATAGGGTCTGGGATTCCCCCAACCCCTCCCTGTACCCTCCCTTCATGGTGGATTCCTCCACCTTGTTGCAGTATTACAGTTCAAATTCCATCAAGACTCTTTCATTGCAAGCATTGCTTTTATGCATTTAAAAGGCAGAAAAACATAGAGGTGGAGACAGAGATCTTTCATCTACTGTTTCACTCACAAAATGCCCACTATAGCCGGGACTAGCGCAGCCCAAAGTCGGGAAACCCAGACTTCAATCTGGATCTGTCAGTACCAGGTACCCAGTTACTCAGACTGTTACTTACAGCTTTCTAAAATACACATTACCAGAAATTTGGAATTAGAAACAATCCTGGAACTCAAAACAGTCACTCTGAAGTGTATAGAAGAGTCCAAGTGGTGTTCTATGTATGGTGGCAAATGTTTGTCATGTTGTTCTTGGTTCTTTAATAATACAAATGAATTTCCCTTGTTTTCTGCCCAGCAAGAAAATAACGGTGTCTTTGAGTGAATGAATGAGTGAATTAGTAATGAATGGACTCAGACATCTAAATCCAGATGAGCCTTTTACTGAGTGATACATTTACATGTTCTGAAAGAGACTGTTGACTCACTCAGACACCTGAAAAGCAACACTCGCTGGGGTGGTCATATGTAATCAAATGCCTTCAGTCAGGTAGTGCATGAAAACAGGTTCACTTCCAAATTTATATACTCTAAGGGAAGTTACACAATGTTTTCAGTCATTTTTTTCACGTATTATGTTCAAGTTCTTCTTCCCCATCATATGGACAGCTTTTTCACACTGCAGTTTTACTTTGGGACCCTGAGTTGGATATAGGCCATACTGATTGTCTGGAGCTAGAATAATATACATTGGCTTCACCAGGCTCAAGCACCAACTCTCCTGGATAACAAGTGGAAAGTGATGAATGACTGCAGAAGAAAAGGTTTTCAAATTCGAATCTAATTTTAAAAGGTCTTCATCAAGAGTGTATTTGGTTTTCCTTTTGAGCAGCTAAGGGAGCCTCACTGGATATGGGATCTGGTATACTCATAGAGCCTCTGCCAGTTCTCTAGTTAAGCCCTTGTCCCACATCTGCCACCATCCACACCACAAGTGTCACTGTAACTTCCCTTTCACTGACTTCTCAAAAGCAGCAGCTGTCAAGCTTACTTTGAATTCAGACACCACCCTTTGGAGACGAGTCTGAAATCTGATAACATTTCCAAGGGAGGACAGTTAGCCCTGTGTGGGTCTAAACCAGAAATGGCTATTGAGTTCCTCCTAGAATGACAGGAAACATCCCATGGCCTTGGCTTTTTGTATAAACATGTCCCAGCTAGAGTCATTAGACAAGCAATGGAGAAGGTGATTGCAGATAAAATGCAATTCACTGCAGTGGCAAGCTGCCCAGTGGATGTTGGTGCAGGAGTGGGTGAGTGCATCTTGAAACTAAAAAGAAATTAAATCAGTGGCCCTGGGGGCCAGAGAACTGTAAGTAAATGTTTTACGCCTTAAATCTGCATTCTTGTTTCATGAAGTTTCTGCAATTAGCTCTTAATTTATTTTTTAAAGGACACCCTTTGCCTTCCATGAGCTTTTGTCCTCCTCTTCCACCTCCCAACATTGGTTAGCTATTACATGATTTTACACTCTCAAGGTTCAAAACCCTGACATTTCCAGTAAACATAAAACTATATTTCGTCATAGGATTGTGTTTATAGATTGTTTCTAAGAGTTGGAAACTTAATGGACAAGTCATATTATTTAACTGTACTATATATGTATGGCTTATGTACGTATAGGGTTTATTTTGTTTGGATGTATAACCATTAGAATAATTTAAAACAAAACAAAACAAAACAAAACAAAAACAGTTGTTTCCTACCTGGAAAGTGGTATCAGTTAAGAGAGTACAGCAGAAGATATAACTCATCAGCTTTTAATTGCATTATCATGATTCAGAGATTCATTTACATTCATCTCCAACTGTTATTGAGCCTGGAGGACTTTACCTAAAAATTAATTACAATGGTTGAAAGACACTTTAGCATTCTGAAGTTTTAAAGATTATGTAAATATTCCTCCAAATAAAACTGAACAGTTGGCTCGAGTTCCCTTACCATTGTTGAATGTCTAATGTCTCCAACTTAGGCTATTTTAAGAAGAATGTTCCTAAGGTCCAAGTCAAATGAATTCCTTCTTACATTCCTTCAGATAATCCAAGCCACATAGCTTTTATATTTACATCAAGACTGTGCTGGGTATAATTCTTCCCTAGCCTCCACAAATAGCTGTTGTTATTCACCCCTTCAATCATGAAAATCATGGGTAAGAATCTCTTTTCATTTTTCTTCCTGTACAAGTCAAGAGAGTATATTTTTGAACTTGCTTTAAAACTGTAATCCTGATTTTAACCCACTGGAATATATACATATAGCATCCTTGTCTTTCCCCTTGCAAATTGGACTTTGCTAGCTTCAGTTCTTCCTCAGATAACACCACAGGAAGGGTTTAGGTTCCCTGGGAATTCTTTCCTTGACTTTTTGGATTTAATGTGTAGTTAGCTAATTATTGGCTTGTGGATGGAGAAGTAACTGCTCTAGAACTTTAATCATCATGCCATTGTGTTTTATCAACTGATGATACTGATGACACATTTGGTGTCAGCTAATGTTATTTACTCATATATGACTCAGATCCCCACTCTGCACCCCATCCAGCTGCCCTGTTTAAAGGAAGCTTTCTGAATGTCTTTCGGCTACTTCAAACACTACATTTGGTGTGAGGTTTTTTGTTACTTTAACCATGGTGTTTAATCCTAGGTGCACCTCTGAGCCCAAAATTCCATATCTCAGCTGTAAGCATTTTTTTGTGTGTATCATTTCCTTTGCTATTTCCTCTACTTTTTCCATGGGCTCTTATAAGTCAGAATTTGTTCATAATGGTGTAATTTTTATTACATAATGCTGATCCGGTTTTTTTTCCTACTAGCTTTTTTTTTTTTTTTTTGCTAAAATGATGTAACTTTCAACCATTCTATTTTATTTGAGATAACATTTTTGAGTTATAAAAGTCATACAGAAACTGTACATGTGTAATTTAATGAATTTTAACATCTGGATTAATCACCATCTAAATACCGAACACCTCCCTCCATCCTTAGTACTTTTACTTGGGCCCTCTCTCCCCAACCCCCTTTGAGACTACCATTCCTATCTCTAAGCACTTTCTAACTAACGTCTTTGCACAGCTGATGCAATGGAGAGGATTTTCGTTTTTTAAAATCTTAAGTGGAGTCGAACAGTTTGCACTCCTTTTTCTGTACTTACCTCTCAGCACAGTACTTTGAGACTCAGACATGCTGTTTTGTATTATCAATAGTTCTTTAATTTTATGTTCAGTAGTATCCCATTGAATGGAGAAGTCAATATTTGCTCATCTATTCAGCTATTGTTAAGAAAATTGGATTGTTTCTACTTCGTCAATCTGATCTATAAAGGTGCAACATGTACCAGTCTTTGCAAAAAAAAATTATGCTTTCATTTTTCTTTTAGTAAATAACTAAAAGCAGGTCATATAGTGTTTTATGGAATTTTTCCAATGTAACTGAAACATTTTATGTTTCACAAATTCCATACAAGAATTCTAGTTCTTGCAAGTACTCAGCAACACTTGTTATGGACATTCTTTATCATTTTACCTATTCTGGAAATTGTGTGTTTTACATCTTTTGGTTTAAATTCGAATGATCTTTTTGGCTAACAATGTTGAGCGCCTTTTCCTGTGCTTGCCACTTGTTTTCTTCATCAATAAAGGGCCTGTTCTAAGTCTTCTGTCCATTTTATTAGTTTCTTTTATTATTATATTTTAAATGTTCTTTATATGTTTTAAATACAAACCATTTTATCACAGCTACGCATTGTAAACCTTTTTCCTCTTAGCTCATGGCTTCTGGTTTTAATTTTTAATGGTTTTTTAGAAAGTATAAGTTTTCATTTTGATGTTAAACTTACCCATTTTTAGGGGCTATGTATTGCAATTGATATTCTAACATAACTATTTATTAAACCCAAATTTACAAAAATTGTTCCTATGTTGTCTTCTGCATGTTTTATGATTTTAAGTGTTACATTTGGACTTATAACACACTTACATGTGATATAAATAGAAGTTCACTTTCTAAATATGTGTGCCCATTTCTCTGGCAGCCTGTGGTTAACAACAGCAAAACATACAAACAATAAAACCCCCATTTTCTCCCATAAAATTGCCTTTACGTCCTTGCTGAAAATCAGTTGTCCATAATATGTTGGTCTAGGTCTAGATTCTGTTCTGTTACAGCTGCCTATGTTGAAGTCACAGTCTTGACCACTGTGTCTTTAAATAATACTGAAAGTAATCTGTTGATTTCATTTTCTTTTTCAAATAGTTTTGGCTGTATTAGAACTTTTGGATTTTCATAAAAAATTGAGAATTGACATGTGAATATAATCAGGATATGTAAAAGCCTTTTAGGAAGTTGATCGGGATGTATTGAGTTTAGTGTTCAATTTGTGGATAACTGGTGTACTAACAACGTTGAGTCATCACATGCATGAACAACATGTATCTATTGTGTCCTGTTTTCTCAACCTTGGCAAATGATCATATAAGACCATATAATTCACTGTTGTGAGAAGCTCCTTGCTAGCAGTATCCTCAGTCTCTACTTGTTAGACATCAGCAGCAGACACTGCCCACAAATCTCTGACAGTGGCCACCAGAGATGCCTCCAGACATCACCAAATGTGCCCTGGAGCTAAAGTTTGGAGAGCAGTTGGTTTAAGCCTCATATAGTTTCTCTTGACCAGAGTTTCTGGTTTTAAATGTAGAGAGCTTGCACAACTCTTGTCATTTTTCTCCCTGTTTTGTATTGTTAGTTAATATTGTAATGGGTAATTTAAAATTTTTAATTTCTGATTGTTGCTCATGTACAAGATTGCAATTGATTTTTCTGTATTTATGTCTTAAAATATTGCTAAACTCCAAAGTCTTTAAAATAAATTCAGATTTTCCACATAGACAATACTATTGTCATAAAGATAAATTTGCATCTTCCTTTCCAATATGGATACCATTTATTTCTGCCTTAGTGTACCTGCAAGAACTTAAAATTTGAATAAAGGTGATAAGCATATTGTTATCTTTCCTGATCTGATGGACAAAGCACTCAGTTTGTCATCACTAAGTTGGTGATTCTGTGAGTTTTGCATCAATATCCTGTATAATATTGACAAGTTTCCTTCTTTCAATTTGCTGAAAGATTTTCATCAGGAATAAATATTAGATTCTGTCAAATGCTAAATGCTGCTCCTAATGAGCTGACAGCAGAATACATATATATATTATATATATATATATTATATTTCATATGGTATGAAATTTGAGTTGTGCATCTATCTTGAATTCTTGGGCAAAACCATAATGGATCATGATGTATTCTTCCTCATCCTTAATTTTGCATTTGATTTGTTGGAGATGATACTGGTGTGTAATTTATTCTCATGTAATGTCATGGTCCATTTTTAACATCAGACTGACTGATGGTGGCCTCATAAAATGGGCTGAAAATGATTCTCTACTTTTTATAAAGTGTTTGTGATAAATTTTCCATAAATAGTTGGTAAATTGAAGTCATGTGATCTTTTTTTATTAGTATAAACAACAGATTTCATGTAGTTCATAGATTAAATTCTAAGAAAAATAGTGCTATGTCTTCTTGTGATTTGGGTTGGAGGGGAAACATTTGAAGTACGAACTCCAGTTCTTTAATAACTGTTAGGGTAATAAGTGGTCTGTTTCTTCTTGAGTAAGTTTTAAGAGTTTCCCATTCTCAATCTTTAAGTTGTTGAATTGATTAGTGTGAACTCCATAACACCTCTGAATAGCCTTTTAATATTTTACAGTATGTAAAAATAGTTGCTTTCTGACTCCTAAAAATGGAGTCTGTGACTTTCCTTTTATGCTCTGATTATTGTTTCACTTTCTACCTCTTTATTTTGTACTCTAATCCTCAATATTCCTTTCATTATTTTACTTTGAATTTCCTTGGCTATTCTTTTCCTGCATTTTTAAGTTACAGCTGAGGACAATGATTTGACATTTCCTTTTAAATACACTTATAGCTGTAAATTTCCCCCAATATATCACATTAGTAATTCATTTTTGACATATATTTTGCTTTTATAGTCAAATCAAGTATACCTTGGTTTTTACGTCAATATTTTCTTTGATCCATGAGTGCTCTAGACTTAATTTTAGTTTGCAACTATTGAATATCTTTCAAATAATTTTCTCTCCATTTTTCCCAACTTAATTCCATAGAAATCAGAGAACATGCGTTATATAACTTTAAAAACTTTTAAATATATCCAGACTTATTTATTTATGGTTCAGAGTATGATGTGCTTCAGATGTATAGTCTGGCACACACGAGAATAATAATTCCATTGTAGTTGTAGTAATGGTTCTGTAAAATGTCAATTGGGTCGTATTAGGTGATAATATTGCTCAGGTCTTTGATATCCTTATTGGGTTTCTGACTCCTTGTCTTTACAATTTTTATAGGTGTGCTGAAATATTCAAAATTGTGAATTTGCTACTTATTGCATTTCTATCAGTGTTTGCATAAGGTGTTTTGGAGCTCTACTATTAGGTATATAAGTATTAAGGATTGTTATATCTTTTAATGACATTTTGATTAATATTATGAAACAATCTTTCTTAACTTTGCTAATATTTTTGTTCTGAATTGTGCAATGCCTCGTGTTGACTGAGGTTTTTTGTTTGCTTTGGTGTTAGCATTATGTTTTTTTTTTCCTGTTCATTTACTTTTAACCTTTATTTTCAGCACAAACAACCAGGTCCTTTTGGAATATAGATATGCTTTTAAAAATCTGAAATGGCAATTTTAGTTACCAACGGATGTATAGGTCACTTATACTTGAAATGAAAATTAATATTTTAGTTTTATATCTATTAACGTTCATTGCTTTCTGTTAGGTCATTATTATATAATCCTATTCTTGATACATTGTTCTTAGGATATTAAAGTTTTTCCAGACTCCAAAATCCTTTATTTTTAATTATAATTTTTCTATTTGCCTTTTTTTGTGCTCATACTTTTCTAAAACAGTTCACATGTTGTGACCCATAAATATTTTAACGGGAGAATCTGAGTTTTTGAGGTTCTTTTCTTTGTTATTGTTTTTGCTGCAAGAAAAAAACTTCCTCTAAATATGAAGAGGAAGCTAGAATTCCGGATGTGTTTCTGGGAGTCGAGCGGAAATATTTTGTTGCAGGGTGATCAAACGGAAAGCTGAACTACGCAGTGAATGGTCCCAGTGTCACAATAAAAAGAGCCTTTCTTTCTTGTTCTACTCAAAACTCTCCACGGGAGATTGGTTCTTGGTAGGTAATTAGCAATTCCTTCTATTAAAATGTCTCTGTGAATTTGTCACCACTTATTTGTTTATTTTATCCTGGTAATAAAATATACAATGCTTGAGGCTGAGAGGAAAAATGAGAGTGCGCTGGAACGTGTGGAGATCCGGTGGAACTACTAGTTTCAAATAGATTTCCAGAAACTTCTTGGCCTCTGAACTCTTCTTTCCCTTTCTTTTCTTTTATGTTGGTACAAAGCTGAAATAGTTCTCTTTATGAGTGCAGAGCTCTGTAATCGGAGAGTATTTCCTTCAGATTTTATTAGTCATTAATGTGTTACAATCCGTTTTTCTTGTTTAGTTGGAATTACTTCACCAATTTGTTTTGATAGGAATCTCATGAACTCACTTTGTATCATGAAGGAGGAGATCAAGTAATTGTTCTGGTGTGAAAATATGGTTTAGAAAACATAATTCCAGATATGTAAGAGAATTATTAATTTTATATCTCTTTGTTGATTTTTTTGGAAAAATTAGACATCACCTAAGATGACAGAGTATTATTCCCTTCCTTACTTAAGTCATAATTTTGCAGACTGTAGCTTGTAACTGTCCAGCTACTGTTAATTTTTTGGTAAGATTTATTTATGTCTTATTGGAAAGGCAGATACATAGAAAGGAGAGAAAGAGAAGATCTTCCGTTAAGTTGATTCACTCCCCAGGTGGCCGCAACGGCCAGAGCTGAGCTAATTCAAAGCCAGAAGCCCGGAGTCTGGTGCAAGGTCCCACGGCTTTGGGCCGTGCTCAACTGCTCTTCCAGGTCACAAGCAGGGAGCTGGATGGGAAGTGGGGCTGCAGGGACTAGAACTGGTGCCCATATTGGATCCCAGCACGTGCAAGATGAGAACTTTAGCCGATAGGCTACCGTGCTGGGATAGTGTTAAGGTTTTGATGATAAAGTTTTATGGAACACAGCAACTCATTTTTATTTTCAGATTGTCTGTAGCTGCATTCATGATATCTGGGAAAGGCAAATAATTATGAGAAAGCCAAACTTATTTAGTATTGGACTTTTACAGAGAAGCTGTAATCAGAGGCAAGTTATTAGTCATAAAATTGTATTTCAGTCTTAGGTCTTACAATTATCCTTTTTTAAAAAATCTGTGTTCTCCATTGTCACGCCATTTAGACATATCTATGGGATGCAGTTTTTTAATGTGGGACATGCATACAATGAGTAAAGATCAAATTAGGGAAGTAGCAGTTCATCTCAAGTTCTGTCATTGTTTTTCTTCTCTGAATGTATTTTGTACCCGTTTTTTACACTTTCTTTCTCCCTTTTCCCAACCGTCTTAGTGTTTGAAGACCTCTGTTCTTTTCTCTACTTCTTTGTGATACGCCATGCCTGACTATCCTTATCTTTACTATCAAGGGATAAAAACAATAAACATTTTGAAAGTCCTACTTTAAGTTAGTAACTCCTTTTCCATCAAACCTGTTTCTGGTCAGAACTTTAGACAAGTGCTTTTACTACAGTCTCTGCTTGTATTTTCAGCAATCAAAGCTTCCTTTGGATGCTGATGTTTACAGTAAAGCTCAAAGTCAAAATTTAAGTTGCTATTTAAAGAACCAAAGTGAAAGCCCTTTAGCATTCTTTCTTTAGAATTAAAATTCTACTACTGACTGAAATGAGCACAGATCGCTGCTGAGCTCACCAGATTTGTAATTCCTCACTCTTTTAGCGGAAGAGGAAGAAAACTGTTACTGTAGAGGTCACTCTGACGGGTTATTTGTGAGCTTTTGAAGCGCTGTTATCACAGAAAGAATGATATTACTTTTCCAAATGATCAATTAATGTGAATTTTAGGGAAACAAATTAACTTCAGAACTCTCAGGCTTTCGGGGAGAATCTTACACCTGTATTCCACGTCCATTGACAAGAAAATAAGTTATTTGTGAATATTTCTCAAAAGACATCAGTATTTAGTCTATGTCTCTAAGAAGTATAACTTAAAGCTGATTATTTCTATAAGTAAGTATTACATTTGGATGCAGGAAGTTAATAAAAGTAAAATCTGATTATTTTAAGGATCAAGAAAATCAACAGAAGTTGTGACAAATTTTCCAAGGAAAAAATGAGATAAACCACAGGAACCATAGATGAAATAAAGGGTATTGCTCATGATCTGAAAGGAGTAAAAATCACTGCCAAGGAAAGCTGTAAGCAATTGCATTAGAAGAAATTACACAGATTAGATGAAATGGACAAATTCTTAGAAAGACTCAAATACCCAGAACAATTTAAGTAAATTTGTAGCAAGAGACTGAATTAGTAGTAAACCTTAACCCACAAAGAAATGCCCACGCTGAGAGGCCGAGCAAGATTGAATAAGATGCTCAAACAGTTATCTCCCCAGAACCTGTTTATACCCATTTCAATACATGGAGGAAATGAAAAATTTTGAGAAAACCCCAATAGGTATTTATGATTTCTAAAAGTCATTTATAAAAACTTGTAAAATAAAGATACTTCAACCTGGTAGTAAGGATGTACAGAAATCCATTGCTAGCATCATACTTCCTACAGAAAAAACAGCTGCGCCTTTTCAAAATTAGGAGCAAGAAGAGCTTACCACTGCTGTGCAACATTTGTGATGCGTATTTTAGACAGGGCACTTCGACAAAAGAGAAAAAGAAATGAAATAACCATATCCACTTGCAGAAGACATGATTATCAATACAGTGCCCTGAAAGAATTCACTAAAATGTATTAAAACTAAAGATTAGTTCCAGTTTACAGAATACAAAATGAAGAAACAAAAATCAGTTGTATTTATGCACACATAGAAGTAGTTATCCCCAAAAAATGGCATTAAGAAATTGATTACATTTGTAGACTCTTAAACCCCAAATACTTAAGATTAATCTTAGTAAAGTGCAAAATGTGTGCTAAAAGCTGAAAATGTTGTGGAAAGTAACTAAAGGAATTCTAGCTAATATAAAAAACACGTAATTGTGTTGACAGGCAAGATTCCTCAAAATGTTCTTCAGATTCAACACTATATTACAATCCCAAATGATATAGAAAGTTATCATTCTGAATTTCACAATGGATTATAAGCAGCACAGAGTAGCTACTAATCCTTTAAACGGAATAAATTATAAGACATATTTAGTTAGCTTTAAAATTTACTACAAAGCCATGTAGCACTGATGCAAACATGGACAGATGAATCAATGACATGGAATAAAGAGTTCATAAATAAATTAATACTTTAATGGTCAACTGATTTTTGACAAGGACACTAATATCTTTTTAATAAGTGATTTAGGGACACCTGAATAGTTACATGATGAAGAATATAGGAGGAACCTTACTGCAAGCTATATGTAAAGTCAGATAAAATCAAACAGCTATCTAAATATAGGAACTAAAACTATAAAGATTTGAGAAGAAAGTATAAGGAAAATCCATTTTCACCTTTGATTTGCAAAGGATTTTAGCTATGGCTTTGAAAATAGAAATGAAAATAGATAAACTGGATCTTTCAAAATTAAAATCTGTGCAAATGACACCATCAAGAAAATGAAAATGTAGTCCACACAATGGTTTACAATATTCCTAATTCACATGTGTAAAAGACTTGTATCTAATATATGAAGGATTCTTTTAGCCCTGAAGAAAGAAGAAATAACCAAACTGAGAATTAAAATGTGATATAGCAATTTTTCCCATAGATACATGCCTGAGAGAAATGAAAAGCACATGTTCACACAAAAAGTGTAGCTAAAAGCTTATAGAAACCTATTCATAATTGTCCAAAGCAGAAATAAATGCCCACTAAAAGATAAAACGTGGGGTATCCACACAATGGAACATTATTTAATCATTCAAACAAATGGAGTATTATAGATACATCAACATGGGTATACCTTGAAAACATTATGTAAGTAAAATAAACAAGGCATAAGAACTGTACCCTGTATGATATCATTTATATAAAACTCTAGAATAGAAAGCCATAGACAAAGAAGGTAAATTTGGAGTTCTTCAGTCGTAATTCATTATAGTTGGGTTGATATATTTAAAACACTTTATTGTATAATTCAACTGGATGAGTTATATGGTATAATGTTCAATAAAAGGATTAAAATTAAGTTTGGTCATAAAAACAAGATACTAGTGATTCTACTAATGTATGTTTACTTTTTATCATAGTTAAAGGTCTGATATTAGCCAATGCAAAATATAGCAGCCCCAATTTTAAGGACCCAAATTTCTTTTGTGTTACCATTCTCAAGGGTCCAAAGATACCAGAGTGCCCGCTACAAATCTAATTTTTAATAGAATCCAAAGGGAAAGTGAGTCAATGACACAATGCAGAATTTTAAATAGCATGGTTAGCTATATCCTAGTCACATATGTGGTCATTCTTATATGAAAGTGAAAGTGGTGAAAGGGGCCTTTATTCCAGGATACTGTTGATATCAAAGGGAAAAAGGACAATTTCGAGTGTTAATAAAGTGAATCTTTGATTAGGGTGGCATATGAAATATGTCCTAGGAAAATATGAAATCCCTTGCTGAACATTGAGTGGGGAAATGGAAAGGGAGAAAGAGAATTAAATAAAAATAAAATTTTAAAAAATAGCAAAATTCTATATGAAGGACCCTGAACGATGTATATTTCAATTACCAAAACTAGTTTTATAGACTACAGAGAATCAAACTTAAGCTTCAAGCAAGCACCACGGGAGGATATGATGGGAACATAGATATTGTTGGGCTTCTTCACAAAAGATAAAGCAGTTAGGTTGCTGAAGCATAAGCATGAAATGCTTAAGTAGGGGCCAGCATTTTAACACAGTACATTACCTCATGCGAGCCAGCCAAGCATATGGGAGTCCCTCATCCTCCACTTCCACTCCAGCTTCCTGCTAATACCTCTGCAAAGGTCGTGAGAGTGATGCCTGTGCTTGGGCTCCTGGCACCCATAAATCGGATGGAGTGTTAGGATCCCAACTTCCAGCCAGCTCACACCTGACTGCTGTGAACCAACAGGTGGAAGACTTTTCTCTAAGACTATCCTTCTCATTCACTCAACATTTCAAAACAAATAAACCATTTTTAAAAGTCAAGTAAATTTTATTCAGATGAATTAAAAGTTGTCATCTCTGTTATAACACTCAATTCTCTGCTTTAAGGAGTAATAAATAAAATGGAAATGTATACTAGGGAAAGATTTCATGAAGGAAGAAATTTAGAATTATAATATCTTTATTGGAAAATCACAGAAACAAAAACGACTCCACCCATTAGTATAGTTAGCCTATGATCAAACTACAGATCTTATTTTTCTCTTTACTTTGAGCATTGACACAATTAATGTGATGCTGATAAGATTTAGCTACCGGAAGTGTTCACTTTAGAATGATTTCATATTTCATAATCTTCGGTTGATACGGCCATTAGTGTTGTTAATTTATGTAATTAAAATGTGAGGAATCATTGTATAACTAGAGCGTACGTTAATATTTTTGTTTGTCATTTAAATTGCATACTATCCTAAGTCAAGCAATCAGTTTGATTCCTCAAACTGATCATTTTAAATGTACCTATCAGAATTTAAATAGTCACAAACATTGTAAAAGGTGACTTAACAATAATATCCTTGGAAATCAAAAGAACCCATTCGTGTGTAGACATCATTCCCAAGTGGATAGGAAAAGAAGATAAATGATACATATATGTAAAAGCAAAGAATTCCTTTTCCCAGTTTTTCTTTAGCTTTAGAAAGATGTTACTGGAGTTAAACTGAAGAACTTTGGATGAACAGAGTTCTGATTCAATTTTCTGTTCTAGCTAAGTTACTTTGACGTAAGTTAGTTAACCTGATTGAGGAGCAATTGTCTCTGGTAGAGAACCATAATCCTCATTTCATGAGAGATACCTGAAGTGCTTGGTCTGTATCAGCGACTATGTGTCCCCAACCCCTGTTATTCGTCTTTACTCTTTAAGAACTATCAAGATCATCTGTAGAACATAAGGCAAAGGGGAATGGAAAAATTGGAAGCTCAGTGATCTGGGCCATAAATATTTATTTCTGCCTTCATTGGTTCCCAATTTGGTGCTTGGATTATCATTTGATTGAGGACAAAAGTTGATGGAAGATGCAATAAGTGAAGGAGGCATTCAACTGATACTGATCCCAGAGTTTTGGCCTCACCTCTTGCAGTCTGTTTTTATGGCCCAATCTGGTTTTTGACCCATCTTAAGTGCACACATAGGCCTCCTAATTGGCTCTTGAGTTTACCTGAACAGACAGGGTTGGAATTATAGAAGCCAGATTTCCTTCAGTCCTTCCTGTTGGCTAGAGGAGTTTCTCAAGAGCCTTTCTATCTGTCCTCTCCTCTCACTACATGGTGCTAAGTACTGCTAGGGGACTAATAAGCACATTCAGTGGAATGACTAATAATCTCCCTACCATCAGCTCTCATTTATCACAGCCAGATCATTTGAATTTCAAATTATCTCCAGAAAGCCTCCCTTTTGAATATTTATTGACATTTCAACAACTCTTCTTAATTAAATGGTTTATTGGAATGAACAAGATCTCTGTTTACTCTAATCCAGCAGAAGCATGAAGAGCCCAAATAACAATTTCTGCTCTGTAGAAGACATCGAAAACGTTGCCAGGAAATCTTTGCCCTGCTTTTGGTTGGTTATTCATTCTTTCAACTGGTTGTGATCGTCCATATAGAACAGATCTGCTGCTGGGCACAGATGAAGGAAAAAGCACATTTGATGATTTTAGAAGCGCAAGAACATCCAGAGAATATGTGCAAAGGATGGTGATAGACAAGGACATTTTTCTCCGCGAAGAACAAGAAGACATATGCTGATCAGGTTTGCAGAAGGAAGGAACAGAGGAGATGGTGATTGAACTTGTTCTTGAGTCCGTGAGCAGATTGTGCGTGGCTGACCACTGGGGAGCATAACTGCTGCGACCCTTCCATGTGACACGGAAGACCAGTTCTTCTGCTCTAATGTAGGATTTTTCAAGCAGGGGTATAATTTCAGAAGCCACATGCCAAGATGGTTTTACTCTTTTGTGTCTTCTGCATCCTCAGAGTGGCAGCGGCCCTTGCTGCTAGGCTTGGGTGTGAAATAAGAACAGTTACCTTGTACTTGTGTGCTTCACTATTTTAGACATGTCATGCTTTTAGGAGATGGTTGACTAATTCGCTCTTGTATGGCAATGGCATCATTTTAAATTCTTACTCCAATAGTAAAACGCAAACATTTTTTAGTTGTCATCTGAGCAACCCACAGGAAGTGTAATAAGGGGCACCATGTATCAACCTTTGCTTGTGTTTTATTCATTAAGCCATGTATATTACTAGCTATTTTTGTTGATTGTTTTCAAATATCTTTAAATCCTATCAGCAGAATGTTTAAAGTTTAGCTGTTTCTCTTACTGCAAATTTAGAAAATTCTTTCCTTTTAATTGAGCTGGTTTGGGTTTTGCATTATCTATAAATATATATTTATAAATATTTCTATAAACACATCATCAATAAAGATATATTCATTGCCCATTAAACATATTCAGTGTTTCCTTCATGTTTTCAATGATTAATGAATGAAATGTATATTAAAATTTGTATGTTACTAATTATTGATACATGTATGCAACGGGGTTATCAACAAGATATCAAGATGTTTAAATACTGTCATTAGAGTCAGATCATCTTTGAGTGAACAGAGAGTTGAAGATCACTTTCCCATGGTTTGTGGAATATCACTACTTTTTAAACTCTTTATTATTTTTGCATTCAGGATTTATTTTCTAAAATCATTCTTTAAAGTTGCTTTGAGCGGGTGACAAGGGGCACAGTGTTGAATATGATATCCTACGCTGCATGTGGCTGTAGTTCCTTTGCCTCTCCTAATTTCCCCTCATATATACTCTTCCAAATGCAGAATTGTAAATGGGAAGAGTATGTGTGCGTGTGTCATGACCTCCATACACAAATGACTTGGAATCTCATTATCTTCTGACTGAAAAATGTCACGTTAATCTCACTGCTTTGGTAATGAATAATGAGTGAATCACTTAATGCACATTTTCAGCACAAATTTTAACATTGTAATCTTCCATGGGAGAAATGAAATTTTGTTTCAAATAGAATATAAAGGTCAAACCATGCCACCTGATTTTCTTGACAATGCAGAGTTTGAGGAAAAATGTTTTCCCATTGCCTTAAATGTCTAAAATATCTTTGCTATGTATTTATGAGATAATATAAGGGTTCCATTTCTATTTATTTAGTATATGATAGAGTGGATAATTTTCTTGTTTTAGAGATTTATTAATTTTAACTTGAAATCATAATTATAGAGGAAAGGAGAAACACAGAGACAGATTTTCCATCTTGTTTCTTTCTGCAATTGGTCACAACAGCCAGGTCTAGGTCTCCTACATGGGTGCAGAGTCTCAAGGATTTGGGCCAGGCTTTGCTGCTTTCTGTCTACAAGCAGGGTGCTGGATCGGAAGCAGTGCAGACAGGTCACAAACTGGCACCCGTATGGGATGCTGGCACCCGAAGATGGTGGATTAGCCTGTTGAGCCTCAGCACTAGCCCTGACAATTTTTTTTTTCAAACAGCAAACCATTAGATCAGTTTTGTGTTAACAGGAAAGCCTATTAGCTTGTGTCTGAGAGTGAATATTAAACACTGGAAATTTAATTTTTGAAACAATAATGTAGCCTTTCTTTTCTAGTTCCTAAGTTTCAGATTTAGTAAACATGAATCCAAAGGACAGCTGTGAAACAGATTGGCAGAAGGTCTCACCGCACACCCAGATGGTTTTCCTTTAAATTTCACTGTGTGTTAGTCTTGGGTTTGGTTCCATAGAAGGAGAACCTGGTAGGAATGGACATCTGGCTGA
Source organism: Ochotona princeps (assembly GCF_030435755.1). Lineage (NCBI taxonomy): Eukaryota > Metazoa > Chordata > Mammalia > Lagomorpha > Ochotonidae > Ochotona > Ochotona princeps. The sequence continues at coordinate 76,257,617 of NC_080837.1, forward strand.
TTCACTGAGTATGTGAGTGAGGGTGCCCTAAGCTCAGGGTGGCTTTGTGCCCTCTCTGTGAGAACTGTGTGCCTGATCCCACTGAGGAAGGGGCTGGCCTCTGTCCCTGAGTCAGGCTTGGATGCAGGTCTGGAAGGACCTGGCTCCCCCTGGGAAAAGGGAAATTCTCCACAGAGTGGTAGGTTGTGAGGGTGTTTATCTTCCTTGGTGTACCCCTCCCACAACAACTGGCCTTCCAGCAAAAACTCAAGTGTTTACCTACAAGATAGGCCATGTGCAGAGTTCACACAGAGCTCACACTGAGAATCATCTCCAAACTTGACGTGGCATCAGTCCTAGGATCAAACCAATAGATGTCCTTCCAGAGTAACCTCCGTTTGGTCCTGTGGCCTCTATAAACGCTGTCACTGATACATGGGGAGCAGCAAGCTTATGGAAATGATGTTCATCTGAGTCCTTTTGGGTTTCTTACACGGAGTTCTGTAACCTGGGTGATTCAGAAACAAGAGAAGTTTATTCCTCCTTCTGGAGTCTCAGAAATCCAAGCTTAAGGTGCTGAAAGATTCATAGATGTTTGACTCATAGTGAGCCCCTTCAGCATAGCTGTGTCCTAAGACTGAAGAGATGGTCTCTGGGGCCTCATCTGTCAGGACAATGATTCCATCTGTGAAGGTTCCACTCTCATGGCTTAATTGCCTTCCAAAGTCCACATTTCCTAACACCATCACCTTGCTGGTTACATACTCAGTATATGAATTTTGGAAAGACACAAACATTCAGACCAAGCAACATTCTTGTAGAATCTCTGCCTATGATACTACAATCTGGGAGATAAACCCCCAGCATTGCCAAAAATTCTCCATGGCTTAGGCACATAGGAAGTTCAAGTTGTCCAGCTTTTGCTCTTACACGCATGAAGATGACAGTGGTACTAGAAAAAGGAAAAAGACCCAATCTGTGTGTGTGTGTGTGTGTGTGTGTGTGTGTGTGTGTGTGGGGTGCGGGGAGAAGTGGTAAACAACACAAAAGGAAAAGTATATCTGTGTCCCTGGATCATGGAAGACTTTCCCTATTTACTGAAAAATGTTGTCCTAGTGTGCTGAAACACTCTGCCATGTCACTGTCTGGGGCAGGGGATATGGTTGAGTTCAAAACCATGATCTAGAAAGCATGCCAAGGTCTTCCTACCCAATTGCATGTGCCCTGTTTACCATCAGGAGGTTGTTCCTCCATGATTGACACTTTCCTTAGGTATTCTCTAGAAAAGTTTTCAACAGGAATTTTCTTAAAAGGTTTTTTAAAAATTTAATCTGATTATCTTACCAAAAAGCATGATTGTCTTTAGAAATGCGTATGTGTTGAGTAATGATGTTCATGCAAACTTTACCGATCACCAAGGCTTCCTGAGGCATAGGCAGACATTACTGCTTTTGCTTTCTGGGATCCTGCAAGGGGCAGCAAGTTAGTTTATCAGGTAATAGGACATCACTTCTGAAAGGTCCCCCTGTGCACAGTGCTGATTGGAATGAGGGAGGAAGCAGACAGTCCCACCAGGAAGTTGCTGCAATGAACCATAAAGTGCTTACAGTGACAGTGGTGGGCAGGGACAGATAGAGAGGCTACTCACAGAAGTGAACCTGAGCTCCTGCTTTGATGGGCCACAGGAGCTCCCAGGCAGAGCTGGCATAATAACACCAGGTGCAAAATAAAGAAGGACATGCCTCTTAATATCGCATTCAACATCTCCATAGGACAGGTTAGGACTGAAAAAACCCACAAAACAAAAAACTAGTTAGTCAAAGAGCCCAGTCGTAGAAGACAAAGACAGCGTCAAGAAGATGCTAACGTGGGTGCTGACGCAGGATTCTCCTTTTCTCCCTGGGAAGCCCACTAGCATGGAAAGTGCCAAGAAAGCAAATACTACCAGATGCTGCTTCTCCAAGAGCTTTTTTGGTTGTCTTCCACTCTGTCCTTGCTTCCCAAGCTACAAATCAAATCCCAGAGCAAGATTTGAGTAAAGATCCCTTCTCTATAGCAGATATACTCCAAGACTCCCCGAAACTTCAGATAACACCAACTCCTTTCCAATGATTCTTCCCTATGCATCCACACAGAAATTGCACGTCTTTTTCATGTAAACCATGCAATTATCATATTTTGGAATCATAACTTTCACAGATTACAGGTACAAAAACAAAGCTAAAATAATCTGTTTTTCCTTCTTTACAATGTCGCTGATAACAGATTCTCTCTTACCACAGTTCCTAGCAATTTCAGCACATTTTTTTTGTTTTCATATTCAGGGAAAGATATTCCCTTAAAGGAAGTGTCCTATAACTTTGACATTTGCAAATTGCCAGCATAATCTTTCTTGTCTGTTGAAACCATGAAATAAAATAGCATTACTTTATCCCAAGAACTAAAGTACTGTGACAGTTGATCTGATAACCAAGATGGTTTCTAAAGAGTTAATGAATGAGTCTACAGTGTGAATATGTTCTGCAAAAGAGGTAATTCATACCCGGGGCAGAACGAGGAAAGGACCATATGAGAGTAGCACGTGATTTAAGACATGAGTATGACTTATTTGGATAGTTTTTCGCTTACAACTTTCAGACCACACTTGGCCACATGTTGCAGAATTTATGTAAAGCAACCCATGGGTAAGAATGGCATTCTAACTGCTACTCAGTAGTCCTCTGCTTTAAGTATTCTGATCTTCCACAGCAACAAAGAACCACCCTTATTCTCAGACACGGTTTTTAATTCGTCTGTAAAGTACAAAAATCAATTATGAAATCAATCATTTAAAATTCCTCTCTAAACTAGATGTTATGCAGGGTGCTTTCATATGCATTTCTAGTGTTTGTCTTAAAGTTTTACAACGCTTAGGGGAGAGTGGCATTATTAAATCTACTTACAAATGGAAAATCTTTAGTTGTTTTGCCAAGGTTAGGTAGCAAGCTACAGAGCTGAGAAAAATGACTGTTTAAGTTGAATTAGATGATACGGGTGGGTTAAAGGTGGCTAATGTACTAATTACTTATTTGTTCATATGTTCTTAGAAAGTTAGAAATTATGGAAGCAGCACTGAATGTAATGCAAGGTAGTATAAATGAGGGCAGGAAGAACTGTTGGTGTGCGTTTCTTTGTAGATTGCTAATTCCAGTCAGAAATGATTCTATCATCTTGTTATTTGATGTTTGGTATTTAAATGGATATGCCTGGAAAGTAGTAACTTCAGAGTTAAAGAACAAAATACTATCTGAATGCTCTTAACATGTTTCAGTACACAGTTGGTAATGCCTTCACTCTAAAAAAGTACTGATGAAGTAATGCAGGGGTCCAGATTCCCTGTGTGCAGTGCCCCTAAATCTCCAGGACATGATGTAGGGTAATCCAAGAGAGCGCTTCATACACAATGGGTCTATGACACACTTCAGCAACAATAAATTTAGAAAATCTGTATAACAATGAGGTGTCAAGGAAATTTAATCCATCTCCATTGTTTACCTAACAAACAAACATGTCCTTTGTTCTGGAGATGGCCACCATCTCTGGCTCCCAAACTATTTGCTCTTGGAACTGTGTCATAAAATAAGTAAATTAATTTTTAAAAAACCTAACAAGATTACCTAAGAGAAAGGCTACCACATGACAGATAGAAACCTTGTACGAAATTGCCTCCAACATATCTCCCTAGGCAAACTTGGGGATCTCACTCACAGTTTCTGAATAGGGTTCTCTGTGGAGGTGCTTATGACATGATTCCATGATTCCACGGAAGAACTGACTCTATCTCCTTCACAGTGTCCCTTTGTGTCTGACTGATTGATTTTCTCACAACTGTATGGGCTGGGCAGGCATTTGCCATTGGTGAGCTGGATCTTGTGTCTGCCATCCTTGAGTTACCCACATGCCCTGGATTGTAAAGCCTTTCCCTTCCTCATCTATTCCTTCAGATATCTTTATAACAGCGGTCAGATTAGTGCGCACTCTCTTTTTCTTTTATTCCTGCAGAATCGTAGCATTGAAGAGGCAGATTATGGTCTTGACATTAGCCAAATTTCGTCTTTGTTTTTTTTTTAAATTGTTTTTTTAATAATCTTACTTAGTTGATTAGGTATAAAGGGTCAAGGGCTACAGGGTGAAAGTGGGTCATACCATTGTTTCCACATTAATAGTATCATTTTTCCCTGTATCTGGGGTTAGGGGAGTAACAAAGGGAAAAGCTCCACCCAACCTCCCACCCATCCCAGATCCCCAACGGGAGGTGTACTCCAAAGGTCCTGCTCAAACAGTTTTGATAGTTCATCAGTTCTGGATTGCTGCCAATCTCACAGTTCCAATTGCAATGAAACTTATTCAGAGTCCACTGGCTGACAGTCTCTTCATGGTTAGGGTTCTAAGATCAGCAGTTCAGTTGGAGGGATCTCCAAAGAAACTTCATCTGAGATGATCCCAGACCTGATTCTTGCATGAGTTTGCTAGTATAGACTCCAACACCGTTCGTCACACCAATCAGCTTATGCACAGGCTGGTCGTTGCGATTGCTGGGTCCGTTCTGTAGGCTGAATGTTCCGACTGGTGCAAGCAAAAATTAGAGTGGGTGAGGGTTGGTTGGGCTTAGCTGCAGCATTAGCTGGCAGAGGCTGGCACTGGGAGCTAATTCTGTCAAGTCAAATGCCAGAACTACCTGGAGAGTGCATAATCTGGGAGTGGGTGTGGCCTAGAAGGGAAATAGTGGACACCTCCCTTGGAGTTACCATTCTCACTGGACAGCACAAACACCAGGACAGGGGCAGGAGTGGCTAGACAAAAAGGCACCTGCAAGTAGGTGTATGGGCTGGACAGTAGGTTGGTTGGGTTGAACTAGGCTTCAATGCCCATTGACATGTGCGAGAGCTAAATGGGGTGTGGGTTCAGACTGGACAAGCCTCCGGTACATACTGGCAAGCATGGGACCCAGGGTAGGGGGCAGAACTGGTGGCAGTTATGGGGAGTCGCTCCAGTTAGGCTGCAGCTCCAACTGATTTGCGTGAGGACCGAGTATGAAGTGGGTAGGATCGAGCTGGACTACAACACCTGTTGGTTCACGAGGAAGACAGGGCTGAAAATTTGGTCTTAAGGTCAGATCAGATCAGCTTCAGATCAGCTCAGCTCCATTTGTTGCAGCCACTTGGGGAGTGAATCAATGGATGGAAAATATTTCTCACTGTATTGTTTTTCTCTCCACATATTTGCCTTTCCAATAAAAATTAATAAACTAGATTAGCACTGTATTTAATCAATTCATCTGAGCTATATAAGATATGGGGTCGACCAAACACTTCCTCATGGTTATCATTTCCTCTATATTAAAAAAGAATAAAAATGGAGCATTGTAGCTAGTGAGATCCACTCACATTCATATTAGAGCAATTTCTATTCTTATTGCACAAAGTAATACCTAGTTGTATCACTAAGCATAAAATGCTGTGCCCTAATGATGTGAGCACATTGAATGCCTCTCTTCTACTTCTCTATAGCTTCAAGTGACTCAATAGTAATTTATCCTCCTTTGTATTCCAATGCGAATTGACAAGTGGAATTTTTGGTTTCTCTAAGGAATACCCAGTTAAAAAGAGAAATGGATTTTACATACTTAATGAATTCTTTGGATATTTTGTAAGTCAAATAATCATCCACTTATAGAAGCATTATGTAGATTTGCAGATGAAGCTAGACTTCCCAGCCTTACTATTCTTGTCTTGTAAGCTATTCCCTGTCAGGCAAAACCAGTCCATTTGCCCTCAGGATTTCCCATTTAGTATAGGCAGGGACTGAGCTCCAATTTTAACACTCTTAAGCGAGCATTCTACGAAGAACATACTGGGATTTTCAATTTCATGTACAAGTTTGGAAGGTGTCATTCACATCTTTCAAGAAGGAGAAAATTCACTAAACTGAAAACCAATGATATTTTCTGCACATTTCAGAAAGCCAGATTCACACATAAAACCACAACTCCAAAATCTAGAGACAGTTATTACAGACAGTGCACGGCGCGCTTATTTGAAGCGGGGATGGCTGGAGCCATACATTGATGTGGAGTCAAATGACAATTGTGGAGAGTTGATGAAGGCTGGGTATGTAACAGGAGGCAGGTGAGAAACTAGGACTGCAGTCCTATGGGAATTCCCACAGGAATCCTGCCTAGTTCTTACAGTAAAGCTACCATAGAGATCTCTTCAAGGCTCTGTGAGGAGGAAGAGGAAACATATCTTTGGAACAGAAACTTGGATTGTTCTTGGTAAAAGTATCTTCTCTTCAGGTGAAGAGCCTTCCTTATTCGAGCTGGGCGAAGGGGATGCCTTTCACTCCAGCCCTAACTCCTCTCACATCAGTTTAACTTTCCTATTTCATCTAAAGGTTAGAGTGGGGAAAAGTGGAACTGTGATTAACACATCAAGGAAACAGATGGGGACTAGTGCTGCCAGAAATGGAAGTAAGGGTTGGGGAGCTAAAACTATAGCACTGGTGAACGTTGGTGCAAAACGCAACCCAGAGCTACACATCCAGGAAAACACTGAGATTCAGACGTCAGATTACAGGATAGTTTCTGTTCACTCTTCACATTTTACTTTTACACCTGATGCCTTCCAGTATCTTTTTTTTTTTTTTTTATTAATTATTATGCATTATGTGACAGTTTCATATGCTCTGGGAATCCCCCCACCCCTCCCTACACCCCTCCCCCCTGGTGGATTCCTCCACCTTGATGCAGTATTACAGTTCAAATTCCATCAAGATTCTTTCCTTGCAAACATATACCCAGCATAGAGTCCAGCTACTCATTGTCCAGATGGGTTGAACAGTTTGTTGGGGAGACCATTTCTGGTCCAAAGTCAGAGCTGGTAGAATATCATCCCAGTCAATTAAGAGTCTCAATATAACATTAACAGCAATTTGTAACATTATGGAATTGACAAGGTTTTGCGTAACCAGTATGTTAAAAAAAACAAAACAAAACAATACAAAACAAAAAAGAAGCAAGTTCTTAACCACAACCTATGATTAGCTCATTGACATTTCAATTTTAGTTCATATACAGGACCAGCTGCTATATACCTTAAAATGGCTATAAGGTACCATTCAGCTGTCTCGTGTCTGTTTCATTTTAGTATTTAGCCATTTGTTGTGTTGAAGTCTAATTTTACTGATCTTGGCAGATTTTAGGATAATCTAGACTGGCTTGTAACTCTAACAAGACATTTGTCAGCAGTTAAGGTGCAGAACATTTTTTTTTTTTTTGGGGGGGGGGGTGTGCAGGAAAGTCCCCAACACCATGGTAAGGAGTGACTAATCTTTGTGTCCTACCCAGCGAGGCATTAGCCAATCCATGCCAGCTCTTTCCTGTCGGATTTCAAGCTCTACTTTTTGTTGTTTGTCTATTTATTTTAGGTTTTTTTTTTAGTTTGTATGATTGTTTGTTTGCTGTGAGGGGTTTTCGGAGCGATCCTGATGGTCATTGCAAGGGAGGGTGGGGGTCCAGAGGTGGAGCCAGGCTCGGTCCAGAGAAAGCTCTCCTCCCTGGTCCCGAGGGACGTTTATTGTTCTTCTGTTTCTGCGGACCGCTCAGGGCTTCTGGTTGTCATTCCGATGACGTTGGTTTCTGCGCGGTAGTGTTTGGACTTCTTCCATCCCCTGCGGGAGCTCCGGTTAGGGGTGGGTGACCTCAGAGTACTCGGCCTCCGAGGGCATCCAATTCCCTGTGGCCTCCTTGGCAGTTGGGATATAGTCCTTGTTGCTCGTATTAGTAGTTTGTGGTGAAGGTCTGGGAGTCTTCATGGTTGGGATCCAGGCTTTCTCCTTGCCATCTGCTCTACCCTGGAGTGCCCCCCTGCTCCACGCACATGACCTCCTGTTAAGAGGTTGTCAGGATCGCACCCGATTCCCCCCTCATGCATTGGTATAGTAGTTTTACTATTGTTTAGTGCTGCTTTGAGTCTGTTGTCTATGAATTACCAGATTTGATCATGATAGGCTATATTATACTTTTTCCTCACTCTTTTTATGGTCCTGAAAGGCTTCCCTGCACTCCCCCCCATTACGGATTAACATAACGTATTGAGGGTATAGTAGGTTTTACAGTTTTTCGATGTAGATCTTAAGTATTCTGACATTAATTGTTGGTTTATAGATTATATCACATTATCTTATTGTATTGGATACAGGTTGTTAGAGATTGCAATAATATTACAATATACAGGTACTATCAGGTTGTCATCTTTTCATCTCAGATTAAGGCAAACATGTGGTATTTAACCTTTTGGGATTGGTTCATTTCTCTTAGCATGATGGATTCCAGTCGGGCCCATTTGTCCACAAAGAACTGCATTTCGTTTTTTTTAATAGCTGAGTAGTATTCCATAGAGTAGATGAACCATAGCTTCCTTATCCAGTCTTCTATTGATGGGCATTTTGGCTGCTTCCAGGTTTTTGCGATTGTAGATTGTGCTGCTATGAACATTGACGTGCATGTTGGTTTCTTGAGTAGGAGATGTTTTGGATATATCCCTAGGAGTGCTATTGCTGGATCATATGGCATGTTGATTTTCAGTTGCTTGAGTATTCGCCAAACTGATTCCCATAGAGGCTGTACCAATCTGCAGTCCCACCAGCAGTGGAGAAGGGTTCCCTTTTCCCCACATCCTCGCCAACAAGTGTTGGTGGTATTACGTATGTGTGCCATCCTTACTGGAGTTAGGTGGTACCTCAAGGTTGTCTTCATTTGGATTTCCCTTATTGCCAGGGAGCTTGAGCATTTTTTCATATGCTTGTTTGCCATTTGGGTTTGTTCCTTTGTGAAATGTCTGCCCATTTCCTGTTGCCCATTTCTTGAGTGGCTTGTTTGTTTTGACATTTTGGTTGTTTTGTAGTTCTTTGTATATTCTGGAAATTAGCCCTCTGTCACCTATGTCGTGTGCGCAAAGATCTTCTCCCATTCTGTGGGTTGCTTTTTTACTTTGTTGATTGTTTCTCTAGCTGTACAGAAGCTTCTTAGTTTGATGAGGTCCCAATTGTTTATTTTGGTCTCGATTTCTACTGCATTTGGAGTCTTTTTTAGGAAGTGAGGGCCTACTCCTAAGTGTTGCAGTGTGTTTCCAACATTTTCTTCCAAAAGTTTGAAGGTTTCTGGATGTAGGTTTAGGTCTTTTATCCATTTAGATTTGATCTTAGTGTATGGTGAGAGATGTGGGTCTATCTTTTTGTTTCTGCAGGCTATCAACCAGTTGTCCCAACAGCATTTATTGAACAGACCTTCCCATTTGCTTGGATTGTTGTCTGTCGTTTTGTCAAAGATTAATTGACTGTATCTATGTGGATTACTGTCTGGTGATTCTATTCTGCTCCATTGATCTTCCTCTCTATCTTTGTGCCAGTACCACGCTGTTTTGATAACCACTGCCCTATAGTATGTCCAGAGGTCTGGAACTGTGATTCCCCCTGCTAACTTCCTGTTCTTCAGGATGGTTCTGGCTATTCGTGGTTTTTTGTGCTTCCAGATGAACTTTTGGATCATTGTTTCCAGTTCCATGAAGAATGTTTTGGGCAGTTTGATTGGAATTGCGTTGAATGTATATATCGCCTTTGGCAATATAGACATTTTAATGATATTGATTTTACCTATCCAGGAGCATGGGATGTTACTCCATCTTTTGAGGTCTTCTTCAATTTCTTTTTTAAGTGGTTTGTAGTTTTCCTCAAATAGGTCTCCTACATTTTTGGTTAGGTTAATTCCCAGATACTTCATAGTTTTCTCTGTTATTTTGAATGGTATTTTGCTGCTTAGATCTTTTTCCAACTTGGGGTTGTTTGCATACACTATGGCTGTTGATTTCTGTTCATTAATTTTGTACCCTGCCACACTCCCAAACTCTCGTATAAGTTCTAGGAGTCTCTGTGTTGAGCCTCTTGGCTCTTCTATGTAAAGAATCATGTCATCTGCGTATAGTGAAAGTTTGACTTCTTCATTTCCAATTTGGATTCCTTTGATTTCTTTTTCTTGTCTTATGGCCTCAGCGAGTACCTCTAGGACTATGTTGAATAGCAGTGGAGAAAGTGGACATCCCTGTCTTGTTCCAGTTCTTAGTGGGAAGGGTTCCAGTTTTTCTCCATTCAGTATGATGCTGGCGTTGGGTTTTTCATATATTGCTTTGATTATGTTGTGGATTTTTCCATCTATGCCTACTTTGGTTAGGGTTTTTAGCAGGAAGTGGTGTTGGATTTTGTCAAAAGCTTTTTCAGCGTCTATTGATACTATCATGTGATTCTTGTTTTTCAGTTTTTGGATGTGGTGTATCACATTTATGGATTTGCGAATGTTGAACCATCCCTGCATTCCAGGGATGAATCCTACTTGATCCGGATGAATGATCTGTCGGATGATTTTTTGAATTCTATTGGCTAGGATTTTGTTGAGTATCTTAGCATCAATGTTCATCAGAGAGATAGGTCTGTAGTTTTCTTTCTCTGTAGGATCTCTGTCTGGTTTTGGGATTAAGGTAATGTTGGCTTCATAGAATGAGTTTGGAAGGGTCGCTTCCTTTTCTATTATATTGAAGAGTTTGTAGAGGATTGGGGTTAGTTCTGTTCGGAATGTTTTGTAGAATTCTGTAGTGAAGCCGTCTGGACCTGGGCTTTTCTTTGTTGGGAGTTCTTTAATCACTGATTCAATCTCTGCTTCAGTTATGGGCTTGTTCAGGTCGTTTGTTGCCTCTGGGCTAAGTTTTGGCAGGTTGTATAAATCTAAGAACTTTTCCATTTCTTGATGGTCATCTGATTTGTTGGAGTACAGTGCTTTGTAGTAATTTCTAATTATGTTCTTAATGGTTGCAATGTCTGTTGTTATGTTGCCTTTTTCATCTTTGATGCTGTTAATTCTTGCTTTCTCTTGTTTTTTCTTTGTCAGTCGGGCCAACGGGGTGTCTATTTTGTTTATCTTTTCAAAAAACCAGCTTTTTGATTCATTGATTTTGTGTATGGTTTTTTTTATTTCTATATGGTTGATTTCCTCCCTTGTTTTGATGATTTCTTGTTTCTTGTTGTGTGTGGGGCTCATCTGCTGTTGCTTCTCCAATTCCTGGAGGTGTGTGTTTAGTTCCTGTATTTGGCGCCTCGCTTGGGCCTTGACATGAGCTCCAATTGCGATGAATTTACCCCGTAGCACTGCTTTGGCTGTGTCCCACAAGTTTTGGAATGTTGTGTCAGAGTTTTCATTGGTTTCCATAAATTTTTTGATCTCATCTTTAATTTCTTCTCTGACCCATTGTTCGTTCAATAGCATATTGTTCAACCTCCAAGAATTTCTGTATTTCCTTGGGCATTTTGAATTGCTGATTTCCAGTTTCATTCCATGGTGGTCTGAGAGGGTACATTGTATGATTCCTATCTTTTTGAAGTTACTTAGATTTGCTTTGTGTCCTATCATGTGGTCGATCCTGGAGAAGGTGCCATGTACTGCTGAAAAAAATGTATAATCTGTGGCTTTAGGATAAAAAGTTCTATAAATGTCAACCAAGTCCAGTTGTTCTATTGTTTGTATTAGCTCTGTTGTTTCTTTGTTGAGTTTTTGTTTTGTTGATCTGTCTATTGTTGTTAGTGGGGTGTTAAGGTCACCCACTACTATTGTGTGCATATCTATGTCTCCCCTTAAGTCTGTAAGTAATTGCTTCACGTAGCTAGGCGCATTGGGATTTGGTGCATATATGTTCACGATGGTAATTGCTTCCTGATGGATCAATCCTTTCACCAATATATAATGTCCTTCTCTGTCCTTTTTGATGTCTGTAAGCTTGAAGTCTATATCATCTGAAATTAGGACAGCTACCCCAGCCCTTTTTTCTCGTCCATTGGCGTGAAATATCTGTTTCCATCCCTTCACTTTAAATTTCTTAGAGGCTTTTCTGGTTAGATGTGTCTCTTGTAGGCAACAGATAGTTGGATCTTGTTTGATGATCCATTCCGTTAATCTGTGCCTTTTGATTGGTGAGTTCAGGCCATTTGTGTTAAGAGTCAATATTGAGATGCTGCGATTTTGCCCTGCCATACATATGTGTCTTTGTGGGTGTTGTTATCTGTGTAATTACCCCTCCTTGTGTGGGCTTTAGTGGGGAGATCTTCCTGTTTGCCATCTTTGCTTGTGGTTTGCCCCTGTTTTTTCTGTGTTTAGCACATTTCTAAGGAGATTTTGAAGAGTTGGTTTTGTGCTGGCATATTCTTCAAGTTTCTCTTTGCTATGGAAGTATCTGATTTCGTTCTCGAATATAAATGAGATCTTTGCTGGGTACATTAATCTTGGTTGACAGTTGTTCTGTTTCAGGATTTGGAAGATCTTTGTCCATTCTCTCCTTGCTTGTAGGGTCTCTTCAGAGAAGTCAGCCGTGATCCTGATTGGTTTTCCCCGGAATGTGATCTTTTCTCTGCTTCGTACTTGTCTTAGGATTCTTTCTTTGTCTTCGTTGGAGTGGAACTTGAGCACCATATGTCTGGGTGAAGATCGCTTTGGGTCATATCTGCTGGGAGTCCTCTGACCATCCTGGATTTGGGCTGGGTTCATGTTCCAAGTGTTTTGGAAGTTTTCCTGTATAATTTCGTTGAGCACCGTTTGCATTCCTGATTCTCTTTCTGCTCCTTCGGGCAGTCCCATAATTCTGATATTAGATTTTCTTAGGTTGTCTTTCATCTCCTGAATGGTCTTATTGGCTTTGTTCAGGCTTGTTTCTAGCTGTTTAATGAGCTGGGTGTGTTCATTTTGTGTGTCTTCTGTTTCAGAGATCCTCTCTTCTGCTGTATTTATTCTGTTAGTTAGGCTCTCAAGTTTGTGCTCTAAGTCAAGGATTTTGTTTTTGACTTGCTGTATTTCTGTGACTATGTGGTTCTTGAATTCCTTGAAGTCTTCCCAGTTCTTCTCATTGTCTCTGACAGCTTTTAACATTATTTTTTTAAATTCCTTGTCTGGTAGAGCTTCCATGTCTTCTTCTCGTATCTCCGAAATAGATATTGGCTTTTGGTCTTTTTTTGGTGAGGTACTGGCTCTCTCGTCTGGATCATTCCCTTTTCTGAAGTTTCTTCTCATTGCGTTATTGTTTCTTGTTGATTTCAGGGATGTATTCTCTGATTTGTTTATCTACAGTTTCTGGTCTTTGTGCAGTAGTTTGGAGTAGGTGTGAGTTCGCTGCTTCCTTTAGGTTTACTTTTGAAGGAGAATTTCTTTGAGTTCTATTGGAGATGTTTGGTGCGGGGGGATAGCTATATCAACCCCTGAATGTCTATAACCCTCTGTAGCTTGGTTTCTGTAAGGTCTGTTGGTTAGACCTTTCGTCCTGTGTGTGTTTTCAGGGGTAGGGCTTAGTAGCAGTATTTTGTAGCTTCAGGGCTCCTTGTCTGTAGTTTTGGGGTGGATTTGGAAGACCCCTAGCGCCCCTCAGGCCTGCAGTTGTGGAGCTGCCCAACCCTGGCCTGATGTGAAACTCAGATGCTGGTGTGCTGAGGGGTTTGCCCAGAGGGATTCCTCAGAGGACTGCTGTTGTTGTGCTAGGGCAGTTTTCCTAGGGGGATCCCTCAGAGGAACCGAAGCAGCACTCCCGCCGCAGGCACGCACTGCTGGGGACCTCCTCTGTGGGGCCTCGGGGATTCAGCAGTGAGAAGCTGCAGGCGCGCACACCAGAAGTTGCTGTTGCACCAAGGGGTTTTACTGAGGCAGCTCCCTCAGAGGAACTGAAGCAGCACTCCCCGTTGCAGGCGCTCGCTGCTGGCGCCCGCCACTGGTGCCCGCCTTTGTGAGGCCACAGGCATTCAGCAGTGAGAAGCTGTGCTGGCGCACACCAGAAGTTGTTGCTGCACCAAGGGGTTTTACCGAGGCAGATCCCTCAGAGGAACTGAAGCAGCACTCCCTGCCGCAAGTGCTCGCTGCTGGCGCCCGCCGCCGGTGCCCGCCTTTGTGAGGCCACAGGCATTCAGCAGTGAGAAGCTGTGCTGGCTTGCACCCCAGTTGCTGTTGTTGTGCTGGGGCAGTTTTCCTAGGGGGATCCCTCAGAGGACCCAAAGCAGCACTCCCTGCCGCAGGCGCGCACTGCTGGCGGCCTCCTCTGTGGGGCCTCAGGCATTCAGCAGTGAGAAGCTGCAGGCGCGCACACCAGAAGTTGCTGCTGCACCAAGGGGTTTTACCGAGGCAGATCCCTCGGAGGAACTGAAGCAGCACTCCCCGTTGCAGGCGCTCGCTGCTGGCGCCCGCCGCTGGTGCCCGCCTTTGTGAGGCCACGGGCTTTCAGCAGTGAGAGGCTGTGCTGGCGCACCCCAGAAGTTGTTGTACTATGTGGTCTGCCCAACGATGTCCAGTAGAGAGAGTTAAGCTGCGCAAGTCTCCTGCACCTTACCACTGGGGGACCTGTAGGGACTCTCCGCCCTGGCTCCCACACAAGTTGGAACGTTCAATTCTCGCACAGCCTCAGTCTGGGAGAATTCTGGGGGACAGGGGGCACTGAACAGGGACAGTCTCAGTATAGTTCTCTCAGGGAGCGAAAAGCCCGAAAATAGTTTTTTTTTTTTTTTCACCTCTGGCGCACTCCACCTCTCTGGGTTCCTGTGTGTCCCAGCGCCACAAAGTCGCCAAGCTAGGTGCCTCCAGGGGCCAGTGTTGCTGTCTCCAGCTGCCCTGGGTCCTCTGGGCTTCCCGCTGTTGCACCCCCTTCCCGGGATGACTCACCACGTTTTAACTGGGTCTTTGTGTTTCCTGCGTTCCTTCTCTGGATTTCTTCCGAACCATGTGTTTCTTCTTGGATGCTCGATGTCCAGGGAGCTTCTGGCACTCCTTCCTGTGGTTCCTCAGTCCGCAGATCTCTCTCCAGCCGCGCCCTGTCTCTCCTTCAGCGCCTCCCTTTCTATGCCCGTCCTCCCAGGTCGGCCATCTTCTCCCGTCATCGCCTTCCAGTATCTTAAGAGCACATTGCAGGTGAAACAGCTGCAAGACACAGATTTTTTTTTATGAGCTTGAGTTCTACAGGAAGTCCAAAGAATAGAGACTATTAGAACACTTTGGAAAGTGTGACCTACAGCTTGTGCAAACATTAGACACAGCTCATCTTCCAGCCAGGTGAGAAAAAAATTCACATGAAAAGCCTACTTACTAAGTTGATAGTATATGATACAACATTTTCTGCTTCTTCAAACAAGTTAGAAAGCACAGAAAAAGACAGATGGCGTTGATTTGTACTGTTAACCTTAGCTGGTATCATGCACCATGAGAAACATGACAAAATATATACAGGGAGAAGCCTGGGGTTCTTTTTCTAGGGATGTGATACATAAATAGCAATGAAATTCTCTGATACTTAAAACATTTTCTAGCAACTTATATTTTACAAATCTCATTCTTCTAAAATCTCAAAATGACCAATATTAATTATTTTTAATAAAGCAAAATATATTGTATACTGTAATCACCACAAGGATCCATTAATACCTGTAATAAGTCTGACAGAATCTAGCAATTTCAGTTTTCCAATGTCGTATGTTTTTCAGTCATCCTAGAAATTACTTCAACGTTGCCCATTAGTTATCCTAACTCTTGGAAAGGAGAAGAATGATGGTGGCAGAGTCAGTCTCCCAAAATGCTCACACCTGAAACCTTGGAGCTGGTGATTATATTAGGCTATGTGACAAAAGGGACTGTAAGAGACAGAGATGAATGTGAATTGTCCAGCTGGGCCCATCTAAGGACACGAGCTTGTATTAGTGAAGAATTGGCTGTAGTGGTGTCCGAGGGATAAGGCAGAAGGAAAACTTGGAAGATTTATTTGGGAGTATTTTCATTCATTGAGATTCATTCATCAATTGGATAAGTGGGGTTGTCTATCATTATCAATATTGTCCATTAAAAACAAGTCAGAAAACTGGCTCCTGCTCACATTCATTCACTACCTACACACCTTATTGATTGCTATAGCCTTGCATATTCCACAAAACTGTTGCGGGTCACAAGAAAATAAGAAACTATTCTCCATCTTGAGTTGATTTTTGTGCATAGAAAGAGACAGGAATCTCTTATAATTTGTATATACATATAAATTATAATAAATACTAATGTCACATATATTAATTTGTATATTATAATTCATACGCTATATATATATATATATATATATATATATATATATATATATATATATATATAGTTTTACCAGCACCACTTATTGACAAGATTATCCTTTCTCCCATGTTAAAACTGGGCACATTTGTCAAAGAACCAGTTGACTGTATGTGTATTCATTTCTTGGTTGTCTGTGTAGTTCTTTTGATCTTTATGTGAAGTTTTATGTCAGTTTAATTACTGTGGCCTTGTAGTGTGCCTCCAAGTCAGGTATAGTAATGCATGTGGCTTGATTTATTTTTCCTCAGGACTGGTTTTGGCCATTTGGATCTTTCCTGATTGCATATGGATTTTAGTGTTATTTTTCTTTCTAGCTATGTAATTCAATTGCTTTGGTACTGTTTCTTTTTTAAACATTTATTTAATTAATTGAAAGAGTTACAGAAAAGGAGAAAGACAAAGAGAGAGCTCTTCTATCCGGTGGTTTATTCCCCAAATTGCCACAATGGCTGCGGCAAAGTCCCACTGTGGCCAGAAACTGGGAGCTTCTCCAAGGTCTCTCACCTGGTCACAGGGTTGAAGCACTTGAGCAGTCCTTTGGTGCTTCATGGGGACTTAAGCAAGGAGCTGGATTGGAACTGGAGTAGTCAGCACTCGAATAATACCCACGTTGGATACTTGCTCTTCAGGCAGCATGTTAACTCAGTATGTCACAATACTCGCCCCTCTTTTGGTATTTTGATACAGTTTGTAATAGGTTTGTGTATTATTTTAGGTAGGATAGACATTTTAATATTAATTTTTCCAGTCCATGTAAAAATTTCTTTTAATTTCTCCTTTACTTAAGATGAAATTTTACCCTTGCCTATGTGCCTTCTGAGTCATATATATATATACATATATATATACATATATACATATATATATATTCTTTTTATTTGGTGAACTTTTTATTTAACAAGGGATCAAGGCTTTGACTGTAATGTAAATTTACTATATGTTATCTCCAAAATAAAATAAATAAAACATGAAAACAAAGGAGAACCCACATACTTTATAATGTGGATACAATCACCAGCCATTGGGAAGCATTGCCCTGCTCTTCCTATTCTTCACATATTACACACACACAAACACACACACATACATATATGTATTATATATGTTATTTCCTTGAAAGTCAGAGATACACCAAGAGTGGGAGAGATAGAGATGGGTTACTGCCAAAATAGACACAAGAGTAGGAACAGAGCCGATTTGCAGCCAGGAGCCAGACACTTCACCCAGTTCTTCCATGTGGGTACCGTGGCATAAGAAATCATGGTGATAAGAAAGTAATGTTCTTACTCTGAAAAATTTTCAAATGCTCAGGGTAAAATTCCACAAGAATTAAGAAGAGAGAAGTGCTGGGTAAGGAAGGGATCTTACTCACATTTGAACAGACTTGAGAGAGTATATCACTGTTCTCCCAAGAGTATATCACTGTTCTCCCATGGTACGTATGTGTATTTAAGTTTATATGTGGTAACTGGTATGTGTGCATATATAGTTATATAAACATATATATGAGGTTTGGATATACAAACATCAGATAATTTATATATATACATATATACATAAAGCAATCAATAATACATTAATCAGGTAGCAATTGCTATACATATACACACATATATACATATAGCTGTATAGACACACACATGCACATATACATTTAAAATACTGACTTATACAGTGTTCCAAACTTTCCATGAAAGCACTTTGCAGGTTGGAGAATTAGAGAAGCTGGCTGACATTGACTCATTCCAAACATCCTCAAGTCTCAGTGCTGTAGAGCCTGATGGTACAGTCTCCAGTCAGAACACAAAGCCCTGAAAATCTCTGTAGAGCTACTGGGGCAGAACCCAAATATCCAAGAAGCTGGAGTCTAATGTTCAAGGACAGCATCAGGAGCAAACCCACCTGTGTGGGAACAAGAAACAGACACGTTCCCCCTTCTGCTTTCATGTTCCAGTTGGACTCCCAGCGTACAGGTGACTCCACTGCCGGTCAGTGAATCTTTTTAGAAACACGTAAATACACCTGGAAATCATCCCTTACCATTTCTCTGCCATTTCTCAGCCCAGTGAACCAACAACTGGAATTAAACAGCTTAGGAAGTAAAAAAAAAAAGTATCTTAGTCATCTCAGACTTCTGTAAGCAGCTAATCTAAGCTGAATGTCTTAAATCACAAACATTTCTCATACATTTCTGAACATGGGAAGTGCATGATCAGGGTGCAAGCTGATTTTGTTCTTAGTGAGGGCTCACTGCTTGACAGATGACAGATGGCTGTCATCCTGCTGTGTTCCCACAGAGCCTTTCCTCCACATGAGAAAGTAGAAAGAGAAAGACACGGATCTGTTTTCTTGTCATTGACAGGGCCCAATCTCACCAGAGGAGGAATACCATCATTAGTCAGTAACGCAAATTGTGAATTCAGGGAAGAAATTGTCCCTTGTTAGCCAACGGGCATGAGAGATGCCTGTGTATTCCACAAGCGCTAGGAAGGTCAATATAACTGAAAGGAATGGAACAGGAGTGAGGCTCAGAAGTAAACGCTATTGTAAAAGGCTGAGGAACTTGATAGGAACTTGACAGGTAATTTTCAACACAGAGGTTTTGTGCATGGAGTGGCCAGACTTGCTGTGGGTTCCTACTTATATTGACTGTTGCATTCAAAATATACTGCAAAGTGGTAAGAAAGGAGGTATGCAGACCAGTTGGAAAATGGCAGTGCTAGTTTGCATGACAGTGGTTAAGATGTAAGAAATTTCTCTTTTAGGTGAAAGACTAGTGCAGCTCAGATTGAGGTAGCTATAAAAAAATCAGAAGTAATTGCATATTTTATGTGTTTTAATATGGAGCTAATATAGTTTACTGTTGGGTTATATGTGAGGCATGAAGAAAAGAGAATTAAAATTTTGGTTGAAAGTGGTTAGAAATGTAGAACTACCATGAACTGAGATTGGGAGGATATAATTTTGAATAGGTTTCAGAAAATGATCGTATGTCCATTTCTTTACTTCTTATTCATATTGTGTTCATTATGTTATTCTCATCATGATCAAATGCATTTAAGGTGCATAGCATAGCATTTGTTATCTAGAGAGCTAGATAGATAATTACAGCCTTATTACACCTGTTCGTAACATGTTCATTATCACTGCAAGCATATGGTAGAAGAACCTTTGATGAAATTAAGATTTTTCTAGAAACCAGAGACTTTAAATATGTATTCATATTTATGTTCATAATTAGATATATCAGGTCATATATATGTATATGAATATATCTGTGTGTACACATGTATGTATGTATTTTTTAAAGGCAGGCAGGCACGGGCAAGGACAAGCAGAGGAAGACTTTCCATCCACTGGTTTAACTCTCCAGATGCCCACAACAGCCAAAGCTGGACCAGGATGAGTCTGGGAACCCAAAACTTCCTCAACGTCTCCCCCCGGGAAGCAGGGAACCAAGTACTTGAGCTATCACCTGCTGCTTCTCACAGTGCGTAGTATCAGGAAGCTGGATTGAAAGCAAAATGAAACTTGAACACATGAACTCCAAGATGAGTGTCCCAAATGGTGTCTTAACTGCAGTGTCAAACGCCTCACCAGGACTTGAGTAATCCTCCGAATACTGAAGAACTCCTTTATAATTCTTCAATTCCTCTTTTTCTGTGAGATAGACTTTGAGGGAAAAATTGGTATTTGTGTGAGAACGCCATTGAGATCGTGGACTCGTCTATGAAACCCACTCTGATTCAAGAAAGTAGTAAGTCATTACAGAAGACAGTGCCCTTCTGGTCCCTATTCCCCCTAGGTCATAATTCCTTCCACTCAGCCAAGATAATACATGATTATGTACTTAAAATATGCCTTAAAATTATGCCGGGAAGGAAAATGAAGGTGTGTCAAAGGGAAAGCAGGTTAGGAAATCATGGTTGTAAATTAGAATAGACAGAGAACAACAAGGAAAGCTTAGAACTAGACAGGCAACGATCAGTGAGGACTCACACATACATTACTGGGTAGGACATGAAAATAAATTACTCCTAACTAGGGTATGGAGGATTTCTCTGCGCACCACTCCCAACAGTGTTCTGTGCCTCAACTGGTGACATATGCCTTGTTAGAGCTATAAGCCAGTTTAGACTATCCTAAAATCTGCCAAGTTCAGTAAAATTTATGCTTCAACACAATAAACTGCTAAATACTAAAATGAAAATAGACATGAGACAACTGAATAGTATCCTATAGCCATTTTAAGGTAGATAGAAGCCAGTTGTTTACAAACTAAAATTGAAATGTTAATAAAGTAGTCACAGGATGTGGTTAAGAACTTGCATTTTCTAACATATTGGTCACTCAATACCATGTGAATTAACCCCATAATGTTGGAAACTGTTGTTGATGTTATGTTATGGCTTTTAGTTGGTCGGGATGATATTCTGCCAGCTCTGCCTTTAGACCAGAGATGGTCTCCCCAAGAAACTGCTGAATTGAGCTGGACAATAAGATGCTGGACTCTATGCATGGCACATGATTGCAATGAAAGAAACAAGACTGGATTTGAACTGTAATACTGCAATAAGGTGGAGCAATCCATGGGGGGAGGGCACGGGGAAGGGATGGAGGAACATCAGAGCCTATGAAACGATGTTACAAAATGAAATGCAATAATAAAAAAAACAGCAGTGCACAAGCCACGTGCTGATGTCTTCTGGCAGCTGGGGTTTGGAGTGACGTGAGTAGTGAGAAGAAGGCTCTCTGAGAGCCAGGCCCCAAGTGCACTGCTTCTGGAAAAGGCAGTTTTATCTTCTTCTTGAAGGCTGTGCCATGCCAGAGGGACCTGAGCAGCAGCTAAGAAGTTTTGGAAGACAAGGGAAGTTTCTTTTAGGGCTGGTGCCATGGTTCAATAGGCTAATCCTTCATCTTCAAGAGCCAGCATCCCATATGCCAGTTCCTGTTCTAGCTGCTCCAGTTTTGGTTCAGCTTCCTGCTTATGGCCGTGAAAGCAGCAGAGGATGGTTCGAGTCCTTGGGACCGCTATGCTCTTGGGTTTGGATTGGCATCTTTGTGGCCTTTTGGAGAGTGAACTAATGGATAGAGGTTTCTCTCTGTCTCTTCTTATCTTTGTAAAGCTACCTTTCAAATAACAATAAAATAATAAATATATATATATATATTTTAAAGTTTCTCTTTATTGTTTACTTCTAAAAGTGTTTGGCTTACACTTGGCTTAAAGAAGTCATATTTATGGGCCCGGCAGCGTAGCCTAGCGGCTAAAGTCCTCGTCTTGAACGCCCCGGGATCCCATATTGGTGCCGGTTCTAATCCCGGCAGCTCCACTTCCCATCCAGCTCCCTGCTTGTGGCCTGGGAAAGCAGTCGAGGACGGCCCAATGCATTGGGACCCTGCACCAGCATGGGAGGACCCGGAAGAGGTTCCTGGTTCCCGGCTTCGGATCGGCGCGCACCGGCTGGTTGCAGCTCAGTTGGGGAGTGAATCATCGGACGGAAGATCTTCCTCTCTGTCTCTCCTCCTCTGTGTATATCTGGCTGTAGTAAAAAATGAATAAATCTAAAAAAAAAATGAAGTCATATTTATAAGGTGTATTGTTGGAAAGGAACCTCTCCCTTACTCCACTTTAACATCTTATTCAGCAGAACGTTTGGCAGCTTAAAATGTCTCCTTGGTTTTAATTTTTATATCTTTACATAGCAAGTTCATATTGCTCCTTGCTGAATTCTTCAGTTCTTGAAATTATCTGTGAGGAAAGATTTCAATTTGTGTTCCTTTTGCTGTTAACACACATGTGTACACACGCGTATGTGTTATTTCCACATCTCCAGTTGTTTCAATATCATTAAGCATTTGAGTTTAAATCAGTATTTACATTTATATAAACAGCTATTCTTAGCTAGACCACCAAGCAGAGTATAATTACTATTCATTTTTTGTATATATCATTGTTGTGAAAGCTAATTGTCTTGTTTCCACTTACTTGGTTTTTGATGAACTTATTAACATTACAGCCACAATTCTTCATAAACATCTAAGCCTCATTAAAGTACATCCGTTCCGCATATGCAGAAAGCACTCTCCCCGAGACATCGGATGCTGTACCTCTGTGTTCTGCGGCTGGCACAGCCCTCCGATTTTCTCTTCATCAGGGTCCCCAGGATGCGTTTGTTTCTTAATGTGCAATCCCCATGTCCTGGGCGTTGGGGTCTCCGCACTAACTTACTCTCTTGCCTTGGCACAGCTCCTTCAAATCACTTGCTGAGCACAGACAGAAAGGAGTTCTTTACTTAATATTCACACTTGGAAAATTTTTCTGTATTTATGATTAGAAACAAATTTCTTCAGCATTTTAAATGATTTGCTTCATTGTTTCCAAAATTTAGCTGTTTTTCCACCAAGAAATAAATATGCAGACACTTTTAATCTTTTATATTTGACATTTTTTCTTTCTCCAAAAACTTCAGATATTGGTTTTCCTAGAATTGTGAAATCTCACGTTGTTAAGCTTGCTTTTTAAGAAGATGTATTGCGTTGAGTATTTTTCCATCTTTACAACTTGAAATTTGTGTTCTTCAATTTTAGGCAAGTTCCTTGAAGATTTTATATATATGATATATATAATATTATATATAATATTATCATATACAATATTGTAACATACAATATACAATGTATAATATAACATATAACATAATATAACATTTAATATATAATCCATAATATATAATATAATATATAACATACAATATACAGTATATAATGTAATATAATATATAAAACACATTATATGATATATAATATATAATAATATGCATAATAATATAGATTATTATAATTATGTATTCTACACTATATATTATCTAATTATATATCATATAATTATATACTATATATCATATACTAAATATTATATATTATGTTACATATTACATATGTTATCATATATCATATTATATACTATGATTTATACACCATATTATATTATAGTGCATGTTATATATCATATATCACATATCATATTATATATTATATATTGCATGTTATATGTTATATATTAAATTACATATTACATATTATATTGTATTATTATATTGTGATAATATTATAATGACTATATATTATAATATTTATAATAGTCAATCCTGATTTAAGCTCAAATGCTTAATAATACTGAAACAACTGGAGATGGGAAATAATGCGTATGTGTGTGTACATGTGTGTTAACAGAAAAAGGAATACAAATTGAAATCTTTCCTCACAGATAATTCAAATATGTATTTGCTGTTAATGCTATGCATTTTTCTCAGATTTTTTGAGTGTTGGAGCTTTGAAATTGATATTCTATTTCTTAAAAATATATATTTATTTATATTTAATCAGGGAGGCATGAAATAAGAAAAGCAACCACCATTTTTCCATTCACTGCCCTAATGTCTGCAATGGTTAGGGCTTGTCTGGGCTGTGACTGCAAGCTGGAAACTCAATCCATCTTTCTTTTTCTGCAACTACATTTTCACATTTTGAAATAAATAAATAAAATATTTTTAAAACATAGGTGGAACTGAGTGTGGGTATATAGGCTCTCTTTAAATAAAAGCTGAACTCCCAATGAAACTGTTGAATGTATCTTGACAACGGGATGCTGGACTCCCTGTCATTGTCCATCCCTGCAATGCCAGGATACACGTAAACAGCAGAATGATGGACTTATGACTGATTGTGAAGGACAATGGTATTTTAATGATAAGAGAGAAATCAGTGTGTGTGTGTGTGTGTGTGTGTGTGTGTGTGTGTGTGTGTGTTGGGTGGGGGGAATCTAGAGGGGTGGGAGGGAAATCCCAGAGCCTGTGGAACTATATCATGGAATTAAAAACAAAAAAAGAGCCAAAAATCTTGCACCCAAATTATCTTATTTTTGTAAAAGATTTATTTTACTTGAAGGTCAGAGTTACACGCACAAACACACACACACACACAGAAAGACAGAGAGACAGAGAGACAGAGAAAGAGAGAGAGAGAGAGGGCGAGAGAGAGAGAAATGGCCAAAGTTGGGCTGATCCAAAACCAGGAGTAAGGAATTTCTGCTGGGTCTCCCATGTAGCTTTAGAGACAGAAGCTTGGGCCATCCTCTGCTGCTTTCTCCAGGCCATCAACAGGGAGCTTGAGGGAAAGTGGAGTGACTGGGAATTGAACTGGTGCCCATATGAGATGCTGACACTCAGGCCGAAAATTAGCCTGCTATGTCACTGTGCCAGTCCGTGCATTTTTTTTTTTCAGTAAATCTTAAACCATTCTGATATAGAAAGTTTATTAAAGTTTGAAACAGAAATCTGTATTCGTGCAGGTGTGTTCCTAGACTTTTAAATTCCTACTATATTTGACAATATGTGTTGCTGTACAGATAGAGTTGCTATGTTTTGGATTAGGTGGCCTGTGATCCTAATGCCTTCTTAAGGGAGATAGATATGTGTTCATTTGAGAAATACAAATTCTCCTCAGTTTGCAATGAGGTTAGCTTCCAATAAAATCCTCAGATTAGAAATACCTTTAATGACAAGTATGGTGACTATGCCAAGGCTACTAAATATCCCAGCTTAGCATCACAAGGCACTGTGAGGCATCAAGACTGTGAATTTGACTGGAAGCTGAGGTTTGCTGCCATTAACCAGTGTCTTGAAAAGATATGACACTTGCATGAAATGATGAAAAATTCAGTGAATAGTTTCTACTTAATGTGTTTCATTCTTATACTATTATAAAGTAAAAAACCCAGAGCTGAGCAATCCTAAATTCAAGATTATCTGCTGTCAATGTTAGGCCACTCTACTGACGTCCTCAAAACACGGTGAGTAGACCAGTGTGGATATTAAAAAAAAAAACAAAAACACACCTCTGGAAAGTAAGCAAACCTCTGGTAGCTCCTAATCCAGCAGTGCATCGCACTGTCACATGTGGAGAGCAGAGTGTGTGGGCTTCTCTCCAATGTGGAGGCATCAGATGAAGAAAAACTTTCCTGGTCCTGAGGATGTTTTTAAATGTTTTATGTCTTTATTTTTCTGTTAGGCTTTAGGATTTTAGAGTTCAAAGAAGTGGATGTGAGTAGTTCAAGTAGAGATTTTATCTTAGGGAGGACAAAATGGGGGCAGGGGGACCAGGCAGAGGGAGTAGGGGTAGAGTCTGCCAGGGAGTTGAGAGCAGGTTCCACTCCATCTGATTGCCAGGCAGAGTCTCTTCTTTAGCAGGTTGTTGGGGGAGTTGCAGAGCAACACCCTGAGAAGGTGGTGGGCATATGTAGAAAGGCTCCCTGCTGACACTTACAGTAAACACTGCAATGTCTCCAGGTATGGGGCTTTCCAGAGAATTATGCCTTATAGCGGCCTTTGGATTAGCAATTTGCACCCAGCCTCATCAGGCCTGGGAGTTCTAGTCCAGTGTTCCAACCA
Organism: Ochotona princeps; assembly: GCF_030435755.1. NCBI lineage: Eukaryota > Metazoa > Chordata > Mammalia > Lagomorpha > Ochotonidae > Ochotona > Ochotona princeps. Next base: position 76,283,261 of record NC_080837.1, read on the forward strand.
AATGTCTAGCTGAAATGCTGTTGTTCACTATCTTTTCTTCCCCTATAAGATCATGAATAAAGACCACTGAGCAAATTAGATCAAAGCAGATCAGCAGCAAGGAGTTCTATGTTTCACTTGAGCAGAGCAGCTGGTTGGTTGCTCTGCATCTGTCAAGTCCAGTTACCACCAGTTCCAAGAGGTGTCTCTAATTCACCGTCCATTGGCACATAAGAACAAGAGGTTAGGTAACATAGCTAATTGGAGTGAGATAGAAACAAATGCAAAAAAAGCGGTAGTGAATATAGTTTTACTTCTGTTCACACAGTAAAAATAGCACCTTGTAAATCTCTCTCACTTAAGCTTAAGAGGGCTCATATTTTGGCAAGCCTTGGTGTATTACCTTTTCAATTTTAAAACACCCTAGCGTGACTTAGCATTTTTAAATAAAAAATGTATGTCTTCCAGTATCTTCCTTTCTACATCTAAAAAGGCTAAATGGGAGGAGAACTGGCGGCATCAACATTAGGAAATAGAACACAGATTCACACACCTGCCATCACTTCATATGGGTACCAATTCAAGTCCCAGCTGCTCTACTTCTGATCTAGCTCCCCTCCAATGATGCTGAAAAACACCCCCATCTTGTTGGAAGCATTGTTTCAAAACCCTCAAACTGGGTCTGCTTAGCCAACATGCAGGAAGCCACTCACTGGCAACAGAATTATGTGTCTGAGAAAGTAGGCATTCATTGCAAAGCATGGAGCAAGGAGCTGGGAAGCTAGTGTTTGATCCCAGGGCTCCTGAGGAGTTAGGGGTAAGAGTTCTTACACATTGGAATTGGGGCTGAGAGGTATGTGATTAGCTTGTGTCCAAGTCTTGGTTGGCTATTGTAGTTTGGGACATTCCTTTGATTTGTCAGTGGTTTGATTTAAGCAATTTATGATGGCCAGGTGGGCTCCAGTTGATCTAGGGGCAACATGAATGCAGCAATTGCCCACACCTGGAATCCCCCTACCTAAATCTCCCTTGGACAACACGGTGGTTGATGTTCTTATCTACTGGAGAAGCAAATGCCTTCTTGAGTCCAGTGATCTGAAGCTTGTAAGGTCAGCTGGATTACTTCCGAAAGTCAATAAATTTCTTTTAATAAAGGATAGACAAGGACATCTTGTAATACAGGAGAATGACAGGAGATTTGATCTTGGTTTAACATTATGGGGATTTGGTTTCACTAATGTGCCTGGAAAGACAGAGGAAAATGGCCCAAGTGCTTGTGCCCCTGCTACCTTGTGGGAGTTTGGAGAAAGCTCTGGCTTCTGGCATCAAACCATCCAGCTCTGGCTGTAGCAGTCATTTGCGGAGTAAATCAGCACATGGAAAATTTTCTCTCTCTCTTTCATCCTGTGTATGTGTCCCTCTCTCTTAAAGGAGAATCATATGGTTATCATGAGTTAGTTCTACCACATAATGCATCAGAGACCCTATAGCATGTCCTCAAACACAAAGTACCTGTCTGGGACCAGGAATGTGCAAAATATTGAAGCTCATTTCAGAATGTCATCTCAACACATCTTCCAACACTCCCATGTAGCAGAAAATAGCCTCACAGTAGAAAAAAGAATGTGCTGGCTTGCATATTGGCATTTCAGATCAGTCCACCACCTGTAATGCCAACATCCTCTGGGCACTGTTCATGTCCCGACTGATCCAGCTCTCTACCTAGGTGCCTGAGAAAGCAATGCAGGGTGACCTAAAAGCTTGGGGTCCTGCACCATAAAAGAGAACTGGCGGTAGCTCCTAGCTCCAGTCTGGCCCAACCCTTGCAGCTGCAGCCATTGGGGGAGTGAACAGCAGATGGCAGATTTCTTTCTCTTTCTTTACATCTCTCTCTCTCTCTCTCTCTCTCTCTCTCTTTCTGTAACACTGTCTTTAAAATACATTAGTAAATAAATATAAACCTTATAGTGTATATACTTTATATAGATTTTTTTTGGAAGAGAAGAAAAATGTAGCAAAACATTTTGTTAGCTTCTAGGAAGACACTGTCCATTGATTACAGTAATCATGCAGAAGAGATGACTAATACGGAAACCTAGAGGGCACAAACCATGGTACAATGTCAAGTTGTGTTCTTCAGCCTGTCTTGTTGGACCATGACAATGTGCCCACAGGTGCCCCAAGTCTCCTCAGTTTGATGATCCTTTTGGCCTTCAGGATGGTCTTTCAGCCTAAACATATCCAGATCAGCTGCCAAGAAAATGTATTTCTGAAGACAAGCATTTTTCCTCTGATTCCTTCTTATAGCCTCTAAAATCTAGTCCTGGGATTTACTGAATCCAATTATTAGTGGATTATGAAACAAACAAATGTTATCTGCATACCTGGAAGAAGGGAAATGCTTCCTCAGCAGCTGGGAAGTTCTCTGGATTTCTTCAACAAAAAATTTTAACATGGTCTTTAAAGCCACCTAAGCTTTTTCTATATCCAAAGCACTTAATTAGACACTGATTGTTTTTTTCTTTATTTTACAGGCAAATAGACATGAGGAGACAAAGAGAAGACCATATTCATATTTATTGGTTTACTCTTCCAAATCCCTGCAACATCTGGGGTTCGGGCCAAGAGCTAAAGATTCTATCCAGGTCCCACTTATGGGTGCCAGACACTTAGATACTCTGAGCTGTTACTGCTGTTTCCTGGAGTCTAGTTCAGCAGTAACCTGGAGTGACAAGCTGGAGCTGAGAACTGGACCAGGTACCCTTAAATGAATGCAGACATCTTAACTTCTAGGCTAGACATCTGCTCCTAGGCACTCAATATTAAATATGTGACCCGAAACTTGTAAAACTTCATTTAAAAGATATTTTTTATGTAGAGATGATATTGACTAGTGTGTATGTCACTGTATGTAATCAGTTCAGTAGCTTTTGCTTTGAGTATTTCCTAATTTAAAAGAAAAGCGTTGTTCTTCCTTCCTCAAACCTAGCAGTGGAAATGCGTGCTGTTTGGACTCCCTTTGGCCCAGCTGTGAGGGTCAGAGTTCACTGCAGGAAACCGGAATCACTTAGGGATCTTGCTCAGAAAATGAGTGAGTACCCAGATGTAGATGCTTACCGGGCAGGCCGAGAGCTGCAGCAGCCCCCAGGAAAGACTCCAAGTGACAAGGATCTCATTCTTGAGGCAATTCCTGCTTTCTAAGTCATGAAATGTGGTCTTTTATACCCCGACAATTGCAAACTGGATGCCATCAGTGGTACCTTATTTTTTTTCACTTAGAAGCCTCTGGTAGGAAGCCCGTGACTGATACTTCTCATATACATGATTATGACAGCCAGCTCCCAAGAACAAAAACAGACTTCCACATCCTTCCCCTTCAAATGTTGCACAAATTACCCAAACTTTTGTTCCATTCAGTTGTAGCCTTGGCATCCACTTTCACTCTTTATTTAAACTGTGTGAAAGACGGATGTATCTGCCTCCTTTAACCTAGTTAGAAACCCTCCTACACATGCAGTTGATTGTGATGCAGCCCTCTTATTTATCTTTCTACTGGCCTATAATTCAATACCAACATGACAATATCTGCTAACACTAGAGCCATTGTAAGTAAAGTGTCCCTCCCTGAGTGTTTTCTTTAAACCAGTCAATTCCTACCTCTTAAGGAAAATCCTAAGAGGTAACACTGTGGACCATAGTAAGAACACAATTGTACAGATTCTCCTGTCCGCTTTCACTTCTCAGCAGTCGATCCAGCTACCAAGTGAGTCCAGATTTCTATCTTGTCAGCCCATCTAACCTCTCTGGCCTGTGAGAAAGAACTTCCTTCTGTTACATGGTTTTACCTCCTCATTATGTGCCAATCAACTGACACACCAAAACCTGCTGGGGCAAGGTCTCCAAGAAAATGGATATCTTGGGTAATGGCAATTCTGAGGACAGAGTCCTTAAGGCCAAGGTCCAAGAAATAACCATGGAAAATCACAACGCAAGTTCATCTAGATGACAGCGATTAATTATCACCATGGATACTAGCTGCAAGGGAGTCTACAGAATTTACTTTTTCAGCTTCCCCAGATAGAAGGCATGATGAATACAAAGTGATCCACAGCATCTGCTACTGTTCTTTCTGATGATAAATAACCAGGTCGAATGGCATTACAAAAATTAAATGCAAACAGTACTTGCAGCTCAGAACCAGCTCAAATTTGTTCAAGGTGAATCAGGAGCAACAAATCAAAAGGAAAATTTTAGGACATCTTGGCCCAGCAGCCAGACCTTGATCTCAGTAACACTTTGGGTAATGGAGGCACAGAGCTGGAACAATCACTGAAATTCTACCAAGCTTTAAATTGTCACCCCTCATGTCTCACTGGTGAGTCCCCATGCAGGTTGTGACCTCATCTCACTCAATGCTTCAGTCGGCGTAGGACAGGCAGATTATAGATGATAGATGGTAAGCATTGCCTGGGATTAACTGCTGTAGTTAGGGCTCAAAAGTTGATTGAATAAGAAACAATATCATGCTTACTAGCAAATTCCAAGATTGCAACAATGCTAGCAAGTATATGAAATAGCTGATTGTCAACATTTCTCTTTTAAATACCTGTAAGATCACATTTAAAATTTAATATTTGAAGGCAAAACCATATTTTTGTTACATAATTTCTTAATTTTAGTTATTAACTTCCTATAGTATGTTTTAACTGCTAGATGGCACAAAGAGGTTAATTCTGCAATCTAGGGTAGCAAAAACAGAGACAGTGGATGAATAATGGTAAAGAGAAACCTCGAAATGAAAGCCATCAGACGGACAAAAAGAGAGAGCGCGATTCTGACTTCCAGGGACTGGGAAGTTATGGCAAATGAAGGGGTGTTGATCAAAAGGTAAAAATTTCCAGTCAGAAGATGAACACACTCTATCTAAGGGTGGTGATGGACATGTTAATTACTTTGATGTAGTCATCACATGGTGTATACATATATCCATTCATCATGATGTACAACTTGAATACATATAGTCATTACTTGTCAGTTAAACATTTTAAAAGCAGTACAAATAAATAAAAAGAAAAAGGAAAATTGCATTTTGACATTTTTGACTGATGACACTCTTCTTTCCAACTTCTTTTTTAGATAAATAATGCCCTTTCAAATGAGAAATATACAGAAAATGAATGACTTCCCAAACAACATAATTAAGCAGAGGTCTTGAAATTCCGGTTCAATTGAATGATAAACAGAACAATTCTTGGCCTCTGTTCCATAAACAAAGAACTCAAAATATTACTCAGACAGCCAGTACGCATATATGAGCAATGATGAGCCTGCCGAATGGGGAGCCAGAGTTGACTAAGGGCTCATCTCAACCAAGCACTGGTTGTTGTAGTGACAAGTGTGAAACAGTGCTTTCTGAGATGCTTGTTTTAGAGTTTAAGAGCTAACTCTTCTTCCGAATTTCATTTCATTTAGGAAAAAGCCCTCTCATTTGCAAACTACATGTTTCTGGATATGTCTGTCTCTAACTGATCAGAGTAGGTTAACTGGAATTTCTTGTTAGTGGGTTTGGTTCTCTATACTCTGGAGAGAAGAACATTAAGACTTGGAAAAACTGATGCTCATGTATCAACAGATTTTTCTTTTTTTTAAGATTTATTTTATTTTTATTACAAAGTCAGATATACAGAGAGGAGAGACAGAGAGGAAGATCTTCCGTCCGATGATTCACTCCCAAGTGAGCCGCAACGGGCCGGTGCTGCGCTGATCTGTAAAAGTCAAAATTGAGAGAGAGCGAGAGAATACTATCTGCCATCTCATATTCTGGCTCATTCCCCAGATGATCACCACAGAGTGATCTGGGCCCGTCTGGTGCCAGGAACTGGGGAGCCAGGCGTCTTCTGCATCTCCCACAAGGATTCGGGGGCTCAAGGACCTGAAGCATCCTCAATGGTTTTTCCAGGCCATCAGAAGCAAGCTGGATCAGAAGCAGACAGCTGGGACACAAGCCACCATCCATATGGGATGCTGGTGCCACAGGCATGGGAGTAGCCTGCCATGTCACTGTGCTGACCCCACAATTTTTATTAGGACTTGTTCTCAGCTTGCAAGTGATGCGTGATCACCAAGAGCTTACATGAGAACCACAATCCGGCCATGATTAGAAACTGACTAACCCCTTGCACAAGATCTTTGTTTTCTTCCTAACTCCTACACATCTGAGCACGCCTTACCCTCTGAATTGCTTTTATCCACCCCATCACCCAATGTCCTTGTTTATCATTTCCTTTGTGATACCAGCCAGTTAACAGCATACACCCAGCATTTGCAATTCCCTTCATGTTCAGAGACTTTTTCACTTTATACATCTTTGTAGGGGACAAACAATAACCCTAAATGTATTCTACAGAAGCTGAATATGCCAGGTGGCTTATTTTTGCATTCTTTGCAGGTCCATAAAACTTTCACCATCTGAGATACACAGAGTGTTAGTTGGGAACAGCAAAGCAAGAAAATAGTAACGTGTCACTCTCAAGGCATTCAGAGTGATCAGATTTCTAGGTATACCAGACAGCTGTCTTCTACCACACAAAATACCACAGATTTGGTAGTGTAACAACAGAGACTCATCCTTAGCCTTCTGGAGGATGGAGGTCCAAGAAGAAGTTGTGGACAGGGTTGGTTTCTCTTGAAGCTCTTCTGGGGCTGCCAATGGTCAGGTTTTGGTGTTCTTGTTACCTGGTCTTTTCTCAGTATGTCTCTATGACGTCACTCCTTGTTCATAAAAGACACAAGCTACATTGAATTAAAAACCATGCTAATGATCTCATTTAACCTTTATTACCTCCTTAAAGAACCTAGAAATAAAGTCATGTCGAGTTTAGAGCTTCAGCAAATCTATTTTCCTGAACATAATTCAAACTGTAACCCTGAAAAATTCTGCTTCTTTCCCTATCAGATGCTGAGGACTGACCAGTCATATTATCAGGAATGTGGTGACCTCATTGTGCCCACTCCACCATATTCTCTTGGCCATATAGCTCCCTATCTGACTCTGGGGCTACCCTGTAGAAAATTATTTTCAGTGTTTCACTCATAATTTAAGGGAGGAGGGGACATAATTTTTAAAATTTTTGCCAATTTCTTTTATTATTATTATTATCATTTATGTTACAGTTCCATAGTTTCTGGGTTTTCCCTTATCCCATTTCCCAAATCCCCTCCCCCCACACACTGATTCTCCTGATATTATTACAATAGTAAAGTTCTTCATACACAATCAGAAGTCCATCATTGAGGGCATGGACAATGGCAGAGAGCCCACCGTCCTATTGTCAAGATAGAGTTAACAGTTTCATTGGGACTCCATCTCTGATCTGGAACTAGAGATGCATACTGCATCGTATCCTCACATCTGGATATGGTAGTCTCCATTACACAGTTGCTATAGATCCCCTTAAATGAAAAGTCACAAAAGAACATCAACAACAGAAAGAAAAATAGAAATTTACAATGTCATGAAGTTAAATAACATGCTACCGAATGACTAATGTGTCATTGAGGAAATAAAAAAGAAAATCAAGAACCTTCTTTAAGAAAATAATGCTACTATATGGCTTCTAAGTCACTAAAGAATTTAATATGAGAAAAAAAAACTTTTGAAGAAATGAAAATAAAAACAAAAATATCAAACTCCACGAGATATAATTTCTGCTGATCTTTGACGGTGAGATGTGTCTCTTGTAGGCAACTGATAGATAAATTTTGATTTTTGATGCAGTCTAATAATTTACGATGTTTGATTGATAAGTTTAAGCCATTTACTTTCACGGTTAATATGAATGGGTGGTAATTTGGTCCTGTCATGTTCGCAATATGTTGTTAATTGCTTGATGTAGTCTCCTTCTGTTATTTACTGGGATGTTCCTCACGTTTGCCTTTGGTTTTGGTGGATGCTATTTCTCTGTCAAGAGAACATCTTTAAATATCATTTGTCAGGCAGGTCTGGACGAGGCATATTGTTTGAGCTTTTCCTTGCTGTGGGAGCATGTTCTTACATTAAACAAATCTTTAAAAACTGTTATTTTTAAAAAGGCAGGTAATGCATTATGTTGAATACTTGCTAACACAGAAATTTTTGGGGGTGGGGCCCAGTGAATTTTAACAACCTTTCTGAGTAATGTCATTAAGAACACTTCAGAACTGTGGGTTAAAGAAAAAAAAAACTTTAATTAAATTTAAAAAAACAAGCAAACAAAAAAACACCTAGATTTGAGAACTTTAGTGAAAACATCAGCATTGGAACCAATGCTGTGAACAGATCTCTGACATGTTCCCTCATCCACTAAGCATGGCATGGCAAGGATATTTTTTCTATCTAGAAATAAGACTATTAATATCCATATGATCGGACACCAGTTCTGTGCATGCGCAGGACTGTGCTGCAACTGTAATTTAACTATTTTGGGACCACTTTCCTGGAAAACCCTAAAGCACTTTAACCCCTTTTGCACAGTGGGACATGGTTTCCAGTGCTTTTCCATGGAAACAGAGCTTGCTTCTTTTTGTCACTGTCTTCACATGGGGTATACTCCCTTCCCCTGGGACCCTATCCACCTCTCGAGTGCCTCTTGTGAGCAACAAAAAATGTTTCATGCAACACACGATGCCAACAAAGCTTCCCAGAAGCAGTAGTTTTCAAGTTTGAAAGTGTGTCACATTATCTGATTGGTTGGTGGGGAGACCATACCCGGAGAAAAATGGGTCATGCTTCGAATTGATTCAGTTCTGGTTACTGTCGCCAAGTTTAAGAGAGTTGCTGGGAAATATTAGAATGTTTTGTATTTAAACCTCATATAATGGCACATATCAAGTAAGTATCTCTTACTCTGGACTCTGGGAAGTCATTAGGGCAGACGTCAAGCTGTGGTTTAGACAATCCAGGATAAGATACCCACTCTACTGTTGTGGTGAGCTCAGTTTGGGGCTATGAGTCTCTGCATCCTCTGGGTCCTTGTGTGGAAAATGGGTATACTTGATGCTGCTGAGGTGGCTCATCAGGGTAATCTTCTGCCTGCAGCACTGGCATCCAATATGGGCACTGGTTCTAGTCCCAACTGCTCCATTTCTTTTTTTTTTTTTTAAGATTTATTTATTTTCATTACAAAGTCAGATATACAGAGAGGAGGAGAGACAGAGAGGAAGATCTTCTGTCCGATGATTCACTCTGCAAGTGACTGTAATGGCCGGTGCTGCGCCAATCTGAAGCCGGAAACCAGGAACCTCTTCCAGGTCTCCCACATGGGTGCAGGGTCCCAAAGCTTTGGGCCGTCCTCCACTGCTTTCCCAGGCCACAAGCAGGGAGCTGGATGGGAAGTGGAGCTGCTGGGATTAGAACCGGCGCCCATATGGGATACCAGCGCGTTCAAGGCGAGGACTTTAGCCGCTAGGCCACGCCGCAGGGCCCTGTTTTTCCAGCATGCTTAAGGAAGTTTCCAACAGTTCTGCTCCCACAGTGAAAGAACTTTTAGCTGAAATACAAATAGTCCAGGCCTAGCACTGCTGGGGCACTTCTGCAAGCAACCTGCTTGGACCCCAGGCTCCGGCTGACTCTTTTTCACCTTATGTTTCTTTCTTCAAAATAATTTTTTTAAGTTGCTTTTGGTCCTTTATACTAGCACTGTTATCTCACAGAAGGAATTGTGTTTGATTTTGTCTTTGTAAACTGTCTCCAACTTCACCTTCTTTTGTTCAGTTGGGTTGGCTCTGCCTGAATCCATTCTCATGCTGAAAATTCTCACAGTAAATGGGCAAAACTGCTTTTTTTTTTTACTCATACAAACATAATTCCAGAAATATAAAGCCTGCAATAAAAAGTGTATCATGCTCATGTTTATCATGAACTCAATAAGTTCAAGGAAAGTGGGCATTAATAACAGCATTATGCTTGAATTTCAGAATTTTTTTGCACCAAAATAAACTTTTCATTTCACTTTTTACACAATGCTTTAAGTATAAGGGGAGCAGGCATTTGGGGTAGTAATGAAGAGCCTACCTCACACATTGCTGAGTTCCTGGGTGTCCTTCTGAGTTTCTGGTGCTAACTTCAGCTTCCTGCTGATGCAGATGCTGGGACTGTGTCCCTGACACATAGGTGAAAGGCCCAATTTCCCCGATTTCTTGCCTGGACTCTTGCCCTTTGTCTGAGGCATCAACTGAGAGATGGCAGTGCTGTGTCGGTCTTAAACAGCCTGTCTTCCTCTAAAATAAATAACATTCTTAAAATATGAAAACATAAATTCCTAAGAGGGAAGATTTTTAAATGAAATAATTCATGCCAGAATTAGCTTCAGGCATGTTTGGCCAAGAATTCCAACACTGGAAACAAGATGGGTAGAAGGTAGAATTTAAGAGTAATTCCTCCTTATTCTTAAAGAATTTGTCCCAAGACCTGGAGTGGACGCACATATCCATAATAAAGTGTAACATATAATTTTTATAAAAATTTATTTATTTTTGTTGCAAAGTCAGATATACAGAGAGGAGGAGAGACAGAGAGGAAGATCTTCTGTCTGATAATTCACTCCGCAACTGAGTGCAATGGCTGGTGCTGAGCTGATCTGAAGCCAGGAGCCAGGAACTTCCTCTAGATCTCCTGAGCTGGTGCACGGTCCCAAGCCTTTGGGCCTTCCTTGACTGCCTTCCCAGGCCACAAGCAGGGAGTTGGATGGGAAGCAGGGCTGCCAGTATTACAACTGGCGCCCATATGGGATCCTGGCATGTTCAAGGCGAGGACTTTAGCTGCTAGACCACCGTGCCGAGCCCAAGTTTAATGTATAAATCAGTTCTAGTAGGATCAGAGTCCCTCACTCTTGCAGTATGGCATGCTGTGTACTGCCTTTGCTTCCCTCCGTAACAGAGCACAGACATGGTCTTGCCTGCTCACTTCTGTACTCCTAACTCCAGAATGCTGCTCAACAGTTAGCAAGTCTGAACTGTTTGATTTGATGGATGGAATAGGTGGTCTGTTTTTGGAGGGAGTCAGACACTACAGTCCCTTGGCTTTCTCCCTCCTGCATATCTATGGTACAACACATATAGGTTGCAAAGGTGTATATAGGCTGCCCTATAGACAACCTAGTTCATTCTGAGAAACATCGTGCTTCCTAAAGACATAAAATGGTGAATTACATACACACTGGTTCTACTGATACAGCCATTATCAGAATGTTTGAAAATGTTTTCTCATGGGATATTATAGATCATAGAATGCATTTAATCATTGTATATATTTGAACTTTCAAGAGCATAACACACCTCTAAGGACAGAATTCATTTTGAAATTATCTTGTTTGGTCAGAATTTTTTTCTTTTTTGTTTTCTTAGAGGAAGATCTGGAAATGAATCCTGAGATTTCATCATTTCTATGTAGGTAGCACTGACACAAGATCAGGACACAATTATACCACAGGGCCTGCAGCATGCTGTCAACAGGGGCAGAGCCCCACCATTAAGCATACAACCTACCCAAGCACTGCCTTAAAGAATTTCAAATTTGTCTATATACCTACAATCAGATTTTACCTCATTTATACAAAAATCAAGTGCTTTTAAAAATATTCATTTATTTTTCCTGGAAAGTCAGATTTACAGATAGAAGAAGAGACAGAAAGTAGCCACAATGGCCAGAGCTGAGTTGATCCAAAGCTAGGAGCCAGGAGCTTCTTCCAGGTCTTCCAAAAGAGTGCAGAGTCCCAAGGCTTTGAGCTACTCTATACTTCTTTCCTGGGCAACAAGCCGGGAGCTGCATAGAAACGGAGTAGGCAGGACAAGAACTGGCGCCCATATGGGATCCTGGGGCTTACTAGGTGAGCATTTAGTTACTAGGCTACCACACCAGCCCCGACATCAAGTGTTTTATAGCTGAAACATACTACTTTCACAGTGATCTCCAAATAATATACACCAAGATGGGTTCAATCTTATGTAATATTGCTGCATGACTTAAACCGGTTATTATAATAAAATATTTTCTTCAAGGGACTAACATAAAACCACAGAACGGCATTGGCATTATGGAACAAGATTTTGCAAGATAAAAGTGCCAACAAAATCAAAATATGACTCAATGCCTTAGAACCTTGACCATCATTGCTATCTTCTGCTCCGTCTTCTCCTCAGTGTTATTCAGGTTCCATGACACTACAATAGATGAATGTGTATGTGTATATATATATATATATATATATAAATATAAATATAATGATATATATAAAATTATATATATGTACACATAATCCTTTCAGCAGGCAATAAAAGTATTCAGCTACTTCTTAACCATGTTTGAAAAGCAGTATATTAACTATGAAAAAAATTCTTCAACTAATGTGGAAATGAAGAGTGGATTCTTTGTTCAGCTTTGATTTAGAAATTGATTGACCTTGTAAGAGAAACAATAATGTTTCGTCACTTGCTCTTCCTGGAATGGTCAGCCTTCAGAAATTCCTCCCATTTATAAACATCATGAGAGGGACCCATTAAACCCAACTCCTCTTCACAGATGGGAAATCCTGGACAAGTTTCTTTCAGGTAAATCAGCAAGTAGATTCCCTGGAGATGAACTGACAGCGAGTTGTTGTGACCTCCTAAATGACTAATGCAATCACACCTGTACACACTGCCAGCTCACTGCCAGATGTTGCCCAAGCACCTGGCCTCCTGCAACTTCTGTGAGCTGTCAGGACAGAATTCCTCTTTGCCTTCAGCTTGGCCCAGATCTGGTTGTTGCTGATATGTGGGAAATGCATTGGCTGATAGATTTTTCTCTCTGTGTCGCTCCGTCTCTTTTTCTGTTACTCTGCTTTTCAAATAAGTAAATAATTTCTAACAACTATCTTATTTTTTATTATTTGGGCTAAAGGAAATACTTTTTATTATCTGAAATCAACTTTATCTTTGTTATTTGGGCTAAAGGAAATATGAAGACTTGTGTTTTAACGATATTTCAATAATATGAATGCTTGTATAATTTCAAATCATATCAAAACATTTCAAATCAGTGGCCTATGCCATCAAATTGACTTAATTTTTGGAAATTTTTTAAAAAAGAGTTTCTTACCTTGTCATTCTTCCTTTTGCTTTCTTAGTAGTTAAGTACATATGCTAGAATTTACTCAAGGGGACTAATTTTTAAAAATAAATTTTCTAGTGTCTGCTGAAGGTACAATGTTATATTACATGATACAGATATAAGGGAGCATTTTTGGTTAATATGTTGCTTGGTATCACCATGTCAGAATTTGTGAGCTTTAGTCTGTGCTCCATTTCAGATGTAGCCTCCTACTAATGTACATCTTGGGAGACAGTGAAAATGGTTCATGTGTTTGGGTCCTTGCTACCCACAAAAGAGACCCAGAGGGAGCCCCGGGATTCCAGTTTGGTTTGACCCTGTCCTGACTATTGTGGGCAGATGGAAGATTTTTCTCTGTTTTTCCTTCTATCAATTTGCCCTTCAAATAATATAAGTAAATAAATAAATTATTAAAACACAAAAATAGAGTGTACATTGTAGTATTAGAGACGAAGTTACCATCAGAAAGCCCACACTCCATAGCAGAATAATGTATTCATAAGGCACAAATGAATTGGGCACTTTTTATTTAATTTAAAAACTATGTTCAAGGGTGGGTTTGCACACACCTCAGCAGTTAAGTCAGATTGGAGTATATGATTGTATATATTGTTCTGTCTCTGGAATACAACCTCCTGTCATACCGGACCTTGGGAGGCATCAGTGGTAGCTCAAGTGATTAGGTTCTCTACGACCCACAGAAGAGACTTGAATTGAATTCCTGGGTCTGGTTCTACTCTCAGAAAATCCCAGCAAAAAACAGAGAGAGAAAAAGAAAAAGAGAATGGTCTTCGACGTGCTGGTTCATTCTCTAAAATGGTCACCATGACTGGAGATAAGCTGGTCCAAAGCGGGGAGCCACGGGTTCCTTCTGGATCTCCCATGTGAGTGGCTGGGACCCAAGGACTTGGGACATTCTCTACTGCTTTCCACAGACATTAGCAGGGAAGTAGATTGGAAATTGAATAGCTGGAATTTGAACCAGCACATGAAGGGTTTGCTGGCATGGCAGGTACCAGCATTCACTGCTGTACCATAGCACTGGCGTTATACACGTATAAGCTTATATATACATGTATATATAAGCTCAGAGTAGTCTTATGATAGGGAAAATTCATTGTAAGTAACTTATTTTTGCATTATTCCTCTTTTCTACACATTTAGCTTCATCACTGACATTATTTGTCAATGACCTATAAAAATATAAATAAAATTAGGAGATGCTTTGAGTTGAACATCCTCATCCCATTATTCCATGTATGCTCACATGCTGAAAACCTAACTCCTAGTTACCCCTCCTAGTTACCCCTTAGAATGTGATCTTGGAAACTGAGGCATCACAGCTTTAGTTAGTGAGGATGAGATCATGATAGGGTAGACTGTATCCTGACTGTAATATCCCTTGGTGTCTTATTAAGCAGGATAAATATCTGGGACTGATGCCATGGTATAGTAGGGTAAGTTTCAGCCCGAGGCACCAATATTTGGTATGTGTCCTGGTTAGAAATCCCCACTGTCCAGTTTCCAATTCCCCTCCCTGAAGCTGGGAAAGCAGCAAAGGATGATTCAAGTTCTTTGGTTCCTACATCCATGTGGGAGACACAGAAGAAGGTAGTGTGACACCCACAAGGAGCTACTGGCTTGTGGCTTCAGATTGGCTCAGCTCTGGCCATTGCTGTTACTTGGGGAGTGAACCAGTAGATGGGAGATCTCTCTTTCTCTCTGTCTCTCCTCTCTCTGTAACTCTGTCTTTCAAATGAAAATCAATAAATTTTTTTTTAACTCTGATGCTTTTTAAAAAATATTTTTGTTGGAAAGACAGATATAAAGAGGGGAGACAGACAGAGGAAGATCTTCCATCTGATGATTGATTCACTCCTCAAGTGGCTGCAATGGCCAGAGCTGAGATTATCCAAGGTCAGGAGCCAGGAGCTTCTTCCAGGTCTTCTACATAGGTGCAGGGTCCCAAGACTTTGGGCTGTCCTCGACTGCTTTCCCAGATCACAAGCAGGGAGCTGGATGGGAACTGGGGCAGCTAGAGCAAGAACCGAAGTCCATATGGGATTCTGGCCTGTGCAAAGCAAAGACTTTAGCCACTAGGCTACCAGGCCGGGCCCAAGTCTGATGCTTTGATAAGCCTTCACTTAGCACACCAAATACGGTCAGCAGAATCATTAAAACTTGGGGAAGGCATGAAATACTTTGTCTTGACAGCTTAATCTTGGAATTCCAGAAACCAAAACAGTAAGAGCACACTTTCCAATTGAATTAGTAAGTTTAAGACAGTTTGTTACAGTCTTCCTAACAGAGAAACCAGCTGAGAAATGTAACAACTGAGGAAAAGAAGTTTTAAAAATGCATTTGTATTCAAACAACTGAGAAATGTTTCTTGGTCAGTGTAAAATAGTATCTTTTGGGAATCATGCTAAAACCTATCAAAAATAATAGCAGAGCAGTGATAAAAAAATTGTAGGTTGGCTATATTAAAAGTAGATTTGCAAAACATCTTGGGAGTAGCTAAGCAGAAAATTCAATGTGGCACTGTGCAAAAATACAATAAAATGCAATGAAAAGTTGGTTTTCCTCACACATACATCCAGCTGGTATGAAAGGAATGCTGGCAGGACGCAATCGCCTCTGCTAATAATTATCCCCTGTGCAGAGACTGCCCACAGCTGGATCCAGACTTGACTCTAATGACACAGGGAACATGGCACCCGAGGGTACAAATACCAGGAGGGTGTGTGTTGTGTGGGTCAGGGGGAGGATCTTAGCAATTTATGGGAAAAAAAAAAGACGCCAGAAGCGGTGTCCAGATGGATGAGATCTAATTTTTAGACAGTAACATTTAAAATGTTCTAGCAGTTTCTGCTGGCTTTTTATTAATCTTACTCTATTAAATTGTTCCTTAAGAAAGTCATAATAGAGATAAAATATAATCTCCAATGGTGGCATGAGGAGCTCAGGGAAAACTCTCCCCTGGAGATTCGTATATTGAGTTGGTTAAATTAGTGAAGACATTTTTTGTGTGTGTCTTTAGGGATTAACCATAGGGATTACAACTAATTGAGAAGCATTTATCACAAATTCAGAACCACTTATTCAATGAAATCTATGGGAACTCAGTGAGCAGTGGGAGGTAACTCCGTATGGTCCAGGAACTGTACCCACTTCTGTATAAACTGGCGTCTGTGGGCTTAGCAGCTGAGCAATAGTCCCCATCTCCCCCATCTCCCTGGGATGGAAAAGTCACTTTGGGTGCTTTTGGCAGTCTTTGAACATCGGCAAATGTCATCTTCCAGGAGGGTGTGTGTTATGCTAATATGCATGCTAATGAAGATCTATATGAAGTGAGTATCAGTATTAAGGTGCTGCTTATTTCTGACTTCCAACTCATGCTGACTGGGGAGAACCTGGAAAAGACATCTGGTATATAACACAATCTTCTTATCCCTTTAACTGGGATGCCAAAAAACTGTGCCAGTGGGATTGGCCGGTGAGTGGCAGCTCCCATGTTTCCCAGTTTCCTGGTGCAGTTCTCACAGCCATTGAACATCAGCTCTTCACATCTTGTCCTGTGGCGCATCCACTGTGGGTCGTGAAGCAGCAGTTGGGTTCCTGGCTCAGTCACTTCACCACAGCTCTTGGTACATGGAGAAGACCTGTGTGAGGAGCTGACAGCAAACAACGTTCACCTTCCCTTCCATCCGGTTTCTGCACCCTAGCATAGAGATTCTCCCCAAGGAAGGGTCATTTCTGGGTCTTAACCAGGTGTATGCATGCATTAACTAGGTATCAATTATTGAAAACTAATAGGTGAGTGTGTCAATAACAGATTCAATCAGTCAGAAACTAAATGAGATGAGGGAAAGAAGAGTCAGAGAGGGCAGCTAAAATTAGTCACTCTCAGTGAGTAAGAAAACCATGTGATGATCCAAGGCTGTATCTACTGGGAGTAATTTCAGAGGCTTCTCATTGCAAGGGAAATGCACCGAAACAGAGAACAGAAAGGCAAGAGAACAAAAACAAGACAAAAATTGGTTCTCCGGTGAGAGTGATAGACTGACAATTCTACAGCAAAACTGAGAGCAGAAAGTGAGAAGACATGGCTTACTAACATCAGAGACACAGAAGGGATATCACTAGAAGTTGTGGAAAAATGGATTATAAGGAAATACTTTCAACAACTATGTCAACAAATTTGAAAACTTACATAAAATGAAACAAAATCCCCAAAAGATACAGATTACTGGGAGTAAATTGAGAATAAATATGAAGTCTGAATAGACACATAACAACTGAAGAGATAGAATTTACACCTTATAAACTTCTCACAAGGGCCAAATGATTTCATTATTGATTCTACTAACCACTTAAACAAGAACAAACACCCATCTTCTACGGTCTCTTATGGAAACTAAAAAATGTGCGTTTTTCTTCATGTTACATGAAATCAGGCAGAAACAACATAAGAGAGCTGTAGAACAATATCTTCAATGAAGATAGATGAAAACTATGCATCAAAATATTAGCAAATTTAGTCTAACCCATTTTCAAAGACTGTTTAGCCTGGCAACTATAATTTATCCCTAAAATGAAAGATATATTAGCCTTAAAAAATCATTGTTTTATACAATACACATATAAAAAGGGACAAAACAAATAGCTTTAAAATAGATATATATAAAGCAATTGAAAAATAATCTAACATCTTTCCATGAAAAAAACACTACGTTTTCTTAAGTTTGGGGGATCACTGTTTTTTTGCCTGACTTTTTAATTTATTTATTCAGATCAATTTCTTATTTCATCTCATATTGTATTTATATAAAGTGACAAACTTCACAATAAAGATTTTGGAGTATAATGATACATCTCACCTACCCTGATTCCTGCTCATTTTCTCCATCTACTCTCCCTCCTGATTTCTTTTTGCTAAATTAACTATATATATAATATACAGAATGCATATTATATATATGTATTATATATAGATATCATCTGAAAGGCAGATCATGGAGAGATGGAAAGACAGAAAGAAGGATCTCTGTCGGCTGCAATGGCTGGAGCTGAGTCTGTCTGAAGCTAGGGGCCAGGAGCCTCCCCAGGATCTTCCACCCAAGTGCAGGGTTCCATGTTTTGAGCCGTCCTCCTCTGCTTTCCCAGGCCATAAGCAGGGAGCTGGATGGGAAGTGGAGTCACCGAGACTCGAACAGGTACCCATATGGGTTGTCAGAGGCTTAGTGTAACATGTCACAGTACTAGGCTCATTAACTTTCTTTATAATGGCATACTTAAATTTCATTTTGCAATCAAGGCTTGATGCTCTATTAGGTAAAGATTTCAACATATGGTAGGTAGAACAAGCAAAGGATGTAAGCAGTTTGAATATGGCTTGTATTTCGAAGGTAAGGACTCCACTGAATGCATTTTATAATATTTTGTTCTATTGGATTTGCTTGTTTGCTTGTTTTTTTCAGTTTGACTTTGCTTTGGAGTCATTATTAGCCATTAAAATATTTTTTCTATTGCATTATTTTTGGTATTCCAATTATACATAATTTAAAAATTACAGTTTAAAAATTTCTCACATTTTTGAGATTAACTTTTGTTAAGTTCTTTTTGTTTTCTTTGTATTTTGTTTTTGGGAAATTTTGATTAAGTTTACTTTCACCTGGCATTATTCATATGTAACCTGTTGGTAAGCCCCTCAAAAGTATTTTTCCCAAATCTGATCATATATTTTTTTTCTCTGATTCTTTGTGAGAGTTTCTACTATCTCTTCCTACATTACTAAGATGTTCTTGCAAATCGCCTACTTTTCCCGTTATAGTTCTAAGCATATTAACCACATTAACATGATTGTCTTAGATTATTTTTAACTGTTTAAACCCACTCTAGATATTAATTATTTTCAAATCTCTACCTGATGTGTCAATTCTGAGTCTAAGACAGTTTTACACTTGCTCAAAACATTAAACATGAAAATGATGTCTCACCCAGAGCTTCTACTTCAGGTACACATCCAAGGCATACAAAATCACAATCAACACAAAACTTATGGAAGAATGTTCATGGCAGCATTTTCTACAACAACATAGCAAATCTTCATCAAATCATGAACTGATATATTAATGTGGTATATAACTTGGCAGCTATGGAAGTGAGAAAAATGTCCCTGCAATGAAGATATGTGGATCCTAATTCTAAACCTGGGAACAGAGTATCTCATCTTTCATGAAAAACGACTTTGCAGATGTTTGTAAATTATTGGTCAGATGTCACGCTGCTTTGGTGAGCTTAATGGGGAATGGGACTTGGTGCAGTGGTCAAGGCGCTGTTTGATATGCCCAGCCTCAAGCCACATTGGTGGGCCTGTGTTTCAGTTTCAGCCTCATGATGATGTAAAGTGTAAGTGATGGGTCAGGTAGTTGGGTCCTATAACTCACATGGAAGACCTGGTTTAAATCCTAGCTTCCTGGCTTGGGCCTGGCCTGGCAGTGTTTTCTGTATGCATTTTGGGGGAGGGAACTAGTGAATAGGAATGCTCCTCCTCTCCATCACTCGCCTGTCCTCTGCCTTTCAAATAAATACATACAGTTTTTTTGTGTGTTTGTTTTAATTGAAGAGGCAGAAGAAACTTAGAGAGTGATGTGGCTATGTACCAACAGCCAGAGCTGCAGCACTGGAGGAAGGGCCCTCAGCCAAGGAACGTGGGCAGCTTCTAGAAGATGGAAAAGGAAAGGAAGTGGATGTTTCTTCAAAGCCCTCAGAAAGGCAGGCAGCACTGCGGACACCTGATGCTAATCTGAGTAAAAAGTTTAGGGCTCTACAACAAGCAACATGTGTTGTTTTAACTTACCCAGCTTGTCAGAATTTGTTAGAGTAATAGCTTAGTCCATTTTGTATTGCTGTAACAGAACTGGTGATTGAATCAGTTACTAAGTATAGAACTACTTATTTTTTATGGTTCTGTTGGCTTGCAAATTCAGGATTAAGGTGCCGGCCTTTCCTGACTCAGCAGGACTTTCTTGGTGTGTCCTTCCATGGTAAAAATGTGAAAGCAGGACAAGTGCTGCCTCAGGAAGCCTCCTTTGAGAGGCAGGCAGCCAGTCATCAGAGAGGGTGCCAGGGCCTAATCCACCTCTTCGCACAGTCACATTGGCAACACCTTAATGCTGAACGGGACAATTTAAATCATAGCATGCAGCAGCAAAAACTAACGCAGCAGCAGAAAATCATGAAGAACTGACTCAAGCTAACAGAGAACTTGTGAACAAGGTGCTGAGTGGAAGACCTAGTCGCAACAAACCACATGGTGTATGTATGATGATTTAGTTGCCAAACCTCAAAGAAACAAATTCATAAACACAGGAGATAGATTCATGGATGTTATATAAGATGAATTTAGGGCATTTGTAAATATGCTAAGAATCATTGCATTACAGACTTCAGATGGGTGAATTTTATGACAAGTTAATTATATAAATCTGTTTCAGAATTTAAAAAGAGGAGGCAGGGGGATTGACTCAGTTGATCTCCCATAGTAATTTTACTGAAAATGAACTGCCATAGTTTCAGAGTGCAAAGACCCAAGCAATATCGGAATTCGGTTCCCTGAATTTGTCAGATGGCACTTCTCTCATTTCCATGTGTACTTCAGTGCCCCATCACTTCACTCACTGTGATACACTTGTGGATTTCCTTCTCAGCTTCTCCTTCAGACTGAAGTCCTGGATGGAAGGTACTGAACACGTTTTGCTGGCTGTGTGTCTGCTTTGTGTGTGCTGCCTGAGTCTTCCTCTACATTTGCCTTCTGAGGAAGTTACTGTTCACCTCATATTTTGCACCTGTGGAAACGGAGGCTTGCAAAAGTTGATTGCGCCACCCAGCCGTTTATCAGGGGCGCTGCGGATGATTGAGCCTTGTCTATCCTTCCCTGGTGACAGGTAAGAGGGGCCACGGGAGAGTTAGTTTGGTTAAGAGGGAACAGATAAGCTGGGGAAGAGGATGCTGAAAAGTGCCCAATACAATGCAGTGTTTGGGGAAGGCAGCATTTTTACGATGCAGAGATGTGGAAAGCAAAGGGTAATTAGTAGAAGACACAAACTCAGCACAGAGGAAATAATGTTGCAAAGTCTCATGGGCTGAGTAGCGGCTCATAAGCAGCTGGTTTCCAACCTGGGCACTGATGTGGGGTGCAGTCGTAACTGCTAGCTAATACCCACCCCCTAAAAGACATCTTGAAGAGCTAGCTCTTGGTAATCCTTCCTCGAATTCTAGGTGTCTCCAATTCTCCCTTACCCCTAGTGGCAATATAGAAGACCTCAGATGGGCAGGCATATGATTGTGTCAGTACTGAGATGGGAAAGAAAATAGCATTTCTAACGCTTTTTCTTTTCCATTTATACATTTGTGTAGGATGTGAGGCAAATGTGAGATGTATCTGTGTCACACATATTTATCAAGTTCATACTTTCAGGATAACTTTCGTGTTCTTTTACTTTTGAAGGACATCTGAGTTGATTTTAGTTTTGTTGTTTTCATCATTAGGTCTTTATTTGCAGGTATCAAATTTGTTAATAACAGCATAATTTTAGCTTATTTTGGGACAAGTGAAGGGTAATTTTGGCGTAAGCATTGTCATGATTCATCAGCTCACGATCTGCAAATTTATAAATATTTTCATTTTTTCTGCGACAAATGCCCAGAAGTGCATGATAATTCTATACTTAATTATATGAGAAATGCAAAACCATTTTACCTGTGTCATTTACATGTTCCTCAGCAGTGTATCCAGGCATTCTTGTCATCGTTTGATGTTTCAAGTGTTGCTTTTGGGTGAACCGTTTCAGCATGTGTCTAATAGTCATTCATTGTGGCTGTAATTTGTGTTTTGTTGATGACTAATGAGTTAAGCATAATTTTGTCTTGTTTATCCTGCATATTCTCATTGGTGAAAAATATCTTCATATGTGACAATGTTCTAGTGTGACTTTTTGCATTATTTGTATCTAAAGAGTTCTGTGTCTTTTATCTGATGTGTTTTGTAAGTATTTTCAGTCACTGTACAGCTTTTTCATTTTATTTTGCATGTTTTTTGTTATCTTCACAAGGAGTTTTGTAGAACACAATTTCCCATTTAAATAAGATCCATTTGTTGGCCTTACCTCTTATGGATGATGCTTTTACCAAATCTGAGAATTCTATCTAGCCCAATATCTGAAAAATTTTCCCCAGTTTTATTTTTCCAAAAGCTGTTGTTGTGCCTTTTAAATGTAAACATATGCTTTCATTTGATTAATTACTGCATAAAGTATAATGTTTAATCCAAACTTTCTTCATTTTTTTTTTTTTGGCCTCTGGATGTCTGTTTGATCCAGGTCCAATGTTGGAAAAGTTGTTTTCCTTCACCGAATTCTTGCATACCTTTATCAAAGTCAATGGAGCCTGTTTGTGTGTATCTGTCCCTGGGTTCACTGATTCATCCATTGTTTCATGCATTCATTATTACACAATGTTTCCATTTAAATTTAGTTATGATCTTTATATATGTTTACATTTTATTTCCTATATTAGCAAATTGTAATTTTATTTGTTCATATCTTGTGCCTGCATTATTAATTTTATATTTAAGGTTGTAATTTAGCTTAGATTGACTGTGAATGGTATTGGATTTTAATTTTGATTTCCATGTGCTCCTTCTTAATATGCGTATTTGAGACTGACTTTTTCTTTTTAAAGATTTATTTATTTATTTGTTGGAAAGGCAGATATACAGAGAGGGAGAGAGACAGAGAGGAAGATCTGTCTGATGATTCACTCCTCAAGTGGCCGCAATGGCCAGAGCTGAGCTGATCTGAAGCCAGGAGGTAGGAACTTCTGGGTCTCCCAAACCGGTGCAGGGTCCCAAAGCTTTGGGCCGTCCTTCACTGCTTTCCCAGGCCATAAGCAGGGAGCTGGATGGGAAGCAGGTTTGCTGAGATTAGAACTGACCCCCACGTGGGATTCTGGTGCATGCAAGGTAAGGACTTTAGCCGCTAGGCTACTGCACCAGGCCCAAGATTGACTTTTGTGTATTGATTATACCACCTATAATGTGCTAAAAATCACACAATGGCAGTTTATTAATTTGCTTCTTCTCAGTAGATTTTCTAGTCGGGTCACTGGTGATAGAGTAGTTTCATTTATTATTTTATAATTTGAATGCATTCTGCTTCCTATTTTTCTTTATTTACCTTGTTATACTGTCTAGCCCTTCTAGCACTAGACTGAGGGTTGGTCTTCCAGTATCTTTCCAAATGTAAAATGAAAATGATTAACCTCTCATGGCTAAATGCAATGTAACTTTTTGGTAGACATTCTTTATCAAGCCGATAGTTCCTTCCTTATGCACTGACCGTTGACATAAAGGATGCATCAGAGCTTGGTGGCAATTTTTTTCCTGGAAGTGACCAGAGATAAAAAAGAAACAGGTAACCAGTACATGAATAAGACTCAGTTTGCATTGGTCTTTCCTAGAGAAGGATGAGCTTGTGAACAAAACAGAGTCTCATTGTTTTGTGGTTATTCAAACTACATTCCACTGAAAACAAAACACGGACATTTAAATCTTCAAGGAATCATTTTTATCATAATCATCTTTCTGTAAAAATTAGCAGAAATAGTAATTCAGTAAGGGAAAAAGAGAAGAAACAGGCATTAGAAAAAGAATGAACAATGATTTTAATAAATAAAAGTGTTGTTTTTTTTTACCTAAATGGGTTCTTTTCCAGTTTTATAATGTAACTCTGGCAAATAAACTACCAGATTGCACTGTAGTAGCGGCAGGGTCTTGGTGTCACAGTAAGACTTTTATATGTTAAGATATGATGTTCTTATTTATTTTTATTTTAATCTATTTTAATTACATTTCATTTCATGACACAGATTCAAAGTCTCTGGGATTTCCCCAACCTCTCCCTATACCTTCCTCTCCCCGCCATGGTGGATTCCTCCACCTTGTTGTAGCATTACAGTTCAAATCCAGTCATGATTCCCTCATTGCAAGCATGTACCATGCATAGAGTCCAGCATCTTATTGTCCAGATCAATTCAACAGCTTCTTGGGGAGATCATCTCTGGTCTGAAAGCAGAACTGGCAGAATAGCATCCCGATCAATTAAAAGCCACAACATAACATCAACAACAAGTTACAATATTATGGAGTTAATTGACATGGTATTGTTAGAAAATGTAAGTTCTTAACCACATCCTGTGACTACTTCATTGACATTTCTATTTTCGTTTATGCGCAACCGGCTGCTATACACCTTAAAATGGTTATAGGGTACTACTCAGCTATCTCATTTCTATTTTTATTTTAGTGTTTAGCAGTTTATAGTGTTGAAGCATAATTTTTGCAGAACCTGCTGGATTTTAGGATAGCCTAAACTGGCTTATAACTCCAACAACGCATTTGTCAACAGTTGAGGCACAGAACAATTTTAGGAGGGGTCTGCAGAGAAATCTTCAATACCTTAGTGAGGAATAACTTATCTTTGTGTCCCACCTAGTAAGGCATATGTGAGTTCAAGCTGACCATTTCCTGTCTGATTCTAAGCTTTCCTTGTTGTTCTCTATCTAATCTAATTTTGGGGGGGTTCTGGGGGCTCTGGAGCGACCCTGATGGTCATTGCAAGAGAGGGAGGGGATCCAATGTTGGAATTAAGTAAGGACCAGAGAAAGCTCCTTTCTTGAGTCCCGAAGGGAATTTACTGTTCTTCTGTTCCTGAGGACCACTCAGTGCTCCCGGCTATTGTTCCGATGACATTAGATCCTGTAAGGAAGGATCTGGGCATCTTCCATCCCATGTGGGAGATCCGAAAGGGAGTGGATGACCTCAGAGTTCTTGGCTTACAAGGGCAGTCCAATTCCACGTGGTCTCCTTGGCCGTTGGGATATAGTCCTTGGCACCCATACTGATAGTCCTTGGTGAGGATCCAGGAGTCTCCAGGGTTGGGGTACAAGCCTCCTCCTGTCCACCTGCTCCACTCTGGGGTCCCCCCTGCTCTGTGCATTTGACCTCCTGTTAAGAGGTTGTCAGGATCACTCTTGATTCCCCCTGTATGTCTTTATGGTTTTGCTGATGTCTAATGCTGATTTGAGTCTGTTTTCTATAAGTTACCTGTTATATTCTTGATAGGTTATAATTAATGTCTTCCTCACACATTCTAAGGAGGTGAAAGATTTCTCTGCTCTCCCACCCCACTGCGGAATAACATAGGGTCTTAAAAGTATATTAGGTTTTACAATTCTTTGATGTAGATCGTAAATATACATGAAAGACATTTACCAAGAAAAACAAAAAAAAAAAACAAGAAAAGCATAATTTTTACTTCCAAACTGAATAATTTTGAAAGATCAACTGATAACTTGATAACTGATATCTATTTTATTCTAATATGTACCCTTTCATACATATTTCCATGTCTTCGAAAGAATTTCATGAGGTGAAGACGGTACCTATTACTAAGTCAGTAAGGCTCCTTCATAGAAAATACTTTTCATTATTTTGAAATTCAATAGCAGAATTCTTCCTTGGTATCTGATTTGTATGTATTGAAGCATCTCTCAAAGGATTCAAAAGTGTTACCAGGGTGGTTCTTCTCACACATGGAAACTTAATTCATTGGAATCTATTAAAATTGCTGACTTTGAATTTCACAAAACAAAGAACAAATTCTTCTTTTTTCCCTCCTGTATTCTAGGTGGAGTCAAAGAAAAAGCTGAGCAGGAGCTAGTGGCATTGTCAAATGCAATGGTAATTAATGACTTAAATGGTTACCGCACCCCTTTCATATGGAAAGAAAGTCATATGAATAGCCACTTCAACACCACTTGAGATGAAATTTTGAATAAACTATCTTTTGTACAGAGAAATGAAAGACAAAATACGATGTGAACATAGAGATTCACATTTTCTCCATAAAAATTGAGGAAAGCAGTCAAAATGTCCAACCAAGAGTGGTGTGTTAGATATATTTATAGAATATATATTTATGTAATGATTTGATATTGCATTTTATAGGAAAATGTTTTAATGATTTAATGAATGGGAGGGTAGGCAAAAGAAATCCATTTGAAAAATCGGTACTCGATGGAACTGCGTAAGTATGCGTGCGTGCCTACAGTGCTGCGTATGCATCAGAATAGAATGTTCTTTAGCTTTATTTGTGGTTGTTCATCTCTAACGTGGTATAGTTTTCTAATTTCTAATTTATTTTCTCACCTATGAAAAGCAAAGGAAGAACAACACTAAAAATGCTAAAGGAGACTTAGTGATTCTCTTTGTCAGAAGTCTCTGGAACACATGCACACAAAACAGATCAGCTCACAATGGAATCAGGGCAGGTAGGCTCCGCACTGACAGTCCAGGGGTTAAGTTACGTGCAGTTGTGTGGATTTCTGAACTGAGGGGGAAACGATGCAGACAATAGAAGCAAGAGCCATTGCTATAAATTCCCAATAATACAGTCTCTGAATGTTTAAATTATTGAAATAAATTACATAAAGGAATTCTACCAGAGGAACTGAAAAATCCTAATAGAAACAGAATGTTCTAAATCAAATTTGATTCACAGTTGATAATAGAAATCAGTATATGTACGAGGAAAAGCGACATACTGAGGAAAGAGTGTCTCTCTCTTCACTTAAGATGTATCTCATTTGGTTGTGCTATTTTCAGAACAGCATTCTGCTTACAACAGAAGATCTCCAAATGAATCCAGATATGAAACTTCATGAGATGTAGTGGATACCTTTTGCCATCACTTCATCTCCTTTCAGCTATTGTCAACCTCATCTTCTTGAAGGAAAGTCATTATTCCTCATCAGAGAATGCCAAGCTTATGGCCTCCCTATGTATTCGGTAGGATGAGCTTATGACTATAGCGCTCTCATGAAAAATGGGCAAGCACTTCTGGGTACTTATTCAATTTATTGAATATTGCACAAACTATACTATTTTGGGGTGTACATTGAATCACCTATGGAACTTCAGGAACAGACACACAGCTTTCTTTCTTCATTTAGAATATTGTGCCGCAGTTGAGCTCAAGTGTCAGCAATTTTAGGAAGCTCTCCAGCAGATCCTAGTGTATTATCTTGATTGGTTGAGAAATTTCCAGGCTGTGAAGAGATACACAATAGTTTTTATTGGCATTATCATAATTCCTAAACCTTATTTCTAAATATTGAAAGTTGTATTCTGTAAACTATAGCAAGTCTAAATAATCTTTATAAATTACATTAGAAATAATAAGCTATAAGAATGAGATATATTTCTATGGTTCCTTATGCTAAAAATAATAATAAATCGCCTGTTTTATTAGTGACAGGTCACTTGCCTTGAACATGTCTTACATTAGATCAAGCTGGCACACTTACTGCCTGCCAGAAGACAGTTCTCATGCTATATTCTAAGATTCACATAGAATTCTACATCTCAAGCTAAAACATTTAGTTTACCTGGTTTCTTCTGCCCGTAGATACTTTAGCATGAATATGATAAATGCAAAGAAGGCAGAATATGCCAGACACCTGGCAAGCAAATGGATGGGATGTGGACTCTTGACCAATCTTTTTAGGAATGCTTTCTGCTGTAACAAAAGCAAGTTGTTAAGTACTTGCTAATGTTTTAAATAATTTGACACTAATCACAACAAAAATCACATCATTATATAAGAACAATTTATTGAAAACTTGCTGTATGTCAGAACACTCTATTTCAAAATCGCTTTACCCTATGGGAAATCACAGGACACAAAACCTTACCTAAAATTACTTCACGATCTATCTAAAAGTAGGGTATTACAGATTTTTTGTTTCTGCTTAATTTTTCCTTTCAACCCTTTTCTAGTTCTTTCATTCCCTCGAATTTTAAGTTGTTAAGAGGTAGGAAGGCAAGTATTATATACATCAAAGTCTAATTTGTTCATCCTTTACAGTAACAGGTCTCAATACTACTCTGCATATTTGAATTTATGCTCTTACTTTTCAATTTCAGGCAATATCTCTGAGTTACATTTTACAGTTGGGTCAGGACTGATCATCTATCTTTCTCCATGTCTATTTCAGTGCAGCCCAGGAAACAATTTCAGCCCACCATGTTTGTAGGCTCTGCCTCTGCAATCAACTGTGGAACAAGAATACAGAGAAAAATGCATTTTTATTGAAAGTATGTTCATGTATTCCTTGTCCTTATTTCCTAAACAATAAAGTATAGCAATGACAGAGATATTTTACATTGTATTGTTATTATAAGTAATTTAGTGATGATTTAAAGAACATTAGAGGATGTGTACAAAGCAGATGCAAATACTACATCAGTTTACATAAGGTATTTGAACATTGGGACATTTTCAGGGGTTTCTGGAGCTTATCCCCAGTAAACAAATAGAAGTATTTATGACCTGTCTTCTGAAAAATACTAGAGTTCATTATTAAAATCAGATTCTTACAAGTGATTACATCTGTAACACGTGTGTAATTAAAAAAAAACATTGATTTCTCAAGTCAAGACAGAACCAATAAGAATCCATTCTGGATGAGAAGAAAATTAGCACTCACCTAGCCCAAAACAACTACTATATATCTATATCTATATCTCTCTCTATATAGAGATATAGATATATATAAGTTCTTAGAGTTGTTCCTCCAAGTTTATAGAATTACACAGCACAGCACTGAGACCATGGTTTGGGCACATTTCAAGCAGGGAAGGACAGCTCAGAAATCCCAGGTGGTCAGAAGTGCTGGCTTCTTTGTCCTCGTTCTCTTTATATTCCCTTGTATTTCTTGGTATATGACTCTATTTTGGTAGTTTCAGTCTCCAGATGGGAAGGAGGTAGGACCCCAAGGAAAGCTCAAAGGAAATGACTGTGTCTGGTAACAAGGGCAAGGTGACAGACCACCAAGGGTGCTGAGGCTCTCCAGGGTCAGTAACTGTGGCAAGACAGAACCACCCAGAGGCGTGCAAGGGGCAGCAGGGAGCGGGCAGAGAATATAAAATCTCAACAAGGAAATGGTGACTTTACAAGGAATCATGAAATTGTACTCACAAAAGAGGAAAGAAACCTGGCACTGGGGAGCCCAGTAGAAGTATAGCCTTTTCCCCTGATATCATCCACAAGCCCATGCAGAAGGCAAAACGTGTTTGTGAAAGAACTCCACAAAGAAGACCCTGAGCACAGGTGGTTGAATAAAGGGAAGGGTGGATGAGAAGGGCAAAAACACACAGTCCAGCCATGGCTGACCAGTCTCCTGGTCCATACCTAATATTCTGCTGCTGTGGTCCAAGTTTTGGCCAAATAGATGTTTTCTAGATTTTTTCATTTTACTTAAAAAGCATTTTAAGCACAGACAACAATGGTTTATTGAGAGAGTGAGGAACATAGATATCTATGGCTATGTTCAGGGACAGTGGGCTGGGAAGGGAATGGGTAAAGTAGAGATATTGTAACTTGCATCCCCAGAGTTTGTTGTAGGAAACAGTGAATGAGCAAGCATGCAAGAGAACAAGAGCAAGAATAAGATCAAGCCCCTCCTCATTCTGGGCTTTTAAGAACCTTCAAAGGGTTGTGGTTGCACAGTATTGTCCCCATCGGGTTCCATGTACTGATAGGTAAAAGCATCATTGACTCACAGGTGGGCAGAAAGGATTACAAAGGAGGGGGAGGTGTGGCTTCCATTTTCATGAGGCTGAACCAGCTGCCTCAGTCCATATCACTGCATCTGTGTTTACGACAAGCATCCTGACCCAGGGAAATCACCGAATGTCATCAGCTGTAGGATATATATATATATATATATATATATATATATATTTTTTTTTTTTTTTTTTTTTGGAGACTCACCTGAAACCATGCAGCATGTCCTGATGTGTATGATTTGGGACAAAACGGACACCTTTCCTTGCATTCCCTCTGGATATGCAGCCCACAGACAGGAACAGAAAACACTCCCTGAGATCCACCAAAAGCAATGTGTAGGGTTCTAGCATTCAAATCAAATCATGAGAATCTTTCCAGTTGCTGATTCCCTAACAAAAAGAAGTGGAACTTTGCCCTCTGATAACTGCAGATATCTGCTGATATGCCATGCCTTTGCAGATAATTTGCGAGGAAATTACCATCTTTAACCATAAACAGATTGAGTGCAAACTCATTAACCTGGACAATTTTTTACAAGTTTTTCCCATTTAGGTACATGTTATGTTTGACTTGCTAAGTTTTCTGAAGCCTGCCTGTTTTGCATTTTTTGAAAGAAACTTCCTTTATTTTTCTAAATGATTCATATGTCATTATTCCTTCCATTTGTCCCTAGACACCTCACAGATGTGGAAGATTCCAAACTTGTAGGACTTATTTGCCAGCCTAGATATCCATGGATCTACAATGGTTATTTGCTATATGTCACAAGATCCATTTAACATGATGACAACTTTTTAATGGACCACTTTGCTAATTCATGGATCGTTAGAATAATAATGTTTTTTCTAAACAACACAAAAATATAACTAGTTAAACCTAACCCTGTAAGGATAATAAAGTTGCACTGTTGTTCCTGTCACAAAACAAACTGCATCAAGTAATGATGCATGCTAATAAAATTTAGAGAGGGGAAAAGTTTAATCAATAGCTACATAGTAGCTTGCACACTCTACTTTGAATAACTCCATTTAAAATATTACATCTTGAATAACATCACTTTCTGCTTAGTATAAAAAAGTTCTGGATCATTCTCTAAAATCCTTATAATTTTTTATACTGATCATAAAGAAAAATTAAATACACCAAGAGCCACAAGCCCATTATCTTTGGAGAACTCTATGGTGATGCTAATTTCTGAAAATTTCCCAGGAATATACTATTTTGTTAAATAACTTGATGAGTAGGCATTCAAGGAGAATTATTCTACCTGGTTTTGTTTTTTTTTTTTTTTTTTTTTTTGGTCAACGTAATATTAATCAGTGAGATCAGGAAACTAATTTGGGAATAATACATACTTAAGTATGACTAGTTCTATTTGCATTCTGAGAAAATTACCGTAAGCTGTGTCTTTAATATCATTGGCTCCAACATGAGTTGGACGCAAGCAAAGACTATATTTAACCTGTATTGCATACATTGTGAATTATGGGCTATAGTGGTTTCCGAGAATCTGAGATTTAGGACATGAATGCTTTTCTTCCTCTAGCACACAATAACCCTGGAAAATGGCAACATGTCTGAGGCAGACTTAGCTGAAGACTGAGTATCTCTCTGCAGCTGTAAGGAGGAGTCTCCTTGAGGATGGTCAAGCAACTCCCTTACAGAACTCCAAGAAGGGAACTGACCTTACCTTGAGGAACCCAGTAAATCCACAAGTTCTCATAGTGACCTCTGTATGATTTCTGCTCAGTAGACTTAGAATTTTCTGTTTGGAAAAATTAACCAACACAGTAGATTACCTATTTTTATTAAAAATATTTAATTGGCACATAATTATATTTATTTATGGAGTACAGTTTCATAATTCAACTATATCTGTAATATAAACTAGTGAAATTACATAATTAACATTTAGACTTCCTTATATTTGTATCATTTCTTTGTGCTTAAATCCTTTAAATTCCTCTCATTTATTTCTTTATAAAATATGTGGCAGCTTATCAGAAACTACAGTAACTGTAACATATTACAGAATACAGTAGATTATTTAACTCTTGAGAAATTAAAGCCAACCAACCATATCATAGATACATAAAACAAAATAGCGATTCAGAGAAGCCATATGACCCATAATTCATCCCATTATGTGCGGCAAGCATGTGTGGAATGAAAACAAAAATGTAATGTATAACTTGAAGACTTCCAAGAGAACTTTTGCTACAACACACAAGGGATGCTCAAAGCCAGGTCATCAGACAAAAGCAAGACATCTTTCCTTGGAATGGTTTGAGGTCTCTTTAAGCACTGAGGGCAACTATGGGAGCAAGTAATCTGAGATTCAATTAAACCTCTAGTTAGATTAGTGCAACAGTCCACACCCCACCCCGTGCAGGCCCAGAAGAAAGCCATGGTAATTTTCAAGCATGGAAATTGTTTACCTCATATTTCATATTCTAGAAACATGTCTGGGTTTCACCAAAAATATTGTGCAATACACAAAAAGGCAAGCAGAAACTGTGTTTGAGATCAAGCAATCTGAATTATACCCAGACAGGATACAGATATAAGAATTATCAAGGAATTTACAACAATTTTGATTAATGAGAAAGTAGAAAACATGAGATTCAATAGATATTCAGCAGAGAGAAGGAAAACATGAGAAATAATTTAAAAATAAATAACTAAAAATGTTAAAAGAACAAAAAAATAAGAAATGAAAAAAATGTGTTCTACAGGCTCGTCATTCACTAAGAGCACTGAATAATCAGAAAAATTAGAAATGGTACGAAGTGCAATGGAAATTGACTAGAACTAAAAAGCAAACAGAAAAACAATGGTTTAAAAATTGACCAAATAAATTAGCAGTAAAAACGGCAACTAGCAAAAACAAGTAACTGCAATGAGAGAATTCAAGGTGTGTATGTCTTACCATATAAAAATAAGTTGGTGTAACTTGTGACATTAGCTAGCTGAAGAAGAAAAAACAAGAATGTCACAATAACATATACAAAAATATTCTGAAGAAATTCAACAGCTTTTCATGATCAACATTCTCAACAAACCGGGAATGGGGAGAAACATTTCAAATCAATGAAACACACACACCAACACAAAGCTATCATTCTTGTTAGTGATAAACTTGATAATATCAGCTTAAAGCTAGGCAGACATGGCTCAGTAATTACTCCCATTCATACAAAAAGTCCTACGGAGACGCAATTAGAAAAGAAAACAAAATGCAAAGTATGTACATTGGG
Source organism: Ochotona princeps (assembly GCF_030435755.1). Taxonomy (NCBI): domain Eukaryota; kingdom Metazoa; phylum Chordata; class Mammalia; order Lagomorpha; family Ochotonidae; genus Ochotona; species Ochotona princeps. Next base: position 76,316,314 of record NC_080837.1, read on the forward strand.
GAGGAAAAAATTGTCGTACTTGACATAACCGTGCCAAGGAGACATCCGAAGAACCGGTGGACTAAGACGTGATTATGGCAATGATGCAGGCTGTAGTATCGAAGGCTTTGCTGTACACCAACAATGAACAATTTAAGCTTGAGAGCAGAAGGACATCACCATTCACATGCGCATGTAGAAAAGAAACAAAACTAACAGCATGGTAAGACATGTCAAATCTGTACCACACTCATGAAAGAAAAAATGCATAACTCCAGTGAGATAAACCAAAGATGATTTAAATAAAATGGGAAATATTTCACATGCATGGACAGAAAAAGTTGATACCTTGTCAGTTACTTTAAATTGACTGATCAATGTAACAATAAAAAAATAAATAAAAAAGAAATAAATTATTTTGTGGATGTCATCAAATGGGTTCTAAAGTGTATGTAAAAAGACGAAGTCACAGATAGGGCTAAGGTTAGGGTAACACAATATGAAAGGGGAGGAACAGTAAGACAATGCTGTGGGCTTACTTCAAGTCTTCCTATAAAACTGGAGTAGACAGTGTGATATTTGTGAAATCATATAAAATACTCTTACTAAAAAATAGCGCACTTAGGAAAAATGTTCACATAAACAAGATCAACTTATCTTTGACAAAAGATCAAAGGCATTTAATTTTTCAGCAAATGATATGAGAAAAATTAATGTTTTCCCACAACTAAATAATCTACACACAGCACCCCCACTTTTGCCAGTAGTTCCCTTCAGGTCTCCCACATGGATATAGGGTTCCAAGATTTGGGGCCATCCTCTGCTTCTTTGTTAGGCTACAGTCAGGAAGCTGGATAGGAAGTGGAGCAGCCTGGACAGGAACTGGCATCTATATGGGATGGTGCCTTAACCAATCGAGCCTTTGAATTTCAATTCTTTGTATCAGTAGATACATATCTTACGTGTATTTTCTACAGCTTGGGGTTCTCTCATATAATAGAGATGAATAAATAACTGGAGTATAGTTGATGGGAGGAAGATTGGTCATGGTCAGAAATGAAGTTGTTACAAGGTAAACAGAAGGAAGAAAAAGGCTAAAATAAAATCAAAGGCACTGGGTTAAGGTTGATAATGTCAGTCTGAACTTATGCAAATCTTTATATACCCCAATATAAAGCATAGATAAAAATATGCATACATATGCATATTTTCCAGCCTTATCTCCTGAGGGGGATATGGAAGCAATAGCGCAGTAGTAATGAGCATTTTCAGACCACAGTTCTTGGTTTTTAATACCTGCCTCCAGTCAAAGGTATTGGGGCTCCTTGTTGAAGTCTCCGATGCTGGAGTAGAGAAAAGGAGAATGGAAGTTGGGCTTAGAGCAGGTTGAAGAATGCGTTTCACAAGGACCCTGGTACACTCCTAAAAATCTCTAAATTGTCAAAGTTGTGACATTTTGAACAATACAGTAAACATTGAAAAATTGAATCATGCACAGTAAAAAATCCACGAGACCATATTAATGCATTATTGGATAAGTAAGTAAAAGAGGTACAACTCTTATTTCAAATATCATAGGTAAATGTTATCCCTTATAAAAAGTGGAACTTAATTCCATTCCTCATGGCTCTGAGCTTGACTTAATGACTCAATCCCCAGAACCAGAGAATTGAAGAAGGAAAAGAGTCTACATTGCAGGGGAGAAACCTAATACCACTTGAACAAGTTACCAAGGCTAATATCAGTTAAAAGTAAGTTGTTACCACGTGCTCCCTGTCAGGATGTGGTGAGAAGCAGATCATTTATGATACAGCTCCTCAAAGCTTTTAACCTTAGTATAATCATGAGAAATCATCGGGAAACTGAAAATCAAGAGAGTCTGCAAACTGCCTGAGTAAATGCCAAAATATTCTCCAAAACAGTGAGAGCAAGGAAACAAGGAAAGACTAAGTGAGACATGGTCACAGACTGAAGAGAGTGATAGGGGTATGATGACTAAATGTGATGTGATGTCTCAGGATTGTACGAACTAGTCTTTACAAAATGATATCTCAATATAGGGCTTGGACAAAGTAGTAAGATCCTGATAACGTGTACAGTTGACCCTATTGTCTACTTTTTATTAGTTTTGACAAAATTACCATGGTTGCGTAAGATATTAACATTAGAGAAAGTTGGCCGCAGTTTATACAGAAGCTCTAAAATCTTTGCAACTTTTCAATAAATCTAAAATTATTCTAAAATATTTTTAGAGGAAACACTTAGTTGCTAATATTCCCTTTGGCATTTTAGTTTCATTGCATGGTTCCTATGATTATGGGATCCATTATGCTTGTTGGGATCAGGTAATCCAATTCAATTGCAGTAACTTTCATCATCATCTCTAGGTTACAAAGATGAACTTGAACTTTTTTTGAAGTATGCTAGCACCAACTGTGTACGGGAGTCTCCCTCAATGAAGGGAATTTCTCCAAGGCCTCTGTAAAAGTGGTTCAAAGAGTTCCCTGATAGTTTACATATTGCATATTACAGATGCATGTCTGTATGTCTGACTCATGTGGTTTGGTAATTCCTCCTTGTAGATGTTGCTGGGAAATTATACTTCTCAGTATCACTGACAAAGAGCCAACATTTAATCCAGGGTTCAGTTATGCAATTTAGAAGACTAGTAATGACATACTGACAGGTCAGCTAAAAAAATCACATGCAGTTTTTACTTCAGAAGCAGATGTTGTATTTAACATTGGAATGCCTGGGTTTGAGTCTCATCTCTGTTCTCAATTCTAACTTCCTGCTAATGTGTGTCTTGGTAGGCATCAAGTGATGAAACAAATTGTTGGGTCCCTGTCACTTTTGTGATACAGCACATCCTGGTGAACCAGTGGACAGGAGGTCAATATTTGTCTCTCTCTGCAACTCAGATAGATGGATAGATAGATAGATAGATAGATAGATAGAGTAAATAAGCTTTAAAAACTCACTCAAATATTGTCTCAAATTTTTCCCATTTTTTGTTAATAGTCCTACAATTCACCCCAATAAGTATTTACTCTGAATCCTGCAAAGGGTGATAAAAGGAAGATTGTGACTTCCTTGGAATTCATATTATCTTTCCAGAGAAGGTTTGTCCTTATCCAGATACGTGCTGGAATCTAGCACCATTTGTGCTAGAGCCAGGAGCAGTGCCAAAGAGGGGCCTAAGAGTTAGTGTTGCCTTCTGACATTGCCTTCAGATTATCTACTGAGAAGACATGCTAATGCTCTCAGAGTTGAGGTGAGAGGGAAGCATGAAGAAGACAGAGGCATGAGTTCAAAATGCTGTTTTCTCTCTTGGCCAAATTTTCCTGTGGTTAAGCGCTACAACTGCAAAATCAAGGCTACCACAAACCTATTGACTTAAACAACACACATGTGATGCCTTACACCCATTGGTCAAGGCTTTCAGTGTGGATTAGCAAGCTTCTCGGCTGTCAGGCCTCTCAAGTGCCAACTGTAGGATCAGCTGGGATGCAGTGTCTGTGAAAACTCCTGAGGGAGGAGGCTTGCTTGCAGGCCAGATGGCTCTTCAGCAGTTTTCCTCACAAGCTGCCTTCCTGGGGACTTCAATTCCCTGTTGGCTGTCGGGCCAAGCTCACTACTCCCTTCTAGCCTGCCATTCTTTGGGGTGGCAGCTCACACCACAGTGGTTGGCGTCTATGGATCACAATCAGCGCAAGCCATCACCTTTGCCACATGGTGTTAGTTTGAAGACTGTTATGTGTGTGGTAAATGACGGATAGGAGTCCAGGATCTGTGGGACACATCTCAATTCCTTGTCTTAAATGCTTTCTTTCTCCAAGAGGTACTCAACCATATGAGACCTGGCAATATTGGTGCTTAAGCAGAAGTGAAACTCTACAACTAATAATCAGAATCTGTATTTGTTTCTCATGGTGCCTTCCTGGCAGCTAAACAAAGGGAGGGAATCTCACTGTTTTAATTGACACTCTCTGTCCATATTTTGAATTAGGCTTTTAAAACCTCAAATTACCTTTCCACTTTGGTGTACTCTCATAGCCCACTGGGAAGAGCCACAGTACCCCACTTCACTGCAATCACCAAGTTGCTATAGACTAACTTCCATAGTGGCTTGGTTTTTTACTTGCTTGTCCTTCATTTTTGTGCTCACAACCAAACATGTGCTATATTGTGTAAAATCCTCTCGTGTTTGGAACTTTGTTTCCTATTTAAACCAAGTTAAAATGTAGATGTATAAAGTAGACAAATGCAAGATAAACATTCTTTGTGGAGGTTCCACATGTTTAACTGAGGTGGAACTACCAGAGATACTGAATGCTATCAACTCCTCCAGCTGACCTTGGGAAGGTTCTTTTCATTGTTAAAACTAGTACTATATTCTGAGTTCCAGAATAAGTCAAACATGCCCTTTCTTCTTGCAGTTCCACAAAAAAGTCACAGTGATCATTCTTTTAAAAAAAAAATATCGGGAAAGTCAGATATGCAAAGAGGAGCAGAGACAGAGAGGAAGATCTTCTTTTTTTTTAATTATTTATTATTTAACTTCATTAATTACATTGTATTATGTGACACAGTTACATAGATACTTGGGTTCTCCCACCCCTCCCCAAACCCTCCCACCATGGTGGATTCCTCCACCTTGTTGCATAACCACAGCTCAAGTTCAGTTGAGATTCCCCCATTGCAAGCGTATACCAAACATAGAGTCCAGCATCTTATTGTCCAGTCAAGTTCAACGGCTTCTTAGGTATACCCTCTCTGGTCTGAAGAGAGGAAGATCTTCTTCACTTGATTCACTCCCCAAGAGGCCGCAACAGCTGGAGCTGAGTCAATCCGAAGCCAGGAGCCAGGAGCCTCTTCCGGGTCTCCCACCCAGGAGCAGGGTCCCAAGCTTTTGGACCATCCTTAACTGCTTTCCTAGGTAATAGTCAGGGAGCTGGATGGGAAGTGAGCCCTCCAGAATTAAAACCAGTGCCCACATGTGACCCCGACGTGTGCAAGGTAAGGATATTAGCAGCTAGGCTACCGCACAGAGCCCCACAGTGATCTTGTGTAGGGACATTGTCACCTCATCCCTCCATCATCCTCCAACTGGACCAAAGAAGGACTAGATTGGAGAGGAAGGGCTTGCTCACGGGTCTCTTGGTAGTGATGACCATCCTGCCAAATCAACGAAGATGTGTTAACATCTAGAGCAAGCAGTGGCTTGATTTAGGCAACAGAGTCTAAAGCAAGGACAGTCACATCTCTATGACCCTCAAATAATTTTCTTTAAAACAAATTTTTATTTGAAAAAGTGTCCCTAATGTCCCTCAACTTGAACTTCCTCATTTTCTGCGACATTCCATAGCCTCAGGAAAATTCTCAGTGGTCTACAAGGATTGCTGTGAGAATTAAGTGGCTATGTCTTTAGAGAACTCAGGAGTCTGGTCATTTTTGTAATTCTAGCATTCAAAAGATTGCTGCATGATCTCTGTCCCAAGACCTTTATAGCCCAGCAGCAGTCAGTCAGCAGGGACAAGCAATCACAAGACTGAAGCAATCATCTAAATTGGACTAAAAGGCAGTGTTATGGGAGTCAAAGAGAATAGACACCTCCCCCAACTAGAGGAACCAAGGAGGGCTTCTATAAATGCATTGACTATGGAACTGAAAAATCCAAAATAAACAAAGACCCAAGTCAAGTTGAAAATGAATGCTATTAGTTGGGATTTGTAAATTGGAGTTTGGGTGCATCATGTCACCTTTGAGCAAGTCCCATCTTTTTTGCTACTCATAGGAAATATCTGCTGCTTTGACATTCTCCAATTTCTCTTCAGCCAGGGTTTCATCAGCATGTCTTTTCTACTTTTCATTTTTAATTGAAAAAGGTACATTTTAAGAGTACAATATGATATTCGGACTCAGTATACGTTGTGTGATGATAATTAGTATGTCCATTATTTTTCACTATTATTCTTTTATTAGCTAATACTGTTTAATTGATACAGTTGGACTGGGATCTCCCTCCCCATCCTCAAGTTTCCTCTCCTTCTCTCTGTTCTCCCCTCCAGTCTTACAATGGGGGTCTTTCATGAAATTTCACAAGTCCGTCATGTTGCCACTGAGGAGTCTCCCAATAATGTAGAAGATTGTTGGCCATTTTGTTGTGAGTCTATCCTTTTAGTGCATGCATGAGGACTTGTTTCTCTCTGTTTCCACCTATGAACATATGCATTTCTGTTACATTTCCATGATGTATCTACTTGAGTGCAGTCCATCACGGGGAGAAGAAAAAGAAAAACAAAAAAGGATATTGAACCTTTATCCACACAAGGTTAATGAACGTATAACAAAGAAATCAATGTGGTGCTAGGATGGTGAAAAAGAATGTCCAGCATCTTCGTGTAGGAATAAATGTCAGCGTGACTCCCAGGCACTAATGAAGATACAATGAGGACTAGATCCTCATTATTTATGGGCTGTAGCTGTAACAGTGATAAAAGGAACATTAGCACTCTCAGGTGATTATAAACAATCAGTCTCATGGATGGTGGATTAATGAATCACATCACAAGATCCTATTACAAAAGGTGCAGTGTCTAGGAAGTGACATACGGTAAACTTCACATGTAATTTCCTTAGATTTGACATCATATTGTCTTATATTAGAGCAAACATATGATATCTGACCATTTGGGATTGGTTCATTTCTGTTAGTGTAATGGTCTCTAGTTTGGCCCATTTGTCCACAAACAATTGTATTTCATTTTTTTGTATTAGCTGAGTAATATTCCATAGTATAGATGAACCAGTTTCTTTATGTAGTCCTCTGTTGATGGGCATTTAGGTTGCTTCCAAGTCTTTGTGATTGTTGATTATGGTTGCGTGAACATTGGGGTGCACATTGCTTTCTCATGTAACAAGTCTTTTGGATATATTCCTAGAGATGTTATTGCTGGGTCATATGGTAGGTGGATTTTTAGCTGCCTAGGAGTTTTTCCATACTGAGTAAGTCCATTATTTTAACATTTATCATTTTTATGTCATAAGGACACTCAAAAATCTTTTCTTCTAAGCATTTTAAAATATACACCACAATATGATCAACTGTAATCACCAACTATGCTTTGAATGCTTGAGCAGCCAGCATTCCAGTCCACTGAATCTGCTCTTCCTTAGAGAAGTAGCTCTAATCTTAGACATGTTCTTATAGAGTCTAGGATTGAAAACTCAGCAGGCCCAGCTGAGTGACATTGCAACGTGTTGACCTTACTGTATCAAAGAGGCAGTTGCCAGTTTAGACATGCCCAAGCCCAAAGACGGGAACAGGGAAACGTGCTTTGTCTTGTGGGAGACAAGGTGAGAACAGAACAAAATGGCTAAATGGGATTCATCAGAAAAACAATTGATAAATACGTTTATTTGGACCCCAAAACTTTTTTAAACCAATTCTGTTTTCATAATTTGGAGTTTTCTAATACTTTTTGAAAGCCCCTGTTATCATGGGGAAGCATTTTAAATCAAACAAGCAAGAAAAGCCAAGGATGTATTTTTGAAATTTGATTTATAAACAATAAAATAAGAGTTATGAATATGCATACTAGGAATATGATGTAACAGACAAGAAAGACTTTTGTGGGATGAGCAGGCCTGGCAAAGATCCTTTTGAGCGAAAGAACACGCTCTGTAACATAATGTAATGACAAAGGGAATTGGGAACCTGTGTCTGTAGGTATGTCTAAGAGGATGGAAGGATGCTCCAGTACGATGGGGATGCTAGCTTCAAAAGGCTCTAGTCTAAACCCACTGGGCTTTGGTGATGAGGCATTTTGCTAAAGCTCTTTTGCCTAAGAAAAGAAAGAGAATGAAGGAAATTCCATGCTTGCTGCTAACTTCTTTTTAAAATTTATTTTTAATTTCATATGATATCATAGTTGATCAGAGCAGGATGGATGAAGGGTTAAGGAAAAGTAGGTATGAGTTTTGTTTCTAAATTTTCTGTTCCTCCTTGTTTTGGGTGGTGGAAGGGGTGGGGTAAGGGGAGAAGTGTGCCAATCTAAGGATGAGGGAACCCTTTCCATGTCCATTGGCTGACATAGTCAACCTCAGTTGTCTCCTTTTGTCCAGATAGTTGCTTTCATCCTTTGGCTGGGGTGTTTGCCCAACTTGTTCTGTCCTCCTTCTGGAATGGTACAGATGTCCTCTGTAGGGCTCAATGGGCTGTCATATCCTCTATGTGGACCTGGGTCAGCTGTGCACTAATGTCTTTCCCACTGAGGAGACCAGTTCTTGCGGGTGGGCAAGGACCCTAGCCATGTGACTCGATCCAGCCGGACTCCCTATCCATGGGACACACAGACCCAGCCCCCCACCATGCACCTGGGTCAAGGATCCAGGCAAGCGACCCAGTTCCGCCAGAGCGAAGGCTCAAGGGCCTGGTACCCACTGCATAGGTAGACCAAGGACTTAGGCCAGGGGATGAAGGCACTGCTGGACTCGCCACCCCTGGGGCTCATGGACCCAGCACGCGTCCTCCCTCCCCCCGACTGTCATGGCGTGCCGCACCTGGGCATACATTAGTGAGCGCTGTGGCCTGGCTCAGTCCAGCCTGTCCCAGTTCAGCTTCTGCTGGTGGGGTCTGGCTGCTAACTTTTGTGGAGTCTGTCTCTTCATCTGATAAGACAAAAAGGGCATTTTCTTTAGACATCTGGCCAGGTAGTTTTGTCTGTGAAACCCAACTCAAAGATTAAGGCTTCCTTTTTTAGCATAAGCCTGAAGTATTAATATTTCCAGCAGTGACTTGTTTGTCATGGGAAGAAGCCAGAGAAAGGCGGGGATTAATTAGTGCTGAAGAGATTGTGCAGGTGCCATAAGTCACATCATATTATTGCCTGGGCTGAGTGGGGTCATCTAAGACCATGTTCCCATATCAGGTGGTTTGTTTTCATCCTGGTGCCGTCTTTGATGTTTAAGGACAGAACATGTAACTCTCTCTGTCTCCAGTGAACTCTGTTTGAACCTGACAGATGCTCCAGCTCTGTTTTCTCCTCAAGCAAGGCTTAATGGAGATTCTGTTACCAGGGCAATCACCATCACTCTGTTGGCCCTATCAGTCTAGGCTCTCGAGGTGCTGATTATAGACCCTGCTCAACCATGGGTTTATCAACTCGAATATTCATTTTGCAGTTTCACTTTCTGATACTTCTCTTAATTAAAAAACATTCATGCGAAAGTGAAAAATGCTCGACTGCTTTATAGAAGTGTTGGAAAATCCAAGTCACATATTTGGAAAAAATATATATATTTTTACTTATTCTTTGGACTGCTGCAATGTGAAGACACTGCTGTAGCCAAAAAAAAAAAAAAATTCCTTGAGAATCTGGGATTCAGGAATCACATAGACCTCAGGCTGATCAGTGATTCATTCACTTGCTAATGGAAAAAGAAAAATCACTTGAGTTTTGTGAGCCTATTTTGTCCCCTGTAGTGTGGAGATAAGGACTACTTCACACAAAATGATAAAGAGAATTAAATAAGATAATATACTAGGGCTTTGGTCTCAAATATAGAAAGTGCTCTGTGAATGTGGGTTCTTAAGATCCTGCCATCTGACCCTGATTGCCTATGAGATGATGTGGAATACCTCCTAATGTAGACCGAACTTGCAGAGATGGAATTATCACTGGGAGTGTTCTTGAATTGGTGTAGAAGCACACTTCCAAGAGGGAGGGCACTAAAGGTTGCTTGTCTGGTGAGTTGAAAGTATGCCTTTGTAAAAATTAAAAAAGACAAAGAAAGCAAGAATGAAGAAAGTGGATAGGCAATGTGGGCAGGAGGGAGGGTGGGAGGTGAAATATTACTGTGCTCCTAAAACTATATTGTGAAATACATGAAACTTGTTCACTTCATAGAAATAAAATAGTATCTCTCTATATATATCTATCTATATCTATCTGGCTATCTGTATTTCTTTCATTTAAAACAAGTTAAAAAGATACAGATCCACTTAACTGCACAAATCAATTCTTGACTTGGGTCATCATGTACTTAAAGTTGTCCACCAGTCCCATTTGGCCCACAGTGTGAGCCAGTCTCAGAACTGTAGGCTGAAGACAGGAGGCAACACTGAGCATGATCTCACCCTTGACAAGTGAAATGCTATGGCCTTTTTTCCATTTAAAACCATGCAAGTTTAGGGGGGTAATGTGGTGACACAATAGGCTAATCCTCTGCATGCTAGTGCCCAGATTCATGTCCCATCTGCTCCTTTTCCTAACCTGCTTCTTACATATGGCCTGGGAAAATAGCAATGGGTGGCATTAGTCCTTGGTCCTCTGTACCCACATGGGAGACTCAGAAAAAGCTCCTGGTTTCCAGCTTCAAATTGTTTTGTGGCCATTTGGGGAATGAACCATTGGATAGAAGACTCTCCGTTTATCCTCTGTAAAATTTGCCTTTTAAGTAAGAGTAAGTAAATCTTAAAACACACACATACAAACTTAGAAACATGTTTTCCTTTTTAGAGTCTAAATATTCTCATATAAAACATTGGCGTGAGGGTGCGTTGTGGCTCTGTAAGTTCAGTCACTGCCTGTGACTGTGTCAGGATTACAAACGAGAGCTGGAGTCTAGATGATCTACTTCCAACTCCTTGCTAAGCTGCCTGGGAAAGTTGACTTTCGCTACCCAGAAGACTTGGATGGTGTTGAACCATCTTGGCTTTGACCTGACCCAGCCCTGCCTGTTGTAGTCATCTGGATAGCGAGCTCACAAATGAAAGATCCTGCCTTTCAAACAGATAAAAATTTCTACAAGATTAGAGGAGTAGATTAGATCACCCGTGTGACCCCCTGCTTGACATAAACAGACCCACGAAGACTCTAGGGGTCCGCTCTGGTAACATAAACATCAAGTTCCGCAGCAAGTTCTGTGAGACTAAGTAGTGACACTCCAGTGCGGGTGCTTGATATTCCTGCAGCTTTTCCTTTCTGAGACATCATCCATAGGAAACCATGATGACTCTACTGATTCGCACATACTTCCATCAAACATTTGCTTTTCCATGCTTAAACAACAATTAGTGATAAGTTATCCCTCCCCAAACAAGCCTACTTTGCTTGAACTCTTCTGTGAGACAAATCAATAAAGAACGAAAACTTCCCTGGGCTTCATGGTTGGAGAGCTAAGAAATCTGAGTAACTCTAGATAGAATGGGACCTACATTTCTAAGGTAAGAAAGAAAAACCCACTCAGAATCTCCAAGGAACCACCGGCCATGCTGGACATTTCACAGTTGCACTGAAGTTAGTTAAAAGCAAGAAAAAAAAAGGAGGTTCAGAAATTCATTTTTTCTACATTACACTGTATTAATCGATGAAGGAAGGAAATATGATTGACAGACAGAAACACACATGGACACACAAACATATGGAATATTACTTACTTGTAAAAATGAAATCTTCACATTCGCAAAACAACAAAAATTGAGGACCATAATTTTAACCGAGTTAAGCAAGACACAAAAAGATAATTGCCACATATTTTCTCTTACAAGTGGAACTATATCTATTTTATATCTATCTGTCTATACAATATATATCCGAATGTAGGTATGTGTGCATATATATTTACATAACTAAATACACAAATAATTTTTATGTTTTAAAAATACCAATTTGCTAGAGGCTGGAACAGGCAGGAAGATAGAAGTTCTCTCTGATAATGGGTACAAAGATGCAGTTCAGATCACTTCTTGTAATGCTACAGAACGTTAGAACATAGGTTGACATAAAGGAAGTAGAGGAGCTGGTACCAGTGACGCAGTGCGCTAAGCTACAGTCTATGACACTGGTACCCTATTGGACTGCCTGTTTGAGCCCTGGATGCTACACTTCTGATTGGCTCTCTGGTCATGTGCCTTGGATGGCAGTAGAAAATGCCCAAGTGCTTGGCCCCTGCCCCTCATGTTGGAAACTGTGTGACATAGCAAACTTCTGGTTGTGGCTTGGCCATTTCATCTATTTAGACTGTGGACCAGTGGATATAATCTCTTTCTTTCTCTCACCCCCCTTTCCCTGTAAATAAATATATTTTGTCTTTTAAAATGAGATTGGAAGGGCTAATTCCCTGGTATGATTGGGTCGTGGTGTATATAAATGATGAAATATTGTGGTACATTCCATAAAATATACACAACTTTCATCTTAAACCAAAGCAAAAAAAAAAAAAAAAGAAAGAAAAAGTGTTGTATATTCCAGAATCCAGTAGACTTGCATTCAAATTCTGTACTTTCTTGTTTAAATTTGTTTAGAATGTCTTTCTTTTCCTATATCGATATCTTGCACTGTTTTTCTTTATTTTCTTCTAGTAATTTGAGAGTTTCATACCTTGGGTTTAAATCCTTGCTCCATCACAAGTTAGTTTTGATATCAGGCGTAAGGGGGTCTTGTTTTGTAATCCTGCATGTGAAGACCCAATTTTTGTAATTCATTTGTTGAGGTCACTATCCTTGCTCCAGGAGGTGATTTTAGCTTGTTTGTCAACACTTGGTTACACAAAGCACATGGGCATTTTAATCAGCCACAGCACAATATATCAACAGAAAAACACTGATCAAACCAGGAGGCTAGCCTTCACATTTTCTTATCTTTTCTTTGTGTTTGTATTAATCAGCTCTTCTCTCTTGATTCTTTACACAAAATATACCATAGTATTAGTATTGCCCAACCTTTTAATGGGGCACTAGAACTTATTGCTTCTGGTGGTGGTTTTCTGCTTGGAAAATATGTCACATTAGATAAGCTAATTGGTTTCCTCAGATTTACATTTGTCATTAAGGAACTAGTAAGAATTCCATCTATCTGCCTTACTATGATTGTATGAGTTAGAGTATTTGTAAATCTCAGCACAATGATCAGTGGTTATCAATATATGGGGCTATTATATACTGTATATTTACATCTCCACATTCAGTTACATAGATGATATCTAACAAAAGGCTCCATTTCTCAAAGTCAAGTTCCTAATGTTTAAAAAAAGGCTACAGTAGTGTATACTTTTCAGAATGTGGTCAAGTTGAAAGTCAGCAAAACGTGCTGAATTAGTAGTGGCATGTGCATATTATGTATTTATTTCTCTCCTACACTCTGTTGGGTGTGGCACTATTCTATTTGATTGGTTCTTCTCAGTTAACATATATCATTCTCCAAACCATTTTGTTCAGTTCACTTCTTTAAACAGACCCGGCAGACAGCATCCTGTGATTCCCAAGGTGGTGCTAACAGTTACAAATGTCCTTTCCCATACTGCTGGCACTTTTGCTCATTTGGAAAAAAAAACAGTGCAATTGTTTTTCTGGGTTAAAAAAAAAAAAAACAGCAAGTTTGCATTTGTTTCTGACTTCTACTAGGTAGTACATAGTAGGTCTCATTTTTTATGCACCAGCACAGGTGGCAGAGGAAAAAAGGAAAGAATGTGAGGAAAGGAGAAATAAATAGAAAGCACTTCGAAGTTGGTTCTGTAAAGAACAGGTGGGGATTTTTTTTTGGTTCATATTCTACTACGAATTTTTCCTCTGAGATTAAAAGGCAGTCAGTTTTCAGCAGGCTTTTATTTCCATTTTATGTGCTATTTTTGTACTATTTTTGTAGTATTCAGCCCTGCAGTTCTTTTTTCCACAGTCTTCTTCACGCGTTTTTGACTGCACATTATTATCACTTCTGTGTTTGGAACTAGTCCCTAGGAAGCTCAAATTCTCACATCTTCATTTTTAATCCAGTCTGTGCTTTTTTACCTGTTACTGTCTGTCTCTGATTTAACTTTTTGCTCACATCTACTTCGGAGTGCTGGCTTAAAAAAATATATATATTTTGTTTTAAAATGTTGCCTTCTTTGTGGTAGATGATAAAAGCAAAGAACTTGGGCTTCATTCTCTTAAGGTTTGCTCTTTGGAAATGCCTCCTGTAGGGCTACTGCAGAATGAAGCAGACTCAAGAGAGCCAGGAAAAAATTAGAGAGAGAGAGCGCCAGGAGACACACATGACATTATGGAATTGGCCCTTGGATCCACAAGTTCTGAAGCTGCAATTAATATGTCAAAATATTTGAAAGGAGGGCCCGGCGGTGTGGTCTAGCGGCTAAAGTCCTCGCCTTGAAAGCCCCGGGATCCCATATGGGCACCGGTTCTAATCCCGGCTGCTCCACTTCCCATCCAGCTCCCTGCTTGTGGCCTGGGAAAGCAGTTGAGGACGGCCCAATGTATTGGGACACTGCACCCACGTGGGAGACCCGGAAGAGGTTCCTGGTTCCCGGCTTCGGATCGGCGCTTATCGGCCCGTTGTGGCTCACTTGGGGAGTGAATCATCGGATGGAAGATCTTCCTCTCTGTCTGTCCTCCTCTGTGTACATCTGGCTGTAATAAAATGAATAAATCTTTAAAAAAAAATATTTGAAAGGAAATAAGGTCTGTTACAAAATGAGTGGACTTTTATTATTGCTTAAATGAGACAATACATCAATTATTTGGTTTTAATTGGCATAGTGCTAGGTATTTTTAAGTAACCTGGGAGAAAGGGCATAGGTTATATTAAAGTACTATATAATTTTATGGAATGGAATTTGGTATCATTGGATTCTTTTTTTGTTTTGTTTTGTTTTGTTTTCTACCCATGGTAACCCCGGCCCAATGACCCATGGATTCCAAGGGATGACTTATATTGGATTTATTATGATATGCTTTGTATAATCTTTACTGGCTTTCTTTTGATGCCATCTGACTATAGTTGTTCTTTGCTGAAAAACAAATGTTGCCTCAGCATGAGATCTGTAGCAAATAACGTTTGAGGCAAAAGTGAAATATATTACCATACACACAGTGCTATACCAAGAAAGTGTGAGTTAAGACAAAAGTTCACAAGACGCCAACAGAGAGCTTGACCAAACTGGCCACTCAGAGTAGTCCACATCACTTGTCTTCCCACAGTGCTGTCACAAAGTGGCCTAAGCAGGGGCAGGAAAGCAGAAGCCTGGGTCCACCCGCCCCCTTCAGTCCTGAGTCATGGGCTCTCCCTAGTGGTGTTTGAATGCTCCCACATTTCCAGGTTGCCTGGAGTGGACCTAGGGCACATCTCATGGCACCTTATACAAGAATGCCGTGATGGGGAAATGAAAAGGCCTTTGTGTGCTCAGGGTTGGATTGCTTCTACATGGAGTTAATAACCACTGAGACGGCTGAGTTGGAACTGGTGGGTGGAGCTGGAGGCAGACGACACTGAGCAGTATGTAAATGCACCTGATGACAGCAAGCCCTTTCACCTAGCCTATCTCAGGAAGAGATTGATTCTGTTCACAGGTACTATCATTTGTATGTTGAATAGACTCATGTTGGAGGCTTGGTCCCCATGGTAGAAACGTTGAAGGTGTGAAATCTTTAGGATGCGGGGTTTAATACAAGGTCCTCAGGTTCTTTGAGGTGTATTCTCAGTTTTGGGAGAGGGCCCTGATTATGGGCCCATCCACTCACTCTCCGATTCTTAGTTTGGAATTTGCCTTTTTTCACACAAATTCCACCATCCACCATGATTACTCTACTAGAGATTTACCTTGAATCATACCAACTGGACTTTCTGCGCCTAAAACAGTGGGTTAAGTAAATCTCTTCCCTTCGTAAGTAGAATGTCTCGAGTATTTTGATGTAGTAATGGAAATTAGCTAATTCATAAGGCAAGTTAAAAATCATAATTATAATAGTAACCATGCTGGTATATTGTTAAATAGAGCTATAGGAGACCTGGAAAACTGGCACACCCTACTGGCATCTTCTGGAAAGCTGGTCTTCCAAGCCTCTGAGGGCAGGATCAATCTCCTTAGGAAGGAATAGGTATGAGAACTTGATGAGATGCTCTTATTTATGGTAAAAAAAAAAAGTGCTAGCAAACCATGTCTTAGACTATAACATAATTAAATCACTAACAAAAAAGTGTTTGAAACAAATCTTCAGATATTTAAACAGCATGTTTATGAAAAAATGCAAGGACGAAAAAGGGAGTCTAAAGGAAATCACAAATAATTGAAATAAAGAAAAATAAAAAGTAAAATGTGCCAACATATTACATGTGAGCAATACCTACAGAATTTCTTAGAAAGGAATTTGTAAATTTGAAAGGATATTCTGGAAAGTGAGGAAACCTTGCAAACTGATTACCTAAATAGAAATCTTAAGAAATAAAGGCAGAAAGAGTACAAGAAATACCAAGCAAGGAGAAGGAATCAAATTCTAAATATGAGAATAAACAGATACTTGAAAAGAAACAGAAAGTATAAAAACCAATGAAACTAAAACCTCGTTTTGAAAAAGGCTTTTTAAGATTGTTGACCCTCACCTGGATCAACAGAGAGAAAACACAGACTGTCAATATCAGATAATATCAATAATGGAAATGAGAAAAAGAATATCAATAATAATCTCACTGTCATTAAAGAATAAACAGAGGAAACTAAGAACAACTCTATGTCTCCAAATCCAAATTATACACAAGGGATAAATTATAAAGATCCTCACAGATTTTAAATATTATATGACTAGTTACATATCATTTTTTAAAAAAAAGATCCTTTGAAAGGCACGGGGTAGATGATGGTGTGCAGGAGGATGGGTAGGAGTGGCGAAGACAGAGGTCAAGAGAGAGGTCTTCCGTTGCTGCCTTATTCCCCAGATACCTGGAACAGGCAAATGTCAGGAGCCGGGAACTCAGTCTGCACCTCTGTTATGCATGGCCAGGACGCAGGACTTGAGCCCACATCTGCTACTTCCCAGAACGTACATTAGCAGGAAGCTGGAACTGGAAGTAGAGGTGGGGTTCACTCCCGTGTATTCTGATCTGGGATGTGAGTGTTCCACACCTTGACTTACACCACTGCTTGATGCCTGCTCCCACTTATTTAATTTAATTTTTTTTTATTTTTAATGATGATTACATATTTGAGAAGGGTGCATACCCATGTGGATCAGCACCTTCATCTTATCAGTATCCATGGGTGGGGGGGTGACCACCTGATGTCATCCTAGGGTCCCTAATGTGGAACATGCTCCAAGGGTACTGTTTAAGTCATTTAATAGTTCTGAAATGTTCATTTAATTGCTCCAAGGATGAAGAAATCCTTCCAAGGTTCATTGGCTGACATATTCTACTTTAAAGTCTGCATTTGCCGAATTACTTGGTGTCAAAGCTAGGCCAGGAGAGTTATAAAATTTGTTCTGTCCCCTATTCTCTGCCTTCTATTATCTAGCTTGATAGGATTTGCCCCAATTCCCAGCTCTTGCCAGCTAATGCTGTGGCAAAGCCTAATCAGCCTACACATGCTTTGGCTCTTGCATGCACCAGTGGATACAACTGGTTAACCCAGCCTAGCTCTACCCTGACCCAGCTCACACACAAGCCAAAAGGTGTTGCAGTCCTTCCTAGCCTGGTTTGCGCCAGTCCCTCTTCTCATGCTCACCAGTGGAAGCAGTGGCACAGTAGCGGGGTGGAGGGGCCTCCACAGTCCCCTGGCTGGCTCCACTGCCTGGGTTTTACTGTGCTAGTAGATGCTGTGGACCAGTCTGGCATGATTCGTCTCATTTTAGCCTTTGCTGATGGGTGTGGCAGCAAGGCCTGGCTTGTCCTGCCCCATTTCCAGCTCATGCTGACAGGTGCTGTAGCCTAGCCCAGTCCATCCAGACCCACTCCTGGCCGTAATGTGAATTTGCCAGTGTTGTGGTCCAATCTGGCCTGTCCTGCACCCCATACTGGCTCTCAGACCTGCCAGTGGGTAATATGAACTTGCTCAGCCTGACCTGCCCCATACTTGACCCACAAGTATGCTTTTAGATACTGTAACCTGGCCTGTTCTGGGATGCTATGAGTCTTGGTTCTTACACTCACCTGCAGGGACTGCATCCTGATAGAGGAGTTCCCCAAGCTCTTTTATCAGGTGATTTCCCGATCTCAGATATCATGCACACCATTGGGTCCTTGGCTCAGCCTGGGTTGACCTACCTTCCTGTGCTGGCAGAAATAGCCACGTTCCCCAACCAGCCCACACCCATGCTGGCTCTTGCCATTGGGTGCTACAGCCCAGCCATGCCTGATCCACTCCAGACCCACCTCTTGCATGGTTCAGCAGGTGCAAAGACCTAGCACAGCCCATGCTACACCCACCCTGGTTCGTGCAAGCACAAGCAAGTGCTGGAGCCTACCCTAGTCTGGCACACCCCAGGCCCATTCCATAACCATGTCAAGGGACATTTCAGTCACATTCGGCCCAGTTTACCTCCCCTATTCTGGCTCTCATGCTTACTAATGGGAACCACAATCCAGCTAGTGTGTCCCCTTAGCTCCCTGACAAGGCCTGTTCCCAGCCACAGATTTTGCTTGTGCCAGTGGTTGCTCTGACCCAGCCTAGTATAGCCAATCCCTTGTCTTGGCCTTTGTCATCAAATGCTGCAGTCTGGCCTTTCCCAGCATGCCCCCAGTCCCAACTCTCACTGGTGGGTTCTACAGTCTAGTTCTGCCCAGTCTGCCCCCATCCCTGGTCTTCATGCAAGCCAGTAGATATGATAGCGTAGTCCAGCATGGCTGTCACTCCATCCTGGCTGCTATACATGCCAGTGTGCTAAGATTTGGCCCAGCCCTGCTCAGCCCACCCCCCCTCCCAAAGAACCATTCTACAGACTTGCTGACAAGTGGAGCTGCCTTACCCAGCCTGACCAACACCCAGGCCTGAATCACATGCTCACCAGAAGGAGCTAAAGCCCAGCAGGGGGAGTCCCCAAGTTCCCTTACCAGGCTCACTCCCAGATCCAGATATCACATATGCCAGTGGGTCCTAGGCCCTTACCTGACATAGTTTTCCATCACTGTCTTGGCCTTTGTGTGTGCTGGTACATGTTGCATCCCAACATGCCCCATATTCTATTCCTGGGTATGTTGCAGGCTGGATCAGCCCAGCCTGTTTCCAATCCTAGTACCCATGAGTGTTGGGAGGTTTTATGGTCATGCCTAGCTCAACCTGTCACTACCCTCAGCTCTTGAGCAAATCAGTGGATATTGTAGTTTTACAATGGTGATCCCACATAGCCCCACAGAATCTGCCCCAAACCTGGCAGAGAGACCTCGTGGGTTGGTCTGTGTCATGGTCCAGTCTAAGATTATCCATCCCCTGTTCTGATACTCATTGATTTAGCCCTGCCAGCTAGGACCCCGACCCTAGCTTTAGTGTGTGATGGTGGATAGTGGTTGATGGTGGTTGATGTTAACTAGCCCAGCTCCCCCAGGCCCCCATGCACCAAGAGACAGGTGCTTGTGATAGCCAGTTCTGTATCTTTTAAAATTCAATCTTTAGTTTAAAACTCTCAACCTATCTAAAATAATTTTAAAAATCAACTCCAGATTCATATAATTTCATTTGTAAAGTTTTCCATGTATTTCAGAAAGCAATAATATGAATTCTATGCAATATTTTCTGCAAAGGAAAAATTACTCATCAGCCTGTTTTATATGGCCAACAGTACAATATACAAAATCAGACAGAGAAATTATAAGAAGAACAAGTAAAGAACAAAATCCGCTATGAATTTAGATGCAAAAAATCTTCAATGGATTATTAGTAAATCATAATGATTAAAATGTAAGTTGAATAATACATCACTAATAGGTAGACTTTATTTCAAAATTGAGGACTGGTTCAGTATAAAACCCATGAACATAATTTAGAATGTTAATTAATTAGAAAGCAATATATCATTAATCAATGCAGAAAATAGTAAATGTAATTCATGTTAAAATCTCTAATCAAACAAATTAAATAGAACTTAATTACCATAATAAAGAACATCCGTGAGAAATCTACAGGTATCATTGTGCTTATTGTAATGTTCTCCACCAGGCATGGAACAATATTGCCCTGGATTACAAATATGTGAAAAATGGTAAGAAAGAGAGCAGTAGAGGAAGAGAGAGAGAGGAAAGGAGGAACAGAAGGGGGATTGGGAAAGAAGGAAAATGGCCTCTATTTATAGTCAAAATGATTGGTATAAAGAAAATTTGAAAGAATCAAACAAAAGCTACTGGAATTAGCAAGTTATTTTAGAACTCTGCAAGATCGAAGGTCAATATACAACCATAATTTGTGTTTATTCCTACCAGCAATGAAAAATCAGGACTTAAAATGATAAAAATAAAACCAAACACAAGAACCCAAGTATAACCTAAATAGCAGGTGCAAGATCTGTTTGCTGAAATCAATAAAACATGTTGTAAAAAAAAAGTCTAAGGAAAATATAAAGTGAAGTGATCCACAACATTGCAGGGCATAATATTCACTGCTAAGCAGTTAATGAGATAGCATGATTTATAGATTTGCCATAGCAAACTTTTTGAAAAATATGTTTTTTTCAAAGTTAATTGTAAAATATATGTCAAAAGCTACAGAAGTTGAAATAGCCCAAGTAAGTCTGGACAAAATGAACATAGTAGGAGATATAGACTACCTACGCGTTTGATGATGGAGAGACAATCAGTGGAGCCATTCTATGTAGAGATAGAACCAAATTATGCTCAATTGATTTTTGGCAAAGAAACCAAGGCAACCTAATTTGGGAAAGGGCAGTCTTGCCAATAAATGATGAGAAAATTTGATATTCACATGGAAAAAGATGAACTGAAACATACTTCACATCCTATTCAAAAGAGTCACAGATCTAAATATAACAGCAACCACTTGTGATCCACAAAACTGAGAAATAAATTTTTTTTCCAAATTAGTTTATTTCTGAGAAAACCATTGCTAAAGGAGCAAAAAACCAAATTGCTATCAAGGAAAATATATATATTTTTAGAAATCACTTGTGTGATAAAGGACTTGTGTCTAGAATATATAACTTTTACCCCTTGATAATAAAAAAATCACAGCTCAAAACTTCAATAACATATTTGAACGTCTTGTTATGTTTTTAGGTCTGTCTGAAGGCATTGCAGAGAAAAGGAAGGGACAGCAAGAGATATCCATTGGTTCACCCTCTGAGTGATCACGAGGTTCAGTGGTGGGCCAGGAGAAAACCAACCACCAGGAGCTTCTTTGTGTGTCATCTTGCCCACCTTCAATGTTTCTCCCAGGTATATTGGCATTAACCTGCATTGGAAGTGGAGTAACTAGAACAGGAACTGGCCTAGATGGGTTGCAGGTGTTTCTGGTAGACTTTACCCACGACTCCACAGTACCAGTCCTCAAAATTAATGGATTCCAGATACACAAAAGAGGCTAATGTGATCACAAAATTGATCACGAGAAAGATGAGAATTAGTATGACAGTGAAGTAGCAGTACAATGACAGTATCAACTATTGATATTATTGCAGAATTCCATGAATTCCACTCATTGACTGTGAAAATACATAGTGATCTAGACATTTAGCAAAACAGTTTGTCATAAAAAGAAAGGTTCATAGAACCAATCTATCCTCAAAACCAGAAACTTAAATTAGGCATGAAACCTTTAATGATTTAATGAGTAAACACACCCATAACATGATCTAATGAATAAACACATGCATACCATGGAATATAGTATAGGAACAGGAACTGGAGCCAGGGTCTGAACCCTGAGTCAGCTACTGATGCAGGCATCTGAACTGTTAACCAGGAGGGCAAACACCTGCCCCTACAAATGTGATTTTGTCTTTCAGTTTACTTATCATTCTTTGGATTGGAGTGTGGAGAAAATTTTTCTTCAGTTTTGTATTCGCAGACTCAGTTCTATCGTAATGAGATAGGACCAAACACATGTATCCATGTGTCAATGAAGTCACAAAATTTGAGAACTCTTTCTTCACTGTGTGTAAAACCGTGGAAAACTCACCCAAGGATTTATTTTATCCATTTATAAAATATGAACAACAAAAGAAAGAAATATTGCATTATTCTTATGAAAGTAGTTAATGTGCATAAATGTCAAAGAAAAGTGCCTGACCCACAACAAGGGCTCAATAATTGTTCATTGTTGCTGTTACTGTTGTTATACTTATGAGAGTTATCATTTACTTTTGCAGAATAGGATAAATCGCAGTTCTGTTTAGTGTGTGCCTAATTGCCCTGGAAGGAAAAGGAATATCTGCTACTTTGTTGCTAAGGAAATACAAGTTTCACTAGCAGACTGATGGAATACAACATTCTTAGCAGTTTGGCGATTTGCATGCTTTCGTATTGATAGAAGTAGTTGTGATTGAACATTTTTTTTTCTTCTCCCAAAGTTTCTATTTTTGAAACACTATCAAAGCAACATCCTCTGAGAGCCTTTCCTGTGCTTGATTTAGGCAATTGAGGTCTCAGATACATGCAAAGGACACACTGATGTTTTGTGAACCTCATGTGGAAAGAAGCCTCACATACTCATCTGCATATGTAGCATCCAAGAACTTTGTGCAACTTGTATAAATAAAAAAAAATTTTAATTGAAAATTTAGTGTGGCTTGATTTTGATTATAATCTGTACATATGCACATAAGAGCAACAAATGAAAGGCATTTGATATATCATATTCCATTATGTTATTTTGATTAGAAATGCAAAACGTCCCCTGATATTCACATGATTGCCAAGAAAGAATTTCCATGTAATTACAATCAGTTTGTAGCTATTACATGGAATGCATTGCCATAAACCAAACCACATTGCCTTTGCACTGTGCAATGTGATAATCACTAGTCACATGCGTTTATTCAAACTGAAATTAAATAAAACTAAAAACCCAATCTCCCAATTGCTGCAGACACATTTCCAGTGCTCAATAGTCACATATGACTGGTGGCTACTGTATTGGACAGCAAATATATGGAACATTTTCCTTACCAAGGAAAGTTCTCAGGGAGAAATCAACTGTTGAATTAGTTGTCAGAAGCAAGCAGTGGATTGTCATTCAGTGCTCTAATAAGAAGTTTTGTGGAGTGATTGGCTTTCTTTTACCCACAGGGCTTCCTATCTTCATAAACAGCAGAGTTGATGAGCAATAAAGTATCTCTTGGGGTCATGAATAACTCTGAATATGCAGGGAACTTCAACTGCTGTGGAGGCCTAAGCAGTGAAGCTCAATTAAAAATAACCTTAAACCTGCTCATTTACTGTTTGCAATTACAAAAGAAATCAATTTCTGGAATCCTGATTCCAGAGTTCACTAAACCAGACAGATGCCCTGTTCCCTCTGCCCACCCTATACACTTGGTCTGCTTTTCCTAAAACGGCACTAGAGACAAGTTGTACTGTATTATTGAAAGGGTGAGGCTATGGATTGTATTTTGTGCTTCAAATTAGTCAATCTCTTTTGCAAAAACTAGAGATACCCACTGTGTCATTGTCCGCTTTCAGAATTGAGCTGCCCTGAGCAGACTCCAAGGTGCTGCAGAGATGTAAGGGAGGCAGGCCTGTGTGAGGCCGGGATATTTTATAAATCTGAGTGTGGGTAGGATAGGGAAGGATTTTGAACTGCATGCACATGGCATTGTACATGTGAGATGACAGAGGAGAGGGAGTGACAGTCATGTTCCTCTGGGGCTGCCTAAGGCCAAAGAAAGACTCTCCTTGAAGAGCCGTGGCACAGCAGACAACAAGACCCTGAGAAGAGCTTGCCTGAGCTTTCCCCCAAGTGGAAATTAACAGGCTGGTTTATGATGGAGTCAAGGGCATGGTTCAATTTATGCTGATTTTTTCAGAGACCTGGACAGGAACTGCTGAACCCTCCAATTGCGTCAGTGCTCTGCTGTGTGAACATGGCGACATCTGGATAGCCCCTTCACCTTCAGGTCTCAGAAATCCCTTTAGGCTGGCATGAGACACATGAATTCGGAGCATATGGACCGTTAGGTGGAATCTCCTTTATTGCACAGCCCACAACTCATTGTTGTAGGACAGGTGGATAACAACGCAGATGTTCTTTAAAGAAAAAAATAGACGGAAAGCAGCTACTCATTCCTTAAAGTGTTATCCACACAGCAGTAATCTCAAGGGGAGCCCTCGTTTTCCCCGACTCAGCCAGCCACCCAAACCTGGCACTGTCCTCAGTGGTCGAGGGTTCGTACATATCATGACCTTAAGTAAGTGACAGTCATCATGTCAATGGAGATGGGTTTGCCTCAGGCACCGTTCCAGTGCAGGTGAAGTTAAAGGTTACTTCCAAACTAGAGCCCAAGGAATGGGCATGTGTATTAGGAGATTCAAGTGCACGATGGTGTATAGATACTTAGATATCAGAGGGCTTCTTTCTTGGATAAGGAGAGTGAATGTGAATGTGCCTTTTGTACATATGGCATGATGCTCTCGTACCCCAAAAGGTCCTGTCCCTCCATGTCCTAAAAGCACATGGTCGTCTTCTACTTCATATGCCTGACCTCCTATCAGAAAGAAGGGTCCTGGTTGGTGAGTCACATTTTGATACCCTAAGATATCTGATTGCTCTCCTTGCCCACCGGCTGATAAGTGGAATTAAATAATTGTAGTATATACATTATAGAATTTTATTCAGTTATAAAAATATAAATTCATTTTTGTGGCAAAATTGATGGAACTGGAGGGCATATTCTAAACCAGATGTGGATAAACCAGACACTGAATGACAAGTATTGCATTTCATGTTTATATATGGAAGCTAAAAATTGTTGATCTCAAATTATAGGTTAGTGATTACTGGAGACCAGGAATGTAGGGAGAGGGTGGGTACAGGGAATTTGGATAATGCAGCTCAACAGGAGACATAAATTCCAGTGTTCTTTATTTAATTGCATATCTTTGACTTCTTTCTAGGTCACACACAAATATTTCTGCTAGAGGAGCCCACCACACATTCCTATAACTGTTGAAGCCCTCCAACAAATGCCAACAGTCTACACAGATGCAATGAAAGCTAGAAAATGGCAGGAATCTCTATCACCTGAACCTTCTAGGTTAGATGTTCCTCTTAGATTTTAGTTGCACTTCCAGAATTTCCCTGGGCCATTTAGGCAGTTTTTCTTTTCTGAACTCTTCTCTGCTTATCCCCAACTGGCCGTTATAGGCAGAATAATGTTGCTTGTCTAATATTCACTTACTAACCCATAGAGTCTGAATTTATTACCTTACACAATAATACGTATTTTTGCAGACATGGCTAAGTTAAGGGTTTGGGATGGAGAGACAATCCTGGATTTTTAGGTCGGTTCACTCTAATCCCAGAGTCCTCATTGACAGTTGAATGGGGTAGCAGCTTTAGAGTTACAGAGGAGTCGTGAAGATGGCAGCCCAGCCCAGGGCACTGTGGGGCCCCATCCCTAGGAACGTGGGCAGCCTCTGCAATCCAGCAAAGATACTGAATGGATTTTTCTCTGGAGAGCCCAAAAGGAACACAGCCTGGGTAACACCTTCATTTTAAGCTTTCTGGCTTTCAGAACTGCAAGGAAATAGACTTGCATTGTTTCAGTTCAGAATTTTTGTGGCAATTTAATATAAAAACAGTGACAGGGCTTGATGCAGGGGTCGAATGGCTGGGGTCCTTGCCTTGCATATGCCTGGATTCCATGTGGGTGCCTGTTCCTGTCCCGTTTGCTCCAGTTCCCTTCCAGCTCCATGCTTGTGGCCTGCGAGGGCGGTAGAGGATGGCAGAAGACCTTGGGACTCTCCACCATTGTGGGAGACCAAGAAGAGGCTCCTGGCTCTTGGCTTCAGATCAGCTCCATTGTGGTCACTTAGAGAGAGAAGCAATGGATGGAGGCTCTTTCTCTCTGTAAATCTGACTTTCCAATAAAAGTGAATAAATGTTTTAAGCAGTAATTATTACAAGACCAGAAATGCAGGGTTTTACCACATACTCATTCTCGATAAAAGTTGCATATTCTTTATGTCTCTTTGTCATTTCATGAAAAAAAAAACCCATAAAATCATTAAGTGTGCAGCATAAAAAGCTTGTGAGAGTTTTGTTTTGAAATTACAATGCTAAACCTTGCATGAAGAAATTCCAGTTGCATTTCCTAGACTGTAAATCAGGATCTGGAAGACCTAGAGCTCTGGGCTCATGTTTGTCAGTTAGATCTGTGACACATTGTTGATCACCAACTGTATTCGCCCACAAGCTTCTAAATATCTCTTCTGGAGTTTGCAGCTCTTGAGTAAAGTGGAAGTTTTAATGAAGTCTGGATTAGAATAAAAAATAGATTTTTTTTTTTAAGGAAAGGACATTTATGGAAGGGAATGGAGATTGATAAGATGAGGGGGTGGGGGTGAGAAATGTCTACATTTAATTCCACTCTGTATTTCTTCTCTAGGAACTACTAGAGATCGGTTCTTGGGTCCTTGCCTTCCCTTCCACTAATCAAAATCACGCCTAAGGCAAAACTATGGTAAACGGAGCATAAGCTGTGCGGTTGTTCTCTGTGAAACTCCCACTCTCCTCTACAGGTGCACACACTATACACTGTCCTGACAGAACTCCCTAAGACACGATCTTGTGCTTTAAGAGGCAGGCAGCAAACATCTGTTTCCCTTTTTCTTGGGCAATGATATATTATGAAGTGAGAACGCAGCCAAGTGAACACCAGCCTTTGGAAAATTTCATAGGAGGAAAAAGTCACCCAAAGTCCCGGAGTCCCCGCTTCCAGTTGCTGCTCGCTAAAACTCTCTTCTTTCCAGGCCGCAATCAACACACTCTACTTTTGACATAAAATAAATTGTATTTTTATCATTTGTATCCCCAAATTGAGGTTTTAGCTGGACAGCAGCCCTGTGGTGAAAGAGTGCAAGTGCATCCAAGTGACATTGCAGGCAGAGTGGTGCCTTCTTCACTTGGCTCTTCCTGCAGTCACCTGCAGTGATAACAGCATTCCGCTCAGGCCCAGCATGGTGGCCTGGCAGAAAAAGTCCTCAACTTGAATGCGCTGGGATCCCACATGGGTGCCGGTTCTAATCCTGGCAGCCCTGCTTCCCATCCAGCTCCCTGCTTGTGGCCTGGGAAGACAGTCGAGGACAGCCCAAAGCCTTGAGACCCTACACCTGCTTGGGAGATCCAGAAGATGCTCCTGGCTCCTGGCTTTGGATTGGCTGAGCTCCAGCCATTGTGCTCACCTGGGGAGTGAATCATCA
Organism: Ochotona princeps; assembly: GCF_030435755.1. Lineage (NCBI taxonomy): Eukaryota > Metazoa > Chordata > Mammalia > Lagomorpha > Ochotonidae > Ochotona > Ochotona princeps. Next base: position 76,343,427 of record NC_080837.1, read on the forward strand.
GACAGAAGAGCTTCCTCTCTGTCTCTCCTCCTCTCTGTATATCTTGACTCTGTAATAAAAACAAATAAATTAATAAAAAAACCATTCTGCTCATTCCAACTGTCGCTCAGACTTTGGACTGGTTTTTGCACTCATCAGAAGGATTTGTGGCCCACCTCACAGCAATGTGAAAGCATCCCCAAATGTCAAACTTTCAGGGTTAGTGGTGATTGGAATTAAAAATCCATCAAGAGCATGCGATATTATACTGACTCTCCCAAATATATCCCCTAAATTCGCTTTGGCTGGATATGAGAAGTGATAGGTAATTGATCTAGAGCAAGGTTTAGTTACGTGCAGTAACATCACACCTAATAGCAACACATTCATGGGACCCTTCACAAAAGATAGGCAGTTAGGCTGCACTTCTTTTCTTTTGCATATCCCTAACCTTTCCACGTCTTAGGTAATAAAGCAGAAGCTTAGAACTGGAGAGATGGCTAACACCTAGCAGAATGCCTTAATTCTTGAAAGTGTCTTGAAAAAATCTCTAACCCGGGGGTTTATATTTTAAGAAGTATGCTGCTGAGGAAAACCATCTAAAAATATTTTGGAATGGAATAAATTGGCACTGATTTTCATGTTCTGAAGAAATTGCCACCAAGGAAAACACAAAATCCACCGTCACCTAAGCTTAAGTGAGAGCACAAAGTGGAAACACCACCAACTGTGACTAATCATGACTCAGCTTTTTGAAGGCTGAGCCTATTCATGTTTGGAGAGGGCCAAATGTACTTCTATAATGAAACAAGGCACAACAGCACTGAAACTACTACAGAATTGATCTTGATTTGCAGATGATACAGGCAAATTTGTGTGAAATTCTGGCTGTTTCTTTGAACTGACCAACGTGGCCCTTTTGGGGAGTGAACCAGCTGACAGAAGATTACCTCTCTATAATTTCTCTATCAGCTGTCTCTAACTCTATCTATATATCTTTCTATCATCATCATCTTTCTCTCTTCCCATCTTTCTATAATTCTTTCAAATAAACCCTTTTTTAAAAAAAAAAATGAGGATGTGCTTTTTCCACTCTGGTGAACAGGATTAAACAGGGGATGAGGATATTCTAGAAACAGAAAACCCAGACCAACATGACAAGATGATTGTTAAAATATATGAATGCGTGTCAGTGACTGCTTTCCATTTTATAATACAGCTTCCCACTTGAAGCGGTTACTCCAAAACTTCATGAGAAGATAAAAAAAAGTTGAAACCACATTAGTGAGAGTCACAGTACTGAGTTGCTCATCTTCCATGCATAGCCCTAGACTTTCCAACAATCTTTCTTTGCAATGCATGAGTTTAAAAGGCTAACCTTCTAGCAGCTTTATCCTGATTGGGTTCCAAACTTAGCACATCTTGCAATATGCAAATAGGAATAAGCTTTAAGCGTCCACTCCTATTCTTTCCGCTCTACCCTCCTCTGAACTCAGGTGGGAATCTTCCACTACTATCCGGACATGCATGCAGACCATGTTCTATTTAAGGAGATTATTAGATTTTTGGCCCACGATAATAATCCATTTTTGATAGAAAAATTCTGTGGATCCCAGAGTTGCTCATTTATGACCTCATTTTGCATTTCTGTCGGCAACTTTGTCTCAATGACATTGTACACATGACAGACCGCTATGATAACGGAAAACAATTTTCAATCACTTAAGTTTTCAGGAGGTATAAATATTTCAACTTAAAAATAACATGCAAGCTCCCTGGATTAGTTGCTACTAGGCAGTTTCAATGACTTCAGCTCCATGAAATCAAGGGAGAGGAAAGAATACTATCTCTTCTGAGAAAGATTCACTGAAAAATTGCCTCCTGCTGCGGTTAAGAGTTTGAAGATGCTTGGCTGCAGGATTACTGGGAAGTGAAATGGAATGTGGCAATGCTGAAATGTTAAAACTTGGCCCAGTCGCATGTTCCGGAGCCATCTGTGGCTCCTCGGTGTTCTCTCCAGTAGGAGAAATGGTCCTTATGTTAGGGTGAGCCATCCAAATACCTTGGAATTCTTCCTCAGCACTCCCTTTGCTTTGCATTAGAGCAGGGGACGGAGATAGACTTGTTCTCCAGCCTGAAGAAAGTGATGGACCGAGGGAGAATAACAATGCCAGCCAGTTTGATTAAAACTGCCTCCAGTAACCAACTAATCCTGTTTTTGTACATTTAGAAATAATATGAAAGACATGATTCATACCAAATGAATATTTAAGGATTTAAAACCTGTGCTAACAAGTTGTTTGTAGATTAAAGCTGCCCCTTCTGTTAACAGCATCATGCAATTTCAATGTCTCTAGATCACTCCATTAAATGCAGGCTGAAAGGATTTAATAGTATATTTAGCTAGCAATCACATGAAAATACACGATTATCCCACACATTAGGACATAAGAGCAAAGCTACTGTTTACTTTAAACTACTGTATGACGTAGGGATGACAATATGAATGTCATCAGTGTAAATGTGATTTTCATATTCAAAGTGATAGGAAATTCTGAGAAAAAGTATCATGTGTGTTTTAGTATTTATAGCCACATGACTCCTTCCATGCAAGACAGTATCTAACTCAGGCTCTAAACTGAAAATGAAAAATTCACCATTCTTATAAAAAGTGGCCAATGTGTTCAACCCACAAAGTGAACAATCAAGGATTACAAGATGAATGATTTCTATGTATCTGCACTGTAACACAGTGGTTGATGTCAGCAACACAGAATCACATACTTACTCTTTAGCTAAGAAGGAAGCTTGTGTATAAATTATCTTGTTCTTTACTGCTCTCCCTGCCTCCATATTGACCCGAGGCAAAGAAACACCTGGTTACTTTTGGAGGCAATAGGTTTATTTATCATCTCAATTATTGGAGAAGTGTCATATGTGTATTGTATATCCAAACCCATTAAATTACACATTAGATATGAAAGTTTTTCTCATATTAAAATTTCAATGAAGCTTTTTTTTTTTAAAAAAGGAGAAACAGTATTATAGTTATATTTTCGGGACTGAGCAACTTCACTGAGCATTATATGTTCTCTCTGAGTTATGGAAACTAATCTCTAGCTAAAAAATGCAATATGTATTAATGAAACTAACATCTTGAAATTCTAACACTTCTCCGTATTCTCAAGGAACAGTGACTTTTCTACTTACTACTGGCTGGTTTATTTTTTTTTTTTTTAGTGGAGGAGGATCAAGTTTGTGAACATAAAGTAGATTGAAAGTATGTTACTGAAAAATTTAGAAGGAAAGTAAGAAAGGAAGGAGGAAGGAATGTAGGAGGTATCATTATGCTCTTAGAACTGTAAATGTAAAATACATGAAATCTGTCCCCTTTACATAAATAAAACGAGTTCTTTTACCAAAAGGAATATAACCTCTTCTTATCTTCATGATTTTTTTTTTTTGGTGTAGGAGAAGCTACAATTTTAAACGAAGAAACAAATGACAGAGCACAACTCCCTTTTATAAACACATCCATTTTTCTCGATGTCTTAATTCATTTCATTTGTGCCAGTATGAACTTAATCAAGGACAACTTGTAGAATTGTGACTGGTGAGTACTTTAGCTTCATGAGCATTGAACAGAGGAGTAAAATAAAAATTATTTCTAGAAACATAGCCAATAGACAGAGAAGAAATTTAAGTAAGACATTCATCCTGATTTGCAGAGGGACAACTGTGCAGTAGACCCATCTTACAAACTAGGAAAACGTTCCAACAGCCGATTGGGATGCATGGAACTATAGATAGTACCTACTCCTACGGATGCTAAGATGCTATCTGCACATACTTACCTACAATAAAGCTTGATTCGCAAGTTAGGAGAGTAAGAGATTAAAAAGTGTAATAATTAAATGAAGAATGGTGACAGCTATAAAACTGCACGAATGCAATCTTTCTGTGTCTCGCTGTCCTACCCCTCTCTCAAAATATCTTACTGTATTATGTCCATCCTTCTAATGGTGATATGAGGTAATATAAGACCTACAGAATCCAAAGAAGAGACATTTGTGGTGTACGCATTATGATGTAGTACTGCGTTATTATGTACAGATTTCTGAATGCAAGGTTGATGGTCAGTCTGAGGGCAGATGTGGTTAGGAAGTGACTGGTAGGTCAGTAGTAGACATATGGTGGACAAAGGAATTATACATGTCACTCATAAGTAACATTTCATCATGCTGCCCAAAATGGCACATAACTCAAAAACTGAAAATAGCTTACTCCTGGAATTTTCTATTTGATATTAAATCACTGTTGACTGCAGATAATTGAAACCATGGAAAGAAAAATCAAAGATAAGAGAGAACTGTTTTATTCATACAAGCGATTCCCTTTCCTGCTATGACCTATCTGAACTAAAAGGCTATATTCCTATATCAAACTTTATTGTTTCAACACATTTTTAAATCTGTTGAGTTTAAAACGGTAATCCTTTGCTAAGTATTTCTCTACTGTGTTAGTCATAGTGAGGAGGGGGGGAGACTTTGCATGGGAATCATGGAAGTAGTGTGACAGAAAGGAGAAACAGAATTTGTGGTTGGCATCAAGGATGTATTGTGGGCTGTCATCCTGCTTGGCTGTTGTCTTGGGTGGCTTGATGGCCTTAAGAGGCTCTTAAAGACTGATACTGAATAAGTCCATAATCTAATGCCTCTTCTACTCTGCTTCCAGGCAAAGTCTGAACAAACATTTTCTTGTTGAAGGTAAATAAGAATGACATTGTGATTTTGTCTAAATTAAAACATTTACCACTGTCATTTCAGGCCCTTACTCTATCCCTTCTGTTTTTTGGGATGTGCCTAATATTGTGTATCCCCAATATTCTCTGCCAATTAAACTTGCCCTTTTATGGAAATGGTAAGCATCTGACATTAGCTATTTGCATTTGTTGCTTGATCCCATCATTAAAATTTAGATTAGATTCAATGTCATTAATTACAAATACTCTGAGAAAGCATTTTGAATTTGTGAGCATTCTGTCTGTCATTGTGGAATAATGGATTTTGTCATAATTGATGAAAAGCGTTTTGAGTATTCATAAGAGAGAGAAGAAATATCTTCGCGAATAAGAGCATTTTTGTTTTCCTGCTGAAGTGAGATTAAAAATAAATCTTAAAATTACGGGAGAGAAAAAGGTTAGATTTGTAAAGATTGTTTTATCCCCAAATCCCTCTACTATTTTAATAAGGAGAGATGAAGACGGTCACTTAAACATGTGATGTTAGGTACTACATGAAGTAAGGGTGTGTGTAAACCGGAAACCTCTCCAATCAAATGTCTGTTTTCTTCTTTGTCTAGTCATTCTCTCTGCCTTTTCATTCTTTGACTTATAAATGCAATGCTTTCTTATACATTTTATAATCATTTATATTAGGTCAGGAGATTTATTGGTCTGTTCCACTGGTGCTAATTGAATTTCCATCATATGTCGGACTGTGTCCTGATGATTGAAAGATGTCATTGAGTGAAATAAATCAAATTTGTTTCTACCTCATGGAGTTCATATTTTGGATTAGAAGAGCCAAACAGTAAGCAGAAAATATAATAACAAGAAAATTGCCTGTCATAGTACAAGATAGCATAACTAAGAGGAAATTGCGACAGTGTAATTTGTTCAACGTTCTTAGTGCATAAGAACAGGTAGGTTAGGTGCTAGATAATTGCAATTATCTCTAAACGTCATCTAAAATAACTGCTATTTGGGGTCTAGAAATCAGTTCTCATTTGTGTGTTGCCTACTAATAAAACTTCCTATATCAAAAAAAAAAAAAAAAAAGAACAGGTAGGTGGAATCTTTAACTAGAATGGGCTAGAATGGCCCTCAGTTGTAACGGGCATAGAGGAAAGACTTGAACTTGAGGTGATTATCCATGTAGATGTTTGAGAGATGGAGACCCACACCGATGGAGGAGCAACGCAAAATAACCGGAGCAGAGTGTCAGATGTCATCAAGGATCAACAAGCAGAATTACACGGTTGCAATTGAAAGAACTCAGTAGAAACATGCCAAAAATTTGGAGAATTAAGAAGAACTCAGTAACATAGAGCCTTTTCCCACACTGAAGTAATTTTGGCTTTGATACTGCATAAGACCAAAAAGCATAGGAGGGTTTTGATGAGGGAATTCATTTAGAAGACCTAAGATTTAGCATGGTCACTGATTACTATCCTGAGGCAAAAAAAGATGAAAGAATAAGGATGTATACAGGGAGATCAGTCAAAAGACTACTGGAACAATTCAAAAGGCGAAATACGAGCAGCATCGTAATTGAAGCAGGAGGAAGTAGCTGTATGTTTTGAACTCTTCAGGAATGCCTGGTGGATTAGAGACAAGATGTGAAAGAAGGAGGGGGTCATGGATTACACTAAGGCTTTTGATTTCAGCAATCAAAAGGATGGAGAGAGAGATAGAGAGAGAGAGATGTCAATGGAAGAGGCCTGTGGGAAGCTAGCAAGAGCTTTTGTTTCCTATGATGAGCTGTGTGCTGGAGACCCTGGTGGAAGTGTGGAGCAGATAGCTGGACACGTAGGGCAGGAGCTCAAGGGAGAGGGTTGAGCTGAAAATCAACTGCACATGCATGAGATCTGTACTCAAAGGTTCAATCAGCTAGTGGCTAAAAAATTTCAAAATTAAAAAAATCCTGGAAAAATTGTATCAATATAGATTTTGCTGACTACTCAATATAGTAAAAGGACAAAACTATTTACATAAATTATATTGTATTCTATACTGTAAGAAATCTAGAGATGATTTAAAAAATGTCCCAGAATGTGCATAGCCTGTATGAGGGCACTACATCCTGTAGAAAAGGACTTTAAACATTTAGCATCTTGGCTTCCAGGGTTGAGGTTAAGGAATCTTAGAACTCATTCCTCATGTGCATTGAGGGAAAACTGTCAAAGTCAATCTCATTTGCGTGGCACTTAAGTTGGGATGAGGATAAAATTATGTACAAAATGACGCAGGGAAGATAGGGACCAAGGACTGAATCCTGAGTAACTACAACTACAAAATGTTAGGATGAAGCAGAGGAATCAACACAAAAGCTTAAGAAAGGAACCTGATGAAGTAAGAGGAAGAGCAGGCAGGTGTATTCTCCTGGAAGCCAAGTGAATTTCTCTCCAATGGAAAGGACATAACATTCAATGCGTGATTGAATTTCCAGCTCAGCTACTTTTTTTTTGCACTGACATTCTAGTTTGCCTAGTTTTTACATATAGTATGTAATTTTAGACTCAAGAAATACAATGTAGATCTTTTAGATCTATCATTTTATATATGTGAAATCTGAGGTATATAAACATAAAATGATTGGCTTTAGTGTTAAACACTTATGAAGGAAAGAACCAGAATTAACATAACCTCCCAAACATAGTCCATTGCTCTTTATGCTTGGAGTCAACACGTTTGATTTGGATTCGCCTGTGAGTGTGGTTTGGATTGAGTGAGTGCACTGAAAACTTCCTGATCTTCAGGGCTCTTTGGCCTACATTCAGCTCACTAGTTATAAATACTGAAGCACCTTACTTTGCTATTCCATTTGCTTTAAGGGCCTCAACTCTCTGGATGGAAGCACAAAGAAGTTTGAAATGTGAACTACAATTTTTACTAAGAAAATGTCACAGGAATCACCCAAGAGCAGGATGTGTCTTGGCATAACCATGCAGGGAGCAGGTAGAAAATTTGGGATCTGATTCTATCTCGTTCAAATATTGGCTCTAATGTGGGAAAATCACTTAAATGCCTGTTTACAAAAAAAATCTTTGTAAAGTGGAATAATGATAATAAATGGAAATTCATAGGAGCTTGAATTCTGGGAATGAGGCAATTGGTATAAGTCTTTAGCACAGATTTAGCATCTAATGGAATCTAGGGCTTGGTTTCTGATTCTGTAAGGGTTTCCTACACAAAGTAGGTCTCAGTATCTCATAAAAGGACAAATGAAGGAATAAGCGAATAACATTCTGATCAAAAGTACTGCTGCAGTGGGCCTGGCGGTACGGCCTAGTGGCTGAAGTCCTCGCCTTGAATGCCCCGGGATCCCATATGGGCGCCGGTTCTAATCCCGGCAGCTCCACTTCCCATCCAGCTCCCTGCTTGTGGCCTGGGAAAGCAGGAGAGGACGGCCCAAAGCTTTGGGACCCTGCACCCGCGTGGGAGACCTGGAAGAGGTTCCTGGTTCCCGGCATTGGATCGGCGCACATCGGCCCGTTGCGGCTCACTTGGGGAGTGAAACATCGGATGGAAGATCTTCCTCTCTGTCTCTCCTCCTCTCTGTATATCCGGCTTTCCAATAATTATAAATCTTAAAAAAAAAAAAGTACTGCTGCAGTATTTTGGGGGAAGTCAGGAGATACACTTAATACCACTTGAGTCCCAACCCATAGCAACCAAAGGAAAATAGTTCCTGTGATAGCTGACTATGGCTCAGTGATGAAGTGAGGCTGACAAGCTAAACACAATGGCAGACATGCTGTGGGAACACTTAATGTGTTGGATTTCTCATTCCATCTACTCTAGTACATAATAGAAAAAGAAAAACCCGATACCCATGTGGGATGCTGATCAGTAAGCTGAAGGAGATGGAACATATGTATCACACAAACGGAATAAGAACTCCAAGAGATGATTATTTCCAACAAACAAGAATGCTGTTTTGCTTCTGATAAAGATCCTTATTTCACTATTGATACATTTCTACAACAAAAACAGTCCTTTCAAGAAATAGGAACCAATTTTTCAAATCAAATTGAGTCATTTTTTCCTAGATAACATTAGTCTTTTAAAATTAATCTGTCTGGGTTACACTATCTTTATCTGTAATATGAAGTATTAATCTCAATTAAGAAAATTGATTCAAGGGTTTAAATGTGAAGTCTTTTAAGAACCCAATAACACAGTTACCCAATTTAAACTCATCGTATTGTTTTTCACATTTCCAGTAAATATTGAACTTCATATTTTAAAGTGTAGCAAAAAAAAGTGAATTCTAATCTCTTAACATCAACTTCAGACTCACTCTTCCCATGCTTAATATATTTATGATTTACTGAATTGACTTACAATTATTTTTTTCATATACAATTTAGAATACATAAATGTATCTGATTAAACACCAAAAGAAGAGAGTTTCTTCATAGAATATTGCTGCTTCTTGAAAATCTCTACTAAGGAAAAATTAATGATTTTAAGGCAGAAATTCAAAAGCCCAAAGAGCCAGCATGAAATATTAGAATTCAGGAAATAAAGAGGAATAATTGAGTTGTAATGTTTGAGAGATAAAGTATATGCCAGTATAGATGAATAAAACAAGCTTTTATACCCTCCTGAATACATACACTGGAATAGTTAGGCTTTCAGAGAGATTACAAGATACTTCTCTGGGAAAAATAAAAAGCAGTAAAGCAAGAAGTAAGGGATTTGGTTGAAAATTTGGAGTTCCCAATCTAAGGTGCTCAGTGGAACCTGATAACATGAAGTTCATGGTTGGCAAACTCCCACCATGTGAAGAAATTGTTCAAGGTTTTGTTAACCCGGATGCCAAAAAAAAAAAAAAAAAATCAGAATGCCAAGGATCACCATACAGCTCAGCAAGTGTCTTAACAAAAAAGCTGTCCGAAGAGAGAAAGACAGCAACTTTGAAAAACAGACTGTGCATGTCAGGGATAAAAACTTTCAAAAGTGATTCAGCAGCTTTAACACTCCAAAAAATAAAAGAAACATTGTCAATTGTGAAAACAGGAATAGGGTGTTCTATGCAAAAGGGAAGAGGAATATTCACAAGAAAAAACATTACTTAGAAATTAAAATGTGCTGTAAATGTTAAAATCTACATGTGTAGGTCAAAATATATAGCTGAGAATATCCTGCAGAAAATTGTCAAAAGAATTTAATAAAAAGAAGAAGAAAAATATGAATATTAAGTAATAGCTTCACAAAGTTTAGAAGTCGAATAGGAATTCCAAAAATAGAAACAATAAAGAGGAGTGTATCAGCAGAGAAATATTCAAAGACACTGAGAAATGCAAAATTATGGATTTAAGAAAGAGTAAATGGTAAAAACAGACAAGAAGATATCAATCAAGGTATATCTCTGTGGAAGTTAAGAACACTGTGGACAGAAGTCTCTAGTGTCCTCAGAGAAAGTTAACGCAACAAACAATCCCATACAAAAATTTGAAAATCAAAATATCTGTGGTTTTCTCAAAATCAGTTCTGAAATGCCAAAAACGATCCTGCAGTCTTCTCAAAATTCTGCAGAATTAATCCCAATCTAAAATTTCAAAAAAGTATACATCGAGAACGAAATTTAGCTGGACAATTTTGCTTCTTCAAAATCTGCAAAGATTTGCTTACTGTAAATGGGCAAGAACATCCTAAGATATCCTGAAAATGAAAAAAGTGAACTAGGAAGCAGGCTTTACATCCAGAGAACAAAGACTTCCAAGCATATCAGTTAAGACAGTTGTGTACTGGACTGCTTTAAAAGGCACTCAGTTGATAGATAAATAAATAAAACCCAGAAGACTTAAAAGAGATGCCTCAAAGGAATAGAAAAGGTGAAACGTACGCAATACATTATATTTAATGATATCTTAGAAAGCTGTGAGAGCTATAAGGATGAGTCAGCATTCATGGAAAGATAAAAAAGAAACATGTGATTATCGGATCAACATTCAATAAAGATAAATATAAGATAGGTTAACACTTATGGCAGATTTCAGTATTGAATATTAATATGGCCATGTATTTGACACATTTAAGTATATTGGAATGGTAGACGGATGAGATGTGTAGAGGTATGCATATGCATGAGGTAGTGAGAGAAAAATCCAGAGATAATTTGCAAAAAATGAAGAACTAGCAGTACTGTAAGTGTGATATGCATGTTAATGGAGATAACAATAATGCTGAAAGATGAAAAATGTTGAAGCACAGTCTTGTGAAACAATGGATTCAGTCACAGTCTGGGAGGCATATCCCATTTCAGAGTACTTACAATAAAGTCTAACTCTACTTCAAACCCAATATTCTGCTAACCTCCCTGGGAGGCTGCAGGTGGTGGCCTAGACACTCGCCTTCCTGCTACTCACACAGAAAGTATAGATGTACCTCTTGATTTGCCTTGGCCCAGGTTCAGCTGTTCTTGGCATTGTGGGATGAATCCGCAGACACAAAAACTCTCTATGCTCAGTATCCATATATGTCAATCAGCCTGTCACATGTTGAACGAATGGATTTTATAAAAAGCAGAATTGCTCATTTGGGAACTTTAGTAGCCACACTGTTTATTTCCTAAGTCTATTTTTTTTAAATGTTGAAAATAATCAAGCATCCAAATTAGAGATAGAATGTGAACTGGTTAGGGGAATACTGATTTTCAAATTCAGTGTACTAGAACTATTTGACCCTTTAAAATATGCTCAAGCATACTCTTAATAAAATCATAAATAAAACTGGAAATAAGGCTGCTAAATCATTTAGAGCACTAAATATCCATATTTGAAACTACTTGGGGTTACCTAATCAAGGTCAATGCTCAAATCAAACAATAAGGAGTCTACAGCATTGCTATCAGCTACTTCCAAGCAATTATTTGCGACTTGACCACCAACAATATGGCAGAAAAGACTGTCAGCCAACCTCTGAAGAAAGGCTTTGTTGTTGAGTGATGATCTACATTCAGGAAGAAGGCAAGAGAGAGAGTACAATCACCAGTCACAAACTCACAACCTAGAAGATCCTAAAAAAATCACTATAGTTTATATATTTTGAGGCTGCCATGTAATGGGGCACAATGTATTAAATGCCCAGATCAGACAACGCTACACAAATGGAAAGTATATTAGTTGTTTAGTCATTTCCTAGAACTGTGACTGGGGTGGATACTGAGAAGTGAATGGCAATAGGTGTGAGGTACAATCGTGAGTGACAAAATGTTCTGTAATTGGAATGCAGTGGAGATTGTATAACCAAGGCTGTGGAGTTTTGTAAAAAAAATCATTTAATATTATAGCTTAAATTATATCTCAATAAAACTTTCAGACATGGGTTTTCAGTGATGATAGAATGTGATGAGATAAACCAACAGAAGAGAATACAACTATACCAGGTATTTTGACAGTTTCTGGTGGAAGGATCCCTGAATGTCAGAATGATAACTTTCAAAGGCTAATTGCAAAGGGTGCTTTCAACATATACTTGAAAAATATCACAAAATCTTCGACAAGACAACTGAAAATAATCTGGGGAAAATCCTGGTATCTTCTATGCTCTTGGGAGCATGGGATATCAGCCTGCAGAGGGAAGAAGCAAGACCCAACCTGTCATCTTTTATAAAAACTCAACTCTAAATGGATCAGGGACATAAATTTGCACTCAGAAACCATCAGACTACTGGGGGAAAACATAGAAGCATTCTGCAAGATATAATAGGGGAAGACTGCTTGAAAATGACACAAAAAGCATAGGTAGTCAAAGCCAAAATAAACAAATGTGACTACATCAAACTTAAAAGTTTCTGTATGGCAAAGGAAATGATCAATAAAGTGAAGAGGCAACCAACAGAATGGGAAAAGAAATCTTTATACACTAAACAACCAATATGGAACTAATATCCAGGATTTACAAAGAATTTCAGAAGCTCAACAAATGCAAAACAAACAACCCTGCAAAGGAAATTAACCAAACGTTTCCAAAAGAACACATTCAAGTGGCTACTAGCCACATATGAAAAATGCTCAGGTTCCTTGGCTGACAGGGAAATACAAATGAAAAGCACATTGAGGTTCCACCTAACTTCAGTGAGACTGGCCTGTATTCAGAACTCTTCTAACAACATCTGCTAGCATGGATTTGGGGAAAAAGGTACACTCCTTCACTGTTGGTGGAAGTCAATGTTAGTACAACCACAAGAGAAGTCAATATGAAGAGTGCTAACTGAATTGAAAATTGTCCATTCCAACTGTGTCAGGACACACTTAAATATCGGATGATGGACTTATGACTGATTGTGAAGGACTATGCTTTTGCAAAGATACAGGGGAAATCATTATGATGGGTGGGGTTTTCAGGAGGGCGGAAGAGAAATGTCAAAGCCTATGGAACTGTATCATAAAGTAATAAAATAAATAAGTTTAATAGAAAAATAAGCATGTTCAAAACTGTTTATTATATTCCTTTATATGCCTATGATGTTTCTTAATAATTTACAAAAGAAAGAACTGAAAGAAACAGTAAGCAATAAAGGCTTTTAGGGACTGTTATTGAAGAAATAAACAGAGCAATGACTTAAAAAATTGAAAATAAAATATTAAATATGTGTATGAATGTTCTTCAAAAAGATCTTCTGTACTATCCCCGCTCTACAAAAATCGGCCATTAATACGAGTAGACCCCAAAACATGCATGGACAATAGTATTGCACAAGTGTTATGCATGCACTTAAATACATTTTGACCAAAATGAGCTGATGTTTTTATTCCATTTTCCACATGTATATGTGGTTCTTGGTATTTTTCTGGAGGATTATATCACTAGTGATCTCTGCTAAGGCATTAACTTTAAATATGCTTAACATCAACTTAGAGGTTTGTACTGGGGCTGTTTTGCTTCAATTGTGTTGCTACTGTGTCGTATGTTCATTCTTACCAGTTCCCTGACTGCTATCATCTTGAATATGTGACTTTCAATAATGGAGGAAAGGCATGTTACCAACCCTAAACCTCTGGGTACAGGCAATGTGCCTGTTGGCGTGGTCAAAGGCTATATTTTTTGTGCTAGACATAAGATGCCATGTATCATGTAAAACTCACCATCTATACTCTCAAGCCACTGTTCCTCCTAGTGGTCTGCCACATGCCCACAGAAACTCTCTAAAATCAAGATGTTGATGTACATTCACTCACTCTTCGTGTGGCCAGTGTGGCCCCAAACAGTATGTCACTCTCTAACTCCAGCTGCCGTCTCTGTTTCTTGCTTGTGTTCAACCTCCATTCTCATTGTCTGATTCCAATGCATAGAACCCTTAATTATGCTCTTGCAATTTTCTACTTAACTGTGACGCATCCCAGGCCTTTGAAAAATGATCAGGTCTTCCAACTTCATGTAAACAAAGTAATAGAATTAAAATAAATAAATAAATAAAGCTCCATCAATCAGCCTCATCTTCCTTCAACTGCAATTGTAAACTTCTCTACACCCTTTTCATCCTTGATAGATGGCCTCCTGTTTCTGAACTTCTTCTTTTTTTCTTTTTTTAAAAGATATTTATTTATTTCACTTGAAAAGAATGATAAAGAGAGAGGATAAGACTGAGGTGATCTTCCATCTGCTGGTTTATTCCTCAAATGACCATAATGGCCAGAGTTGAGCTAGTCCAAAGTCAGAAGCCAGGAGCTTCTCGGTTCCTCACAATAGGGTGAGGGCTCAAGACCTTGAGTCACCCTCTGCTGGTTTCCCAGATGAATAGTAGGGAACTGGATCAGAAGCGAAGCAAGTAGAAGTCAAAGTGTGCCCATATGGGGTGCTGGTGCTCCAGCTGAAGACTAGGTCAGTGGGCCAACTCCAACCCCTTCAGATCAGAGAGATTTTTACATTTGGCACAAAAGTAGCTTCTCTATCTACAGTCCATCTTGCCTTTCTTCCCCTTGGATCATTCTTCCATTTCCATTCATCATTATCCAGAGTTGACTGCACAGAGGCCTGGGGGTATATTGAAAATTCACCTTTCTTATGATTTCTCTGGGGGTGTTTTACACGATTCCAGTTCTTCCTGAAAAGACTTCCCACAAACCCACATCCTCTCAGTTTCCTCCCCTTGGAAACACTAGTGATCTCACAGGCAGCATCATTAAAATAGAATCCCACATGAAGCTGCTCATTTGAATGTGTTTTTATCGTTGGTGACATCCTCACTTTGCTCTTTTTTGTGTGTCATCTTTATTATTCTTCCCTTTCTCTTAATTCCCATATCCATTCTTAAGCCCTAAAATAAGTTTCTTTTCCCTCTTGACCAAAATAGAGTTTCCGGTTCATGACTATGTTCTGGAACATACCTGGGTGTTATGGCCATTTAGAAATAATTAAAAAAAAAAAAGAAGAAGAAGAAACAAATACTCTCAGGATAAATGACAGTTGAGAGCAAGGAATAATAATAGTAACATCAGAAACCTGAGAAGCTTTCCCTTTTTTTAAAAAAGACTTATTTAGTTTTATTGGAAAGTCACATATACAAAGAGACAGAGAGGAAGATCTTCCATCTGTGGTTCACCCCCAAGTGGCTGCAAAGGCTGGAGCTGAGCCAATCCGAAGCAGGAAGCCAGGAGCCTGGAGCTTCTTCTGGTTCTCCCATGCAAATAGAGTCCCAGTTTTGGCTGTCCTAGACTGCTTTCCCAGGCCACAAGCAGGGAGCTTGTTGGGAAGTGGGGCTGCTGGGATTAACACCAGTGCCCATATTGGTTCCCGGCGTGTGCTAGGTGAGGTGAGGACCTTAGCTGCTACGCTATCACGTCGGGCCAAAGTTTTGCTTTGAAATGAGCTCTTGACAGCTTTTCCATCTGACACCAGACTGATCCACCTTAAAAAGAGGGTGAGAGACTAAAACTTGGATAAGGTGATTGTGCGTCATTCATGAATTTATAAAATCTATGTTAATTTACAGATTTACAAAATTCTATGTGGAGTCTCTTAGAAAATCAAAACAATTGAGAAAAGCATCATTTCAGACACGGATTCAGAAAATACGATTGTGACCGTGTTTGTCAATCATAGGTTATAGCAATAATAAAGCGATATATACGTCAACATGACAAACATGTGGAAAATCTCTCAGGTTCAGTATATGGCACTGAAGACAATATTGTAATCATTAATTTTATTTTATTACATTTCCATCATTAAAGGGAACCCTTGTGTTTGGTGAGTACACATATCCAGCATTTTCCCAGCAATCTTTCTGAGAGTTGGCTTTAAATAATGTACAGAACAAAACACTAAATTTGCAGTTGTTTTTAATTACTCACTCCAAGATTTTTGGCATAGTTTTTATTCTATTCAAGTGAGTTGCTATAGGGAAAAAAATTTATGAAGCAGTAATAGGAAGTTCCTAGTTAACAGACTTGCCAGTCCTCTGTTATTTCTGCTGCCTAACGGTGTGAAACAGAACTGAACATTGCCATCTTTTAAAGATGATCCGAAGTACCTGAGAGCAGTGTGAACACACTGTGCCCGAGACGGTTGATGCGTGATCCATTAGGAAACATTGCTCCCTGCTTCAGTGGTGGCCCTGTGGCTGTTTTTAGCTTGGTGACTGTTTCTGATGGCACTGTGCTTTCCCAGTCTTCATTTGTTGCCAGCTGTTTTTCCACTTTCTCTGTTCTCTGTGCGACAGCCATCTAGTCTGATAGCTATTTTGGAAATTCAGTGTTAGTGCTACCATAGCAATATAAAAGTAATAAATAGGTGTTGGGTAATGTTAAACTTTGAAACAGTTCTTAACGATTGGATTGTTCACTGAAAATGTCTTAGTCATATTAGGCACTGTGTAAAAGTGAATTCTTAAGCTTATTAATCATTTTGTGTGATTGATTTTTAAAGAAAGTTTACATGACATTAGAAATCAGAAATTAGATACTCAGAAATGTGTGAAATGATAAATCAGTCCAGGACTAGGCTGCTTTTTTAAAAGATTTATTTATTTTTATTGCAAAGTCAGATGTACAGAGAGGAGGAGAGGCAGAGAGGAAGATCTCCTGTTTGATGAATCACTCCCCAAGTGGCCGCAACAGCCGGAACTGAGCCCAGCAGAAGCCAGGAGCCAGGAGTCTTTTCGGGGTCTCCTGCATGGGTATATGGTGCCAAGACTTTGGGCTGTCCTCAACTGCTTTCTCAGGCTGCAAGCAGGGAGCTGAATGGGAAACATGGGCACCAGGACACAAACCTGTGCTCACATGGGATTCTGGGCATGCAAAGTGAGGAATTTGGCCACTAGGCTATTTTGCTGGAACCTAAAATATTATTTGTAATAATTATTCTCACCAATCTTAATTTCTCAAGTAGTCATTTACAGGATCAGTGTTATGAAGCAAATAGACCCAAATGGTAAAATGTAATTTTAAAAACTCAATGTATTTTGCAACTTTGATATATCCTCAATCTTAATACAAAATAATGTCTCAAGGTTGAAGATAACATTGTCTGATAAGTCACTCCGCTGGAAAATAGAACACTTATAAATATGTGAGCTCTAGCCTTTTCAATAGCTTCACTCCCAATTTTTTTGTTGTATAACCCCCACTATCATATTGAAGGAAAAAAATAAGGACTCTGCCCTTTCTCTAGTTCTTTCTTGATTCTAATAAAACGCTGTCTTTGAAGAAGGCATACTTTATTAAAATCTTCATAGGTGAGCAAAAAATACAGACTAAAATACTACATTCCTTTTACTGAGACTGAATTCCACATCTAAGATAGGACTCTAAATATGTAAATACAATGGAGACTAATTTAAAGTTTTTGAACAATACTTATTTGAAGACCAAATCATTCTCAAGTATTTTCCATGTTAAAGCCTGCAGTTGTATCTTCTCATTGTTTCAACTTACATTTGCACATCCAGTTAAATGTAGACATTCACTATTTGTTGATTAGAGACAGACTTAACAAGTACTACACAAAAGCTGATTTTTCTTTGTCTGAAAAAAAAATCACTTGCCAAATGATATGATTAACTTAGTAGTGACCAACTGTAACAATGAAATGTTGGTTGTTGAAGCTAAGAAAGATCTCGAATGGATCTACTGTGCAAGTAAGTTAATCCTGTTTAAATCTCCACAGTTTTGGAAGACATGGTAAATTTTGCCACATGCCCGGACTCCCCAAAGCAGAATGACTATGCATTGGGGTTACGAAGATTAACAGGGGGGTTTACCCTTTCTTTTGAATCAGGCGAAATTGTGATGATTAGGATAGTGCATCTACAGAAATGTGGCTTGTTCAAGAGACAGACGGCTAGTTCAAGGCTGGAAGAAATGTTCTGCTCATTACAGCGTGTCCTCATGGTTTCCTTTAGCCACAAAGTTGTACAATGAGCCTCAGACATTTCAGCAACACCAGAATTAGGTGATTATTATCATATGACAGTTTAATAAAAGCAGCTACCTTCTGATACATTTCACTCTTTCTTCGTTATATGCATCTATGAAAAGTGTTTTTCCACAGCAATATGTTTTTATGTATGTATGTTTGTATATATAACTAGCAATAATACATCAGAAACATATGAAATTAGAAGAAATACATAAGAAACTTGAATAGGGTTCTAGCCTAGATATACAGCAGATAAAGTCCCTGAGTGTGAATCCTGCATCCCATATGGTTGCTGGCTCTTCGACTTTTGAATAGCATCTTGCTAATGACCTGGAAGAAGCAGCAGAAAATGGCTCAAGTGTTTCGGCCCCTGCCACCAGTGCCCCGATGAAGCTTCTGGCTCCTGTTTCACCCTGATACAGCTCTGGCTACTGCAGCCATCGTGGGACTGAACCAAGGTTTAGAAGGGGTGTGTGTGTGTGTGTGTGTGTGTGTGTGTGTTCCCCTCTCTCTGTAACTTTCAAAATAAGTCAATATTTTAAAAGATAAGCTTTAATAAATATGAATGAACCCACTTAATTATGTTACTTTGTAAAACTATGATATTTTTGTGTTTATTGGACATACTTAACCTTTCCCATGGTTATTTTCTGTGTTTCAAAAATGTCATAAATGTACTGCTCCATCTTTAATGCCTTTTGCTTGCTTCCAGATAAATGCATCAACTTCTTTTTAAAATCTGAGCCAAGCGAGATGTTTGCCTATTCTTTGATTTCTTCTTTCCCTCCCCCCTCATCCCTCCTTCCTTCCTTCCTTCCTTCTTTTCATTTTGCCTTATTTTGAATAATGATAAAGACTTAAATGCACATTGAATAGTTGTACGGAAATAGTATTGGTTTGCATAAAATGGATGCTTCAATTTATTTAATATTCAATTATTCATCATATGATCTCTTGAAGAAGGAGTGGGGTGATACTTCTTGTTACCCATATGCTAAGTACCATGCTGTAGGCGCAGTTGTCATGGATACAGCTTGCTGAGCTCAGGCAGACCTTGACTCTCCAGTGTTTACAAGGAATTGATAGTCTGAAGTGGAATGTTAGACAACAGCAGGTTGTGCTTGTTGAAAGCCTGGCAGGACAGGCATGCTAGAACTCTTTGTCTCCCTATGGGTGTGTTCTGGTAAGATTAAAAATAGCCATCATCAGTTCACTTTTGATTGCGTTTTGTGGGGAAGAATGGGGAGAGAGGCGTGGTGGTGAGAAGACTGACTAGTGAAGCAGGTCTGTAAATTTAAATAGACCACTGAATAGGAACAGAAAGATTATAGTGAAAGTCCTCTAGATAATGAAAATCTCACTCCATCACAGTTTGTACAGATCATCACTTCTGTGGGTTCAGAGTTCATGTTCTATTCAGAGCTTCCTGAGTTACCGAGTAATACACTGTAGCCTATAAGTGATTCAGCCGTCATTTGTTACATTAAGTGTGTATTCCCTTTGATTTTCTCAATCAAAAAATAGACATTCCATGTGCCAAGTGTCTATTGGGAAGAGTGATCTTCAGAATGCTAACCACCTGTGCATCACGCACAGGGTGAGTCTCGAAGGTGGCCATAGGTCTGATGCACGTCCTAGAAACTACTGATTTCTCAGACACTCAACATCCTCTAGGACTATAGGGAGGACTAAGGATGAGGGACTGAGAATTGAGAAAACAGGGACTTGGCACATAGCTGTTAACCAGCTGGGATGGATATGTTGGGATATTTAACAGCTGCCATGAACACACTGTTGTGGAAGAACTAAACAATAATCCTGCCTACAGGGCCATGGGGCAGCATCTCTCCAGGGTACATCACATCAAGGACTTTCACATCTTCAGCAAGAAGCATTGGCCAGATTTGACGATATTTAAAAACTGACTCTTCTTGAACATTTCCACAACATGTCGAAAGGACAGTGAGCAGCATTTTTGGTACCAGATGGTCATTGACTACATACTCACTCCTGGGTCTCATGTGTAGTGAGAAAATAGCATAGCCTTCTGGTGATGAAAAGTAGGTGGGAGTGAAAGCATCAAGTTATGATTCTTGATGTTGCACTGCACACATTAAGTGTCAAACTGTCTAAGAGTTGCCTTCTGAGCCTCAACTTTGAGGCTTCCAGCCTCTAGAAAAGTTAGGAAGTATTATATTTTGGGAAGACTTATCTAGAAACTAATGCCGAATCTGATTAAGCTTACAGGCTAGAAAACAACCATATCTCTGCTTGTAGATTCGCATAGAACACTATGCTTTGTAACAGAAGCCAGTCCCCAAAAGACAAATATGTATTTTCCATGATGTTTGATAGCTAATATACACAATGAAAATTTTGATGCTTTTGGCAATTTATTTATTTATTTTTTTATGTTTATTCCTGTGAACTTTTGAAGACACTATGTATGCAGCCAGCCCTGGGAACTCAGGGGTTCTGCTTCCATACATCAAACCAATCAAGAATTAAAAATATTTTTAAAACATTACATGTGTTCTGAACATGCCCAGGTGTTTGTCCTTGTCATTATTCTCTAAATAATACAACCTATTTATTGTGAAAGATAATATGCATAATCTAGAGATGATTTAAGGTATACAAGAGGATTGCAAAGAATGTTTGCAAATGCTGTCAGTGTCTATAAGGGATTGAATTTCTTCAGATTTTGGAGTCCAGGAGGATCCTAGAGGAATACCCCTGAGACACGGACGACACTGTTCTCTAAGTTGTCATCCTTAGCCTTATGAACCCTCACCAGATGGAGGGGAAATGTCAAACCATCTCCACATCTGCCCCTTGGTATTTTCTTCCCTATAGATCTCACTTATGGTCCAAAACTGTGGTTTACTTTTGTCGTTTCATCTGTGGCCATGGCTCTGTCTGTGCTCTCTCTGCCCTGTTCTACCGCTGTGTTCATCTTTTTCTCTCTAGTTTGCTTTTGAACGATGCATCCAGTAAATCCACCACCTGACTTTCCTCAGATGTCTGCAGCACATCCTTCCATCCATTGTCCTTCACGAACTCTCCTATTCCAGTCCCTGCTCTGAGAAACGTGAATACAGTTACAGTATCTGCCTGCCTGAGAGCGAAGGAAGAGTGGGAACAAGAGGTCTGGGCTATTGACCTTTCCATTTATGCAAATCTATAGAAACAAGCCAAGTTACTAGGAGTCATGTAAAAATATTACTGTTCAATTTCATTTTTACGTTTTCTTTGTTTGAAAGGTGATGTCTTTGAAAGCCGAAACAGATCTTGCCGGTATAAAAATATGTTGTATGTGTGTGTGATTTATGAAGCATTAATCAAATGCCTTATGGAAACAAATTTCTGTGACACATGTTCATAGTCATGAGTGTGAAGATGACTTGAACTTCATCTTATTCTCAGTTTGTCTTGTCAGAACAATTGGCCCAGAGAGAAAAAGTTTGTAGGTCAGGAAATGAGTCATTCTTTCACTGAGATTATAACACACAACCCTCCTCCCCAAGCACAGTTTTTTCTGTGATTTCAGCTACCTGCAATCAACTGCTGTCAGAAAAAAATTTAAAGGAGCATTTTAGAAATAAACAATTTTATAAGTTGTAAAATTCCACTCAGGGGTAAGAGTTTGTTGCAGAGGTTGAGGCCCTGTGGCACTCACACAGTCAATATTGAAATGTCTGGATTCAAGTCCTGGCTCCATTTCCAGTTCTAGTGTCTGGAATGCACATTCTGAGGGGTTCAGTGAGAGACTAAGTACTGGGGTCCCTGCCACTTACGCTTTTGTTGTCCAACTCTTGGCTCATCTTTGGTGTTTGTGGGGATTTCAAGAGTGAATCGGGATGGAAGATCCTCTATCAATAAAAGCTTTTGAAACAGCACACCGTTGTAAGTAGAGTGACCAAATCTTATTCCATCCCACTCATTCTTGCCCAGAATATGAATCAACTTTGTTTTGAAGTACCCACGCTATATGTACTATCAACCTATACTTAGCATGGTTCTTGGTTATCAGCTCCAGAACTCATTTGCAGGTAACCCTTATTTTATTTAATAATAGCCTCCCCCCTCAAAAAAAAATCACAAGAATAGTGGTGGTGGCAATTTGGATACACTAGAAATACTTTTTAAAGGTTTATTTTAATTTTTTTATTGGAAAGACATATTTATAAAGAGAGACAAAGAGATATTCCATATTCTGGTTCACTCCACCAATGGTCCCAACGGCTAAAGATGAGCTGATCTGAAAGCAGGAGCTAGAAGCTTCTTGCCACCCTCCCATGTAGATACAGAGGCCCAAAGACTTGTGCCATCCTCCACTACTTTCCCAGGTCATAGACAGGGAGCTGGATCAGAGGTGGAGCAGTTGGGATTTGAACTGTTGCCTATATGGGATGCTGGCACTTCAGGTTTAGCATTAGTTTACTAAGCCATGCCAGTCCTACCAGAGAGAAATTTTAAAGTGCATTAAACATCTTTACTTCCTGATAAAAGGATTCTAAATGAAACTGGTAAACCCATCTCGACAACTTCATAATAGTTTTTTGAACCTTGCCTATGACTATAATGCCATGATGTATAAACAGCAGAATGCTGGACTTAAGACTATTGATGAAGTACTCTACCGATACAACAATATGGGTGAAAATGGTGGGGGAGGGGGAAGAACAGGGAGGGAGGACTAGACGGGGGGGACAACCCTTCTACCTACAGAAGTGTAACATGGAAAACAGTAATAACAGTAACAATTTTTAAAATAAAATAAGTTTCATTTAAGCACAAAGATGAAAATTTCTAATTTCATAAGGAAAAGAAATCTATATGCTGAGCTTATTGAGATCTGCTGTACAGCAAGATATATATACATATATATCTATATCTATCTAAATGGTTAGAGAGAGATCACATAAATTTTAGCATATCGTCTTTTTTTTTCTTTCTTTTAGCCTGCTACCCTCACCCCTGTGCCTTTTCTATTAAGTATTGTCTGAATATATAGGAGAAAACGTACCCTATTCATAATTCAATATGGTCTTTGTTTTTCAGGCATCCTCTGGGCTATCTCCCTCAGGACTATACCTAACTACAAGAGGTCGCTTTAAATTCACTGGTGTGGAGAAAATTAGTTAAGACGTGGGTTGAAGCACTTGCGTCCCATAGCTGAGTGCCTCAGTTCCACAGCCAGCTCTGCCTCCTAGAACTGCCTTTCTACTGCTGTGCACCCTGGGAGGCAGCACCGGAAGCTCAGTGGATTGGCTTCCTGCATGGAGTTCTCGGTCCTGAGCTGCTGCTTCAGCTGCTCCTGCCATTGTGAGCATTTTGGGAGTGCTCTTTCCCTTTCTTTCTCTCATTCTCTCTTTCCCTCTTTCCCTCTCAGATTTTGCGATAAAGAACTGAATAGCTATTTCCTAAAGTTCAATTAAAATTATTTCTAAAGTATGTATTTACTTACTTGCTTTATTTAAAAGAGAAAGAAGGAGAGGGAGAGACAGAGAGATCTCCCCTTTGTAGGATCCGTGTACCGGAGCCCTCAAACTGCCACATAGGGTGTACATTATCAGGAAGCTCCAATGAAAAACAGGCAGGGTTGGATTCTAGGAACTCGTGAATAGCAGGTGAGCATCCCAGGGTGCCAAATGTTAGGCCCACTGTTGTTTCTAAAGTCACAGATGCGACGTAGAATCCTGAATAGACTTTGAAGGTTCACAGAGTGACACATTTGAGAAAGGTAGGCAAGATGAAGGTAGTTCGTTATGTTGTGAACTGTGAATGTGCTCATAGAGCAGGTGATGAGTCCTTCTTAATAAGATGCTATTTTTGTACAACTGTATTTTGAAGAAAAGATGAGTTTGGATAGTAGGAAACGGGAAAGCAAGCTAATACTGTATTGTGTAGAATTAAGTGCTAAAATATTTTAAAGAAGACAGCAAGAAGCCTGAAGTTAAATGGCTATCTGCTCCGATGATGAGATCTACTATAACTCTCTAAGAAGCTTGGGAAAAACAAAATCGAAACACTTTCCACATTTTATGATGCTGCGAGTCGATCGAGGAATAATGAAAGCAGGTGTTAAAACAATTGTCATTCCAATAGCAATTGCTTGTTAAAAGCAGAATCTGAATTTATTTACTTGACTCTTCAAACCACTCTGACAGGACTGATTTATTGCTAATGTTACTGAGAGAAGAAAAGACAACACACTTAGAAACAAAGGAAATAGAGTAATCAAAAAGCAAAAACAATAAATTAAAAATGGCATACATTTTTCCAGCTGCTAGAGGAAACTCTTGTTTAAATTAGACATAATAAATCTTGTAACATACTTGTATGGAAATCTCATAGCATTCACCAATTATTGTAGCACATTTCTTTTAATAAGAATAGATGCTGTTCAAATATTTCCAAAAAAATGTTTAAATGATACCAAAATTTATCATTGTATTTTTTCTCACTGAAAAGCAGTAAAATCAGATAAAACCAAGAGATAAAAATATGAAGTCGATGTGAAAGTTGCCTCTACCTAAGAAATTATATTTAAAGGTTTTCTTACTATGTATATGATACAATTTAATCTTCATGATAATGAATTATAAAGCTGATTGTTTACATTTTTTGATTCGACTGTCTGGTAGCTTCGAGCCTAACAAAGGTCATTTCTCCCTGACTCCTAATATTTTTGGTATTCTCTGAATATTTTCATTCTTTCAGTTTTACTTTACAAGAGTGCTATTTTTATTACATAATAAGCATACATGCTGTTGTAGAATGCTGCGGAAATGAACAGTATCAGCCCTACATTTAAATACGTTATCACTCAAAGGCAGCCATCAAAATGCACTGATTGATAGCCTGTGGACATATGTGCATGTGTGTGCTGGTATGAACACAAACATTCAATCCAACAGCATGTACTGATACAGACTCCTGTGTTCATTTTATTGTAATATTAACTGATATCAACATAAAGCAAATGGACCTCAGTGGTTCTCAGCGGTGTGCTACACAGAAACATTACGTTTGATATAATCTGTCAAGTTGGCTCTGATTTTTTTATATTAAACAATGCTGGAGCATATTTCTCTTGAAATTTTTCAGCTGCTCCTGTACATTGGCTTACTGTAAATGTCTAGTGGCAGAATTGCTCATTAAAGCATATGCATTAATTTTTAGACTCACTCAGGATGGTAGAAGCCTTTTGCACTTTTATACCAGACTGATGTTTTAAAAATTGATCCATTTCTTGACCTTAATAACAACAAAGTTATTATTTTTTCTAATTGATAACTTTAAAAATTATATCCTTAACATGAAAATGTGTCTTTTCACTGGAGGAGGGCAATGTAATTGTACTTTTAGAATTGTGCCTAAACTATCCATCTATCCATCTATTTCTAGTCTCACAATGAACACTCTTCTCCCTGCTCTGAGGCTGTCCAATCTATGAGCTCCCTCCTGCCGTATATATAAACTTTGATTCGTTGATTCTAGTCCTTAGATATCCCTTTTCTCTCTCTCACCCCCAAAGATGGTGTGCCGCCAAGATTAATCTAAACCTTCTCCTCAAATACCCTCAACAGTCATTGCTGGGCAAAGGTCAGGAAGCAAAACCAGGTACTCAATCCACATCTTTCAGATGGGTGGCAGGGACTCAACCACTTAGAAGCACAATAGACTCAGGGTGTACTATACTTTTGAAATTTCATTCTTCCACAAATGAGTTATCGTCCTATAAAAAGTAAGTTAATAAAATTAACTTCCTTTTGAATTTAATTTTTTTGTTTTCTTCTTTTTTTCCTTTTAAACTTTATAATGTGTTAACTTTCTCATGTATTTATTTATTCCAATATAAAGAGAACAGGTTTTTTTTAAAAAAAGATTTATTAATTTTTATTGGAAAGGCAGATATACAGACAGGAGGAGAGACAGAGAGAAAGATCTTTCGTCTGACTGATTCACTCCCCAAGCAGCCACAATGGCTGCAGCTGAGCCAATCCAACGCCAGAGCATGGAACTTCTTCAGGCTCTCCCAAGTGGGTGCAGGGTCCTCAACTGCTTTTCCAGGCCACAAGCAAGGAGCTGGATGGGAACCAGGGCTGCCGGGATTAGAACCCGTGCCCATATGGGATTCTGGAGCATTAAAGGAGAGGACTTTAGCCACTAGACTATTGCCCTGGGTCCAAGAGAACAGTTTTGATGTAGTTTATAGACATATTTCTAAAAGTATGATGGTATTTCTTTTCATTCAATCCCCTCTCATTTCTTCCATCCTTCTTTTTTTCTTCTTTTCTCTCTTTAATTCTAGTATTTGAGATAGCACTTTTTAAAATTATGCTATACTCAAATGCTTAGTACTTCTCTAAATAAAGAGTTCAAAGAGT
Source organism: Ochotona princeps (assembly GCF_030435755.1). NCBI lineage: Eukaryota > Metazoa > Chordata > Mammalia > Lagomorpha > Ochotonidae > Ochotona > Ochotona princeps. The sequence goes on from NC_080837.1 coordinate 76,369,953, forward strand.
AAAAAGATAACAGCTCAACAGGAATACATGCAAAGGCTATAAAAATAATCAAATAAAATTGTTACTTATTTAACTTCTTGACTACTGTAACATTTAAGTTAAACCACAAACACCAATAGATACACAAAATTTTTCTTTATATTCTTATTTTATCATTTTTTTCTGTTAACGGCTTTTACTTATTTTATTTTTAAGTCTTTCTTATTAAAGCTAAGAAATAAACACACACAGAATCAGGATCACCAGTATTAGAGTCTTCCGCCCCTGCATCTTGACTCACCAGAGAATCTATAAGGGCAGCGATAGGAATGAAGTTGTTAACACCTTCTTCTGTCATAAGTCCTGATGTATCCACCTGAAAACATTTCATGATAAACTTAATGGTTATTATTGTTGTCTAATAAGTGGAAGAAGTGCTCTCTATAAAACAAGAAGCAGCACATTATAGTAGATACATTAACCTGTAACATTGCCATTTATTATCATTATTAGGTATTATTGACTATATGCAGTTGTATGCTGGACTTGCATATGACTGACAGCATTTTATAAAGGTTATCACTATAAGCACATGTGAAATATATTGTGCTAATTACAACATGATTAGGAATTTTTCAGCTCCAGTATAATCGTATACAACCACAGCTTATAAATTTATATTTAGTTCCAAAATAGTACTATGTGGTAGTGCGTAACTTATGCTCTGAAACTAAGTTGTACTGTAGGAGTCCAGGCTAAAATACTTTTAAGGAGGAAGTTCCCAAATAATACTCAGCAGGAACATAATTGTGGAGCTTTGAGGAACATTGTCAGTTTCCAAACTAGAGTTACAAGATGGGGATCCAATGGAGACTACCAGGACAGCTTCACTAAGAATTGGGACAAGAAATGGTAGCTGGGAAGTGCTGGAAATTGTCAACTGTCAGGAGAGTCTTAAAATCACGTTGAATTATAACAATGTCAGACAGCTGTAGGCAAGAGCAGGTTGGGACAGATACTGTGTAATATTTGCTTGCTTTTTAGGATTTTAGAAGAAATCAAACTTTGTGCTTTTCATGAGGTCTTTAGATTTTTATGAAATAGAGATAGGGAAAAAATCAAGAGCTCTAAGAAGGACGCCTAGAACTGTAGATGGTTAAAGGATGTAAGGTATGATGAAGGAAGTGACTAGAGAAAACAAATGTAAGAGGATAATAACACCAGCTATAGTTTGTCAATATTCTGGAGATCTTTATAAAACCTTATAGAACATTAAGTAAATAAGATATTGTAATGCCAATATAGTCAATTTTTCATTAGTTTAACAGATATTTATTAAATTTATATTGGTTATAAGGTGTTGACAATGAAACAATGAACAAAATCTAAATTGTTACTTCATGATTGGTTTGGAAGGAGCCTGGCAATAATACAATAAGGAAATGAGGCATAAGGGACAATACACCAGGAAAGGAGAGAATGGAGTGTTTTCTGGGAATATAATTTAAGCAGGAAGATTGGAAAAGGTCACCCAGAAAATGTGATATCTGAAAAAATATCAGATAATTGTTGGAAATCAGCCACGCAAGTGTTGAGGTATTCAATAAGCAGGCAGCCATTAGCTTGAGGTTGCTTCCATGTTCTGAGTTCCCATATAGCAAATTGAAATCTAACTTAGGAACATTTTTTTTTGGCAATAAACAGTTGGGTTTCAGTCCATCACAAACAGCAAGCTCCGCCAGTAACAAGCATGCAACTTATCAGACCATACCCAAGTGAAGCAGATGCCAACCAAGTGGCCTGCCTACTTCCACATGCAATTCAGAAAAGCTCAGTGTTCATGCTCAATTGTTGATGCTGTGAAGTGCAGCTCTCTGAACTGCTTCTCAGTGTTGCCCATTTTATCAATTATTCTTTGCTCAGATAAACTCAGTTAAATTTGCCTTAGTGTTGTCTTTTAGCAGGTGAAAACAGTCCTTGGCAGTAGAAACCACAGCAGAAGAGGCTCTCGGATGACAGCATGCTTCTGAGTTAGAGCAGTGACAGAATGACCATGACTCTAAGCAAGGGAGAGAGTATGTAGGAGACGGGATAAGGAAACTTGAGTAGAGGAAGCACCTGTAGATCTTTGTCGGCTATCGTGAAGTTGTTGACACTGAGTCAAATGGGATGGTACGAGAGGCTTTGGAGCAGTGAATTGGCAGAGTTCGTTTCCTGTGCTGTGAATTGATTGTACAAAGACACGAGAGGGCACAGGATCATCGGTTAGAAGACCACAGTAATGTATGGTGAGGGTGGAGATGATACAGCGTAAGCAGGTGCTGGACATGTCTGTCTGGTGGAAGCCAGGTGATGTGGCTTGGATCTGAAGCAAAGGAAGTAATTAAGAATGTTTCCAAGGCTTTTCACTTACTTTTCCTTGATACAAATGGAAAAGGGTTTGGTTGGAGCAGGTTTGGGAATGAACAGTATAGTAGATGTATAGCTGACCCTCTAGTGCAGATGTCACAGAAGCTGCTGTATGGGCAACATACTATTGGATTGGCCATGTAGAACCCAAGCCGATGCTTGAAACAATATTTAAAACTGAGAAATCTGGTAGACCGGGAGGGACATGAACCCTACTTGCTTAGACGGACATTATGAAAAGTCTGGGTTCAAAAATAGGATCTCTTTTGGTGGTCTAAAATCTAAATGTGATTCACAGGCAAGCAGTGTGATTAACCCTTGGGAGCTTAGCTCATTTGAAATTTAAGATCTCTGACCACACACGAGACCAGCTGCATAAGAATTTTCTCTATGATCTCTGAATCATGCTTGATACATGAACATGTTTGATAAAATTGGAGACTCACTATTTCAATTTGAAAAGAAAAGAAATAAAAATATCTGAATCTGGACTTCTGAAATGCCCAATACATACCTGTTGATGGCACCATAACTACATTCTAATGTCCTTCCAACCATGGTGAAGTAGGACATGAGGGAGCAGGGATCCAATGTTGGGTATTGGAGGCAGGAGGAACTAAATTTCAAATATTGCACTTGTTTTTTTACAAAGGTAATTACTTTTTTTCTGCTTTTCAAGATTTTATTAATTTACTTTGAAAGAGTTTCAGAGGATGATGGAAGGATGGAGAGAGAGGAAGAAGAAGAAGAAGAAGAAGAAGAGGAGGAGGAGGAGGAGGAGGAGGAGGAGGAGGAGGAGGAAGAGATGAGATGAGATCTTCTAACCTCTGGTTCACTTCTCGGATGACTGTGACAGAGCTGAGGCAAACTGAAGCCAGGAGCTAGGTGATTCTCCTGGTCTCCCACATGGGTGGTAGGGGCATAAACATTTGGTCCATCTTCTGTTTTTCCCAGGACATTAGCAGGGAGCTGGATCTGAAACGGAGCAGCCAGGGCTCAAACTGATGCCCAGATAGGGTGCTGGCATCCCAAGTAGAGGCTTTGCTTATTATGCCACAATGCCAGTTCCAGGAGCAGACTTTTGATGGGCTCATCCTTGGTCGACCTTGGTTCCACTTTGATTTTGTCGAAGCTTAAGGTGACCCTGTACCAGTCTGCTGAGGAAGACACTAGGTAATTACTTTTGAGAGGATGGGAGGGAGTTGGGAGGGTAGAGGGAGAGAGGAAAAGAGAGGGAGAAAAAGAATGAGAGATTCAACCTATAGGCTCAGATGCTGGCAATAGCCAGCAAGTTGCACAACAGCCTGGTCTGGGCCAAGAGCAAAGCTAGGAACCAGAAACTCAATCCGAATCTCCAACCAGGGAAAGGAATTTGGTCATTTGAGTCAACGGTGCCGACCCCGTTAGCAGGAAGATGAAGACAGGAGCATGAGCCAGAAATTTTATCGAGGCATTGTAAAGAAAGACATGTGTGCTTAAAAGGATTTTAGCCAGGAGGCTAAATGCCTACCTACCCCTTTTTCTTGTTCAGTGTTATGTGCCCGATCTCTCCAAATCTGGGTGTCAGCCTATTTCAGCTAGCAATGCTCACTACCTTTGCTCTTTGTGAAACACTGTTTTGCAATGTTATCCTCTCCATCAGATATGGATTCCTAGACTGACTCATCGTGAGCTACTCTAGTTCCTAACTACCCTACTTGCACGGAAGTACATTGCAGAACCCCAAATTTCCTCTTTTACAGCTCCTGGTCCCCATTCTGTGATTTGTTTTTAGCGTATATAGAGGCACAATGTCCCTGTAAACATTCTCTGATGAATACATTTGAGGCACAATAAAAGGTTCTGCCTCCTCTTGAAAAGAATAAAAGGACCCTAAGAAAATATGCACTTAGAAAGAATTTAATGAAACACAGACTCCTGCCTTCTCTGTGCCCCATGTCTCCTGTTAATTGGGACCTTCAAATCCATGGAACAAAATATTCTGTAGACACTCCCTGGGAAATAATAATTTTGTAGTACATTTATCCTTAACAAAGGTCTTGCCTGAATCCTATTAGTGTTGCTATGACCTGATAAAGTAAGAAATAACACCAAAATGAGCTCTGTACCTGAACCTTAGTGTACTAACTACTGTAGTTTAAACCAAGATCCCTTCTTTTATAAGAAAAATTGTCACTTAAGGAAATCTTTTCCTGGATCTGTTGTTTTACTATGAATACAAAATGCATGCAGTGCAGATATCAAAGTAGACCTTCTAAATTTGAGGTAATTTAAACCAGTTTTGAACAAAAATTTACTTTGGGGCATAGTGCGTCACCTAGTTACACTTCTTTTTTTTTGATATAGAAATTGCATGTGTGTGCTTGTGTTTTAACAAAATTTTTGGAACATAATGATCAATATGATTAACTTTTTAAAATTTAATTGACACATAATAAAGATGCATTTCTGGGGTATTGTGTGATATTTTGATGTGTGTACACATTGTACCATGTTCAAAACACAGTAAAATATATATAATATATAATATAATATGTAATATATATATAAAAAATATATATCTCCAATCATGTATCAGTTCTTTGAAGTGAGAACAACCAAAAAGCATTCTCTTCTAGCTCTTCTTACAATAATAAAATATATCATAGTTATTTATGATAATCCTACTGTTACAGAACACTAGAATTTGTTTCTTCTCCCAAATGTGACTTCATGTCTGTTGACCATCCTCACCACATCTTTCCCCCATTTCTCCTGGTCTCCAACCCCTGGTAATCACTATTCTATTCTCCAGCTCTCTGAGATCAACTTTTGTATCTTCCACGTATGAGTGAGATCATGTGATATGTTCATTTTCTTAATGTGCATATGTATTTGTATGAAGCAGAATGTAACTATATTAAGAGATACTTCACAAAGTTTATGAAAATGGAATTAGAAGATAAGCCTGTCCATGCAAAGCTTTGTCCATGAAACACACTTCTGATGAACTGTGGAAGACCCCTTCTGGAGTGCTGAGTCTTTCCTGGGGGTCCTATTAGGAATTAATTTAGAGACAACAAAATACTGTGGAGACATTGATTGAAACTAACTAATAACTGGGGTCCTCAGCATGAAAAGAGTAGAGAAAGATACTGATAAAAGGGAATATATTAAAACCCTGCGATCATAAATTTTATTTTGGAAATGTCAGATAGAGTTCATGATGTATTTACTTATTAAAGCAAAAAGATTTCCTTGCCCTGTCCACAAAAACAAATAAACCAAAAGCATCTGCCACAGATAGACAATGATCAAGCTAGTGGTATGAGAACTCTTGGTGTCCAGACCATGTGCTGTATCTGCTGCTTTTTGCTACAGAGAATAGGGATGCTGAAGAAATGGCAGATTGTAAAATTGCACAAGATGGGATCAGAACAATCTCGTCATTCCAACAGAAGGGAATCATTATTTCAAAAAGATCAGGAGCCAATTTAAAGAGGCTTCCACTAGCGCAAATGAGGCAATTTGAGAATCAATAAAGAGCCCTTAACTGTAATTGTTGAAACACATCAGGAATGTTTAGTTCTGTGCTTTCACATTGATGGCAAAATCGTAAATATTGGTGGATGTTACTGAAAACTAGTAAACAAAGAATCAGGCTTTATCTTGTCATTCTTGCAGATTGCAACAGTAATAGATCTATGCTTCCATTATTGCAAGATTTGAGCTAATGTGGGAGAATTGCAAAGCTATCGTTTGTTTGCAAAACAGCTAGTGAATCTAGGTATTGTTCATCAAAGCCTGCTAAAATCACAGACACTCAAAAGAAAAAAAAATTACTGTTACGCATTTCCCAGTGAAAGGACACAACACCACCTATCAAGTTGTACAGTCAAAAGAAAAAAAAAATCGGGATGTAAATCAAGGCTCTAGACCTGTAAATTTCCATGAAAAATAGGAGATAGAGGAATGTACGAAATGACTCTTGGAAACATTCTCTATAAACTTCAAAGCGTGAAAATTTTACAAGACAAATACAAATTGTAAGAGAGAACATAAAGTATGTAAGAGAACAAAGACAAGAAAATTGATTAAAGAGACATTATGGTTCGTGAAATAAGCCAATCTCAAAACACAAATACAATGTTCGATCTGTGGCCATTAACGTAGGAATGAAATAAACATTTGTTGATATGATTGCTATTTTTTTTAAAAAAAAGGATTTATTTATTTTTATTGGAAAGTGAGATATACAGAGAGAATGAGAGACAGAGAGGAAGATCTTCCCATCTGCAGATTCACTCCCCAAGAGGCCGCTATGGCTAAGCTGTAGAATCTTCATCCAAGTTTTGTTCTATTTTACAGTTTGAAAGGCAGATTTACACAGAGAGAAAAAGAGACAGAGGTCTTCCATTCAATCTTACACTCTCCAAGTGGCTGCAATGGTTAGAGCCGAGCTGATCTAAAGCCAGGAGCCAAGAGCTCCCAATAGGTATTTCACATGGGTGCTAAGACCCAAGGACTTGAGCCACCCTCCACTGCTTTCCCAGTCTAAAAGCAGGGAGCTGGATTGGAAGCGGAGCAGTTTGGCCTAGAACTGGTGCCCATACCGAATGATGGTACTAGCAGCCAGATGATTAACCTGTTGAGCCACCGCACCAGCCCCCGTTGTTTAGAATTTCACTGAAAACTCCGTCCATTTCTGATCTGGCACTAGTCAAGTAGCAAGCTTACTCTATTTTTGTTTCTCAGTCATTGCTGTGTAAGCTGACCAGAGGAGATGTCTGTCGTGTGGGTTGTTGCCTCTGCTATTGTTAGCTCCTTTCAGTTAGTGCACGTTCACAATATTTTTCTCATAAACTTATGTGGATAGTCTGCCATTGTTAGCTTCACCTTTCACATAATCTGACCCCTCATCAGCTTTTTAAAAGCATCAACGAGTTCACCATTCTTATGCCCACGTCTCAACCATAAGTTTAAATTTTTTCTTGCTTCAATTGCAGCAAATTTTCAAGCTCTTGATGGGGTGCTTTTCAAGCTGATGTCTTACTGTCCATGCTGCCTCAAACTGGATCCTGTTCAGACATATTAAAACAAATTAATACAAGTTTATTCTGATGCAAATAGTTTTGAAACTCATGCATGGTATTCACATAATTTGCATTTTCCATGAATTCTTTAAAGACCCCTTGGACCAGAATATAAAGGCTATGTAAACAGTTGTTTTTTACTCAGATGTTTATTGACTCACAAGGAGAAAAGGAAAGTTTGCTCAGGACAGAGGTAGCCATAACAGGCCTAACCGCAGAACGCAAATGGGTGAGCAATGCTTAGAGCATGCGTCCTGGAGAGATGCTGAGGATTTGTTCAATGGCACAGGGAACAGCCCGGGCACACTGCGCATGACTACAATTACCACGCCAGGGCACACGGCACATGAATGCAATCGCATACATTCAGTGCAGTGCTGGGCATACAGCCAATTCAAGCTTCATTTTTAGGACTTCCACGAATTTCCATTTTTATTTGAAATATATTCAATCTGAGATGTGGAACTACTGGATTCAGGGAACTGATGATACATATTCTTTGGATCTCTATTTACAAAACTAAAAATGTTACCAAGCTGATAACTTAAGATTTAGCAGTAGTTGCGTATTAGAAGATATTAACCTTATGTTTATAATTTTAAGTTATGAAAATGGAATTTTGTTTTTTTAATTTAAGGATGCAAACTGAAATATCAATGAATAAATGATATAATGTCAAATATATGCATCACAATAATGAGAAAAGTGACAGATACAGACGAAACCAGATTAGGAATTAATAATTATTGAATTTGCATGAAAGTTTGTGAAGTTTTATGAAACTGTTCTGTCTCTGGACTATATTTTCAAGTTCTGTTTTGAAAGTCTGAAAATACGTAACTCGGGTACATTAGCTATCTACCATTTGTCATTTAGGATTTTTAAAATTTTAAAATTCCACTCAAAATTCTGCTTTGCCCATGTTTGGTCTGGTACTTGTCACGTAGAAAATTTGCTCCATTTTAGTTTCTCAGTCATGACTGTGGTCTCCTTTTGAACAATAAAATGAAATTTAAAGAAAATTGAAGACTTTTATTTTACACTTCAAATAAATGTGTTCATTAGAAAAATACCAGAAAAAATATTTAGATAGATCTGACTAAAAATTTTGCAGCTTATGCATACATCATGTCTAATTATTCTGCTAATTATATAGTATTCGGAGAAGCAATGTAAAGAAAAATTTAGAATTTTTTTCTTAAAAATATTACCAATTAAATATATGTTATATTTATTTCTTAAAACAATATTTTAATATAAATGTTAAATTGTACTTAAAGAATTGATTCATTAGCCAAGACACAAATGTATGCTTAACAGAATATATTTTGAAGAGTCTTAAAGTCTTTTTATAAGTGTTTATGATTTTAATGATGCTGGTTTGCTTCTGAACTCCACTTGCTAATAGAATAAGGCTTAACATAAGTGCAACCATTTTAAGAATAGCCGCCATGTTAGATGTAAGTTTCTGTTTCCCCGAAATGAAGTAAGTAGTATAAGAATGAGGAAATTGTTAGTTGTGGTTTTGAAATAGGCCATCAGAGTAAAACTAGCCAATAGCAGAAAAAGGTCAAGTTGTTTGTGTAAGTTTATGATATGTGGTTTTGGGACAATAAAAACCCTGGAGAAATGTTGTTCGGGGCAGCAGCAGCTACCAGGAGTACTGGAGCGTTGCTGCCCATTCGCGAATGAAATAAACCTTTTGCTGTTGCATCCTTCGGCTGGTGTGTGCTGCTTCACCGAGCGATCTCACGTCCCGTTCAGAAGGCCAGGAGGCCAGGACGAGGAATTTGGCCTCGGTCTTAACAATTTTTCATATGCACAATTTAGTCATTTTTTAGCATGACCTTTTTATACTCAAAGTGTCTCAAAATGGCCAGTGTATTCATCCCATCTGCAATGTGATTTTGTCATATTCATGGTGTCTTCTGCTTTGTAAGGCAAGAAAAGATAAGTAATTCAATCCATAGAACCTGTAACATTGGTTATCTCATAGAATGAGGACGTATTTGGTCATTAGAGATGTTATCCCTAAAAGTTCATTGATCGTGGTACCTTAGTGTGAACGTAAAGTGCGTGTGTCTGAAATGGTTTATACCTCCAAGCCAATTACCCAGCTGAAAAGCCTCCCAGTGGAAATTATAAGAAATTGTATTGCTGAAGCAGCGCATCCTTTTTTTATTTTTTAAAAATAGATTTATTTACTTATTTATTTGGAATAGAGAGCAAGTGTGAGAAAGAGAGCAAGAGTAAGAGAGATCTTCCAACCTCTGGTTCACTTATCAAACAGCTATAACAGCCAAGTCTGGGACAGATCAGAGCCTACAGCCAGAAACTGCACGTAGACCTCCTTTATGAGTGCCAGGGCACCTATATGAATACAGGGACTCTACATGAGTGCCGATGACCCTGTATGCGTGCCAGGTCTCCTATATGAGGGCCAAGTACCTGATTTGTTTTTCCACTGCCTCCCAAGTACATTCGCAGAAAGTTGGCTTTGAAGTGGAGCAGAAGGCACTTAAACTGATACTCTGCTTTGGCATGTTAGCATCACAAGAATGTAGTTACAGCTGCTGCACTACAACGCGGACCCTCAACCTGCAGTGTTAAATTCTTCCCTCTGTCAGTGATCGCTTCCCTTCAGTGAGCACCGTCTTATTGTTCATGGTTGACTGGTGTGTTTTCCTATATTCACTGGTAAGTTTTATTGATTATAAACAACAGAAAATGTAATCTGTAAAAACTAACAAAGCACTCTGTTTCCTTGAAGACATTTTCTGCCCTGTCAGCTGCTGCATCCTCCCCGTGACTGGTGTCTTTTATGAACTCAGGGGTCACCTTCTGGGTTATGACCAGGAGTGGGTGAGGGACATGAGTCTTGCTTTACCTTTAACTTATGTGGACACTCCTTGACTACTGGATGGATGTAAACAGTATCTGTTGAGCCACTATCAATGTTTTCTCAGTTGATACAGAGTCTACTTTATATGTTCCATTTGCAGAGCAATATGCCAAATGTAAGGGTTTTTTTTTTTTTGTATTATAAAAAGTACAGGTTCCATGTACTTCACAGATATAATCAGCACATACTACTTTCTTCCCTCCATATTTCCTTCCGTTTCCTTCCTTTATTTCGTTTTCCCTTTAATTTCACAATGAAATGGTTTTAATTTACTGTATAGTCCCTAAGTTAATCTTCTACTAAATGAAGGGTTCAACAAGTAAAAGTAGTTCCACAGAACTACAGACAAGATGTATAAACAATAATAAATCCTGTAAACATTACGGCTTCTTGTTCTCTAATTATTAGCTACCACAAATCAAAGAAAATATAATATTTGTCTTTTTGAGTAAAGCATATTTCACAAAGTGTGGTGGTGTCTGATTGCATCCATTTAGTCACAAAAAACAAGGTCTTATTTTTTCATAACAGTAATTTTCAATGGTGTATATATGCCACATTGTCTTTCTCCAGCCATGAAGTTCATGGACATCAGGGTTGATTTCAAGTCTTAGTGATTGTGAGTTGAGCTGTTATAAACACAGGGTCACAGGTAAATTACTTGTTGATTTCATTTTCTTTAGGCATATTTCCTGGGGTGGGGGTGGATGGCAGGTTCATAGGCGACATCTATTTTTTAGATTCCTGAGAACTCTCCACACTGTTTTCCGGGTTTAAATTTCCAACAACAAAGTAATAAGGTAACAAATTAGGGAAATAACACATTTTTTTGTTTTCTTATTTTTGGATAATAGCTTTCTAACTAGTTTAAGGTAAAACCTCACTGTGATTTTATTTGCATTACCCTGATGACTGGTCATCCTAACCACTTTTTCATATGTCTGATTGCCATTTGTATTTTACTTTCTTAAAATGTCTGAGTATGAACTTTGTTCGTTTCTCAACAAGACTACTTGCTTTTTTGTGAATGTTGAGTTTATTTAACTTCTGACTTATTCTGGATGCAGATCTGCTATCAGAGGCATAGTCTGCAAATATTTTCTCCGGTTTTGTTGGTCGGCTTCTCATTTGGTTGAACTTTTCATTTCTTTCCTCTCAATTTTATTATTTCTTTATTACTACTAATTTGGGATTTGGTTGGTTCTTGTTTTCCTAATTTCTTGATATGTATGACTAGGTCATTTAACTGGTAGCTTTCCAATTTATCACTGGTTAATTGCTCTATATTTCAATAAAATTCTATTTGATAATATCACTGTAGCTTGCATTTATATTTTGAAACCACTAACAATGGGATTTCTTTTCCATTTTCTAGCCCAGAGAGAGCACTGTGAATATGTGTGTAATAATTACCATGTAATTTAACAGAGATACAGCAATGTTATGTTGTAAATATGGATATGCTGTAAAATAGGACTTGTATGCCAGGTTATGAATCCAGAAAATGCTGAGACTATGTCATATCCACTAAATATCTCATATTTATTCATTTGTATTCCTAGACAATGGAAGGATTGCAGCCATTTACACACCCATATTTGTGATACATAAATTTAAAAGTAGAGTTTCAACATTCAGTAGTAGTTAAAAAAAAAAAACACCTTCCCTACATTTGAGGAATCTTATACTCTAGCATATGAAGTCAAGTTAAACAAGATCAATCTGGACGTAAATGCAGAAAGACAAAGAAAAACAATGATGAAAAATGAACACTTTAAACATCACTTTGTCCTGTTTAGGCTGTTGGGCTGCCCCCAACCAAAGCTCTGAATTGTTTTGAACATATCAGCTCTCGCAGTCACCACAATGTGGTAGGAGTACTTGTAGTAGGAAGTGAGATATATTTGCCATCCCTAGTTTGGACTTAATTAACCCTTTTGGGGGGTGTTAAGTACATAAATCCATCATTATTGATTAATGCTAAAGCTAACTGCACAGTGAATGATTAACTAAACCGTGGTGAGCATCATTGTAGTCAGAATAAGTCCTTGCACTACACCAAGAAAGTAGTCGACTAGCTAACGAAAGCTAACAGTCTGGAATCCTTTTACAAAGCAACTGTTTTTATCTGACAATATTTTTGTTAGCATTTTTGTATCAACATCCATCAAGCACAGGGAGCTGCAGTTGTCTTTCTTATGATAGCTTTGCGTGGATTTCATGTTAAAGTATGCCAGCGCCTTGTGCCTGGTGCAATGACTCAATGGCTAAATCCTCATCTTGCAAGTGCCAGGATCCTGTATGGGCACTAGTTGGTGTCCTTGTTGCTTCACTTCTTACCCAGCTCTCTGTTTATGGCCTGGAAAAGCAGTAGAGCATGCCCCGAAGCTTTGGGATGCTGCACCAACATGGGAGACCCAAAAGCAGCTCCTGGCTCCTGCCTTCAGATCAGCTCAGCTCTGGGTGTTGTGGCCATTTGGGGAGTGATCAAACTGATGGAAGATTGTTCTTTCTGACTCTCCTTTTCTTTGAAAATCTGTTCTGCCTTTGCAATAAAAATAAATAGATCTTTAAAAAAGTATGCTTGTCCCATAAAATGGACTACAGCATGGTCCCTTTTCTTCTATTGTCTGGAAGTGGTGTGTAGAATTGGTATCATTTCCTCCCTATTATTTGATGTTTCCAGTGAGATTGTCTGGGCCTGGAGAAATCTTTGGGCTAAGATTTTAAACTAAAAATCAATTTTTAAAAATGGTTATAAAATTTTTATGACTATTCTTTCCTCAACAGTCTTTTTAAAGTAAGATTTGTGTACCATGACATTCATTTTTAGATGTACAGCCCAAGGAATCTGAGAAAATTGGTTGTTTTGCAGCTGTCAGCACAATTCAATATTAGAAAGGTCCCATCTCTAGAAAAGCAACCCCATCCAGCCTTACCATATGTTTTATCATTGCTGATTTGTGTTTTCTGGACATTTCATGTGACTGAAATTATAAAATACCAGGGATGAATGTCCAACTCCTTTCAGAGACAATAAGGCCTATAATATTTGTCCATGTTGCAGGATGCATCATCTTTCATTTCTTTTCCTTCCCAAATAGCACTTTCTTGTATGGCTATATTACATTTTACATATTCAGTCACAAATGGTGGTACATTTGATAATTTTAATTTGGGGATATCATTATTGATCTTCCTATGAGCCTTCATACAGATGCGTTTGTTTGCATAGAGGTTTTCATTTTTCTTTGGTAGATTCTTAGCACTGAAATATTTGTTTGATAAACAAAATTAAACTGTTTCCCATAGTGAGTGTCCCATTTCAGATCACCACCAGCAAATTATGTGAATCCCAATTTTGAAATATCTTGGTGTAGTTTGTTGTCTTCCATTGTTTGGTCAAATCTACTCTAGTGGGCTGAAGCAGCATCTCACTGTAGTTTCAATTTGCACTTCTCTAGCAGCTAATGATGTTTCCTATCTCTTCATGCTTATGCGTTCGCATATCATCTCTTAAAAATGTCCACTTTGGGGCCAGCACTGTAGAATAGCAAATTAAGCCACTGCCTGCAGTATCTCAGTATCTGTAGTATCTGCCTCTCATATGTGTGTGGGTTCCAGTCCCAGCTGCTTCTCTTCCCATCTAGTTCCCTGTTAATATGTTCATTAATTTGGTATTTCAATTGTGTTATAAATCCATTGAGTATTTTCTCCATTATGTTTAATCAAATAGGGCATTTTTGACAGATTTTTCTTTATTTTTTATTGGGAAGGCAGATATACAGAGAGGAGGAGAGACAGAGAGAAAGATCTGTCTGATGGTTCACTCCCCAAGTGAGCACAATGGCCAGTGCTGTGCCGATCCAAAGCCAGGAGCCAGGAGCTCTTCTGGGTCTCCCATGCGGGTGCAGGGTCCCAAGGCTTTGGGCCATCCTCAACTGCTTTCCCAGGTCACAAGCAGGGAGGTGGATGGGAAGCAGGGCCGCTGGGATTAGAACCGGCAACCATGAGGGATCCTGGCTCATGCAAGGCGAGGACTTTAACCACTACGCTATTGCACCAGGCCCCATTGGATTCTCTTCCACAGTTCTCAATTGTTTGCAAAAATTACCAATTGATTTTGTATGTTTTCTCTTCATTATGACTTCTTTCTCATATTAAGAAAGTGTTGTTTGAAGTCCCCATGTGATAGTTCTAAGCCATGGATCACATGCAAATATTGTAAGTCCTGTGTCTCTTCAGATTGATTTGTTTTATAATTATTTTCATTTGAGCTTCATGTTTTACACTGTACAGTAATAATAAGCATGTATATCTCACGCTTTGAAATGAGCATGCTTTTCCTTCTTCCAAGTGTTTAGTGTGGAGTCTCTTTTGTGTTTTCTCTGTTGTGTTAGTCTCTTTAGGAACCAGGGTGAATTTAAAGTTGGCTGTTGCTAAGATTACCTTCAGCAGAGCAGACAGCATCAATTTCAGTGTTACCTTAGGCTTGTCCCTTTCTTGGCTTTGGGCCACCCCTTTCTGCTTCTCCAGAGGTGAATCTGGCTCCTGTAAAAATCCAAGATATTTTTATTACTACTTTGTACTCACTGTTTGCTAGCCTGATAGCAAACGGCAAAAAGGGGGCTTTTTCCCACATCTTTGCTAAATCCCATGCCCCAGCTGGCATAGACAATCTGACCTCAGAAGTGTGGACTTTGCCAATGTCCTTGCTTCTCCTCTGGATATGACCCTGTTTCAGCACATCTCCTTCCCTGTCTCCGGAGTGGAGTTGAGCCTCTCGTTTCCCTCAACCTTTGCCTGCAAATTCAGCAGGTGTCCATTTCTACCCTGGCACAGTGGTCAGATGGCCTTCCATGCAGATTACATCTCTTGTTCTTTAGGGGAGGTGACTTTTGGTAGAGTCGGATTCTCTCCTTCTTACAAGGCTAGTCCACCAGTGTCCACAGGTGACTACAATTTCCCCACCTTCAGCTGACATCAGCTGTGAGTATTCTCAAGATCTCTCCCCACTCTGCTGTGTCTGTCAGGGAAGCTTTTGGAGGAACACCTCTTAGAAGTAATAGCATGTAACGGTGTCATGGATCTTCATTAAACCTCGCTTGGACTTCAGCAATTTGTCAAAATATTTACTTCACTCTGCCGTCAGATTCTGTGGTCTTCAGTGGTATCTGTGCCAGGTAAGGAAATAGTCAATTTCTATGGTTCCCAGCTGGAAATTGCTCCTCTTTAGTTTTTATGTTGTTTGTCGTATGTCTTTTTCAACTTAATAGGTTTAGAAATAGTGTTTTACTTTTCATGTTCAATTTTCTCGCTTTTTTTTTTAACCTGGGTTAAAGCAATGCTCTCTCCTGCTTTCTTTATCTTTAAATTTGAACCAAGTTTCTCTTCCCTCTTAAAGTTCAGAACTACAATTGGTAGAGTACGGAAATGATATGTGGAAAATTCTTTACATTATCTGTTACTAGACTATATTTATTTGGTAAATGAGTACTTCCTTTGTTCCATTCATCTTATACAAAACATGATATTTTAAAAGAGGTATCCAGCTAATTAATGAAAGTATAGCCAACGTAGACTAAGAGAAATATCCCTGATCCATGAGCGAGATACTAAGATTTAATTTCCAAATGTGTTTTATGACTACTCACAGTGACTGTTTCATTCTCACGTGATTCAGCAGATGCAAACCTTCACGGAGGCTTTCCCCCCACTTTCTGTTGAGTTTAGAGAAAAGCATGCTACTGTGACTATGCAAGAATTATGTTTTTAATTAAGAAGAAGGATACAGCAAAGGACTATTAAGTCCAGCGTATGTGTTCATCAGATTTAATCAAAACTGTCCAACTCCACTGGGTATTATTGCAAAATTAGAATGAAATTCTCCTGAGAAACAATTTTCTTGCAAGGTTGCAAATATCAATTTTATTTTTCATTTCATTTACTCTGCAGGCCAATCCAAAAATAGTAGATAATCCAATAATTCTTTCTTTTATGGAGCTTTAGAACCATTTCCCCAGCCAGGTTATCTTGGTTCTTTCTGAGTAATCATGAGCTGTGTTTGATAGATGCTATCTCATGCAGCTTTACACAGCACAGCCAGTTAAGTATCTGATCCTGAATTTATAATCACTACATCAACGAGACTGGCTTTGATGTAAATTCTCACTTTGCTTATTTTCTCAAGTTTTGTGTCACTCATAATTTGCTTTACTAATTTATTATTATTACTACCACTACTTTCCATGACACAGTTTTGCAGCTACAGGGCTCTCACCCTCTCTTTTGTTTTCTCCCTCTCTGCTTTCATCATCTACCATTTTGCCTCCATATTATCACAATAGCATAGTGCTTTACTAACACTTGCAAGTGTAACTTTCTGCTATTTGAGTGTTTTGTGATGTTGCTTTTGGAACAAGTCTTGTGTCTTTTCTAAACGTTTGGCCTAAGTTCCTTACACCAAGTTGGGTAAAAACCATCAGGTGTCTCTTTCGGTGATTGTGGCACTAGACAGGTCACCACATTAAATGGAAACACTTCCCAATTGGTGATTGCTGTTTTAGGTGAGGGGAAAGACAGGTGTGCGGCACAAAATCCAATGCCACCGTTCTCTGGGCTTGATCTGGGACTTGGTTTAAGTTCTTCAGGAGTAAGAAACAGTGATAACCGCCCCTTCAATATGAAAGCAAATCTGTTGTGGAGCCATCTTCAAGTGGTGGCTATCTAGCTGGTGTGATTTTAGATTCCCTTGCGCTGCTACTATTTTCTCCAGTTAATCAGAATCTTGAGTTGCTGGCAGGCATTGAGGACAATATAAGAGGATATAGTCAGTTTCTTGGAAGCTCAATCTTTATTTCAACATACTCATTACTTCTGGGTTATGACCTCCCTTTATGGAACAGCTTTGTGTCTCTTCTAATTTTTATTTTCAGCAATAACTATTAGCTGGCCTGTATCCTTAAATTATTTTACACTCAGCAACTAGAATGATTTAGTTTCTTAGTAAATAACATTCTGACCACAAGAGACTTGCATGCAGATTTTTCCAATCTTTCCTTTGCTCCTTCCTGGTGGGGTAGTTGTGAAAAAATTATCCAGTTCCAGAGAGTCTTACTTCCGTCTATTACATAATGGGGTTAAGAGTTCCTGACTCATAACCTCACTATGAAAATTAAATGCAAAACATTTAAAAGACATTAGATATGGTTCAAAATCACAAGCGACAGTAGCTGCTCTTGCTATGAAGACCACTATTACTACTGAGGGTAGTCTACCTAACATCCCTCCACAACATCCCTTTGTGTTCAAATTGAAAGTCCAACTTCTATCAAAGGCTGCGGGACCTTGTAGCTTCTCTTCTTCCTCTTCTTTAGCCTAACATCTCACCTGCATGCTGGACACAGAGTCATGGGTGCACTGTCCCTCAGCCCCCTACTGTCTGTGCGTTGCTCTCTGGTGCCGTTCTGGACCTACAGCTTGTCTGGTCCTGCCCGTTACACAATCCACGGCACCCAGGCCAGCCTCTGGCCACTTCCAGAACCAGCCTCACAGTACCTGGCAGGGGCCCCAGTGGCAGCATGCTCAGACGTCTTCGAGAGGGAATCTCTGCTAGCTTCCTTTCCTTCCTCCTGCCACGCCACTTTGTGCATTCCATCAACTCCTCTCTAACCTGCTTCTCTAGAGACAATCCCTCTGCTCTGTGTTTTCCAGGTGGAGCCTTTGTTAACCCCCATCTGTTGAGCTACTGCGTTTTCTCCCTCTCTACCTCTTCTACCTCCTGACTGACTGATACAGTGTCTTCATTCAGGTCTCCACTGAAACCGCCTCTTTGACCTCCCAAGAGACTCTCACTTCTATCGTTCAATGAAACACTCAACTCCTTTCATTCTAAGTATTTTTGCCAACTGTAATTGCTATTTGACTCTTCTATGAATAAATTAAATAAATTTCCCTTTTATATCAGTGTGCCTATGACTAACACAGTGCCTGGCACAATGCAGGTAATTCCTATTGCTGCCTCTGCTACCTCTGATTCTCACAGCAGGAAACCTTGCTCCAAAGAAAAAGTGTTTTTTGTGGGTTTTCATGGCCTCTGCTCACCTCTCTTCCTGGTAAGCAAAGAACAAGCCGTCCCGCTTTGTTGTGGCTAAATTACTTCCTCTGGGTGAGTAATGATGGGAATGCAAGGGTTTTTTTTTTTCTCACCAAATATTTAGAAAAGGCCTTGCAAATTTAGGGAGCATCATTAAAATTATCCTTGCAGGTAACAGAGAGAGATTACTTTTCCTTCTGCTCATTCTAAAATGGGATTAATATTAGTAAAGCAGTTAACTTCCTGTATTGTATCAATCACTTTTGACAAGCAGTCACTAGGCTTCAGAAGAAACTGCATTATACTGAATCTCATTTATTGCCCTGATCCTACAATGGCCTCAGTGTCTCTTTATGTGACAGGAAATCAGAGAGAGAGAGAGAAAGAGAGAGAGAGAGAGAGAGAGAGAGAGAGAGAGAGAGACTGTACTCAAACTTCTGTACAGATGAGCATTTTCTGAGCATTTTCTGTTTTTAAAACCTGAGTATTTCCTTTCCTCATATTTACCTTTGTTATGAAATCATGCCTCATAGGTCACTATTCTGATTTTCATCTTGTAATAATATTTATTCCCTGTTAGACTATCTGTGTATCCTCTTTAGTAGAATAGCTGTTCTTAGAGACAAAGAAATGTGAAATATTTCAGAACTGAAAATACGGTGTAGAGGGGGACACTTTAAGGTCAGGTTTTCATAAGCATGTCCTCACATCAATAGGAATTACTCTGACCAGCCCATGGCACACTCTGGTCTTGGTTTTGTCCAGTAGGATGCAGGGAATCAGCATCTATTTTCCTTGTCTCTCTTTTTTCTAAATAAGATTTATGTATTTTCATTGGAAAGCCAGATCCATGGAGGAGAAAGAAAGAGGAAGATTTTCCATTTGTTAATTCACTCTCCAAGTAGCCACAGTGTCTGTAGCCACAATAAGCCGATCCGAAGTCAGGAGTCAAAAACTTCTTCTGGGTCTCCCATGTGAGTGCAGGGTCCCAAGGCTTTGGGCCATCCTCAACTGTTTTCCCGGCCACAAACACATAGCTGGATGGGAAGTGGGGCCACTGTGATACGAGCTGGCATCCGTATGGGATCCTGGTGAATGCAATGTGAGGACTTTAGCCACTATGCTGCCACGCTGGGACTTCCTTGTCTGATTTTACTGATGGAGTTTTCTTAAAACTTTTTCATTGCTACTTACTTCTCTACCCTTTCTTCCAAAGATACCTCAACAAATCTCCTTTGGACAATGACTCATGTGTCCTTCAAATGTTAACAACTCCCAGTTGTGGATTTCAGATTCTATACGGTATGTCTTGCTTCCAAGTTACTCTCTTGCAGTATCTCTTAAAAGTCTTCTGCCCGGCCCTAGATACAACTCCTGGCATTGTTGCTCATCCCTGACCCCACAGGCTGGCAGTCCCACTTGTCAGCTGTGGTTTCCACTCTGCATTATGCAAGCAACATCATAAAGTATCTTCGCAGAAAAAGCAAAACCCTGCTCTTTGCCACAACATGGGAGGACTAAACGTTTTGTGAGGCAAACTAAGCATAGAAAGACAGACAGTACATATCTCCCACATGGAAGCTAACAGAAGCCTCTTGTTGAAATAGAGACTACAACAGTGGTTATGAGAAAATATAAGTGGGGAAGGGAAGGGGACAGAAAGAGAATGTAGGATGTACAATTACAGTGAGATTGCAGGCCTAGTTTTGTAGCACAGCGAGGAGACAATGGTTAACAACAGTTTACTATATGTCAAATAGCTAGAAGATTTTGAATGTTTCCAATACAAAATAATGATAACTATTTGAGGTGACGAATATGCTAATTAAAATGTTTTTATCATTGCATTCTACACATTTGGATATAGCTTTTGCTCCTTTGCAGGGAGGTCTTCAGTGATATTCATTATGCCTCTGTCTCTTCTTTTGCTCTTGGTCATTGTACTTCTGGTTAGAAGATTCTCTGTAGGGCAGGTTTTTGAACTGTGTCACCCATAGGTCTGCAATTCGTTTTTACTGATTGCATTTGGAACCTGGCTGCTTGTTTGCCATCACTGTGCCACTCCCTGCAGCGAGTTTCAGGTCTGATTTCTTATGTTAGGCTTCCACCATGGTCTCTGTAGCTGCAGCCCCTGGTTCACTCCTCTCCACCTCCGGTCATCCCATGAGGTGGTTGCATTGTTGTCTGTGCAACCTTTCTCCTACTTCTGAATCGAGCAGTTCCCAGTGCTAGGGAGATACCAGGTGTCCTAAATAACTAGGTTGTTAGTGGTGCTGATCTTGCCAGAACCTGGTGGCTATTAGGTCTGAAAACCACCCAGACCTATTTTGACCCGTAGGATGCCAAAGTCGGTATTATTTTCTCTGTGGGACCAGTGTAATGCACTGAGCTGAAAGTGAGTTCACTCCCAGCTCAGCACATACACAGCTCACTGTTCTTCCTCCAGTCTCAAAGCCTTTGACATACTGTATGAAAGGGTGCTTGATGTACCATTGGTATAATTCTGAATTTGTTGGCTGTTAGGTCTGGGGGATACACAAACCTGTTTTAGGTGGAATCTGTGGGATGCCATGTCGACACAATGTACTGAACTAGTAATGGCCATCGATGGAACTCAGTTTGCCACTCACTGACTGCCACGAGGGTATCTGGTCACTTCAACAAGACTCAATTGTCTCCTCTGCTTTCCTGTGTCCATCCATCTCCGGGTGCCCCTCTACCATTGGACTGTCCTCTCCTATTTTCTGGAATGTGTCCAATCTGCTTCACCCTCGCTAATGATGCTCTGTTTAAACCTGTCCTTACCCTATTCTGCCATATTGATTCTCCTTCATCCTGTGCTTTTTAAACCGCAAACATGGTCATTTAGCCAGAATTGCTCAAAAACTGTGTTCTCTACACTAAATTACAATCACCAAAATAATGTATAAAACGAAAGAATGCATGGCCTTATAGGCAGGTAGAGAATGTTCCCTTTTTCAGTGTGTGAAATGAAATGCAGTTTTAATACAATGACTCTCTTTTGGACAGTGTTCAAGCTACAACTACAGAAAACAGTATTGGATATGTTTTAAAAAATGAAAAACAGATTTGCTGATTTCACATAAAGGAAAGCCTTTATTTTCCTGATGCAGCTGTTTTTGGGGAACAATATAAAAATATTTACTTTGCTGTATTTTAAACACTTGTTTTGGCCTTTAAAAAAACATTACATTTATTAAGAGCTCTTACTGGCTCAGAATTGAAATAGTAGGTTTAGATTTTGAAAATGTTGATATCACGAAGTGAGGGATACTTTTTCTCCACAAGACATCAGAGATTTTATTTGGGGTGAGTTGTTGTTACTGATATCTTACCTCCTATTCTGAATGCAGGAAAGTTCCACCTTCCCAATCAGTTGAACAAGGAGTGACTAATATCCTTGGCAAAATAAAGTAGCGCCCATTCACAGGCTAAGAGATAATGACTTCTGCAATGAAAATCTCCTCAAGAAAATTTCAAGACCCAGCCAATGGAAATATCTGTTACAGCAAAGGAGAGTGCCTGTCAGGTTGTTGATCCTCTTGAATATTTTTTTATGCACACATTGGATTCTGTGCAAATCCAATGTCAAGGCAATGAAGAACCACAGAGTGAGACTCAGGAGTGAAGCAGGAGGTAAAACTTCCCTGGTTTACCCTTGTAGCTCCTTTTGTCTCCTGGAAACTTGTCCGTACATGCCAAGGCAGCTCAGAAGAAAGTGAGTATTTCATTGTGCAATTCTGTACAAGTATGAAAGCCAGGGCTCATATTTATGAGCTGAAAAAAGGAACAATACACAATGTAAAATAATTTGAAAGAGAGGAACTGTACACAACTTTAGATGAACCCAAGAATCACATAAAAGCTGTACTGTTCTAAAATCACATTACCCCAGGTGTTCTTCTGATTAAAAACTATAAGTGACCATTTTCCAGGAGTAATATTCTTTTGGAAAAGAGTGCTGTCCCTGGGGTAATGCAGGCCCCGGTCTCCCAAGGATTAACTCCACAGCTTAGCTTGTTTCTCAGAGCATAACAGGATTGGTAATTTTGGCCTGATACATATAGCCACTGGCTTAACCGCAAGTTCCTGCTTCCTATTGTCAAGTTATCTGCCAAGGGATTGGATAAAACTCAAGGGATTTAGGGTGGCCACTAGAGGATTGGATAAACACTGGGAGGAACTGAAGGGATTTAGGGTTGCCACTACTGGGAGGAACTGAAGGGATTTAGGGTGGCCACTACTGGGAGGAGCTAAGCAGAGTATAAAAGAAAGTCTGGAGTTGCAATAAAGATCAATCATTCTGTCATTGATCGGCATTCGGTGTACTGCGTGTTGCCTTGTCTTGTCTCTCTGCGTTGTCTGCGTTGCAACCCTAGTCCCTCCGCTCGGCTCGGATTACGTGGCGACGCGGGCGTTGCAACATCTGGAGGTCCCACCGAGATTGAGAAAGAGAGGATACGACGAAGGGTCGTCCCAAGAGTCTGGCCAGCTGATTCAGGTAAGTGGGACGTATTGTAAGTCTCTCCTAAACTGGTAGGAGAGGGAGGTTCATTTTGAAATATAGTCAGGTTTTGGATTTATTTTGAAATAGAGTTAGGTTTTAGACTTATTTTGAAATATAACTAGGTTTTGGATTTATTTTTTAAGTTTTCGATTTATTTTGAAGTATAGTCAGGTTTTAGATTTATTTTGAAGTATAGTTAGGTCTTGGTGTTTAATTTATCCGTTGAAAAGGACGATAAAATGGGTTCTGCCTTCTCCCGGGATAAACTGGCCACCGAGCTTGAAGAACTTCTACATCAGCTGGGGATGCCAGTTAAATTTAAAATGATTAGAAATTTTGTTAAAGCCATTCAATCTAGCAGTCCTTGGTTTATTGTTTCAGGCAACTTGAGTATTCCCGATTGGGAACAGGTTAAGGCCAATTTACAATCCTGTTTACAAAAAGACCCAGATAATTTCCCCATTGTTAACTTTTCTTTGTGGCGCTTAGTCCGTGATTCATTATTTACTGATAAAGTGAAAGTTGAGAGACAGTTAAGAGAAGTACAGACTACTTTTGAAGGAATCCAGAGGTGGGAAGTTCTACGGTCCTTGGAAGCCTGGAATGAGGTGGCCTCGAGTGAAACCACCCCGAGTGAGACCTCTTCTTTAGAGGAGAGTGAGGTCTCTTCTTTAGAGGAGAGTGAAGCCTCTTCTTCAGATGAGAACGAGGCCTCTTCCTCGGAAGAGAGTGAGGAAAAACGAGATGAGGAGGTTTTCTTAAAGCGGAAAATTAAGGATAAAGAGAAGATTTTCTTAAAGCGGGAAATTAGGGACATTAAAAGAAAGTTAAAGAAAGCAGGAATAGGTGCACGTTCCTCTGGCAAATTGTCCAGTTCAAGACCACCACCATATGCCCCTAATTTTGTGACCCCTACCGCTCCTCCTGAGGAGGAAGCCGTGGGCCATTCACCCAATAATTACCCCACGCGGCCATGGAGTGACGGTCTCACTGATCAGCCTGTGGGTGGGGTTCGATGCTTCCCTGTAATAGAGGTCCCAGTTCGAGGGGGTCCCCCTCGCCGGGAGCATCAGCCCCTTCAATTTAAAGACCTCAAAAATGTAAAGCAGGCTGTTAAAGATTATGGTGCCCAGGCACCCTTTACTCTTGCACTCATAGAATCCTTTTTGAGTTTGAATCTTACTCCTAGTGATTGGATGCAATTGTGCCGCTCTGCTCTCGATGGTGGTGACTTTCTCCTATGGAAAGGGGATTTTCAAGATAGGTGCAGATTTTTTGCTGAGCAGAACGCGGCTGGGGGACACGCAGATCGAAGCCTTGAAATGCTTACTGGCACTGGATCTTTTGAGGGCATCCAACAACAAGTTAATTATGACCTAGGAGTTTATGCACAGATAGCAAATGCAGCCCTTGGAGCCTGGAAGGCCTTGCCTAATGCTAATACAGGAGACCAGCTTTCCAAGGTCTTGCAAGGCCCTACAGAACCTTTTCAAGAATTTGTGGACCGTATTATGCAGGTTGCTAGTAAGATCTTTGGTAACGTGGAACCAGCAATGCCAGTAATTAAGCATATAGCCTTTGAGAATGCTAATAAATATTGTCAGGATGCTCTCAGGTTCCACAGAGATAAGTCCCTGCATGATTATCTCAAAATCTGCAGACATATTGACTCCACCCATGCCCTTGGGCAAGTGATAGCAGCCGTTGTTCAACACCCTCAGCCCCACCCTAGGGCGCCTCCCAAAACCTGTTTCAGATGTGGACAGCCTGGACATTTTAAAAAACAGTGCCCCAAAATTCTGCGACAAGGAAGATCACCCCCACAATCCTTGCAGGCCCCAGATCTTTGTCCAAGATGCCGTAAGGGCTATCATTGGAGCAGTGACTGTAGGTCCAGATATGATGCCCAAGGCAATCCCCTATCGGGAAACGGGGTCAGGGGCCCGCTCCGGGCCCCCCAACCTCAGGTGTACGGAGCCCAGCAGACACCTGTAACTTCCGGAACAGCGCAGACTCCTTCCAGAGTCCCTCTCCCACGGCGAGGAGCACCGACATTTCAACCCTCCTCAGAGCAACACCAGGTAGCGCAGGACTGGACCTCTGTGCCACCTCTGGAGAGGTATTGACCCCGCTCCTGGGACCCCAACGGATAAAAACAGGAGTCAGGGGCCCCTTACCTAAGAATACCTTGGGCCTGATCCTAGGAAGAAGTAGTGCTACTATGCATGGAATCAGAGTACTCCCAGGAGTGATAGATGAGGATACTCCAGCAGAAATAGAGGTCATGGCAGAATCAGCCAAAGGCACTATAATCATTCCACCTGGAGCTAGATTTGCCCAGCTGATCTTGATCCCCAAGGTTCCAACTGACAACCCCATTCTTAAGAGAGATAGACAAGGAGGATTTGGACATTCTGGCCCCTTGGCATGTTGGGTCTCCGACATGCAAACCCGACCCACCTTACAGTTAGAGATAGAAGGGAGAAAATTCACAGGTTTACTTGATACCGGAGCTGACAGTACAGTTATATCCCAGGCACAGTGGCCAAGTTCCTGGCCATTAGAGGCCACCCCAACCGTTCTCCAAGGGATAGGAACTTCTCAGCCACAGAAAAGTGCCAGGTTGTTAAGGTGGAAGGATCAAGAGGGACATTCAGGAGTTTTCCAGCCGTATGTCTTACCACATATTCCTATCAACCTGTGGGGACGAGATTTGTTGAGTGCCATGAATGTTGTATTGACCTCTCAGCCTGTGCCAAATATGCTTAATAGACAGGGATACTTTCCTGGAAAAGGTTTGGGCAGACATCTTCAAGGTGACCCCCAACCAGTCTGTGACAGGGTTAAAAATTAGAGGCTGCAATTGAATTGGTAAAGGAACAGCTTGAGAGAAATTAAAAGAAGCCCATTGTTTACAGGCCTTTGCCTATATTTTAATATAACTCACAAAACAGGCATTCCTTATAATCCTCAGGGTCAAGCCATTGTCGAACGTGCCCTGGAAAGTTCAGCTTGCTCAGCTGACCCTTCAACTCCTGTGTGTCTGTGAAGTCAGTTTAAAGATAACTGGGGAATGCTCATCTTTCATTCGCCTTTTATGTAGCTCCTACAGAGCGCCATTGGCTTCGCCCTGCTAATGAGAATAAAGGCCAAGTAAAATGGAAAGATCTGGCCACAAATAAATGGCGAGGACCAGATCCAGTACTAACGTGGGGGCGAGGCTCTGTTTGTGTTTTTCCCCAGGATGAAGAAACACCTAGATGGGTTCCCGAGAGACTTACACGACAAATCTCCTTGGCTCCAACTCAACATGATCCCACTCCTAATGATGTTCTTGCAGGATAGGAGACCCTGACAGCAGTGGTGCAACTTCCTGATATCCTGCCCATGGGAAACGCAGATCTCCAGCTGCTCCCCGATTTACCATCATATATGTGTTACCCCTGTGAAATGGCATTTAACTGGCAGCATGGATGTTTTAGGAACAAAGCGGAATCTTGGCCATGGGGCTGATGGTCATAGCCATGATTGCAGTACTGTTTACTCTTCTTTGACGCCTATGCAGGCAACAAGCCTGGGAGCAGGTCATTATTTGACAAACCATGATGGTTTTAGCTGTGGAAAACCCTAGTGCTCAAGTTTGGTTGAACATGGTGTGATGGACAGCCAGAGACGGGTAAGATCTGGCAGCGCTGATGACCAACCTAAGACAGGGATTCCCCAGGTGGGGCTCCCCATGACGGGTAAGGCGTCAACTGACTGCTGGACAACCTAAGACAGGCGTCCATTAAAAAAAAAAAAAAAAACAAAAACAAAAAAAGGGGGACATGCAGGCCCCGGTCTCCCAAGGATTAACTCCACAGCTTAGCTTGTTTCTCAGAGCATAACAGGATTGGTAATTTTGGCCTGATACATATAGCCACTGGCTTAACCGCAAGTTCCTGCTTCCTATTGTCAAGTTATCTGCCAAGGGATTGGATAAAACTCAAGGGATTTAGGGTGGCCACTAGAGGATTGGATAAACACTGGGAGGAACTGAAGGGATTTAGGGTTGCCACTACTGGGAGGAACTGAAGGGATTTAGGGTGGCCACTACTGGGAGGAGCTAAGCAGAGTATAAAAGAAAGTCTGGAGTTGCAATAAAGATCAATCATTCTGTCATTGATCGGCATTCGGTGTACTGCGTGTTGCCTTGTCTTGTC
Organism: Ochotona princeps; assembly: GCF_030435755.1. Classification (NCBI taxonomy): domain Eukaryota; kingdom Metazoa; phylum Chordata; class Mammalia; order Lagomorpha; family Ochotonidae; genus Ochotona; species Ochotona princeps. The sequence continues at coordinate 76,397,140 of NC_080837.1, forward strand.
TCTCTGCGTTGTCTGCATTGCAACCCTAGTCCCTCCGCTCGGCTCGGATTACGTGGCGACGCGGGCGTTGCAACAGGGTAATGCAGGCATTGACTGTAACTGACTTTGGAGATTTTCTTGCACAGTGATTCTCATCTTTGGAAAGCGATAGCTGCATTTTATTCTACTGTTCAGATTCTCTCCTGATCTACTGACCTCAAGTCTCATAGCAGATGGTTGTATACAGGCACCTCTGTGCTGGATCAGATGATGTTTCTGTCAACGAGTTTCACAGTTTCTGGATTAAAGAAGATCAAATTGCTGACTGTAGCTCAGATCTGGCACTTTCACATCTAGATTAATTGAATATGTTTTGGACTTGTTTCATGTTTTGACTATTCTAGAAGGAACAAAACATCGACAACTAAAATCTTAGCAAAACACACAGTGATTTTTCATGGACACTGCATAGCAGGATATATGTATAGAATTTAGTCACCTTGGTTTGAGGTTCCTGGTTTTGTACCTAGAACTACGATTAAAATATGTCATTCAACTCTTAAAATAATGACACCTGGGAAAATCAGAGGAAAATGTAGGTTAGGAAATATGTGCCCAATTTTGTCTTAATACATAGCAAATTAATTTATATTAATCTTACTTAAATTTACAGGTGCTCTTTAATTAAAGCAACTATAGTAATTTTGTGTATCTATATAGGTTTATACACCATACTTCAAACAAATTTGCTTAATATGTAGCTTGAAGTTTGGGCATGAACACGCTTAGACCTTAGACAATGTAGAACCAGCTAAGCAACAAGAAAGTTGAGATGTATGTGAACTCTTTTTATCTGCCTAACTAAGGGAAAAAATTCTGAATATTGTTTTGATATTCTGGTTTCTATGCTCCAAATTACTTAATTTTATCCTCTCACTCTCCACCTGCTCTGTCTAATGGGATTGTCTCTTTGTTTTCCAGTGGGACACCTGGAAAAGCGAAGCGCTTTGCTCAGGACGAAGGTCGTGGACACGGATCTCTCAGCTCAGCGTACATTTCACCTTCCTAACTCCGTTGATGCACAGTTGGTGTCTTCAATTTCTCATCACCAGAATTCTTTCTATATTTTCTCAACACGGGGGTAATTGTATGTCTACCTCTTACTCACCGTGTGCTTTTTGAAGACAAAAGGATGGAATGTTCACATTTGAAGGCTTATGTTCTAGCGCTGAGTGTAGATGTGAGTAGCTGTATGTGTTTTGTAAGTGGTAGGATCTTCTAGACTAAAAGATGGTACCAATATTGCCAAGCTTGTAGGATGTATACATTGATAAAAATTTTCACGGAAATATGGACTTAACATCAGACTTCCAACTATCTGCTTTGACAAGTGTTTGGAAATAGCAGCAAACCATTCTGCTTTGCATCTGCATACCATTTAAACACTTGGTTAGAAAATGATTTAAAAATTTTAAGGAACACTTCGTATTTTCTTTGTGGTCTTCTTAGTTTTCCATTGGTTCTGAACACAGTGGATCTATGAAAACTTCTGTTTTTGGTTTCTGACGTTAACAGACATATTCACTGCAAAGTTAGTGACTTAAAACAATACAATTGTGTCACTTTATAGTTTTGGAGAGCAGAAGTTCAGCATGTCTCCCTGGACTAAATTCAACAAATCGCTTAAGGTCAGGGCATGAAAACCATTTCTAACTTTTTTTTTCCCAGGCTCCTTCATTCCTTGGCTCTGGCCTCTTTCCCTTGTCTAGAAAACCGTCAACTTCATATTTTTCTGTCCACCAAGGATACTGTATTTATGGCAAAGAAGACAGAATTTGTACACAGAAGTGTCTTTCCTGGGCGTGTCTATAGAACAAGTCAGCCAGGACAGTGTTGCATGTAAGAGAACACATGAGCACAGATTTGCAAGGCACACCATGACAACCAGAGGCAATTTCCCTAAACGCTGGAATCTGCATCCATGTGCTTAGAGAGATTCTGAATCTTAGCTTCAAGCTTTGTGTCAGCTCTTCCTTGATTTTAAATTTCTTCCTCTCTTTTTAATACATGCATAACAGTGTTTACTTACTGTGCTTAATTATAATATAAAGCAGTGCTTCCAAGATTTTAGTAACTTTTCAAGAGTAGCTATCATGTGCAAAACGTGTCATTCACATGCTTTTTTCCACTGAAATGCGAGTGTGTAGATTTTTAGACTAATACCTTGATAGAAACATTCACAATTTATATAATAATGCATAATGACATTGTTTTTCCTTTAAATTCTATCATTCCATTTGTATTATGAAAAGGTACTGAATGTCCTGTGTAAGGGTGCAAGATTTTTTTTTTTAATCTCAGATTGCAGCTTTGCAAAGATTTAGTTACAGATTTGTAACCGCCAGTGATATGGTGCCAAGTGCTGCAACAATTATTCAGTGAATTCTTTGCATGGCACTTCACGGAAATGATGAAAGTGCTGAAGCTGGATTCTATTTTAAGATTTTTGGCTGATGACTGCTAGGACTATATAAAGGGATACTGCATCACTAGAGAAAGATTCAAGAGCAAAAGTAACAAATAAAATATGATCAGATACAAATAAAAATTAATATATGATATAATATAACCTGAATTCAACAAAAAACATTAATTGGATGACTGAAATCATTCTAGCTCCGGAACACATGCTCCAACTTTTGCTTAGTAAGTTGATATTCTCTATAGTTTTTGGAAGTTAATCTTTTCCATTAAAAACATCTGTTGAGTCATATAAGAAAAACACAAGTCCATAATTCTTTATTATTCTCTAAAAATTATTGAGATGTGCTTTTATTTTTCAGAACTTAAGAGCAGAACAAGTCTTCTTAGCCACTTTTTAGAAATGAAGAAACTGAGAGGAATAAATTTAAATGTCTATCGAAGTTTTCACAGTTGGTAGAGCTACCCAGAACTGTATCCTCATTTTTTTATGACTTTGATACTATGGGTTGTGCTGTAGTTGACAGAAACACTGTTATCTAATCAACTTTGCTATAATGACTGAACAAGTCCAGCACATAATAATACAGTAGATTTCAATGATAGAAAGATTTAAATTCCTGTAAACAAAATTAGTGGCAAATGAAACCCAGTACTCAACTATCTAAATAGCACCTTGCTTGTATATCTGTTAACAAAAATCTAAGGAAACAATTGAACTTTAGTTGGACAAGACTTTTTTTTTTTTTTTGAAGGACAGCATATCCTTGTGTTGGGGCCAGTATTTCTTAATAAGCTGATACAAAAGACAGAATGTTTTCTTCAGCCAAAACCCATGATTCCCACCACCAAAACAGGAATGCTCACTGGGAAAATCAGCTCAAACAGATTTTTAGAAGTGCTCTTGTCAATAGATAAATTGTACAGAAGAAATATCATAAGGCGTTCCATATTGTTCATTCAGTATATTCCAACTTCTCTATATCTTTGTCAATACTTGGCATTACCCGACATTTGATTCCAGCCATCCTAATGTAGTGATACAATACATCTTTGTGGCTTTGGTATCTATTCATCTGGTCACTAGTGACGTAGACCAGCCTTTCTATAGGTTGGTTGGCTATGAGTCTGTCTTCCTGGGAGAAATGGCCATCAAGATACTTTGTCCATTTTAAAGTTGGAGTTCTTCTTTTTTTCATTGTTGATATGTGACAACTCCTTTCTTGCTAGTACCTCATCAGATACACAAATGTCTTTTTCCATTTTAAGAATTCTGCTTTCACTTTCTGGTGTCCTTTGATGCACAAAAGGTTCTATTCTGAAGCAGTTCTGTTTATTTTTCTTTTCTCAATTTGTTCTCAAACTGAAAGTCCTAAATATTTACCTGTGTGTTTTTGTTTGTGTACTTTCACTGACCATTTAGAGGTTTGAAGGTGGTGTGAGATAAGTGTCCAACTTTATCGTTGTGTTTGTGCTTATCCAGTTTTCCTTGCGTCTGTAGTTGGACTATTCTTTCCTTTATTGAATGGTCTTAGTGCTCTTGTTGAAAATCAGGTGAGTATAGACAGCTTCAAATACTGCAAATAAAGAAAACAATGTACAACAGAAAAAGCACTAGGAAAACTAAAACAGGCTTCCTATGCAATTGATTTCAATTTTGAAACCTAGTTTGTGCTGGATTTACAGCAAGTGAACAGTCATTCGGAAGCTACTTCATTTGCCTATGTCAGTCACGTGGCAGGTGCCTTAAAGATGCTGATAAACTACTGAGTTACATGCAGTGTCTGCTGTGGCAGTTTTCTGGCATTTGTATTGACTAACAGACATGGAATCTGCCTACAAAGCTTTTTTTTTCCTAAGAATGATATTGACCCACAACTAATGTGGGCCTTGAGCATTCATTGATAGGTTCTAATTCCATCCCAACTATCCAGTTTCTTTTTTTTAAATTATATTACTGCAAATTCAGTTGGGAATAAAACGATACCCACTTTAATTTACTTGGAACTAAATGAGACAGAAATCCAGTTTTCCAGTAACAAACACAGTCAGGGCTGACGGGTCCTGAACTAACCAAGACACAAAGTCCTTCTAGCTCGCTGCTCCACCATCCCTAGGGAAAATTATCATTGCAGTGCTGAGAAACAGTGACTCACACTCCAGACACCACATCTGTATTCCATACAGACAGGAGCAAGAAAGTGGGCAGAGTACTCACTGAATGGCTGCAGGGGGTTTTCATAATTTGGTTGGATTGGTTATGAATTCATTGGAAACGTTATTGCAGACTCGAAATAAAATGGAAAACAGCACCATTTTAATAACAAGCTTTGTAAATAAAATCTTCCCAAGTTCTTGGGTTTTAGTTTAACTTTGTTTCATTTATTTAAACACTTTCTCATACATCTCAATCACTGAAATTTAATCACATGGCTACATAATGTTTTGAAGCTGTAGATTTAAAATAATAAAAGAAGAGTAAACAGAAAATGAAACAGCAGGATTTGATTTTCTTCAATAGTATCATTCTCCATGACCACTTTAAGTTTTTGTGTTTGAAACTAACATAATTTATTAGTCATCACGTTTTAAGACATTTGTGAAATAATTTATGAAATGTAAATGATAAACATTTGAAATTTATTTTTACATAACTGTTTTTGTTTAATGTCAAGCTCTAATGTGGTTCTGTGTGACTATCAGACTAAATGTTTTTTATTTTGTTCAAAAACATATTAATGCAGTTGATGTATTTTTAATGTACTAATGCATTTTTATTTACTGATATGATTGTATGTATGAGGTTTAGTGATGGGGCATTTTTACTAACTGCATTTCCTTTGTGCCCCATTAGTAGCAGTACCTCATTTAGTGGATGTAGTTGTTTCACACACTGAAATTCTCACCCACATGGAGATGGTAGTAAGAGGTGGGTCCTTGAAAGGTGAGTAGATGGCGACAGTCAAGCCCTCTTGAATGAAATCAGCATATTTATGAAAGATTCTTCAGCTAGCTCCCTTGTCTCTCTCCACGTACAGACACAGTGACAAGATACTGTCTGCAAGCCAGGCAGTGGCCTCTCGCCAAACAAAATCTTCCAGGTTCCAAAACTGTGGGTAAGATATCTCTGCTTTTTGTAAGCCTTCCAATCTATGCTATTTCAGTTGTATTCCCCCAACCCCCTCAAGCCATGATTGTTACTAAAAATAACTGCTTAATGAAGAGTTGGGTGCTGTTAGGAAATGAGTTTTAAATGAGAAAATGAGATCTATTCTGCCAGGTATGTCACTGGGCAGCCAGCATATGCTGTCATCGTTGAGGCCAAACCAACTAATTTTGAAAATGATAGGAAAAAGTCATCTTAAAAATGGAAATTTGAGAGAAATCTGTCTAAATCCTGCCTCCAGATAATTCATTAGAAAAGGGACTAATGATGCTTAAATGTGGCAGGATCCAGTCCCAGGCACCACCCTTTGTGGTTCAATGGATGCTGAGTTGTGTTTAGTGAGGACAGTAAGCAGAACAATGAGACCCATTTTTATTGTGCATTTGAAAAATCTCAGCTGTGACATCTTCTCTAACAAATAACAAGGCAAAGATGCAGTTTACAAGAAGAGGATTTTTGTGGCCTCTGCTCATCCACAAACCTTGACTGGCCCTCTGTTGGAAGTTAAGGGAGCTTCTTTTAAATGGTATTTGAAATGAACACAAAGATTTGGAGCCCATACCTCTCCAAGTTTCTCCGTTCCCACAGGGCAGTTAATTAGAACCTAATGAACAATTCATGGGATGCTCCACATGGAAAAAGTGAAACAGTTTGAGTGATCTTTTTACAGAGAGCACCATGATTGTGCCAGAAGTCTGAAATTAGAAAAGCAGAGCTTGCTCATTCCAAAAATCATAACAAAATAAAATTGCATCCACCTGTGTTCATTAAAAAATGTCTACATTAAAGATATTTTAAAATTGTGTTTTAGAAACCAACTTCATTCTGAAACAATGATTAAATGTAAATGAACGTGTAGCATTTGCATCTGTATCTAACTGTAGCATAGTATATATGTAATCCAGTAACATGATTATCATTGAATATTACAAAATATGTACTGTACATAATCCTATGTGCTGCACTTATGTAGAACTAACACAGCACTACAGTTCTTTACATTAGTATCATGGCAAATTCGTGAGTAATGGATCTGCTAACTGTGACAGCTGCCATGACATCACCAGGCAAAAAGAATTTTTCACCTGTATTACAGTTTTATGGGAGCCCTGCCAAACATGACATTTGTCATTGACAGCAACATCATTGGCCAAAGTGGCATTATAAGACACATGACTGTATTTATGAGAAAGAAGTTTCACACTACAGAAAATCCTAACTAATGAATAAAGAAGAAATTAAGAAATGGAGCATGGGTGGGCCCACTCACTGGTCATCAATGTTTGCTGGCATCACAACAAGAGACCAACAGGCATTAAGTGTTGTGTCATGTAAGTGAACACCACCCATGATACACTCTTCATAAATGGAAAACTCAAACATGGATGTGATCAAGCCTATTTATGGGAAATATACAGAACAGATAAATATGTTAAATGACCAAACTCAATAAAATCCAGAGTATCAAAAACTCTGCAAAGCACATAAATTGTTTTCTTTGATGAATAAACTACAAATGAAAAAAAGAGAATCCCTCTAATTAAATGAGACTTTCAAAGGGACATCAAGCCTTGACAAAATAGCATTTTATTTCACTTTGTGTTCAGCAGAGTATAAGAAAAAATCAGGAGTCAATCTGAGACACTTGAAAGCTGGATACTTGAAGATAATAAGGAATTGGTCCATCTTATTTAGCAATATCTGTTAAAAGTAGATTAAACTGTCGAAATTTTAAAATCACACAGTAGATGAGACAGATAAAGATTTGGACTCACATCCAAATAACTTGAGAAAGGATGAGAGAAAGGAGGGGAATAGCTTATTGAAAACATTGGCAATGAGTTTTGATTATTGCCACAGCTGGGTGATGGGTGTTCATAAGTGGGTAGGATTCATGCGGCATTCACTATACTTTTTTTTAGAGGAATAGAGGTTGACTGACAGAGCTCCTCACATCTTCTAAATCACAACCTACCTTAACTGTCTGCAGCAGTTGAGGCTATCTAGCTAGTTATTATAAAGCAGTGTTTGGGAACAATGACCAGAAAAGTCTATCCATGTTGAGTACAGATACAACTTTTAAAAAAATGTTCTCCATCTTTGGTTGGTTGAATCCATTGTTCTTGAAAACACAGATATGAAGGATCAACTGTACTTATGTTAAACAAACAAAATAGCCATTATTCCACAGACACTAACTGTCATATTGTCACACGAAATGAAGTTTTCTGTAAAGCACAGTAGGATTTTCACAGGGGAAAAAGTGATTTATAATGGATAATACAGCAAACTAAATGAGGTTGGTGACATAAGAAGGACAAAATAAAGAATGCCGCCATAGTCACAGGGTGAGTGTCTTTTGGGCTGGGTCTAAATTCCATACGCTCCACTTTTACACATACTTGAACATTTTTCATTAAAATATTTATGAAGCAGAAAAAGCCCTTTTGCTTCCTTCCTCATTGTTAAATATGTCCGTTACCAACTGATTATAAGAACAGAATCAGTGTTTGATTTTTCTGATTTTTGGAAAACATATATAAATCAAACTCTAAAATCAGTTCTTTTCCTTTTCTACATCCCGATGAAACTTCAAGTAGCATTTTCGCTTCAGTCATCAGTTTTCAGAATTACAAGAACCAAAGAGCACTCAATTCAGCTAACAAATAGAAACAAGACTTGCTTATGAGGACTTATTTAAAAGCCACTTTGGAACAAGCTGATCGAAGGAGTAGTGAGTCTAAATGCTGGAGAGATTAATGAAAACAGCCTTCATGGCCTTTTTATCTCTAAAAAAAGAAAGTGAAAAACAAAAAGAAATCCCTCACTTATGCTTTCATCATAGTGATGGAAAACCCTCAGGGGTGATTCATTCCCCGTTCAGATCACTTCTTTGCAGGAAAGTTGTTAACTGAAACCTCACAGTGTGCTTGCTGACACATGAGTCACCAAACGCTCTTCGCTATCTTTGGTGCAGGCTCAGCCCGGACCCTGCTCCACCAGGGAACCATAGTTCCTAGAATTGGAAAAGGTGAGGCTGCCTGAAACAAGCCATTTCAAAGCCCAGCAGCCCTTGAGCTGACCAGCTGAGCCGCTCTCTGGGATATGGATACCGAGGTGCTTTAGGGCTGCATCAGAGGCAGGAGGACTCAGAGGAAAAGCACAGAAAGGAGACGGATGGTTTTGACTCTCAAGACAAGCATCTCTCTTCCTGATACAAGATGCACAATGCAGGGTGCCTGACAAGACCCATTGCCAGTGGTGTACCTGAAGCATTTCACTTTCAGTATTAGAGCGTCTTTTATTATTTCAAAATATTCACATGGCAAAAAAAAAAAAACCCAACTCTACTCTTTATATTTTGCAATCCTATCAATTTTAACAGGCGTACAGATTCACAGAACCAGCACCAAACGAACACACAGCAGCTCTGTCCCTCCAGAAAGCTGTGTCATGCCACCACTGTGCCCTCAGATAATCACCCTGACCCTTCCCCTTTGGCACTGTCGATGTTTTTGAGACATTTTCCGAGCTTTTGTATTCAAGTTGTTTTTCCCAAACAACTACCTCCCCAATTGCTGTGGATTCATGCTACCTCCTCAATTGCTGTGCGCTTCTCTGAATACCTCCTTGTCATCTCTGAACAATTCCTTGCAATGTTTATTTGCCAGATAAGAAGAAAGCTAAAAGTTATTTCCAAGTCTAATTCGTGTCACGGTTAAACTATGCTAGCCATTACACCGAAGAAACTGCCGTCACTGGAGCCCCACATTCCATCCCCACATCTCCTGCTTTGCAGAGATGACCCCATTGAGACAATGCTAGCTTTGAAGAAGGCTGATGAAGTCACGCTGGAATTTGAACCCAGGTCTCTCATTCAGTGAGGACACAAGAGAACCAGGGAAGATTTGCTGTGGGAATTTGTCATTACATGTTTGCATTCTCTCATTATTTTTTCCCCTTTTTTTAAAGCAAAGGGAAGTAAATTTCACAAGCAAATTTCTCTGAATCCCTTCTTCCCATAGTTGTATGTCATTGGAAAATCAATACTGAGCCTTCCAAAGCAGATGTTACTCCAGTGCAATGAGGATGACAGAAGGGATGAGCTTGTGATGCAGAAGCAATTGGCACATGAACGTACAAAATATCACACAAAACCTATCACCAGCAGATACTCCGTGGCAGCTGAAATCGGTCTAATCTGCTCTGGAGGAACCTGTACCTCTGCGGTAATTTATCTACTCTACTCCACTCCTGCTTTTTAATCAATTTTGCTGAGCTGCTACAAAAACAATATTGTAGAACATCCACCCGTACCAGGGCTGTGTGACTGGGCCTCTTGGAAAAGATTATTTTCCCTTTCAGATGCAGCCACCAGAAACAATGGATTCAATTTATCAGAAGCAGGCCTCTAATTAAAAGGGAAGGAGGGAGAGATCAACAATGTAACAAAGACATGGACAGGTCTCATAGAGTCAATCTCTCTTTCCCTCACGTCAGAATTAGCCGTGAACTCCATCACCACAAGACAGAATTCAACACCTTTTAGCCAGTGTCCATCAGCAATGTCTTCTTCAGGCAGGATGGCCGGATCTTTTGTCACTGATAAATATGTTGTCTGTGTTGCCTCCAGACATTTTTTTCTTGTATTTTAGACTGTAGGACTGAAGTGCAAGCATTTCACTTAACTTCTGCAGTCCCATCAGCCTGGTAAGGACAGCCTTCATTCTATACTGGCTCTGCAGTGCCTAGGACAGAAGCTTGAAGAGAGCGAGTGGTGGACAATGGCTGGCTTGACAAAAGGATGACTTACTGAGCCAGAGAAAGTGAAGGGGTAATAGAAACAAAAATATTAACAAGCACCACAGACAATAGAAATCCATCTACTGGCAAGTAGACTTCTCAAGTTGTCGGGAAAGTGCAGAATCTGCAGGAAAGGGAAAATGTCAGAAGAAATTCCATTCCCAGTTTGGGAGCGATTACAGAGTCATAAACCAGAAAGACATACACAAGAAACTGTCGTTGAATTGTCACTTCTTTTTGACAACTGCTCTGTTAGTAGAGATATTGTTGTAAGGCCTGACCACAATCTCTGAAACTCTGCTGGTTTCTGTTTGTTGTGGGACTCAGGTCAAGGACTTTTGGCTCTACAAGGCGTCACAGCGAAGGAGCCATGTTAAATGACTCCAGGCTGAAACAGGCTCCCGTCCTTTGCAAAGCTGCCTTGCACGCTGTTGAGTGATCTATGGCTCTTTCTTCACTCACATAACTGCCAAGCCCAAGGTACCAGCAGTGAGCTTTTGACATTGCATTTAAACCTGATACCCTGTCACTGGATTTTCACATCACTGTATATGCTCAGGCATTGCCTTGAGAATTGCAACATAGGTGCCACTGAGGAAGAATTTTCCTGAGAAGATACAGACAGGGTTTCCAAACCAGACCCCTGCCCACCTTCCAGGCAAGAGCTGCTGGAAGGAGGGGGAACAACTCCTTGGGCATGGAACTCCTGTGACTCCAGGCAGCCTGCTCACTGGGTCACCTATGGTGACCGTTGTGCAGATGTTCTTAGGGAGACTAGACTTGGGTTCCAATGACTCTGGAATTTTTCTGGAATTGGGTTCAAATGACTCTGAAATTTTCCCAAAACTTTTTACTTGTCACTGGATTTTATTTGGTCACTGAGTTCTGAACCCACCTGTCTCTGATTGGGAATTGTGTAATGTTCCATTTAGTGTTCTGTCTTCCTTTTGCCTGGTACATGAGCCTCCTGACTCTCACGATCTTCCTTGCATCCAACAGTATGATTATAACAAAATACTGGGTCTTCCTTGAGGCACAAATCAGAATCTTTGACCAACCTTTTGTTCTAATCATGCCATCTAAGAAAACCAGGATGAGGCAGGCTGCCCTTGTTCCACAGGCTGTCATGAACATCACACACTGTCTCTCATTCAAAATGACAGCTCCTCATGCGTCCCTCATATGTCATGCTTACATTGTCTGCCTCAGTGTCCCCATGGCAGGATACCTGACACGCTTGACCTGGACTGAATTTAATGGACACATTCGGTTCATCCAAAATAGACTATGCATATCAGAACAATGCAGTTTTTAACCCTCCAGGAGGTCCCATACTTTGTGGAAGCTAGGGTTAAAAGAAATAGAATAATTATACATGACTGACTAAAATATTTACAGAAAACAGAACCACTTTGGACTCTGCCACCTAAATAAATTTATCCTTTAATTAAATTGTTCATGAATTTCTGAAGTTCATTCTATATTACTAATCACATATCGCACAATTAAATACAACAATTCTAGCTACTATGTGGCATTTTTGATGGTTCATTATTAATGGATGTAGTTACAATGTTGCATTTAGCAAATCAAAAATATATAATAGGTAAATTTTCTCTGTATGTGTTTATGTATATTTATGTTCTTTCTTCCTTAATTTCTTTCAAAGACTTAAGAGTTTATAAATCTGTAATTGCAATGAAGCCTTGGGACTGCAACGGAAAGATATACTCTGTATAGGAACGGTAGCACATCCAGGGTGAGTGGAGATATGTTACAAGATTCAAACAGCAACAAAATGTCTACCAAAACAAAGAACACTCCATAGAGCGACTTCACTGCTTCATTTTGTCAAATCTCTAAAGAAAAGCCAGCTAAACTTCTTCTTAAACTATTCCAAAGAATTAAAGGTGAAGGAATCCTTATGAACACATTTGACGAAGCCAGAATGAATCTGATTCCAGACAAAGATAGAATAAGAAAAGGAACCCTGGAGACCAGCATCCCTGATGAAGACACATACAAACCTGCCCAACAAAGGAAGTGATCAGGCAAAAATAATTCCAGGGCACATCAAAAAAGAGTGCACACCATGACTGAGTGGGTTTGATCCCAGGGATCACAGTACAGCTTAAGTGCCAACCAAGATGTATGATATAGTACTAAGAGAATAAAAGACAGAAATTATCTGATTATTCTACAGATGCAAAAAATGTACGTAAGAAAAGTCAACATCTCTTCATGATAAAAACCCTCAGTATCACTAATTACTAATCACTGGGGAAATGCCAATAAAGATTAAAACAAAAGTCCATCTCACTCTAGTTAGAATGATAATTATTAAACAGAAAAAAAATTCTGAAATTCTGATGAGGGCATGGAGAAAGCAACCCTTTTACATCCTGCCCGTGGGCGTGTAAAGCAGTGTAGCCATTATAGAAAACAGCACTCAAAAACCTGAGAAAAAAACCACTATGTGCTCCAAAAATCCCAATGTGGGCTACATATCAGAAACTATCGAAATCAATATATCAAACGGATACTGTCAGTGAAATATGACTGTTCATTCTACTATGTTCACACCCTTAAGATGAGCTGGAAGGGGGAGGATAATAGGACATTAGGGACTAGTAACATAATGGATTTAGACATATGAAAGAGAATTTCTTGGTCAAATGAATGATTAAGACTTGTGTGGGCATTCTGTGATAATTATGATTTAGATGTTTCCTGTTTTCTTGCACTTTGTTATTCAAAACCAGATGCTATTTGATGATTCCCGAGTAACACATCTGGTTCAAACACATTTGCACTCTCCCTGAAAGGCAAGCTAGAAAGAGGATACAACCTATTTTTGAAAGTCACACCCTACTTACTTAGAGGTCTCAAATCTGACCCTCCCGGCTTTCATGGAGCTGGACATATAGTTGTTTTCTCTGGGAAGCCAGTTATCCTGTTGGCCTTTAGATACACTCGTTGAATTAAAAAAGGTGAATCTGCCTCAGTTGTTTAACCTATCCTCTCTCTTCCCTTAAGTAATTTGTAGCTACGAATAATGAATTGGGGGTCCACGTAGTAGCCTAGTGGCTAAAATCCTTGCCTTGCCTTGCCAGTGCTAAGATCCCATATGGATGCTGGTTCTAATCCCAGCTGCTCCACTTTCCATCCAGTTCCCTGCTTGTGGCCTGGGAAAGCAGTAGAGGATGACCCAAAGCCTTGGGACCTTGTTCTTGCTTGGGAGACCTGGAAGAAGCTCCTGGTTCCTGATCAGTTCAGCTCTGGCCATTGTGGCTTTCAAATATAACAAATACATCCTTAAAAAAGAATATGGAATTGTATTCAATTAAATACTAAGAGTATTTCAAAAAATAAAAAAGTTTCAAAAAATAAAAAAAGAGTGCATTTTCACCCAGATTAATTCTACTTTGTTCAGTATATGAGTGAAGGCTTTTAAACTAAAGAAGAGAAAAATAAAAGATCTTTTGCTGTGTGTAAGTGTTGGAATCCTTGTCTCAAAATGTTTGATCAGCAATGCAAAGTACCAAACTAACTTATGTAATGCTTTTGATCCATTTTCTTTCCACTTTACAGACTCAATCTGTTCTTGGTCTCACTTTCAAAGACACTACTTTATAGCTCACCCTGCTCTCGCTGACACACCATTTTTCAAGATCTGAAAGACGTATTAGGTAAATACACCTTCACAAGAGGCAAAGAGACCTTCAAAACTCCAAGAAAAAGACATATTATGAAAAACTGCACAAGGACTTCATATTTTTTATTGTAAGTGAATATGTAGTGCAATTCCATTTTTTGGGGGGGGGATTTTTTTAAAGGGCCCTCATTTATTTACTTGCTGCTGGGAATACAGACATAATGAGATAGCAATCACTAGCTCTGATTCTTAGGACAACTTTCTCAGTTATGTCACATGCTATTGAATTACCTGAAGAAGCTGACTTGGAACATAACTTTAAATCTGTAGCCACTTGGACTCTGATATACGCGGGTATCTTCACAGTGCTTGGTACAGCAGAAAGCTTCAGCTAGCACCAGTCATGCTGGAGAGGAACAAGCCACTGCGCATTGATTCTGATTCCCCATTCTGTTTTTTTTCTGGCAAGGGCAAAGTCAAGTGGAGAGAAGACAGCTCCAGGAACTTCCTGCTTAGGGAATATGAGATCCGAAATGAAGAATGCTGTTGAAGGAGCTAGCAAGAAGCATCCAAATGTGTTTTTCTCTTACTATATTATATTGAGAAAAGTTTTTATGCTTTTGCTGAAATGTATGCTGATGGTACCTGAGCCAGTGGAGTGCAAGAAATCCTGAGGGAAGTCAGCATTGGGCATCCCTAACTGTCCATGCCGATACCTCCTGTCTCTGCTTTTGACTGTTTTATTTCGTGACGAGAACAATGTCACAACTTCTTCACTTTACTGTGTGACTACTGCATAATATCTACTAATTTCAAAAAAGAAAAACAAAAGTTTCAATTTAATTATGATAGTCCAATTTTTTTAATTCTACTACTAGACGTGTGTGTGTGTGTGTTATTTTAGAACTTGTACGGATTCCGCTTCTTTGAGTCCACGCACACCTTTCAGGACATATAGCCCTACTCCGTGTTGGCAAGCTTATTTACATCTCACTGCATAAATGCAGCAAAAATGTCTGCCTTGACACTGACTGTATGGATAAAAATGAAAAATAGAACTTCCACATGATCAAATAAACATTGCTTGATGTAGAATTGCATTGCAAGATGGAACAGTGTCTTATGATGGTGCTTCAAAAAAAAATCCATGGAAATGGAATTAAAAGTTATGTATATTTTTAGTGCCAAATACAGAAGCCTCGTTTGTGTTTTTCCCCCATAATGTGAAAATTCTACAAATCCTTTGAAATACTTTGCTACCTAGTGATTCCTGGAAAAATATTCTAGATTCGAAATTCAGCACATACTTTTTCTTGAACACTCCATTATATTCTAAAAGCATATGCTTCTTTATTTTCTAAAAGCATAGCCCATACCTTTGTGTATCTGCAGATACAAGATGGATTTGCTAGTTTCAGATGAATTTCTTTTTGCTTTCCATGGGTGTCCAGCTGGTCATTTCTTGCATAAATTTTAGAATTGGGAAATATTCTGATAGGAACATTAGAACTGAGAAAATTCTATAACACATTCCATGTCTCCCTTCTTTCTCTTCTTTGTCTGCTTCCTTCCTCCTTTTGTTTCTTTCTGTGAATACTTATGAGCATTTTTTCCTTCTTAGGATTTTCAAGTAAAAAAAGTTTTTTTTTTATTTTTTCTTTCGGCTTATTATTTAAAAATTGTTGATTAAATGCTTTTAGAAGTTTCAGGAGTACATTTCATTTCTGCTGATTTGTAAATCCTCAGATATAATCTAATTTACACAAAAATGTCAACTATTATGAAACTTGTGTGTACTGATGTTAAGCTTCTTGGTGTTGAGTTAAGCAAAATCAAGCCGATTATGTTTGGTAAAAACAAAACAAAAAATATCACGCTTCAAATACCTGCCAAACAACAATGCCCTGGGGGCTGTTTTGGCAACATGACTGCTGACTGGAATCTGCGCTGAACAAGCTGCAGAGCTTGTAAAATCGGATGATATCGGTTTTGTTTGCCCACTTCAGCACTGGCAAATGCAAGTGATTCTGGAGAACTGAGGTTAAACAAAGAGAAAAGAAGGGAAACCATTGAGCAAATACAAAATATCTATTGCTATAAAGCAGTTTCTTAGGTGAATTTCAATCTACACTGGCTTCTGGCAGGTTACAGTAATAAACAGTTGCTGGTGAGAACAATTGCTTTTTTTCTTTTTCTTTTTAAATTTTATTCATATATCTAAGGTAAAGGAAATATCAGCTCCCTGAACTCAGCTCCCCGATGTGGGGCATGTTCTGAGATCCTTGCTCAAGTGGTTTTGATAGTTCACCAGTTATGAATTGCTGCCAATCTCGCCACTCCAAGCACGATGAGGTTGTTGAAGAATCCACTGATTGACATAGTCCATCACAGAGTCTCCATTTGCACAGTATTTCGCTGCCATCATATAGCTGAGGTGGTGGATTGACCTGTCTTCAGTCTTTTCTTGGTTAGGGTTCTGAGTCTGCCATTTCGATTGGGGAGATCCCCAAACAAACTTTGAGGTGTTCCCAGACCAGATTCTTGTATGTACTAGCAAGTATAGGGCCCGGGACAGTCCACCACCCCATCAGCTGGTGGTTGCAATTGCTGGGTTGGTTTTGTTTTCAGCCCTGACTTCCACTGGAACCAATGGGTGTTGCAGTCCAGCCTGGTTCTGCCCAGCACATACTCGGCCCTCGTATAAACCAGTGGGAGCTGCAGCCTAGTTGGACCAGGCCCACCCCCTACCCTGGTTTGCCAGCATGTGCAGCAGTAGTCCAGTCTGTCCCACACCCCATTAGGCTCGCAACATGTCAATGGGAATGAAAGTTTAGTTCCCTATAACCAGCTCCACTATGCAACCCACACAGATGCTGTTGGGTGCCACACGGTCTAGCCACCCTAGCCCCTGTCCTAGTTTTCGTGCCCTCCAGTGGGAGTGGTAACCCAAGAGGGAGGAGCCCACTATTTCCCTCCCAGGTCTTTCACTCCCAGATTGTGCACTCCCCATGTGGTTCTGTGGTTAAACTTGACAATTGCTTTATAACTTGGGCTCCTACTTCAGCAGCATCTGCTCTCTCATAGAAAAGTAAATGAATGGGAGATGTTCAAAAACTTCCTGGAAATGTGTAATTAAAACAGACTTCATTTGTGATGCAAAAATATTGAAATCCACACACAAATTTTTTTCTTAATATGAAAATAGCTTCAACTAGATTATTGAATTCATACTTAGAAATTCTTCCAATAGAGAAGCTGTCCTGCTGGAATTCCTGCCAGTGAATAGAAGGATTCCTTTTCCTCCAGTTTGCAATTAGCAACCTCACTCCCAGAGTTCTTACTATCAGCATTCTTACAGTTTAGTTTTTTCCTAGTCAGTTGAAAGTGATTTGTGTAGGGAAGTGTCCAAAGTATATGGCTCCAGAGAAGTGTACGGTGGGCAGGGGTCAGTAGGAGTTAATTGACTCCTGGGGAGAAGAAGTCACCTTGGAAATAGAGAGGGCTGTCCCCGTAACTGAAGTTGGGAGATTTACAGAAAAAAGTAATTTATTTTCCCCCAAAATAGTAAAAATAAAAACGGGGGGCATTTGAAAAAAGACTTCATCTGTCTGTAACACAGATAATGAACATCAAATAAGAAACTAAGTAAGCCTTATAAACTTCTCATGTGTCCCTTGGCTACTTATTTCTGATGTGGAAATAACCAACAAAAATTATCATGGAGAAGAGCCCAGAATTCATACAATTTTATTAAAGAGACAAAAGTAGAATTAAAAACATTTTAGGAGACATGTGTTACCCTAAGATCAAAAACAAAACAAGTCATGAAACAGAAGAAAACTAGAACGACACACTTCAAAATTGATACAGTTTAAAAATCAATCACAAATGCAAAAATTATCCATAATAAAAATCTAAAAAGATTAAAAATAAGTGGACAAATCATAAGCTGATTTGAAATATGACTGATTCAAATGAGTAAAATACACAGAAGAAAAAAAAGATTATTGTTATCATGGCAATGAAAAGTAAATACAGTAGACATAGAAAAATAGCAATAAAGAGGCAGTAACAGGACAAGGCATGGAAATAAAATCAATTGGAGAAGTAAAGGGATAAATTATGTAGAAAAAGATATTTACAGAGGACTTGAAGCCACACAAATAAAAATGAAACAATGGAATGCCACAAGCACTTAAAAACATAAATTCAATAAATTTTAACGTAAGTTGTAAAATATTTATTAAGAGGATATGCTGTATCTAGAAAAATTCTGTATCTAGAAAACTTATCTATAAAACATAAGTTCAGAGCCTTTCTTAAAAAAAAATAGCACAAAGCTGAAAAGAAAAAGGGAAAGGAGAAAGAGGTAATTTGATAAAAGCATTAATAGGACATGAACATTGACTGTGAGACAAAGACAAGAAATAAGCCTGAGTAATATAACAGATGATGATTCATTACATTAAAAATTAATATAAATATAATCCCTTACGGGGCACAGTGCAATAACTTAGTGGCTAAAATCCTTGCTTTACACACACTGGGATCCCATTTGGGCACACCAGTTCCTCTTCCAACTGCTCCACTTCCCATCTAACTTCCTGCTTATGGCCTGGGAAAGCAGTAGAGGATGGCCCAAAGCCATGGGACCTTGCACCCAATGGGAGACCCAAAAGAAGCTCCTGGCTTCTGGCTTTCGATTGGCTGAACTCCGGCCATTGTGGCCACTTGAGGAGTAAACCAGTGGACAGAGTATCTCAGTGTCTCTCCTTTTCTCCGTCCTTTCCAATAAAAAGCAAATAAATCCATCCATATTTATATATATAGACACGCACGTATGTACATATGTTTTTATATTATCTTACACAAAGATGTAAGACAACCTAACAAAATAGATGTTATAAATGTGACTACAAATAATAAATGAGACAAAAATATTCTCATACGAAGTTATCATGTGATTAGCATGTGTAAGAGGACTCTCCTGCCTACTTAACTCAAAGAGTCTTATTTTGTTTCACAAAGCAAAGCAATCATCTATGCTGGATGTAAAATTGCAGCTACAAAACGTAAATGCCAAACTCTAAATATAAAATTATGGGCAAAGTATATGACAGAAATGAAGCTGGGATTAAAAATCTACCTACTAAGCAAAATTTGAGCCAGAAAGCATTTAACAGCACAAAGAAAGATCCTTTAAAATGCACAACAAATGTTTAACAGTTATAAATACTTCTAAACTAAATGACACAACTTATGGCAATAGAAACCATGGAAATTCAAGAAGAAAAAGAAACACATTAATAATTAAAGAGGTTTTTCCCACATTACTGTTACTCTAAGACTCACTAGATTGTTAAACACATACATCTAAACATATTTTGAGAAGGGAGAACTTTATGATTATATTATAGAGCTTATGGATGTAAACTTCAAATTCTAAGTAATAGCATAAGCCTTCATTTCAAATAAAATTAGCACTTAGAAATACTTTGTTGTAAAGAAATGATAGATTCTTTTCATAGTCAGATGACAATAGAAATAAATAATTTTAAAAATAAAACATACAATGTAAAAAAAAAAACAATGATGGGCAGTCATTCGGTCTAGCTATTAAGACGCTTGTATCCATTATTAAAGTATTTGAGTCTGATTCCTGGTTGTAGCTCCTGACTCCAACTTCAATCAAAACAGACCCCGAGAAGCCATGGGAGAGCTCCATGAATTGGGCTTCTGTGAGCCGCTCTGGAGACCAGTTCTTAGCCATAGCCTGCCCGTGGCTGTTTCAGACCTTTGGAAAATAAACCCATGAGTGGAAACTTTCTCTGCCTCTCTGTATTTCAAATAGATAAATAAACAAAATTTTAGATGTTTATTTTCACCTGTTGGAAGGGCTGATTAATGGGAAGAAAGTGAGAGAAACAGATCTTCCATCAGCTGGTTCACTCCCTGAGCTCCCACAACAGTAAGTGCTGGGTCATGCCAAAGACAGAAACCAGGAATTCCATGTAGATCCCTGTAGATTGAAGGGGCCAAGTCACTCGAGCCAGCACATCTGTTACCTCCCAGCATGCTTTAACAAGAAGTTGGACAGGAAGTGGAAAAGCTGAAATTCAAACCACTGCTCCAATATGATATGCAGGTATATAAAGTGGTGATTTATGCCTCTATACTGGAACACCAAAAAATTAGTAAATATTATAAATTTCCTATAAACTACAAAAATGGAGCTCTATAGGATTCATTTAAAGCAGTAGTGAGAAAATAGACTCAAATCATAATTAGAATAGGAATATCAAATGAAATAAGCATCTCAAATTAGACAGAAGGTGATTTAAAAGAAGAAACATCATGAGTCACATAAAACGCTAACAAACTTCTAAATCTATTTTAAGAGAGCAGGAACTTAGAGACTAATAGAAGACAAGGAAAAGAATGCATAGACTCAGTGAAAATGAGAAGAGCTCAAAAACCTTTGGATATGCACCCTGAGGATCTGGGCACAGAGGAGTGCCCTGCCTGCATACCTCAGTCTCAATTGTTGGAGTTCATATTCCTAATTTGGGCACCCATTAGAAATTCTCAGAAAATTCATAAACTACCAAAAGCCTATTTTTTACATCATAATTTTAGTTGTCACTTCACATTCTCCTTTCTTTTGCAAACATACTGAAGTTGTTATCCTATTATTCAAAATCGAGCTTTTATAAATGGATTTATCAAAGGTAGAGCTGTTGCTTTGTATTCTAAATCCTGGTGAGTGTAAAGCTTTTGCTTGGGAATTTATGAATTTTCAATATCATTTATAGCTGATCAAAATTCACCCAAGTAGGGACAGAAAAGTTAATAGGTTATTTTCCACTTATGAAATACAAGTGAAATTTCACCGAGATACATTCTGTCTTGTATTAAAGGCACAAAAAGGAAACGCATTAAGTCCAATGATTTATCAAGGGAATTCTTTCAGAATATCCTAATGCACTTTGTTTCAGATCCGAAAAAGGGGAAAACAATATCAAACTGTGACATGAATTCCAAATCTGTGAACTATTTTATCGAAAAGAAAAAAAAATGACCAATCTCAGAATGTAAAAATAAAACTCTGTAAAAAAAAAAAAGAAAAAATCTCAGAGCACATCTAGAAAAGTTCTCATAAATAATGAAATAAAATAAAAATTAAAAAGTTCTTACTCTATAATTTCATCAGCAGTTCAATACAAAGGAATGTAAGTAATTCAAGAAATTTTAAGATGTGTCAATATTAGAAAAAGAGCTTATGCAATATAATGATAGATGATAGATAGATAGTTTTTGCACCTTTTATCTGGCATTCAACTCCTAAATTTCTTGGAATCTGCAAAGTGGTAACTGATTTTGTATGCTGATGAGTTGACCAGTGACTGGCACGTCTTTGTTGGGATTAAAGGTTTGGGATCTTCAGCCTCACCTCCAGAGACAGAAGATTAAGTTCATCTCCAAGGCCATAACTCAATCAACCATAACTATGTAAAGAAGTAGCTATGTAAACCCACAAGGACAGGTCTCAACAACTTCCAGGTCTTACAGTTTCTTTGTGGTGCTGAAGGTTGCCCTCAGCCCCTGAAGGGTGTCTTGGATCCTTGTCATGCGCTCAGCTCAGAGACACCTATTTCCTGAAAACATGTTTCTGCAAAACCAGTGACAGAGACAAGTTGGCTGAAGCACACCTTGTTGTTAGAAGTGCTGAGCCTTAAGCAATACAAACTAATTACAGGAATGATTTCCTGCCATTTTTGCCATTCAACATAACATCTTCGTGGTCAGGACATCCGATTATGGCTCTTGGAATGTACTATTGCCTAGAAGAAACTCCCAAACAGGGATCCCAAAAAAGCTGTCAATGTCAGAAGACAGAATCGTCATCAGATCAAATCTTAGGGAACAATGAATGATTAATAAAAGCTGGTGTTCAAATTGTACCACCATTTGGAAAGCAAAACTTGTGCATATTTATCTAATATTATGTACCAAAACAAAGTCCACATGGATTAGAAGTTCAAGTAAGAAAATTAAACCATTGCAATATTAGAAGACAATATAACTGTGTCTTAATAATTTGGCAAGAGAAAAATGTTATAAGTCATTCAACTTGGTAGCTTTACTATGTCTTTAAATATTGCCAAAAGGGAAATAAAAAAAAAAACTCAAAAGAACAATGTCAGAGAAAGTATTTATTCATCTTACAGAAAAAAGGATTAATTTTCTTAGTGCATAAGGGACTCTTAAAAATTGAAATAAACATTAGCATAAAAGCAGTCACAAAGTGAGGAAGTATAAAAAATATTTGCAGTAATTTAGCTTTCTTCATAATAAAAGAAAATGTACCCTCAGACTATACTGAGAGACCCATTCCTCACCTACCAGATTACACTGAACTTTAACAATTCCAACAACTGAAAAGTAACATATTTCCCTGATTGTTCACTACAATATTAAGATCAAAATAAGCCCCCAAAACTAACAATAGGGTTGAATGATAAACTCTGGTTAAACAAACTGACTAAATGCTGGTATAAAATTTAGAAAACAACTCTGACACAGGTTTGAAGTGATCTTCAGAGGTTGAAACAGAAAATTCAAAGAAAACAAAGTGCATCTAACAAACTTCCTCTTGTGTTCCAAGTGATATTAACATATCACTTATTGCAGAACTTATCTAACCCACAACTTGTTTTGTTTCCAAGGATTGAAATGTTGTGAGGCAGAATTTTCCTATTTGTTTTTATTTTGGTTTGGTTTCGTTTGGGTCTGTCCCCGTAGGTGCCTGGGGCACGTTAGATGTTTGAAACGGACATTAACGGACTGTTTCTCCCTTTCCCTTTCTCTGCTGGTTTAGGGATTTGACACAGATTCCTTGGAGTTTTGTCAGGTTAGTTTTAACAACAGAATTGTGCTGCACACCTCATTCTTTGTGCTCTGAGTGTTTTAACTGAGTTACTGCAGGGCCTGGTTGGAGAACTTCCCATCTTCCTTGGGTTGCTTAGTAACATCATTCAGTGATTAGCTCAATTGCTCCCATGTGAATTACATATCACTGTTCCAATTAATACTTCACACAAACATTCCAGGAACACTATAGAAAGACCTAATTCTCTCTCCTTACCTCTTTGGTGAAATTCGTCCTTTTGCGTCTAAATTTTTGAAGTGACAATCTATGATTTTATTCCCTACTTTATGTATTTCATTACGGTGCTCAGATAAACATGGTTTTGCCCTATTTACAACTTTCAATGTTTCATTTTCTCTCTCTCTCTCTTTTTGCTAAGCAATTAGATATAAATCAATACGACAAAAACCTAAAAACCTTCTTGGCCAAGGCACTGCTGTATTTTGAGTTTTAGGCCTTTATGAAAACTGTTGTAACGTGAAAACATATTCAACCTACCGATCTATTTCTACAATTAGTTTTCATAACTTTGTATATTAAAGGAATCTGTGACCGTATTCATTTCTCTCTGCTACATTTTTATCAAGCATCTCTTTCCTTCATCCAGCTCATCTGCTTGTTTTTCAGATTGTATAAGTAGCACAATATTTTAGGTATATTCAGGAATGCAATTATCTTCCTCAGCAAGGTCAACTGTCAGAATGAAAACAATAAGAATGAAGGCAAAAAAAAAAAAAAAAAAACCCACAACAAACTGTGAGGAGACTCAGTGTGATCATTAGAAAACATATTACTAATTATTACGATGAAATTGCTAAGATAAATCATAAGCCTATAAACAATACCAAAAGAGAAGTAGAAGGAAGTAAGATTCTAGTGATACGACTTTTATATGATTATGAAGGCAATAGTTTCTTTTTAAATGGTTCAGAAAACCAGTGAGACACATAATACAGCTGACAGAGACTGACAAATAGATGATAGAGAGTATAGAGATGAGAATTTAACAAGTAAGCTGAAAAGTGATAACATATATAAAGGCACTGTGGTAACATTCCTTTTAAAAGTTACTATTTGATAACAGAAGATAACAAAACAGCAAAGGAAAAGGAAACCTCTTAAACCTCAAATTGAATACTATAATTTCATCAAATATACTTATTGAGAGAAACTTCAATGCTATATGGTAGAAAAAGCGAATCTCTAATATACTCTTCAGAAAAGGCTGAAAACAAAACAAAACAACAAAGAATGACAACCATGAGAGAAATGTTTGAGTGTAGTGTGCTAGGACTATGAGCACAAAGAAAGCTGGAGTCCCACTAGTTTGAAGAAAGAGGCCACATGAGGGCTGTAATTTGAAGAACCTGTAGGCATTCCCAGGTAGACCAGTGAGTAGGAAGGCCACTAACTCAAAACGCAGTACAAGGGATATTATGAAGTTAAAAAGCTGTGATGCTTCAGAAGGCAAAAAATCACAAAGTTCCGTAGCTGGGTTGAGGCTGTGTGTCTTTTTTTTTTTTTTATAGTGAAAATTTGGTGAGTTTTCAATGGTAATGGCATGATTAGAATTATGTTTTGGAGATAGATCGTTGACCATGGGTTGGAACACTGTAGTCTGGGAAGTTGTTGAGCTGATAGTGCCTGCTTGCAGCCTGGTCTGCATGGCAGTCCCCCTCCCTTCAAGCTTCTGTAATGTTGTTGCTTAGAACCAGTCCAGGGCTAAATGGATGCCTGTTGGTTATATCTCTACAATAACTTTTGGTTCATTAAATGCTGTTTTGAGATTACCATGGCCAACATGCCTACTGCCACTCTACACCTAGCATCATGACATTTCCCAAAAGAAAATGAATTGGGACAGCAAGCAGGTGAGTCCCATCTCAAACTTCATTCTCATTTAAGGAATTAATTAAGCCACACCCTTGGACACCACCACTTTTATCTGCAAATGACATAAAGGAGAGCCCCAAACCTTGTTGAGTACAATTTTTGCTTATGCATGCCCTCACTTCTCCTTGAGTGCATATTTTCAGTAACAGATCTTTGTTTTCTGTTGATTTTCACCTATGTTTCATCCTTGAATTCTTCTCTTGCAATGTGGGGCAAGAATCTAGACTCAGTGACCCCCCCCACAATGGGCTGATGGGGTCAGACCATTCATAAGGTGTTCACTCCACTGGCCATCAACATTAAGGCTCTAGTAGCTCCTGAACCAGTGGTGGCGGTGGTCTCAAAGCCTTCCCCTTGACAGCAGTGAGGGATTTGTCTTGGCAGCCATTGAATTCTAAGAGCCTGGCCCTCTGCCCAGCACAGGTTTCTAAAGGAACTGATTTAAGCTACTGGGATGACAGGAATGTCCTTTTCTAAAGCAGGAAGACAGAAGAGTAGGTGTCCTGCAGTTAGAAAATACAGGTGGAAGATGCATTTAGGGACAAATAATTGGAACTAGTACCCAAAAGTGTAGTGGCACTTGGTCAGATGGGCGACATTATGGAATCAGTGCTGTAGTTTTGTGAGCTCACTCATCTGCTGGCTCACTCACTCTCCAAATGCCCACAGTGGTCAGAACAGGGCTAGGGTGAAGCTGGAGTTGGATCCAGATCTCAAATGTGGTTGTCAGCCACCAAGTCACTTGGTCTGTCCCTGCTGCCTCCCTAGGGTGCACAGTAGCAGGAAGCTATAGCCAAGAGCTGAAGTGGAAATCAAGCCCAGATATTCCGAGGTATATTATGAGCATCTTAACCTGGGTCTCAGCTGCGAGCACTCCCGCCCCACATTTTGATCTAAATGTATTTGAAGTCAACTGAGAATCTTGTTTGATGTATTTTGAGACGCATAGTTCATAGCCAATTCTGCCACCTTAGTGGCATTTAATTTTGTACTGAATCAAATTGCTGTATTTCAGGAAATAGGAGAATGAATACCCCTGTGGTTAACTCAGTCAGCTCCTTTGAACCATCTGAGGTGCTTCACCAGTGACAATGGTGCCTGACAGCTGCCTGCAGGCCATTAGCAGAACAGTGTCTGGGTGAGAACCCTGCAGCCTAGTTCCTCAGAAATTGGCATATACGTCCACAAGTAAAAGGTACAGTACAATAGTGGGATCTTAAAAAAAAAAAAAGATTTCTTTATTTAACTTCAATGCAATTATTATTTCATTAATTTTCCCAATACAATATAAAATTTTAATTTGGAGGCCTCTGGAGTAATTTTAAATTAGGTTATTCCTTATAAATTTGTGTTGATGTCAAAATTAAATGGAATCTATTGTTTGAGCTTGACTTCTAGGAACCATGTTAAGTAATGATTGAATTGGAGTAAATGACATGAATCCTATTTCAGCTCATGATTAAATTGAAGGGAATCTTTCTATCTCTAATATCTAATTAGATATAACAGGACTAGGTGCTAATTTAACTTACATATTCCCTAAGTATTTTCTATTGGGGCTCAAAGTCTGAAAAATAAGGTACCTGGAAAATAAAATCTTTCATGTTTGAAGTATTTAGTTTCTCTATGATCTTATATCTTGAAAGGGAAATTATTATGTATTTTTCATCCATTCTATCCATATTTGCATTGCTCAAGATAAAGTTATCACATATGTGTGTAATAAAACCAGTAATTTTGAAATGTTCATTTTAAAAAGCATCCATAATTTTTAGAGATTGAATGCTATCTTTTTAAAAGATTTTTATTTTTATTGGAAAGTCAGATATACAGAGAGGAAAAGAGACATAGAGTTAAGAACTTCCATCCACTGATTCACTCCCCAAGCGGCCATAACAGCTGGAGCTGTGCCAATCTAAAACAGGAGCCAGGAATCTCTTCTGGGTCTCCCATGCTGGTGCAGGGTCCCAAGGCTTTGGGCCGTCCTTGATTGCTTTCCCAGGCCACAAGCAGGGAGCTGGATGGGATGAAGGGCACTGGGATAAGAACCAGTGCCCAAATGTGATCCCAGTGCATGCAAGCAGAGGACTTTAGCCACTAGGCTACTGTGCTGGGCCCATCGAGTACTATTTTGGTACCTTTAAAGCTTATTCATGGAAAATCTTATTGTTGCTTTACAAATGCACATGTATGCACAAATATATCCGTTACATTTTATGTATGCATCCGCAAATACACAAATATTCAATTCATTATCTTTGATAACATGTGTGACTTCTATAATAATTTAGTTTACATGCTGAATGTGGGGAATTAAAAGGTCTGTGAGATAACTTAGAACCCAGTTTTTAGAAAAAGATTTATTTTATTTTTATTAGAAGCACAGAATCACAAAAAAGAGACAAAGTGAGAAAGAGCTTCCATCTGCTGGTTTACTCCCTAAATAACCTCACTGGCCAGAGCTGAGTTGATCCAAAGCCTGGAGCCAGGAGCTTCTCCCAGGTCCCCTACATGGGTTCAGGGGTCCAAAGACTCTGCTATTTTCTGAGGTCAGCTGGATCAGAAGTGAAGCAGCTAGGACATGAAATGTTGCCCATATGGGATGCTGATGCTAGCAGGTGGAGGATTAGCCAACCTAGCCATCAAGCTGGCTCCCAGACCCAGTTTCCACAGAGCAAAAGTATATTGAAAATCCATTGTATGAGTTGTTGGTCACAGAACTGTTTTCTATTGTTGATATTTTTCATTATTTTGGATATTGGCATGTAACTATTGAGATATGCTAAAGATGAGACCCGGATCTAAGCATGCAATTCTCTTGTATTTCACATACACCTTATACAGTAATTTGATACAGCATTTTTTATTGTGCATGTATTTTGGATTGTGACCGCATCACACTAGGTCGTGTGCAGAGTGTAGAGTTTTCCACTTATGGCAGCACATTAGTGCTGCAGAAGCTCTGGACTCTGGAGCATTTTGCATTTGGGATTCTCTGATGATGGATATCTGTTTTGTATTCAGTTTTCTAAAACATTTGTGTTATTTCCTCCTTATTCAACGTTTCACCCATATGATCCTTTCTTAGTTCAGATTCCTACTTTTCTAATGTTTTGATTCCAGTTCTGGCCTGTATCTGTCTTTTATTTCAGAGATCTGAAGGTATGTAAAGCTAAGGCAAAATAATCAGTGAGTATCACCACCATCCACTTAAAAATTTTTGTTTAAATTTAGAAAACTGTGATTTACACCATGCATTAGGCTATGGAAGCCAAGTTCCAGCC
This sequence comes from Ochotona princeps, assembly GCF_030435755.1. Classification (NCBI taxonomy): domain Eukaryota; kingdom Metazoa; phylum Chordata; class Mammalia; order Lagomorpha; family Ochotonidae; genus Ochotona; species Ochotona princeps. The sequence goes on from NC_080837.1 coordinate 76,425,330, forward strand.
ATACCAAGTTAGAGGAACAGGGTAGCACTTTTTTTTTTTATTGTAATGATATCTACCCTCCCAGTAAACCACAACCCGCAAGGGAGTCAGGTGCAGCATAGGCATATCTGCTTCTCCTTCCTGTCAGTCAGTCCCTGTTTGTTCAGGCATAAAAATGACACAGAACTCCAAAGAGCAGCATCCTGAGTATCAGCTACAAGAGGATCATTTTCAGGGAGATCTTTAATGCCCAGTAAGAGAAATCCTCAACAAACTAAGGATATATCCCATAGTTCATAACTCTGAACACATAGAGGTGCGTGGATTAAAGAGGCTGGCTGGGGGAGTGGGGATGGCGGTGGAGCCAGCATGATGGCTCATTGGCTAAACCCTCCCCTTGTAAGTATGGAGATCCCATATGGGCTCCAGTTCATGTCTCAGCGACTCCACTTCCCATCCAGCTCCCTGCTTGTGGTCTGGGAAACTAGTTGAGAATAGCCCAAAGCCTTGGGACCCTGCAAGTGCAAGAAAGATCTAGAAGAAACTCCTGGCTCTTGATTGGCTCAGCTCTGGCTGTTGCGGCCACTTGGGGAGTGAAGGAAAGACCTTTCTCGCTGTTTCTTCTTCTCTCTGTAAATCTACCTTTGCAATAGAAGTCAGTAACTTTTAAAAAAGGAATGAGACAAGTGGGAAGAGTGGAGTAAGGTGTCCCAAGAGGGTCATATAAAATTTGAGGACTTCTGTAATGACTTCCATTTCTGTATACATATGTCAATTTCAATCAATTCCATATTCACTACTTTAAAGAGCCAGCTAATGAGCAATGGAATTCTTGTTGAATCTAAAACATACATTTCATCCACATGATTCACAAACACATTTTATCTTTGTAAGTTCTCTGATTCCTTTACAATGGCATTAGACTTAAACCTCAAGTGACATAATCTGAAGAGTGCGGACATGACCAGAAAGCAAATAAAGTAGAATGTGATTGCACAAATACTCCCAGCCTACTAAGGAGCTACTTGGATTTTTCTTTTTCATCTCAGCATCCTAGCTCACCTGCTTGATATTTAGACTGTCTTTTCTCAAGCATCACTGCTGAACTTGAATTCCGTTATAATGGATTTAATAGTGCCCCCGCCCTGCCAAGTTTGTATCTTCCTGGAATGCCAAAAGTTGGACTCGGCTTTTGCAGATGTAATTAGCTAGATCTCAAGGCATCATCCTTACTATAGGATTGGTTCTGCATCCTGTGTAAGAGAAAACAGAGATTTGAGGACCACACAGAGAAGGTGTTATGAAGATGAGGATGAAGATGGAGACACAATCTGTCTACAGACTAAGGAACTTCAAGGATTGTGGCAACAACCAGGTTCTGGGAAAGAGAGGTGTGTAGCTTTTCTATTTCTATATTTGTTATTATTATTATTAGTGGAAAGGAAGATATACAGAAAGAAGGAGACACAGAGACAAATATCTTCCATCCATTGATTCACTCCTCAAGCAGACTCAATGCCTGGAGCTGAGTCGATTGAAAGTCAGGAGCTTCTCTGGGTCCCCACGCAGGTGCATGACCCCAAGGCTTTGGGCCATCCTCCACTGCTTTCCCACAAGCACAGAGCTGGATGGGAAGTGAAGCCAACGGGACACGAACCAGCAGCCATATGGGATCCCGACAAATGCAAGGTGAGGACTTTAGCCGCTGGGGTATCACACTGGACCCATATGCATTGCGTTTCTTCTGAGAACCTCCTATTCAAACCTTGATTTTAGACATCTGACTTGAAGAGTGGAGAAACAAGTCACTATAGCTTCAATTCAGTTGGTTTCAGATAATTTATGCTACAGCTATAGGACATGGATAATACACTGACTTTCCACAGTCAGTATCATGGGCATACATGGAGCTCATGTGTGCGATCCTGCCTGTTTGCTGTGTTGGTTGTTCATGCCTTTGTCTCTGCCCCTTGATGATAAGTGTTCCTCTTTCAGTTGCCCACTTAGCATGCATAAAGCCCTGGGAGGATGCATTTGCACAGGTGGATGTAAACTGCTCATTCTTAACTAGGATGTTTCTATTTCAAGTTCCCTCCCTTTTGCTTTTCTGACTGAGTAGGTTCATGTTGAACCCACAGATGCTGGCATCAGCTCCAGTGTTCTCTGATTTCTTCAAAACTGCTATCTGAATGTTTCTATCCTCCACCAGGATAATTGTGTCTGAACTTCTTTTCTGCTCATGTGGCTTCTCACACAGCCTTCCTTGATAGGCACTAATTATCTTTATATCCTATATCTATTTTGTCCTATGCTTCAAAGTAAAGCTTTCTTCTCTTATCTGTAAATTTAGCTCTTGACATGTGAAATCTAGAGTGTCCACATTATAGTCTCTAACAACTGTACTTGAAACTAAACAGTGAGCATTTTGTTGCTGTTATTGTAGGTGATGTTTGCCTTCTGACCTCAGTAACCAGTGCTGTTGACTCCATTATTCATTGTTCAGGACATTACCTACATCCACTTCTATTAGTTCACTGGCAACAGCCCATAAGCATAGCAGTAATGGCACAGCTATCTAACCAAGCTCAGGATATCACACAGTATCCGTCACGGGACCAATGCAGTAACCAAGGAGTTTGGACATGGCCATGAAATACCAAGGCTATACCTGTAATTTACTTTCTGGGTCTTTTGATTTCCTGTATTTGAAGGTCCCTTTTAACTACTGAAGTATGTGAGATTTATTACTCCATGAAGCTTATCTTTCTGCAAGTGAGGTAGTTGAGTGATGCTAAGCTCAGCAACAGGCCTGTTGCATATCTTTACCTCTAGGGGGAGCCCAAGGCTCTTCACCCAAAGCAGAAATGGAATTTGATCATTGATGTGTTTAGGAAGAGGGATCTTGCTTGGCCTCCTTATCTGGCTGTGTACATCCTTGACAACAGAGAACGTGAGCAGGTTTTCTCCATTCCCTCCACATTCCGAAGCCCATGGAAGCTCTTTCTCTTAGACTGTTTCTGTCTCCTTCAGGACTCTTGGAGTCTGCAGCTGTTGTTGCTGGCGATGAAACGTGTGCTGTCTTCTTCTGTCAAGCCACCTTCCCCCTTCATTCTTCTGCTAGAAGGGAAGAATACTGAGAGGATTGCCAGATAAAACAGACGGTGTCCAGTTACATCGAAATTTAACATAAGGAACGATAACATTTTAGCACGTGTTGGTCCGAATGTTGTGTTGGACCGTGCCATCTCTGGCTGCCAATGCAGCAGATCTGATCGCTTCCACTGATCATTCCCAGGATGCTGGACTAGTGCCTTGGTCTGTAAGCCAAGGCTTGTCTAAATGTGCCTGTCATGGCCAAGTCAATACTGGCATGTTCTTGCACCCCAGTTTGACGCTAGTAACTCCCTGGATGTAGTATGAGCTCTGCCAGTACTTCGATGTTACTTTGCAATTGCCAGACAGAATTACTGATCCAATCTCATCCTATCCCACTGGAGCAGAGAGACTGGAGTGGTGGTCCCAAAATTAATGCACAGGAGACCTCAGAGTCATGCCCATCTATTGAAACCTACTCCAGAGAGTTTGATAAGGAGTGTTTTATCAAATGAAGTATATCACTTTTTATATAAAAATTAAAAAGAGTTATATTTTACATCCTTAAATTCTGAGTAAAATGATATCCTATCCAATTGCTTTCAGCCATGACTGCTAGCAGTGACATTCTGCTGGTGGCATTCAGAGTTCTATCTTTGAATGCCATGGCAATCACTGGCTTCCCTTCAAGGCTGTCGTGTCTGGCATGAAATTTAAGAATTCAAAATACCAGATCAGTAGGCTCCCCTCCCCCAACAGACATGGCACATCTGAATGTGTAGCTAGTGATTACTTGTCAGGACCATTTTAATACAAAAAGTGAAGCAATTTGTGACAGAGTAAACTAAAAACAGAAATAAAAGCTAAATAAAAAATACTTCCAACAAAACGGTTGTGATATTCACAGTAACGGATAAGAAATTTCAGATTCCCTCGCTCACATTGTAGCCAGGGTAAGTAATTCCACCTGCTTTTGGCTTGCTCCGAGTAGATGGCCCAAACGGGATCAAGATTCCTAAGTATTGTACTTTCAGTATTTTCTACGATCCTTAGGAGACTGTGAATCAGAATCTGCTGGCACTCTGATGCTGTTCCATTCCTTGCTTGTGGCTAAAAGTACACACATGAAGTCATTCTCCGACTTACAGCAAAGATTCCTTGGCAGGACTATTTCTGATACTGCACACATGCAGTCATTAAATACCATCTTGGAAACAATTTAGTGCAACAATGCTGTGGGAAAGTATCAGACGAACAATAAAGTGAGCAAGAGCAAAATAGCAAATCGAGGAAAGGATAAAGAAGCTCTATTTTCATAAGTTTCTAAGCTTGTAGAACTTTTGGCTAGTATCCAAGAGTTACATCTGAGATTCACTGTATACATTACTGAAGACATTTAAATGTGCCTCTGCTACAAGTAGAAAGGTCAGACAATGTTCTGTTCCACCAGAAAAGCATGGAAACAACTCAGGCTGCATTCCCTAAACTACATGTAAAATCATGGCATGTCTTATACCCCAGTTATTCAGTTGCTTAGTATTCCTGGTGCTGGACTGGATCAGAAGCAGCTGGAACAACCACTAACATACCCGAAATAATGACAAGAATTTTTTTTAGATTGGATGATAAGTATGGGGAGTTACCTGAAATTTGTAAAAGTAAAAAGTTAGATCTTAACCATGCCCTTGACATTTCATGTTCACATTTAAGAGAGATGAGTAGCATTCATGACAAAACAAGAAAAACAAATATTTGTTAAGGAATGACAAAATCGATCCTAAGTTTTTAAAGATTACAGGTAAATGCATCTTCCACATTGTGAGAATTATTGAGAAAAATAATATTGGAAAAGATAGATAAACTGCCACAACATTGCCACAACATATTGTTCCCTAACAATAACAAGCTCACCCAGTACCGATATATTAGTTTTTTATGTCATTTCCCAGTGAAAGGAATGGAAGGTCTTTGCTGAAACAGGCGTTTCTTGGCTTGGGAGGGAATATACAAAACAAACCAGGAGCATCTTATAGTATCAGAAAGTAAAGAGGTGGTTAAATAAACAAACAAAAAGGATGAATCTGTCAAAGAGACACAGGATGTGATATAAAGAGCTCCCGAGTGACCAACAAAATGGATGCACACGAGTCTGTGAGAGAGAATGGGCCAATCACTCTGCAGAAGAAATTCAAGTAGTTTAGGCAGCTACTCTGCTCTTCAGGGGGTGATCCCCAGCTCTTCAACTCTTACAAGTGGACTGCCTTCAAAAGTGACTACTAAAGTGACTCCAAAGAGTACAACGCGGTGAGAGGAAAAGAAAAATAGCTTTGCAGTGGAGAATCCTAACAAATTACTCCTGCCAGGGGATTGAACTCAACGTCAGCAGGGATAAATCATGCTGATTGGCTGTACCTTTGCAACGATATGATGAGAATGGCACTTTTTATTGGTGATGTTCTTTCCAACACTCATAAAATAAATGTTCCTTTGGGAAACTATCAGACAAACCCAAACTGGAGGAAAATGCCACAAGACGCCTGACATGTGCTCAAAACTACCCAGCCCTTAAAAGCAAGAATGTCTGAAAAGATTATCACAGTCAAGAGCAACTGAAGGAGGGATAATAACTCAATGCAATATGCAGTCCTGAGTGAAATTCTAGAACAGAAAAAGAGTATCCGGGAACCAATCGGGGAATCTTAATAAAGTATAGAATGCAGCTCACTGAACTATGACACTTGTGATGCCACAGAAAGACCTTACATTCTGATTCTTTCTTTCACATGAAGGGAGAAACGGTAGTAAGTGTGTAAGAGGGTGTGGCCTTTGAAAGGAGGGGTCCATAGGCCATAGTCAACTGATGGACTTGATTGTGTGTGGCCTCTGTACCCTGAGGTTTTTTTGGGGGGGTAAAATTAGGGTAATAGTCTGCTTTTGTAATAGAACCAGGGAGCCAGGCTGGTGGCGGTGGCTTTACAGGAACAAGCAACAGCAAATGTTTTTATTTATTTATCTTTTTTTAACCCAAAGCTAGAAGAAAATAATATAGAGAGCAAATTAAAAAAACAGTAGAGAAAAGAATGATGTTTGATGAAATCAACAAAATGAAGCCTTGAGTTAGATGGATTAAAAGAAAAAAATACTCAAACTACTGCAATTAGAAATGCAAATGTGGGCATTACTGCCAATTTTACAGAAATAAAAAGGAATTTTAAGAGAATATTATGCACATTTGCATGAACAAACTGAATAACTCAGATTAAATGTACAAATCCAATGACAAAACCTGTTACAACTACATTATGATGAAAAAGAAAATTTGAATAAGATTATAAGAACTTAGGTGGCGTCTATAACCAAAATTCTCCTGATGAAAAAAATTACTGACTTCAAGGATGAATTCTACCAAACAGTTGAAGAAAAGTTAAGAGGAGCCTTCCTTAAAATTTTATTTAAAATTAAAGAGGAACATTTCTTGATATGTTGAATTGAGCATTATCCCAATAGCAGAGTGAAATAGAAAGAGAGACAGAGAGGAGGATGCCAAGGCTAGAAGTGGTCCAGGCAGAAACAGAAGTAGAGCAGTCTGGAGTATAAGTTCTGACAACAGTAGGTTAGGATGCTCAATCAGTTTATTGGGTGGCATTCTGGATAGCCAAAGAATGAAAGTCTATCTTCTGTGAGAATGTTTGAGAATTCTAGCTAAAGATTGGGTAGAAAAATGCCCAGCAAAACTTCACCATGTTTCTGCTCATGCTAATTATTAAACAAGAACAATTTTGTAAGAGTTTTGATTAAGATAATTACATATCCAGCTTTTAGGCTTGATTTGTCTCCATGCAACTTTTTTCTCTCCTAATACTAAAAAAAAAAAAAAAAAAAAAAAAAAAGTAAAGAGTACACATTTTTAAGCAAACACTATTCAAAAAAAGAGAGAGACTTAATGGACATAGTTTAGTTCTCAGGCCCTTCAGTTCTTTAGGGGTGGACTAAATGGTGTCACTAATTACAAAGTTATTAATTACAAAAGTGTCCTGAACTTGCTTGTGTGCTTATTAGTCAATATGTTTAGATTTTTTTATTTTATTATAAAAATTTGTTTCTAAAAATTGTTGAAATTGCTACATGTATAATTCCCCATAAAAAGCTGTTATAATTAATAAAAGAATTCAAAGTCTAGTAGGATACAAAATCAACACACAAAAATCAATTGCATGTCTACACAGTACAATGAGCAATAAACAAAAGAAATTATGGGCACATTCATTTAAAACAGCATCAAACATATTAATTATTTAGGATGAATTTGTCCAAGGAACCCAGATTTGATCAGCGAAAACTATATTGCTGAAAGAAATTAAAGCCATAAATGAATGGATTGTATATCTCTTGGAGGATGGGAAGAATATGTTGTTACGTTGTCAGCAGTATCCAAAACGCTCCAAGATCTCATATAGCCCCTGTGAAGATTCCAAAGATATTTCTTCCATAACTGGAAAGCTCATTCTAAAGTTCATGTGTAATCTCAAGATACCCATAACAGCAAAATAATCTTTGAAAAGAAGAAACTGGTAGGTTCATATTTCCCAACTTCAAAACTCAATAGAAAGTTACAGTAGTCAGAACAGAGTGGCACTGGCAAGACTTTGCAATATGAAAATGATAGTATCTCAGTATTTTCATGAATGGAGTGAGTGGGACATGATGATTTGAACTCAGTCACTGGCAGTGAAAATGGAGAGTGTTGGAGTTTGCAAGCTCCCCAGGAAGTAGGGTGGGGCAGTGGGGTGATCAGGAACTGACCAGCAGGAGTGAGGAGAGGCAGCAGGAGGAAGGCTTCTTGGCTGCATGCAGATGCAGCTGTTTGCTTGTGGCGGAGAAGGGTTTTGAACAAGTGTCTATCTGTGGCTCCATGCCTTGAGTTTGCGCCTTCACCACTAAGAGCATAACGATCAACACACTAAGTCGGTCTGGAGTTTGGAGAAAGGTGCTGAGAAGTGCAGAAAGACTCATTTGTCTGAAAGGGTGTGTATTAGAGGACGTTTGAAGGTAAACCCTGTTTAATCTTGTTATTTAGGAAGTGGGAAAGTAAAAATGAACTCTTAATAGAGTGATGTGCAGCAATGCTTGAAGACCAGCACTAAGGAAATATTAAATAAAAGTTCCTAATTTGTAGCATTGGCTAATCCTATGGTGTAAGTACTCCCGCCATCACCGATTTAAAACTACTAATGTAACATGCACTACTTAGTGAAATTATCAAAATGTAATAACTGAATCTCTAGAGCCTGTAGAGATTGTAACTGCATGAGTGTTCTGTGACCTCAGAGGTGGTTAAAGAAGAAAAAAAATGAGCAAAGATTGCTCTCAGGAGAGGTGAGAGATCTTAGCAAGCGAGCACGTGTTGAAAGCCTAACATGCTGCTGAGAAGTTTGGTCATGTAAATACCAAAGGCTCAGTTTGGGGATTGTGTCACTTGGGCTGCTGTTCCCTTGCCAAAGCTCCTTCTATAGGGTATAGGGGACTGAAGCCTGGCTGTGAGAAACTGAGCCCGGAAGGAGAAAGAAGCCAGCAGAGACAGACACCTCATCTTGTTGACAGAGACCCTGATTTAAAGCAAAGCTAAGGAGAAGCCGACTCACCAAGCCTGACAACCAACACTGAAAGAAATCCTTTTTCTGCTTTGAGAATATTGGCAGGTTTGAGACACTTTCCATCTCCCTTGCTGGAATGTACACCTCTTCAGTAACAGGAAAAACGGAGATAAAAAACCGCTAGCTCTGAACTCCAGCTGCCTTTAACAGCGTGTCCTTTGGTACCACGTCAGGATCTAAGAGAATTCTCTCAGCACCCCATGAGCAAGCAAGGAAGCGACCGAAACAGGCATAGCGTGTCCCTAGGCAGCATGAACGCTGCTCTCTGAGGCGTAGCCATGTGTGTGGGTCTGCTTCACTCTGCCCCAGGGACAGAAGAACTCACTGGCAGATTTGACTTTGCCCAAGAGACCCTCTATTTCACTGTTATCAATAGAACAAAAATAAAATCAGAAGAAAAACAGTGGCTTGAGGAAAATATTTTGAAATTTTACAAAGCAAATTGTATAGCGTTTGTGAGTAGATACTCCTAGGAGCATCACCCAGGCTTTGCAGTTGAAAATCTGATGTTAAAATAAGGCCAACATATGGTTGCTGCTCTGGTGTGAGTATCTGGACTCCCACACCTACTCGGAGAAGCATATGTGCAACCTAATGCCCGATGTGACGGTATCAGGAGCTGAGACTTCAGGATGCGATTGGTTTAGGAGGGTTCTTCTCTCACAAATGAACTAAGTGTGGGTGATTTTTCTCACAGCAGCTGTAACAGACTAAGCATTTCAAAGCAGCACAGTGAGGAAGGGTGCAATGACCTTACACGTACAATAAGGGTGCAATGACGTTACACACCATCAAAATGTTTGGCAAAAGGCCTGGCTTTCAAAAAAAAAAAAAAAAAAAACCAAACTTCTGCAACGAATAAGCCATTTGAAGATTTCATTTTCTGCTATTATTTTCTCTGTGGTGTGGACGAGCTGGCTGGTGTTTCCAGTAAGTGTTCCTTCTACTCCAGGCGTCCTCACTCAGCGGAAGAGGAGAATGTGCTGTTGTGGCTCCGTAAAGTCAGCAGGTGGTCTTTGAAGATAGTTCTCTTCAGTGTTTGTTTTTCTTCCACTCAGATTTATTTTCAAATCTGAGATTCATTTAATTTGACTGCCGCTAAACCCATTTCAAATTACAGTCATTTGCAGGATCTCTTATTTTCAATTAGATAGGAGACCCTATCCACCTGGCCCTAGGGCAGCTATTCTTCAGCAAATACAGAAACAAACCAAAGCGACCCCCAGCATGCAGCACAACCCGATGTCAAAGCAGAGCTAGCTCAGCTGGCACTTGGAAAGGACCTGGTCAGTGGGGGCAGGAGGGAAAGGCCCAAGCCCTGGGCCTTGTCAGACAGGGCAGTGTGTTAGGTATCTGTGAGCACCCATAGCAGCTGGAGGCAGGACCCCCTCGTCACACAATGCTATAAATCTGAAATTTCATTAGGCTTGTCTACATTCTGTGCTCTCCATCACACAAGTCTAAATTAAGTTGCCTGCTGTTCTTGCCTAGGACCAGGAGACGGAGGAAATCAACATCTATGCTCATCCGCTGTCGTTCGTGGCTGTGGTAGCTCCGGGGTGCCCATTTGTGAGCTGTCAGTCAGAACTGCCTCTCAGTGCTCTAGACGCCACCTGCCTTCCTTGACATGTACACTCTCTATACTTCGTCAAGCAGTCATGCATGCTGAATCCTTCATCTCCCTGGCCTCTAAGTTCCCTTGTGCTGCAAGCTGGACAAAACGTTTTGCTTTCATTTATTCATCTAGTTACTTGATAAGCAGAGACAAGCAGAGAGCTCCCATCCATTGACTCACTAACCCAAACCCCTGCAATAGCTTGGGCTGAGCTAGGACAAAGTCAGGAGCTAAGAACGTGGGTCTCCCATGGAGATGTCAAAAAACTCAAGCCCTCACCTGCTGCTGCCTCTTAGGGTGTGCGAAACAGGAAGCTGGAATCAGAAACAGAGCCATGTCTTGAACACAGGCGTGCTGAGCTGGAATGCAGACATCCCCAGCGGTGAGATAACCATGACACTACAGGAATGCCTACTCCAACTTCTTACTTTTAAAGGGCCAAGGCCAGCCAGCACCTCAGGAAGTGCTGCACTCTATGACGGTTCTCAACAAGTGTGGTCGTGCAGATCACTCACGAAGCAATTTCTCACGCTACAGCAAAAGTGGCAAGATAAGTATTACGGAAGCACACAACTGCTTGCTCCTTCACACAGAGCTCCAAGTAATAATGTGAGACAGGGCCTTTCCTTTCCTGCAGGAGTGGACTTTGTGATATTGTGACCTTGTGGAAACGCATGGTCCTTCTATTATTATTCTATTTAGGCTGCCATAACACATGCCACAGAATCAGTGTCGTAAATAAAACAGGCATTCTGTCTTAGTTGAGGGAACTGGAAGCATAAGATCAAGATGTTAGAGCCAGTGAGTTGATTTCTTGTGAAGGCTGCAAGTGGTAATCTGCGGCTCACTATTTATCGGCAATCTTTGATGTGCTTGGCTTGTAGACGCACCAGCCTGGCCTCTTCATTGGCATCCACAGGGAATTCTCCATATGCGCAGGTCTGTCTCCAAATCTCCCCTTTTAATAAGGACAGCATGGTGGATTAGGCTCTACCCTGTTCCAAAGTGACATCATCTTGACTTACCTAATTACATCTATGATGATCTTATGTGCCTCAAATACTCTGAGTACTGAGGATCAGTTCTTGGAATGGGCAGTTCAGCTCACAGTGGTCCCCTTTGTACAACCTGAGAGCCTTCATGTCTAGAGGGTAATGACCAGGTAACTTATAATTCTATTCCTGTGTATAAAGTGAGTTAAGTTTAGGGAGATGTAAAACTCCTGCTTCTTAAAGCCAAGTACTAAACTGAGCAGCTCTGGGTCACCTGGGAGTTTGCTGAAGCCATAGTCTCAGGCTGCACCTGCTCAAACTTAGAACCTTCAGCTAAGAATACCCAGTGGATGCTCTGCACATTGAAATGGGAAAGGTAATGTTTCATACATTTAGTCAGAGATGGTTATAAAATTAGAAAATTCTTTAAGGAAAAGACAGTCTCAGACTAAGTATTTGAAGAAATTAAAAACATTGTAGAAGGGGTGATACAAAGATCTTAAGATTAATTAGGATTAATTAAAATGTGCTTGGATAGAAAATCCCATAAATAAACTAAAATTGTCGCTATAAGAGACTTGTATACAATCTGATTAGCAGCTAGACAATTATTCCCTCAACAAAAATTCATATGCCATGTGCTCCAAACATAGACCATCTATTAAAATCCTGGCCATGAAACTGCCTGAAATCATTAACTTCTTTAAGCCTCAGCCTATCATTTTTAAAGTAGCTGTAGTATTTAGGTTGAACTCAGAGGCTTTGGGATTTGACAATAAGGTCAGTGTTGGGTTTAGCATGGGGCTTGTTACGAGTAGGATGTCACATAAATGCTAGCTTGGTGTTGTTCCTGCGGGTTGTTACTACTTGCAATGCTGTAGTTAGATTTGCAGAATGATAGGGAAGATGAGAAACAAGCATACAGAAGTACACACCAGACAGTGTACAATTACAAACTGGGAAATAAAGCATGAAGGTCTTTGAAGAGGAGGAAAAGCAATGAAACAAGGCTGTGATGAGGAGGAGGAAGGGCTGGTGTTGAGCTGGTGCCAAGCATCTGTGAAGTTGGAGAGACAGATACTTAGAGGTGTCTGAGATTCGTCTTGTGGTGGTCTCTTCTAAGAAGCTGGGCAAGTTCCAGGGAAGGGCAACCACGCCTTATTTCTTCAGTCAGAAGCCTGGCATCAGGCATTCAGTGAGCCTCCAGTTTTCACAGTGGGTAACAGGGTCCCTATCCCTTCTCTCTAGCTGTCACTGGGCCTCACTGGAGGATGATACGGTTTGGGAGGTCTTATAAGGTCATGCCAGGTACATCTTTTCTTCCTCTCTGAATTTTGATGATCGGGCTCTTAGGTTTAACTTGGAGTCTGAATTACTGTCCTGGATAAGTGTGTATTTCTTGGCATAGAAGCAGATTGTGGGTAAAAAAAAAAATAGGCTGGTTGGGGCCAGCTGACACTGCTGTAACAAGCTAGAAAGGAAAGTGATCTGAGGAGATCCACAGAATTTGCAAAAGATCTCTTCTAATTAGTCATTGATACCACTCAGGAAGGAGGTACCTTCAGGCTCTACCTCGTGGTACTTTGGAGGTTAGGACTGCAGCATACTGACTGGGGACTAAGGAGCACACATACTCTGAGTGCAGGTTTTGTTTCTGCCTTCAAAGCTCACAAGAAGATTCTTTGAGCCTGTAGCAGGTGAGAGTGCTGATTGGGCAGGTGAGAGTTGGGCCCCTCTGTGTGAAGGGCTGTACAAGTCAAGCTGGGCAGCTGGAAATATGGACCAGGGTGCATTTATAGAAAGTAGTCAGCGATGGATGTGGAATATGAGGAGTTTGGGCTGTTATTTCTGTGCAGTTTGGGGCTCCTAAGACTGGGGCTGCGTTTTAGATAGATGCATTTGGCTGTTAATATGCAAAAAAAAAAAAAAAAATTGGCCGTAAATCAGAGACCAGGCAGGAAGCTATGGTGAAAGATGTGTAATAAAGGCATCAAAAGCAAGATAAGGACCAAGGGGAAATTCCGGATCCTAAAAATACTTCAGCTTGGAACTGCAGGTGTTCCAGCATGGGCCACATGGGGTGCAGGAGGCAGCAGGCTTGTAATTAGGCTGTACACGTTCACTGTCCCCTGGGATCAGGATGGCTGCAGCCTGATTAGTGCTTCCTAGAGGACAAAAGCAGCTGTTCTCTTCTTTTCTAATTCCAGTAACAAGGTCCTATTTTAACATAATGAAAGGATTTACTGAGATGGGAATAGAGCAGATGAGATTAAATGCAAAATTGACCAGAGGACCCTGCCACTTGTCCTGTGGCTCCTGGGGGGCCAGCACTGCTGACTACGGCTACATTTGCAGAGCTGGATGACTGAAGCTCAGCTTAGTCTCTCTTACCTTTGATCCTGGGAGTCTATCTTTAGGAAGCACAGAGACACACACATGCCCACACACAGGGTGGTAACACAGTGTATGGCGTCTTTGAATATGACATAGTTGAAATCACACAAGTTTAGAAATGGAAAAGAGATCAGGAATAAAGACAAGGTGAGAACGGGGTGAACAGGGGCGTGGAGGTGGGGAAGTGGCTGCCAGAGAGTAGCAGAAGGAATCCTTGTGGTGATGAAATTGTTCTGCTGTTCTGTGTCTTAACTTCACAGGTGGCTATGTGACTGTGCATGTGTGATAACATTGTATAGAGATAAATGCACTTGTATCCTAAATGCAAATGAGTGTGAGAACAATTGGAGACATCTGAAGAACAGTGCTGTATGATTTACAATCCAGTATCGATATTGTGATTATGCTACCATATTTTTCTGTTGCAAATACTGGGAGGGGATGGACATATGAGATTTGTCTGCATTGTTTCTCACACCTGCATGTGAATCTACAATTATTTCAATGGAATCTTCCATCTTAAAATCATGCAGAGTTGTTTTGGAGGGAGACTTTCAGCTCTGTGTAGTCCGGGTTCTTAATTTCACATGTGGAAAATGTCCAGGAGACGTAAACAGAGGTGAGCAGGAAAGCAAGAAGTATTTTAAGGCAAAGAAATAGCATTCACTCAGACAAGAGGGCAGACAACTTCTTGAAGAAGGCCCTGAAAACATTCGGGGAGGGGGTGGACCTTTTACAGGATAGGAGTGGTGTCTGGAGTGACATTTAATTGAATATTTAAATGGGGTGGGAATGGAATAACGCCCACTTCTGAGTCCCTTTGGAAATTTCCAAAGTAGCATGATATCATTCATACTGAGCTGTAACACCCATGTTGAAATCTAGTAAGCGTCCTAGCACCACAGCATGCTGTGGAGTGAGTATGCCATGCCTGCAGCCATATTGGATATTTCTAGCAAGCAGCAACGCCCAGTTTTGTGTGCACAAAAAGAGCTGGCGTTCCAGGCGGCCTCTGCAGGGCTTCAGCACAAATGCTGGCAGTCCTCAGCTCCTTGCCAACTTCCTGCCTGTGTCAGAATGCTATCTGCTAATAGATGCAAGAAAGAGCATCAGGAGACTATAAATAACCAGTGCAAAGGCCCTGGAGTGAGAATATTGCAGTGTAGCCTTCACAAGGATTTTGTCTATAGTACTAATATAGTGCTAATAGCAGACACTAACACTGACCAAATATTCATATACACACCCTCATTTCTCAGCTCAACTGACTGGGCAGGTCCAAAAGGCCAGTTATGGTTTGTAAGAGTGAGTGGAAATTATTTGCATTATATAGAGAAAGAAAGTATAGCAGAGCCCACATGGGTTTCCCATTCTCACAGTCATTGCTACGCAGAAACTGCTTATTTCAGAAGACACAGATGCAGGAGCAAAGCAGGCTGCATCTTTGAGTCTCTGTTGCAAGGGAGATTTGCTGGAATGTCATGGAACCACAGAGCAATACACTGCATGTGATGGACATGGTCTGTTTTTGATCTTCAGTCACTGAGAACTCATTGGGCTTTACTTGGTAATACAGGAGACCTAACTTACCCTTAATGCCGTGAAAGGTTTTGAGCAAGGGAATTAAGTTACTGGTTTTACATCTGAACAGGCTCTCTCTAGCTCCTGTGTTGAGCATGGGCTGAGTTGTGGAAGCAGGAAATCCAATGCGGAAACTGTCATAGCAACTTCCATGATGAGATAACAACTTGTACCACAGTAGGAACACTGGAGGTGGAGGCTTCTGAACGTGTTTTGAAGGGAAATTCAGCAAGATTTTCTGATGGATCAGGTATGAAGTATGGGCTGGAAAGAGGGACCAAATATGACTGCAAGATTTCTATCCTGTTCAATGGAAAGAATATGGTTTTTCTGAACTGGGTACAGGATAATGGAAAGTACTAGTTTCGGAAGATCAAAGAGAGGGCTGGAAAAGCACAAATTCAGACCGGGAGCTGCGAAGATTGCAGTGCCGAGGAGCCATCCAGGTTGGCAGGATAGATCTGGGCTGATGTCAGCTGCAGGAAGGTAGCAGGTGTGCCTTCCTGGCCAAGGCCAGACCTGTGTCCTGTATCCAGGGAAATGGTGCAACTATTCTCTCCCTGTGTGAATTGCGGCTACTCTGACACAACTCAGATGAAAATTTTGATGTAAAAAGATTATTTTCTGAAGGATAAGGAGGATGACCAGGCTTGGCCCTCCCTTCTCCTTCAGAAAAACCTTAAAACAAGGGGAGTTGCTCCTATTTTAACTATGTATTTTGATCATTCATGATGCACAGCCTTCAGCTTCTCTATGGCACCCAGAATGTTTTCACTGGAAGGCAGCTGCCTTAGTGGGCTGGGAACGGCAGCTACCAAAAATTAAGTGCAAATGATGAGATCGTAGCGTGTCACCAAGATGTGCTTTACCTCCCCAAGAATACTTTGCTACAAGGAAAGAATGTTCCTTCCTTGAGGATCAACTCAGCTCTGCTGCAACAGAGTAAGTCCTGGCATTTTGTGCCAATGAGGAATTTGTTCCAGCGTAAGTTGCAAGAGACAAAGAACATAGTGAATTTCTCTTTTCTGTAGAGAAGAGAAATGAATCTAGGTCCAACTAGATGATTTTGTGTTTCAATTTTTTCTCTTTCATTGAACAACTGAAGATTAGTACTTCTAATTCCTCTGACTATGGCTATGTTGAAATAGAATTCAAAAAAGTCGTGTGTATGTGTTGTATGATTTTGCCTTTATTAAGATTAGAATAAGGTAAGAGAAGGAATAGCCATTAGTTTTCCTTGTCTTTAATTTTATCACAAGTACCTGTGAATATCTCATCTTTCCAAATTAGGGTGACAGCGCTAAGATTTTGAGTCTAGCTTTTGAACTGAAGGAGTTTCGGTTGGATATAGGCTCTCTTCCCTAAACTTTAAGCTACTTTATATTTGAGCTATTAGGACAGGCCAGCTAAGATGCAGTGGTTTTATTGTGTATTCTGTATTGGCTTTGTTCTCTCTCTCAGTGAACTAGAGTGAATATATTTAGAAGTAGGCTTCAAGTATCACTTGTTTTCTTGCCTTACTGGGGGAGAAGACTGATCATTATGAAATATGACATCATCCCCTAATAGAAACTTCAACTGTGTGTGTGTGTGTGTGTGTGTGTGTGTGTGTGTGTGTGTTTCACTCACTGGCTGTTGGGTAACTTATTTCTCTCTAAGCTTCAGTTTTATTACTTGCAAAATGAATGTAGCAGTTGCTATTTTATGAAGTTGTTTATATGGTTTAGATATGCTAAGAATGTAAACCATTTAGGATAATTCAGCTGTCTGCTATTGTTTTCAGCAAGTGGGAGCAAAATTTGAAGTATGATGACATAAATCAGAAAAAAGGAAACCCTGTGTAAATAACCTTGCATATCTTATGTAATTTTTAATAGATGGATAGCATTTTGCAGGCTGAGATGTATTCATTAACCCTCCATTTTCCAGATGTCATACATGAGGTGGGTCAGAATACTGTCTGTTGGTTCCTCATTTCTCAAATCAGCAGATACTGATAAAATCAGTGCTGGTCAGTGGGGCTCAGACACACTGTGGCCTCAGATGGAGAAGGGTACCCAAAGACTTGGCAGAAGGAAATCTGTTCAGGAAGCGTAAGAGAATCTTCAGAATATTGGGAGTGACCACGGTGAAAAAAATGCTGTCAGGGGACAGGAGGCTTAAGCATTGCTCAGACAAAATGTCCAGCAAAATGCAGAAGGGAAGAACCTCCAGAGTGCCAGAATGTCAT
This sequence comes from Ochotona princeps, assembly GCF_030435755.1. Taxonomy (NCBI): domain Eukaryota; kingdom Metazoa; phylum Chordata; class Mammalia; order Lagomorpha; family Ochotonidae; genus Ochotona; species Ochotona princeps. The sequence continues at coordinate 76,442,868 of NC_080837.1, forward strand.
TCCAGTAACATAAGAGCAAGGCAGGTCAGCAAACTGAGATGGGAGGAAGAGAGGAAGAGAGAGGGGTGATTAGTGAGAATTTAACTACTGAGATTCTTGGCTCTCGATTCATCTCAGGCAAAATCTGATGAAGGGAACCACATGAGCACCCAACATCAAATTGACAGGCTCAGAATGAGTTCTTGATCAATACATATCAGAATAAAGGGTACATTCATTGGTGACATAAAATATGATATAAGTTGTCTACAAATAGAGGTGGTGTAAATTACAGGGATAAGATCCACGTTACTCTGCCATTTGAGTGCTGACTGGTCAAGAGATGAAGGCTTTAACAGTGTATTTCAAAACATTGTTGCTTTCCTGTTTTTCTCATACCTTACTCACAGCCAGGGCTACATACCTCCATCATTAGAAATACATATTGTTTGTTTGCACTTCTCAGCCACAGAAATAATGGCCCTTAGTCACTTGATCCCTGTATTACCAGCCTGAGCTTGCTCCTGCCCAGCTCTCTTGCTAGGTAACCAACAGTAGACCAACTCCTTTTGCAAGCTCTTAGTTTTCGAGATTCGTGTCAGTTGAATACAAAAACCCCGACATCTGCTGAACTTCCAGTCTTTTCAAAAGGCTGGTTTTTAATGTCTGAGTTTCTACCAAGTATTGAATGACCTCTGCCCACCATGCTTTTGGGCTTCCAATTTTGCTCAAGGTCACCCTGTCTCCCCTTGTACTCTGTCTTCCCCTTGTACTCTGTCATATTCAAACCAGCGTCATCAGAGATTACTGGTGTGACTACAACTAATAGCACTTTGATTCTTTCATTAGAGACATGCTATTGGCTCTCATGTCACACTGTAATAGTTTAATGTGGTAATTGTTGCTTCCAACGTGCAGCCCTTAGATCTGCTGTGCCTCCCTGCCTATGCCTACTTTCTCACTTACACTGAGATTATTGCTGCTTACTCAACAGGGAAGAAGGGAAATGTTTATATTTAAGCTATAATACACTTCCTAGGCTAGAAACTAATTGCAGGCCTTAAGGACAGCCAGCATTTTCTTGGAGAGCTTTAAATAGACAAGGTACCTGTGAGCTGAAAGGATGTTTTGAGAAAATGGATAAAGGAAATTAAAAAGAGAAGGTTTCAGTGGCTGTTAACCATCCTATATAGCAGGGGGGAAAGCCTAACAGTTACGTTTTCTTCCTAAATACACATTCTACTATATTTATGACTTTGCTTCATTTTCCAATTAGAGAATAATGATCTAAATTTTTAAAAAGCATATCATACATCTAAGGATCACATTTTCCAATAAGGAAAAGACATCAATGGCAGACATTCAATGTCATCATTAGGATGCCATTTGGGATGCCTACATCTGTTGATGGTGCTTGGATTAGCTTCCGGCTCCTCCGCGTCTTGCTTCCTACTATTGTACCATGGGAGGCAGCAGGTTATGGTTCAAATATTTGGGAGAGACCTGGATTGAATTCTTGGCTCCTGGCTTCATCCTGTCTACCCTGAGTGCTGTAAACATCTGGGGAGTGAACCAGCAAATGAAAGGTAATGAGCTAGACAAAACTAAACCAGGTCTCCTTCACCTCTCAAAATATGCTGGACAAAAATATGCTTCACATGATAAGCTTAGGTTCTTCCATGGATTTCTAGAGTTGCTGAAAATGTATAAAGAAGTTTCCATAGGCAGCACTGTATCTCTGGAAGAATTTTAGAACACATTTTATTTATTCTTAATTTTTTATTAATTTTTTAGAATTGTATGATACATTTGTTAGGCTCTGAGATGTGCCTTCTCCGCTCCTCAAATCCCCTCCCCCACTGATCTCCCCTATGTCATAACAATAATACAGTCCTTCAAAAAAAGTCATAAGTCAATCATTCTGTTATTTAAGTGTATCCTGCCACTGTAGGATGCACAATGGCAGAGAGTCTAGTATCCTATTGTCAAGATATATTTAACTGTTTCAGAACACGTTTCCATTACAGACAAAAGCCAGGTTTGTCCTGCCAGCAACTCAGGGACAAGGCATTCAGCAGTCCAAAGTCAGGGATTTACAAGGAGAGTATTGAGCTGCAGGACAGCAGAAAGGTTCACAGTTTGACATTTCTGAAGGGATGGAGATTTAAAGCAAGTGGCATTTTTCCTCTGCTTGTCTTCTTGTTTATGCTGTCCTCCACCACTGGCCTTTCTGAGCCAGGGGCTGGGGACTAGGGATTTATTCTTAACAGCTGCAGTTACAGGTCTTAGAAAATCCTATTCACAGAAAAACATCCCAAACTTGCCAGCTGCCCTCACCTGCATCCCCCAAGCTCTCCCTTTGGCCATGTCTTGGGTGTCCTCCAATTGAATTGTGCTTGTGTTGTGATGTGAACAAAGGAGCTGTGCTTTGGAAGCTCTCGAGTTGGATTTTCCCTTTGCTGTTCTTTCTGTTAACTGGCATAACACATTTCTGGAGATGACAGTGGCTTTGAGAGCGTGTGCTTTGTAAGAGGAAATAGAAGACTTTGGGGAAAATGCATGGGAGGAGTGCACCCAGTGTGGCAATGGGACCCCAGTGCCAACCTGTATCTGATGGAAGTTTTCTGAAAGGTCATTGATGAGATATTCCACATTTATCATCAATTAGCAGGTGTCAAACTAGACCTCTGAAATGCAGCAAACCAGTACCATCCAAACCATTTAATATACCTTCATATTTATAAAAGATTCTGTTTCCTAAAATGGGCACTGTGGCTTAGTGGTTCAGACAACACTTGGGATGCCTGCATTCCACATTGAAGTCCCTGGTTCAAGTTCCTACTTCTGCACCTACAATCTAGCTATCTGCCAGCATACACACTGGGAAGTAGCAGATTTAGCTTCAGCATGCATGGGAAACTGACATGGAATTCCAGATCATCCATCTGCTGTTGATGGCTTTTTCATTAGATTTGCTGCAAACATTTTCACTTGCACAGATAAGTAGACATGTCTCCTATTGATATGGTGTCCCACAGGCAACCAACTATTTCACAAGTGCTGACATTTTGACTTAGGTGACCACTATAGCCAACCTATGGATATCCTAACATATCAAACTCATGTGAGCCCAAAAGAAATCTCAGCCTTTTCGACAGAGAATGCTCCCCTCCAAACAAACAAACAAACAAACAAACAAACAAAAAAACAGAAAATGCTTACACTACATATTCTTGCAGGCAGAAAACTCATTGTAGGCACCAACTAACTGGCTACATCCAGGGTGAAGAGCATTTTGGAAGATACACACAATGTGGTCTTTCAAGAGACACATAATGTGGTCTTTCAGAAGGTACATCTCAATTAAGAAAAATGATCATTTACTAGCTACATTTAGATATTAGGCTTTTGTAGTTGTTTTTAATTATTTTAAATAAGAAAAGTAGAGGTTAATTTCAAGCATCATTATAAAATATTTTTATACTATGTTGAATGGTAAGCAATTCACATTTCCTAAGGGAGCTTCAGAATTCTTGGTTATTTCTTTGTCCAATGGGTGGCTCCACTGCCTTTGCCAATTGACCTTGTATTGCCCATATTGCTCTCCCTAAGCCTTGCCTTTGGTGAGACAGGATGAAGATCGATTGTAACAAAGGCCTCTGAATGAGGAATATTTAAAATTAAAAAATAATTCCAAAAGGCTTCCAAAGCCAAGTCTGTCAAGGGAAAGAACATTTCTCCTTAATACCCAAATTAGGCTGAAGAAACATTTGTTGTGCCCTCACCATATGCCCTGTGTAGAGGAAAGAACAGACAGTGTGAGTGAGGGATAGCCATGGACCTGGGAAAACCAAGATTGTTTACAAATATGAAGACGCAGAAACGACTGAACATTGCTCCTGTCGTCACAAGGCAACTCTCCATAAACCCTGTTTGCCACTAATGCAGATCTCCACCACATTCTATGCTGCCTACCACAGGGACGTTTATTTTGTTAAGGAAGGCAAATCATCAGTAGGACTTCCTCTGTGGTAGCATGCTCCTGTAACACTGAACATAACAGCAGCACTGAGCTTTTAGCAATGGCCACTAGAAATGTAACATTTGCTGGACTGTTGTATCTTTTCCCACTGGGGCAAGTATAACTGCCACAACAGCAGCTGTAAATGTGTTCAACCAATTCCAAGGTGAGAATCTGGAATAACAGAAATCTATCTTCTGTGAAGTGAAAGCTGTGATGCCTTAATGTTCCATAAACAGTCTCCTCTTGTGGGCATCTCTATGTGTGACTGCTCATTTTGACACAACTATGTATGGTTTCCTCCTTTGTTTATTCTTCCTGCATTCTATGCCATGTATCTCTTGGAAATTTAGGGAGTGAATTTCAAACGTTCTTCATACATTTATTTGAATTGCATAGGAGGAGAGCCTGAGCCAAAGGTCTTCCATATATGGATCACTCTCCAAATGTCTAAAACAGCTAGGACTAAGCTAGGACAACTTTGGGTCCCATACAGCATCCTGTAGCACTGACATCCCATTCAGGCACTGGTTTGTGTCTCGACCGCTCCACTTCTTATCTAGCTGAACCTGGGGAGGCAGTGGAGGATAGCTCAAGAACTTGAACCTCTACATCCTTATGGGAGACCCAAAAGATACTCCTGCCTCCTGGTTTCAGATCAGCTCAGCTCTGGCCTTTAAGGTCATGGGGAGAGAACCAGCAGATAGCAAATCTCTCTCTGTAAATCTCCCTTTCAAATAAACATAAATAAACTTTTTTTTAAAAAAATTCATGCCTTCTTCTGTCATCTATCTCCCAACCTACACTGTCAAAGATAGTTCTCTCTAGAGCACAAATAAGGAAAAATAAATTATTTAGAGAAGCAACACTCCTTAACTATGGCGAATGGAAGTTTTTAGGAAGACTCTTGAAAGCATGTAGGATTATCAGATGTACTGAATTGGTCTGCTCTTTATGGAGTTGCAGAAATGGGCAAGAGTTACGTCATGTGAGGTGCTGAGTGCTTGAGGAAGGTGAGTTTGTGAACTATGTGCATTCATTGATGGCTTCTCTTTCTCTCTTTGGCCTCTCTTGCTCTCAAACGCTCCTTCTTACATGTAGACTATTAGCAAATAAGAACATTTTAATTTGAAAGGTTCAGTTTGTGGTCATATTTTGAGGAATTTTAGAAAACTGAAATCCTGAAATGATTAATTTATGGAAAAAATGGGTGGTATCATTTTAAGGCCTAGGCTAGTGTGGTTTGAAAGCCTTCCTTAGGGACTGCATTAGGAATTCTTGCTGTGGATGTATTTTCAGTATCCAGGGATTGTACAACATCACTTTTGAGTCCCTCTAAAAGTGAAAAATGTTTGTATCATTTATATGGCAATGACTGAATTGGTTTGTCTCACATGGCAAAACATCCACATCCCACAGAGATCTCAATAGTCAGTAAGATATTTGCTTAGAATCTAACCATCATTCACTAGATCTTTTGTTACTTTGCTCCTTAGACACTGGGAACCATTTCTTGTCTGAGGCTAATAATAGCAAAATATGATTTTAAATACTGGGAATGTATATGTCTGTTGTAATTATTTCACTCTGGGATATGAATGTAAGTCCCTAAAGATATAATAATATAACTACCTGACATTCTCTTGTATGCTGCTGGGTGTGCTATATATTTGGTGACATATATCATATTACTCTCTTAAGTCCAACATTTTCTTATTGCCAAATATATTTAGCTGTAAGAACTCGATTTAAAATAATGTAGACTTGCAAACAGTGCTATTACCTCACATTGCAAGTTATTGCTAAGGTTACATTTAACCTGCTACCAAGGATAATCAAAGTTGTGAATAAATACATAAAATTGTAAAAGCAGTAGTGAGCAGCCTTTCACACATAGCTCTGACTGGCCATATATCTGTATTTTCAAAACTTGGGTGGAAACAGCTTTACTATCATTCAGGAAAACTCTTACTGTTCAGTTGGTGGAAATTCATTGAATATGTATGAGCATTTCTTTCTTTAAAATGCCCTGTGCAAGTTACTTTGGAAAAGGCAAACTACCGACAGCACAAATGCTTGAAAAAAATAGATATTTTCCATGAAATTTTTCCATAAACGTGGAAGCTGATTCTTCCATGTATTTTTGAATCCATTCCGTTTTCTTTGCCTCAGCTTCCAGTCATCACTGGACAAGTGAGTAAAGCTTGTTAAGGTTTAGAATATGTCTACAACTATTCCTGTTAGGATTAAACTAAACTTTTCACTTGGATTCCTTAAGCTTTTGTAAGCTTTTGTAACTTTTTTGAAGTTATGTAAAAACTTCCAAAACTTTTTCCGAAGTTTAGATTAGGAGTCTATCTCGAACTTGAAACTTATCACCACAATGTTTATCTGAGTTCCTTTGATCTGACATCAGACGGAATTTGTAAAGAGCAGCAACAGACTTCTCTTTACAAATATTGCCTCTAGTAGGATCAAAGTTCAGTGAAAGTTGAGTTTTCTCAAAGGATTTAGAAAGGATTTCTTCTAGGCTAGGTTGGACGACTATGTGGATTCACAAGGCCAGGAAGCATGTTATCTGAGCCATTCAGAAACTCGAAGGAGAAACTTTTCAGCTCCAACCCCAAGTCCAAGCACCAGCAAGAAATCCACGCATTACATTTTTAAATACATGGGTGTGTTTATTTATCAGTAATGCTTGCTTTATTTCACTTTGGAATTAAAAGCAAATCTTCAGCATCACAAAACTGTACAATATCTTCCAAAAGTATTAACTAATTAATATTCATATGTAAACAGTGAAACTAAATAAGTAATGGTTTACTCTACTACCCAGACATGTTGTCTGCCATCATGGATTTTTTTTCAGGTCTTCCACTTTGCAAATACATACAAAAAAATTCATTACACTTTTACCAAAATGAGTTATATGAGCAATAGTATTTTAAAGCTAATAATGTAAATATTTACAGAACAAGTTTTATTTCATTTTCTAACAGATTTCCTCAATTGTCTGGAAAGCACAAATTGTTTTGTCCAAATTAGCTCTAAATTCAAGGCTATACCTTGAGTTTGGTAGCGATGACCTTTAGTCTCTGTTCAGAACAGTTTGCCTCCTTTCCTTTTTGTTTGTGTTTCACATGAACTTTCTGAAAAAATCTGCAAGTTGGTTTTCCTGGAAAAAAAGTATTTACCTACTGTTTTGTCTCTTTATAACCCTGTTTACTTTCTCACTTGAATTTTCTACCTCTTGTAGTTTTTACAAACCGGCAGACAGAGCAGAAAGCTGCCTAGATTTATATAAAACATCATTGGCTAACATTCACTCTCTTTAAAGTGTACTTCATATTGTAGTTGTGATGTTTGGTTGACCAAGTTTCTGCTTTTGAAGCTTTTATGTAACTGTCGAGATGGGAAATCAACAACAAATCAGGGTCAATGTAGTTTAGCTTTCAATCTACACTTAACTGATTTTTTTTCTGTCACTTCTTAAAGTGAGCCTATATATGTGATGACTTCAGTACATGCAAACAGCCAGCTACCCATTAGCAATATGCATTATAGTTTAATATAATTTAATAATCTTTTCACTAAGTGAAGCTCTAATGACTTTCCTAATTTTATCATTTTCTCATGCTTATCACTATAAGCTTGTTCCTCAAAGAGCTTTCTCTATAAATAAGGCTATTTCCTCTCCTGATGCACAGTTGGAACCAGAAAAATAAAATAAAGACATAGATTTTCAAAGTAATACTATCAATTTTACATTTTTTTCTGTTATTCTCATCTCTGAATCCCATGGGCCTGTTTATTTCATCGAATTTTCCCCTTTCTCTTTTATTTTAATTCATTTGTTTGAAAAGCAGAGTTACAGAGTTATAGAAGAGATAGGTATTTTTTTTAAATACATTCTTCCCAATATTCTTTAATTTAATTGCTTAATAGCAGCTATATTAAATGTGTTACCATCTGAAATAGATTTCCGGATGTACTTCAGTTGTCCTCCTCAGTCATGGAGTACTTCCTTGATTTTTGACAGCTTGCACCTTCCAGTGTTCCTTGTGCTGCTACTTTTCCTGAGAGCTGGAAATGCAGTCATAAATAACTGGAGGAGGGTCAAGTTCAGCTCCTGCGAGTTCTGATCAGCTGGCAATGTTAGTGCAAAATCAACAGAAAGTTAAAAGCTGTTTCTATTTATTCTAGTGATCAAACAGACTTCAGATGTAGAAAGGCTAACTTACAATTGGAAATGTAAAGTCTATCAGAGTAATCCTTCGTGCATGGAAGATTCAGGAACATATAATAGATACATTGTAAGATTTTTCCTCAGAATCAGAAAAGTTTATCTAAGTGTCTTTTAGACATGTATCCAGATCTGACATAAGCTTCCTTTCACTAAAACCTGATTCTAGACACAGCTAAGTATTCAATCCCATCTGTTACAAACTTTCCTGTAATAGTTTTTATTGGGATGAAAGTTTGTGATGGTAAAACCCACTAGATGTGGGATTGCTAGAAGAAAGATAATCCTTATAAAAAAATAATTGTTCCCCAGGAATAGCTTAGCTAAATACCTCCTTCCACCCCATAAGCCCCTTAGTTACATCAGCAGATCCCATGCAACACTTAAGACTTACAAATGCTACAATGTGTATGTATGTATACATTTATATATGTAACTGAAATTCAAATTTGACTGAACATTTTGTATTTGGACTAGAAACCCAATTTGAAATCCAATCTTTTCATGGATGAATGAGTCACATATTCTGTATCTGTCACCAGGAGTTGCCTCCCTGCTGGAATCTTTGTCTGCTGCTTGGGTCTTAATTGTGGCTTCCCCTTGTTGCCCAGATTTAATCAACCTCATATGTCTGCTCTTCAACTTTCCTTTTTTTAAAAAAGATTTATTTATTTTTATTACAAAGTCAGATGTACAAAGAGGAGGAGAGACAGAGAGGAAGACCTGCCGTCCGATGATTCACTCCCCAAGTGACCGCAACGGCCAGTGCTGTGCCAATCCAAAGCCAGGAGCTAGGAACCTCTTCCAGGTCTCCCACGTGAGTGCAGGGTCCCAAAGTCTTGGGCTATTCTCAACTGCTTTCCCAGGCCACCAGCAGGGAGCTGGATGGGAAGTGGAGCTGCCGGGATTAGAACCGGTGCCCATATGGGATCCCCGGGGCTTTCAAGGCGAGGACTTTAGCCGCTAGGCCACGGCGCCGGGCCCCAACTTTCCTTTTTGTCTTCAAGTTTAGACACTATAACCCAAAACCTTGACCCAAACACAGCACACTCTTACTCATCTCTGTTCAGATACACTATTTATTTTGAAGTCTTCCTCTCCAAAACTGTTAGTTTTAGCTTATCATGCCTCTCAGGACTTCATGCCCACTTCTAATGCCCAAACCCACAATTTGGTAGTTGAGATAATGTTTTACACATGAAAATATTTTTTACCTGACCTCAAAAAGGACTGTGCTCACTATATACTCTATTTATCCAGATAATGGCAAAATTCATATTGCATGTGTCGTTCTGTTCTTTGACAGGTAAGTCTCATTATTGACTACGTTGAGAGAATTGTAAAGACTTCATGTGCTACTCTGTCCTTATTCAAAGCTGAATGGACTCCCTATGTTAACTTTTGGTCTGTAAACACTATAACTCAACTATCCTGACGCTGAACACACATTAGGATTACTTAAGGAGATCTTGATTTTGTATTCATGCTTTCTTTAACATCATTGTCTTGACCCCACTCATGGAAAAACTGATTCATTCGGTCTGGGCCAAACCCATATTTTACGGGTTCCTCGGCTCCTCCAGCCTGCGTCACAGTTAAGAACAACAACTGCAAAAGCAAATACAAAAGAGATCAAAATCTCAAAGTAAAAATTAACAAAAACGCTGTTGTCCCACTGAGAGCAAAACAAAAGAATCACGGTAGCAGACCATACTTGGTAGAATTTTTGCATCATAGCACTCTAAGAATCAGGAGGATTGTCTGACACAAACGAAAGAGCAAACCACGTGCCACTAGTGTAGAAATACGCCATATGTTCTACAACTGAAATGTAGATTGGTATGAGAAAAAGTACCTCTGGCACACAGACATCAATAAGTGGTATGAAATCTTTGCTTTGATGTACCAAGTTCCTAGAATGGTTTATGGTATCAGCATTGAAGTCATAAACAACATGGAATGCACCTAGAATATACATTTGTCATGAGGGTGTAAAGTAAAATAAAAGTAATCAAGCTTCTATCAATAAAGACAAGAAGGGTATCAGAGAGGACCTGAACTAGTATGTTGACAAGCATTAAGGAATCGTTGCAGTGCATAACGATGAATCATTGAAGGATGAGTAACAGAACAAAAGCCTGCTTGTAAAATTGATTCCAGCTGAATATTGTGCTCAAACTGGATGGCACAGCTAGTTCCAGCTTCCTGGAAAAGACAACATTAAACTGGAGTTACCCCCCTATAATTTTACTTATAAGTACCTACAGACATTGTAGTATAAGAGAAATTAGTATTATTTTCATGGACAAGAAAAAGATGAAATTCCTTCTGGGAATTATTCCCCAGTTTGAAGTCATTTAAAGTGATTCCGTTTCTTTTGCTCTGTGTCACTGTCTCGTAATTTTTATCAACACTATTCCTGAATAACATTGCATGAACAAGGCAGAAGATAGACCTTGGTGAAAAGAAGTGCAGCTGTTCCCTGCCTTTGTGTGGATGTACAGGCTCCATCACTCTTCTCACTCTTACGCTCTGGATCCAGAATGAGAATTCTGGGGGACACAGCGGCTGACTGTACTTTGCAGGGGGTGTGTATGTGGAATTGGATGACGAGAATGGCTGCAGCTAGCTTCCTGAATCCAAAGAGAATGAGATGGATGGAAGAGAGCAGGAATATAACAGCCATATACCTGACCTTCTTCTGTCTTCCAAAGAGACACAGAGGCTTAGGAAGGACTTAGAATTCATCTATACCATTGATGCCAACATTAAGAAAACATGTGGGACAAAATGAGAGCAATAATACCTTAGATGAATATAATTATTTCTCACAAAAAAAGCAAACATGAATCCTACCACTGAAAAAGAAGCATAATCTGTCACTATTAGCTTTGCTAATGATGCAAAATTAATTTATTTTTCCACTTTTATTTTATAAAACATGTGGCTTGCATTTTACAATAAAATCCAAACCATTCATAAAAATGCAAGGTGATATGGGTATGTGTTGAAACAAGACGTCTTCTGACGCAAGTTACGCAAGGTTTTTGCCAAATTGCCGAATAACTGCAGAGGCCTGTTTGTTAACACACGGCTGAGCTAATGTAGCTTTGCAGATGATGGCAAACAGAAGGGTTCACCTTGTGTTAGCTTTGACTCATGACAATAAATTGAACATGTTACCAGAAATAGTTGTCCTCGCTTTGTAAGTGACCTACATTCCATAATTTAAGCATTTACATGCCCAACGACTTTGATGGAGGGCATTACGTTTGCTGAAAACATCTCTCTCCTGAAGGAAGTCACGCTACAAGGACGGGGGAGTGAAACTGGAACCTGGTGACACACTCGGTCATGAAGTTGTGATTCTAACTGCATCCAACCTCATGAACAATGAGTCAACTCTTCAAATCATTATTATTAACAGGAATCTTCTTTAGCTCTTTTCCTGAAGTGCCTGCTTCTTGCATTTTTACTTAATTAAGGAATGCCTTTGTCATGATTTCCTAAATATTGAAATACACTTCATCTATCTCAGTCATCCACTCAGCGATGTTGAATCACAAACAAATCAGTTGTATCTGTTCTAATGCAAGACACTGAAAATCTTGACTCGGTTGCCTCACTGTGGTGTAAAACTGGAGACATGTTCCAATTTCTTAATGACTAGGTTTCCATATTTTCAATGCACCATGTCATGGGACCACACAGATAGAAACACATATTCCCACACTTGAAGGAACCCAGAGTCCAATAGGGAGGTTATATGTGAAGTAACATAATGCTTACACTTAATAACCTCCCCTTACAGAATACTCTGTGAGCTACAGTGCAGGAATTTTCCATTTCAACTCTATTAATGCCATTTTCAAATATTATTATCTCCATTTGGAAGATCCTTTAGAGAAAAGCACTTACAGTTTTTCTCATAAATTCTGTTCCCCTGATTCCTTTTTCCTTATGAGAGTGGTGCTTACATTTTTGTGTATTAACGTATTGTTAAGCACACTGCAGAAAATCCTCCCAAGAGATTGGCACTGCAGAAGACAGGATGTGGTATAACAGGAGACCTGAAAAATTCTGTTGGAATATGCAGGTCTCTCAAAAGTCTTGTGCTAAAATAAATTTATTTTTAAAGCAATTGCCCCCGTAACTTTTACAATCTTATTTTTAAGTGTCAAATAATAATTGTGTGTATTTATGAAGTACAGTGTGATGTTTTGACTTATATACAGTATAAATTACAGAAGATTCAATCAAGTTAATTAGTACTTCCATCATCTCCTAAGATAACATTTTTAAAAAGATATTTGTTAAGCACCAGTGAAACATTAATTTAATTACTCAAGCATAAACCAAATGTTGATAGAACTTCTTAAGTGCAAATAAACATCAATTTCTTAAGAACAAATTAAGCAATGGTTATAATCCATATTAAAATTTGTCATCAACAAGATTTATCAAAAGCTGTAAATATTTTAAGTCACTTATGACTTTAAAAACCCAGGATGTCGATATGTAGGCATGTCAAAAATATATGTAATTTTACTAGGAATTCATCTAAACCAGGTCAATTCTAACCTTATCTGCATTACATTACATGTAAAACATGTGCTATAGTTCTTTTTTCTTCAGTTTATTTGAAACTTTTTTCAAGTAATGCCTGCTACAACTTTTTTTTGAAGTACCTTTATACAGTGAAAAATTTAACTACAATTTTAAATTTTTTCTAAGCTTATCCAGTAGGCTTCTCAACAGTTATGAGTAGTTTTTTCTGATCTCCTTTCAGTAATCCACAAGGGTGGGGGCAATCATAGGACTCCAGACGCCATATGATGAGAGAGTGGGGCTCCTAATGATTCATATCTGCCACAGGAGGCCATGCAGGGGCTCCCGGGTTGGTGGAGGCTGAGTGATCTCAATTCCTTTCCTTGGGAAGTTCTCTTGGGGCACTCTTCAGGAGAGCTACTTATGTTTTCTGGTTTTAGCTTGGAAAGTCTTCCTCTTCTATTTTCTTTCTCAGCTGCATCTGCAGAGGGTTCTGAGGATCAGCTCTCGAAGAAGATTGGTGGTAAACAGGCAAACATTAACATTTCTGCCATAATGTCCTATACGGATGATCATGTGTGCTTCAGGCATCCTGCAGCTTGACCAACCCCAGCCTCCTGGTCTGCTTATCAAAAACTTATGTTCTTATCCATTTGACTCTAGTAGCCATGCTCATATTCTTTTTGAGATGTTCTCTAGAACTGCTATATGGATAATTTCCAATTTATGAGAAGTTTTCCACTGTAAAACAGTCTGAAAGTATAACCATGTAACCAACCATTCTGTTTTTCACTTTCAATCTGATATTCAAATTACTTGAGATATCCAACAACTTTTTATGAAATAGATTTTGTGCTAGACATTTTGCCCAACCATAGGCTAACGTGTCTTGAGCACCGTTAAGGTAGACTGAGTTGAGCTATGCTGCTTTGTTTACTAAGTGTATTAAACACATTCTCAGCTTAGGATATCATTAACTTATTATAGGTTTATTAGAATACAACCTGTGATAAGTCAAAGATCCTCTGTACCTCTTTGGTTTCTTGCCCCAAAGTTGAATCTTGCTGAATTATCACAGTGTTTTTGACTCCATCTAGCTTTTCTTGTATCACACATGTTTTACCCTCTACCTTGACTTTAAACAAATTGAAAAAAGAAAGTGTTATGGTACTACTACTTTTATCCTTTTCCTGAAGCATTTTAAATGGCTGAAAGATTTTCTAGGGTACTTCAATCAGAACAAAGTCTCAATTGTTTATGCTTTGGATTTAAGAATATTTCTTAATTTCTATTAAGAAAGAATTCGCAAATAATTTTATAATTTCAAAGAGAAAAGGAAATTAGAAATTCAAGAATCAAATTTTCATTTTAACATGAAAAGTGGAATAATTTGTCTTTTCTAAATATTTTTCCTCCCTAAACAATATGTGTTTCTTGGAATTGCTTTGAGTTCACTAAGCATCCAATATGGAAAGAGTAATTATAGTTGCCACTAAGTGAAAGAAACTATTGGCCTCAGAAAATGTCAACTGCCATTAAATTGTGTTGTTGTAAAAATGAAATTTAATTACTTTTAGAAAGAAAATGTGTTTGATGTTCTGGTTTTACAATATGTAACTTTTACACAATACAAAAATATATCTGTGAAGACGTTCTATTATTGATATGTAATTGGCACACAGAAGACACATTGCAATATGCAAGTATAATATTTGAATTCCAGTATAAATATATTTTCATTCATTTTGTATTTTATCTGTTTAAGTGCGGTTTTCAATTATTCATGGAGTATAGATTCATGAGATGCAGCCGATATCGCCATTAAATACTTTGATTTTGATAAAGAACAGTATCCTCTCTTTATTAACAGATTTAGCTCTCTGGCAAAATCATATAAAAGGAAGTTGAGATTGCCACGAATAATACTGAAGACTCACGCAGTTCCAGAAAAATCTTCAACTGCCCTAGATTTTAAATGATTTAAACCTTTCTCTAAAAAAATGCAGTAATTTGAAATGTCATAATGTGTTATTTTGACTTCGAAGTTATTTATATTGGATGTTGTGAGGCAGAAAAACATGGTGAGATCGTTCATTTGGTTGAAATTACCCGAACTCCCTTTGCTCTTGTAGTCTTGAGGAATAATTGCTTTCTTAATTCATGGGCTCCTCCAAATCTAGAATGAATTTTGCTCGTTTGTTTGTTTTTACATTGTAGAATTTCTGAAGCTGAGATTCTCCTGTTATAGAGGAAAGAATAAGGTGAAATACCCTGGCTACTGGGTTAGCGTGCTTATCTAACTAGATTATTATTTAATTTAAGCGATGTTTAATGGACTTTGTGTAAGGGGTTGACCTGGAGTTATTTTATAACTCAAGATGCTAAGTAGAAAGTCTTTATGTGATGACATTATAATTCCCCACTGAAATGAAAGAATTGAGTGTGCAAGCTGTTATCTGTTATGTGTCAGTGAGGACACTCCTGGGCATTCCAGAGGATCCTGCAAGAGATCATGGACATTTACAGTAGGAGTCCCTGCTATTAAAGTCCCTGCCAAGATGTTGAGACTCTGTAATACTGGAAGATAATTCTCCTTGACTTTAGCGGCAATATCTCTGATCCCTGAAGTGCACTCAGCTCAATCTCAATGCACAGGCCCAAATTTTGTGTGTTACACAATTGCCCCTTACACTTCCTCTCTGTAGGCCCGTGTGCTGCCTCTGCTCTTGCTAACCCATCATATTCTACCTGAAATAAATCTTCTGCTCATTGCAAAGTTCACAATAGAAACCTAACAAGAGAACTACCTGATTTTCTAAGGTACCAGATCATGGGATTTTTTTCAACGTCTCAGCTCTGTAACCTTGGGTACATAGCTGAGGCCACCACTTTGCATTGGGCCCATTCTGTTACTTGGAGTCTTTCTGGTATGAGATTATTAAGTGCCATACGAGACAAATTTATCAGATTTGATTTCAGCCAACAGAGTGACATTCTCATAAAGAAATTTAGTAAGTCACAATAATGTAGAAATAATGAGTGGATTTTTTAAAGTAAAATTTATCCATGCATCTTATGTTTCCTTGTGTTTTGTAAATGAGCCACTGACTAATCTTGACTTGCAGGTTTGTCCATATAGTGTGGAGCGAGGAGAGTTATGGCTTATCTCTCTATGGACAACGGGCAGGCAAGTGTTCTGCTTAGGACACACAACTGGAACTTTCCTGACAAGGGTTTCTCCCATGTAAGGCCAGTCACTAAGTGTGTAGTTGTTTTGCTGTTCCTTTTGGGTCACCCTGTGAAACTGAGACTGAAGAATTGTCATTAGAAAGCTAACACTGTGGCTACTGCTATGCTACTGATCTTCATGTCTGACTCAAGGCCATGAGTCTTCTGCAGGTATTCAGGAAGCTACAGAAGGCTGCTGTGTAACCTCAGAAGTATGACGAGAGCTCAATCCTGCATAGACAATGTTATTCAGTTAAAAAAATAATCTCAATAACTTGATAGATACGCATAGAGAAACTTTAATGATGTGTTTTGGAAAGCTGTATTTTAAACCATAAATCTCATAAGTACTGGAGAGAGAAGGGAAGTGTGTGTGCAATGGCCGATATAACTTCTAGCAGTCAGAAGAAATTCAGAAAAGTC
Organism: Ochotona princeps; assembly: GCF_030435755.1. Lineage (NCBI taxonomy): Eukaryota > Metazoa > Chordata > Mammalia > Lagomorpha > Ochotonidae > Ochotona > Ochotona princeps. The sequence continues at coordinate 76,459,310 of NC_080837.1, forward strand.
TTTTTCAGTTTAAAATTCAAATAAGATTTAGAATCAAGCTTTGATCATACAGAGGAGACTGCATATAGATAAGCATGTGGATGGTTTACACACCATCAAACTGCAAAGAAAGCAGAGTGTAGGGAAAGAGGCGTAGAAGAGGTATGAACTCACAATGAAACCACATTTATTCAAGGGTAATAAATTCACAGAGGTGGCCCATTGCCAGTGTGCATGAGAGTGAGCACAGGGCAGAGAAAGAAGACAGGATGGGCTGTCCATAACGAATAAGCCAGGTAGGGGTCAGAAAGGGAGGTAGAGCTGAGCTAGCTTTGGACTTTTCAAACTCTATAGAAGGAGGGATGGGAAACAATTTGTGTTGGGTTGAACTGGTTTTTAAGATAGAACGTAGGGGCACAGGAGTCTAATGGAAAATTAGAAAATTTGCACTGTTTTCAGGCAAGAAAGGAAAGCCAATGTTCTTATTCCTACACAGACTACATTTTCTTTTAAGACGTTTTATTACTTTAAAAATTCTTGGTATATTTGATAACTTGAAAGAATACAAAGCCTTGTCTCAACACTACTGCTATCTACAAAATATTACAAAATAGTGACAGCGTTGTGTTGCACATGATGCAGTAATACTTCTGTATGCGTTAGACCCTGCAAATTCTCAGAGAGAGAAATTAGACAATGGGAATCCTTCGGAAGTATATGGAAAAAAATTAGCTGAAGTGGCTTGTTTTACTTTAGTTTAAATTGGAAAGCTTTGGGGATTCTTGTTTTCATTGATCTTTGCTTATTTTTATATCTTCATCTTATAATACAAAAGATTTCTTTATGGTACATTTTAGAATTTTTGGATTTGGGATCATGCTTCACTTCCATTTCTCTTCTTAGCACATATTTGAAGTGTTCAAGGAGAAGCCCTTCCATTTTAAACCATTGTGGCTAATTAGCAAAACTTTAGCAGGTACAACACCAGAGAGTCATTGAATTTTTTCTTAGTCTTCCCAGAATGAGCAATATTTTTATCAATGAATTGGAAGTAATATTTTTGTGTCAACTTGGTGACTTCTGCTTTCCAGAGTCTTTGATTAGGTCATTGGTGGCAGTAAACAATGTCCCTATAAATACATGGGTCTCAAATTAGAATCCCTCCCAAGCCAAACTGGAAGTAATTGAACAAACACTCATTAACAAAACTGATGAAATGCCTGGTTATTCTTGTTGAGGTTAGCAATTCACATATCATTAGTGCTTGCTCATTGTAATGTGGAACTAAACTTACATTTGTTCTTATCACACTGTATTCACATATTTCTTTGCTGTATCTCTTTCCTTTTTAAAAGATTTATTTATGTTGGAAAGGCAAATTTGCAGAGAAAGAGACAGAGAGAAAGATCTTCTGTCTGCTGATTCACTCCTCAAGTGACCTCAACAGCCCGATCTGTGCCAATCTGAAGCCAGGAGCCAGGAGCTCTTCTGGGTCTCCCATGCGAGTGCAGGGTCCCAAGGTTTGGGGCCATCCTCCACCACTTTTCCAGACCACAAGGAGGGAGCTGGATGGGAAGCAGGGCTGCCAGGACATGAACCAGTGCCCATATGGTATCCTGGCACGTGCAATGCAAGGACTTCAGCAGCTAGACTATCGCACCTGGCCCAATTCTACATGGTTTTATAAAGAGATTTGAACATCCATGGATTTTGATTAGAATGGGATGAAACATCACATAACAAAGCATATCCTAAACTGATACGAGGCTCCCAAAGCCTTCATCTTCCTGGAAGTAGCTTGAGAGCAGGGCTTGCCAGGGTACTGTGTGTTTCCTTGACTGCGGTTAAGGTTTCTGCTCTGATGACTGAGAACTGTTACTGGGTGAAAATAGTTCGTTGCCAGCAGTGTGACTGAAAGCAGATCTCCTGGTGTAATAATTCAGTGGCAATCGTGTGCCTTTTACTAGTAGATTCCATGACCCCAGGGAAGCCAGTTTTCACATTCTTCTGGGAAGGCCACATAGAAGAGAAGACAAAATCCAAGCATTCTCAGTTCATTTTTCTGTGTTGGAGAGTCAGCTATGCCTTCCACCATCAGCACACACAGATAAGGGGGAAGCAGGGAGGACCAGAAACCATCGGTTCTTCCATTGAATACAGTGCCCACTTTCATCTCAGTGAAGATGATGCAAGAGGCATGGTCTTTGGTAGCAATTTCAGTTTCTGTCTGTTTTGAATGGTCACTGCTATGGCTTCAAAATGTTATATCTACCCATCCTCCATTTTCATGTTTGTGAAATTTTCTCCTGAAGGTATTAAGTTAACGGTCGGATTCTGGGAAAGTGCTAATTTCATGAATAGTTAAGTTCTTCATGCATTAATGAATCAATACAGGACAGGCTTTGTTGTAAAAGTGAGTTTTTTTTCTGACATGCTTGCTCTGGCTGCTCATGGGATGTCCTCTGTTAGTTATAAAGCAGTGAGAAGGTCCTCACCAGGGTTCACTGTCATGTTGTTGAGTTTGTCAGTCTTCAGAATCATGAATTACACAGGTATTCTTTATAGGGTACCTTGTCTGTGGAATCCAGTTACACCGTCATCATCAGCAACAACAAACGGCACTCATGGAAAGAAGGAGATACATACAGGTCCAGAATCAACGTACAGGATCAGAAAATGAAATGATAGTTCGGACAGAGTTGGCCAACCTGGTTTTGCAAGTTACTTAAGTAAGTTTCACAGAACTGAGCTTTCAAGGATTTAACTTCCTCTGCCTTACCTGTCCTCTCTTTACTGAAATGCAATTTCTGATTACCTCCAAGGACCTAGGTTTCCCACCAAGTAGCAGAACTTCGTGTTGAAAGGTTAATTTCCACCTATAAGTAATGGGGATGGTGAGAAAAGGACCATGCACTTCATAATCATTGCTTATAAGATAATCAAGAGCTTAGATATTATGAAAGTTCATTATAAAATTATATTAATTAATTTTAATAGCTCAATAATCCTTCTGAAATTGGTGTCTGAGAAGGATAGTCCCTAGAGAAACTTATAGCCAACTGAAGCATCCAGGCCCAATGAAGCATGTGAACTGGTTTCCACTTCAGGAAACAAGAAGCACACAGGGAAGGACCTAAGAGGATATGGCTGCTGGAGCCTCCAGGGACAGAAGTAGGGTAAAGAGGGACAGCTGCTCCCAAACTGAGTGATGGCAAGACAAACTTCCTAAGGACTGCAAGGTAAGACTTGCCATCATTTTATAAACTGCATCAGGCTTATCTTCTACCAGCAGTATTTTTTGTTAACTAATCATGATGATCTCTTCTAAATGTAGAATTTGATGATGCATTTACTATCCCAATTACTGTAATAATGAACTGTCTTCTGGTCCATTTCTAATATAATTTCAAGATGTATGGCATGGAGAATCAGTTTAACGCTGAAGTACAGTGTTCCTCCTCTCTGTCACAGGCCACAAATGGGATTTGTTCTGGTGGTTCCAGCATCCATGCTGTGATATAGCCAGTAATCTGTCTTCCTCCCTCAAACCCCTAAGTTATGCTTTTCCTTGAGTTCATTTTCCTTCCAGGTTAGGGAATATCTTTGATTTTTTCATCTTTCAACTTGAAAGTGGCATATACTAGCAAGAATATAGAAGCTTGAGAAATTATTGTACAAAGAATAAAAAAAGATTTATTTCAAGGAAACTGGTGGTATCACACAAACACACCCGAGGAATACAATAGCACACTTCATAATCCAGTCACTGAGGCCTGAGTGCAAGAGAACACCTCAGTGTTATTTGCGGCATTAACTTTGGAGAAAGTCATTTTTCCTGCTACGGGAGCCTTGCTTGGTGTGTCTATGGCTCCCAATGCAGCCTTCTGGTGTGATGAGTCACAAGAAAGACTCAGAGGAGTTAGGCTTTGTTTATGCAAGAAGATGCAGGTCTAATTCAGCTAAGGGGAAAGACACTTAAGTCAAGACCCAGGAGAAAACCAGTAAACATGTCTAGGTGTCCCCAGCAGAACAGCACGGAATGTATTTAGCTCTTGCGGCCATCATATCTGACACATGCAGGCTACTGATAACTGTGTAAGCTCACTTTAACCTTGGTCCAGGTTGTTGAAAGACACAACAATAGAGGGGAGGGGGAGGGAGAGAGAAAAAGAGATTTTTTTTTTCATCTGCTGGTCCATTCCCCAAATGCTTATAACATCAGAGGCTATGCCAGGCTGATATCAAAAGCCAGGAACTCGTTCTAGTTCTTACATGCATGTGGCAGGAGAGTAACCACTTGGGCCATTACCTGCTGCTTCCAGATGCTCATGAGCATAATGCTGGATCAGAAATGGAGGCAGGACTCAGTCCCAGACACATCAATATGGCATGTGGGCACACCAAATGGCAGCTTAACCTGATTAGCACAATATCGCTGTCCAGAATTTTAAAGCAATATTTATTTATTCCTTTATTTGAAAATCGGAGTTACTAAGAGAATAAAGACAAAGATAGGCCCTGAATCTGCTTAATTGGCTGTGATGGCTAGCACAGAGCAATTCCTGAGCCAGGAGCTTAATCTGTTTCTCCCACACAGTGCATAGAAGCCTAAACATTTTGGTCATCTTCCACTTCTTTCCCTAAGCCATTATCCAGGAACTGGAGCCCCTGTGAAATGTGAACATCACAGGTGGTGGTGGCTTTTCCTATTATGCCACAATGCCAGCCCCTGTACAGGGTTTGTATTGAGGCTGCATCACATAAGCTGTGACCCAGTTGGCTGACCAAAAGTGTTCAGTCTCAGCTTATAAGCAGCCCAACTAATAAATTTTGAGCACAAGGTCAGCAACAAGTTGTCATCATGAGTCATATTGTCAGCATCAAGGATCTCATTCACCTGGCACAGCAAGGCCACAAGTCTCACACCAAACTTTAGAGGCCACTTTCCTGAGCTGCACAAGGACTGGTTCTTTCTATGGAATGTGAAAGGCTTGAGCATTCACGCCTATTAAATTAAATTTTCACTGCACAATCAGTTAATCTACCTCCCTGGGACTTGGATTTATTTTTAGGGACACCAATCAAAAACAAAGCAAAACAAAACAAAAATCCAGAAGTAAAATCAAAAAATCACTTCTTCGAACATACATGTACCATGTTCAGAACAAAGCATGACTCTTAGAGTACCATATTATCTTTTCAAAATATTAAACTTTAAAAACTTCTACTGAGGAATGATGAGTTATCTTAGCTTTTTGTCTCACATAGCCAAGACTTGGTGCTGAATAAGTTGGCATTATTTCCTGAAGCCCAAGGAGCAGGAAAGGGGTGGATTGGCAAGGCAGAAGTCTATAAGACAATGACAGTTTGACTTCAGCTAAATGTCGCAGAAAGAACTGTGGTCCCACATCCACCCTCCACAGCAAATGATATGTGGAGAGCCTAAACTGCCACCCCCACAGGCTGTGCCAACTGGAATAGTGTCATGCAAGGCTGGGTAGGGAGTTGGGGTTTTCCTGTGTAATGGATGGTAATGAGTCCTTCTCCCTAATGTCAGCAGAGACTATATAAGGAGTATAGACTTTCAGACCATCAGGGTATTATAAATCACCTCCTCCTAAGTTAGCTGTTGCTGCCTGTGGAAATCCAATGAAGTGTCAGGCGTTTCCTGTCAATGTCTAGTAACAATAAGCACACCATTGTGTCCAATCCCAATGTGTCGGTAGAGGAGATATGGGTAGCAATAGCAGGACACTCTCGTGCATTCCAGCTATGACGGTAACAGTAACTACATTCTTGTTCATTGGTGATATGACGACATATCTTCCCTTTATTAGTTTATTTCCTGTTTAAATAATAAAAAGCTTTAAAAATTATGGAGGCTTGTTTTGCTCCTGATTCTTGTGCTGGGGATCCAATATCCCGGCAAGATCTTCCCAGCTGCATCACAACACAATGGAGAAAAGGAAAAGAAATTGATCATACGCAGGAACCAAGCACATGGAGTACCCTTCGTTTGAACAGTTTGCTCGTTTAGAACTAACTGGGGGGTTTTCAAGAATTACATTACTACCTTTTGAGGGTGGTGCTCACCTTCCACAACACTTTGTCTCTACAAAGTTCCACCATCTCTCACCTTTTCCATCTTGAACCAAGCTTCCAGTAGCAAGAACTCTGCAACACACTTTCAAACCATCCCCAAGCCATAGTGTTCCTTCAAGTGTCACTGGAAGCTGTGCAGAATTAAGAGAAGCAATGGTTGAATTTATATCTCCAAGTTTGTGAAACTCATAAATCTAGAGATATGTAATCTGCGCAGACTAAACGTAGAAAGACTCATCACAGTCAAACTTCTAAAAAGCTAAAGCAAAGAAAGACATCTTGAAAGAAGTGAGAGGAAAACAATACCTTGATTATGAGGGAAAAGCAATTTGAGTGACATTTGATTCATCATGAAAACTCATGGGAGTGGCGCTGTAATTTTATGTGCCGAAAGAAAAAAATGTAACACATGACTCTATCTCCAGTAAAAGAGGACAGAAAATAATCTCCATCCCAAAGTGGATAAGAATTTTAATGCTTAATTCTCCCTTTTCATAATCACAGTTCCCACTTCATATTCCAGGATTAAACTTTTGCTGCAATTTAGTGCCCGTGGAGAAATTCAGATTCTTTTAATAAAACTGACTGTGTAATCAAACAAGTATCATAACCTGTGTAATCAAACAGTTTGGCATTAGTATATTTCTCAAGGGAAAACAATTTTCAATGCTGTTATTGTATAACACTGTGCTATATTTAGTATATACATGTATTGTTCAGAACTGCTTGTTATATTTAGTGCAAATTTAATCAAAAATTATATGTGACTCCTCAACCAGGTATACTTGGAATACAGTTATCGCGATTAATTCAAATAATCAGTTGCGACCATTTTTGGGATGTTAAGGCACATCTTACTCAATTGAAAACAGACTATCCATGAATCCTATACAGATGGTAGTGCTGAGTCATTGACACAAAATGTAAACCCAGAGTGAATAAGTCACCCCAAATGCAAGTAGCCATTAGTCAGTGTCCAAGTGTGTTGTTCACCAGCAAGGAAACAATCTAAAAACTGGCAGATTTATAAAATAAAACCCAGGAAGCATTCTGTCTCCTCCAGCAAATGGAGCTGATGGAGCAAATGAAGAGCTTCCATCCTCTGTAAATGGAAAGGCCACATCTGCCTACTCTCCCCATTCAGTGCCAGTGTCCCACTGTTCCCTCCAGTACAGTGGACTCTCCATGACCTCTTTAAATGCTGACCAGATTAATTGCTGGAGAGCTTGTTACAGTGCAGATTCCTGAACAGTACCCTCAGAGAGTCTAACTCATGAGGTTTTGGTTGAAGCTAGGCATTCACAATTTGCAAGAGAACCCACGTCATTGGATGCAAATGTTCTGAGTAGCACCCTTTGAAAATCATGAACCAAAGTTTCCTTGTTTTCATAGTTTTTCTAATCTAATTTTCCCCTAGTTTTCTAACCTAAACTTTCAGCTATTTTTTTTCCAAAGGATGAGAACATCAGTTAGAAGACTGGACAGCTCAGATTAGAATCCTGTATCTCCACTTAGTCTTTGTAACTGTCTTTACCTCCTATCTTCAATAGTCATCATTGGTCATTAGTGTACAGTTTGCAGCTAGAGTCTCAGGTGTGATGGAATTCTTCCAGGCAGTTCACCAGGGATTAGAAGCCCAGTGACACATAAACAATTTCTTCCTTTTTATTGCTTTTCAATTATTACTACTTCTTCCTTCCTTCCTTCCTTCCTTCCTTCCTTCCTTCCTTCCTTCCTTCCCTCTACATCTCTTCCTTTCCTTTTGTCTATTGCTAATTTTGCTGTTTGTTAAGTCTATATTTTTCTTCTATTCTATTAATTTCCATATAAACTACAAATGCAACCAAATATGATTCAAATCAGAAGTCTTATTTCTGAAGCCTTTCAAGGATCGATGTTCTATTTTAAGCACTCGGGAATTAATATACATTGTATTTGTGGGTTTAGTTAGTGACGCTTTAGATAAGATACCACTGAGATATGGTATGCCTGTTACTACAAGGATTCCAGGAATAAGTGGGAAGTAGGAAATGTTGTAGATTCAAATAAGCCTCCTAGTGCTGAAATATCTTGTTCACCACTGGGATTGTGGATCATACATCTAGACCATAAATGGCCTGGCTTTGAATAACACCATTGGGCTAGAGTCGTTACCAAAACAGACTTTCAGATATCAGTGAAAGCTTCAGCTCCTAGCATTGACCTGCTCCAGAGTCACATTGAAAAAAATATCCTAAATACTTTAACTGTAGCTCAAAAATATTATGTTTACATCACCACATAACATATTTTGATTTACTTTTAAGCACTGCATTTGTCATGCCAATTTTTAATCCAATTTTCATCATATGACATTTGTCCACTTTTACTTTTTTCTTTTAAAGATTTATTTATTTTTATTACAAAGTCAGATATACAGAGAGGAGAAGAGACAGAGAGGAAGACCTGCTGTCCGATGATTCACTCCCCAAGTGAGCTGCAATGGCCGGTGCTGAGCCTATCCGAAGCCGGGAACCTGGAACCTCTTCTGGGTCTCCCACGCGGGTGCAGGGTCCCAAAGCATTGAGCCGTCCTCGACTGCTTTCCTAGGCCACAAACAGGGAGCTGGATGGGAAGTGGAGCTGCCGAGATTAGAACCAGTGCCCGTATGGGATCCCGGCGCATTCAAGGCAAGGACTTCAGCCACTAGGCCACGACGCCGGGCCCAACTTTTACTTATTATAAACCATCTCGTTTAATGTTTGCTTTAGCCCAACAGCTTACTCATTTTGTAACCATTTGTTTATAGATTGGCTTACCAGGATACTGCAAAATTCAGCTAATTAAAATGTGTAGACCTCATTCCAGATAATTTACTCACTAAAGAAAATGAGAGATATTATATAAGTAGCTCCACATTGTTGATACTTTTTTGATTTCTTTTCATGATATCAGCACATAATTACAAAATTCTGATATGTCACCATACATAACATAGAGATACATTTGTGATATACTTTAAAAAACTAACAAAATAATATACACTTCACAAATTAGATACCAACTAAGAGTATTTTGAGATTAACTAACTCACATTTTGTTCATATTCCTGGTAAAAAGAAAATAAAACCCTTGGAACATAACTAACTAGATCTGAAATACAATGGGTGCATGAGCCAAGTTTTTGTTTGCCAAATAACTGGCTTAAAAAAAAGAAATCCCAGAACCCTGCATTCTGATATGATTTAAATTCAGCAAGCAAAATTCCATATTTTTTCTTACAAAGCATATTGAAATGTATTCATTTTCCTTATTTTAATATTTATTTACTCTCAAGAAATTATTGTTTTGAATTTTTAAAAAAAGAGTTATTTGGTTTTTAATGCAAAGTCAGATATGTAGAGAGGAGAGACAGAGGAAGATCTTCCTTCTGATGATTCACTCCTCAAGTGACCACAACGACCCGTGCTACACCAATCCAAAGCCTGAGCCAGGAGCTCTTCCGGGTCTCCCACACTGGCTCAGGGTCCCAAGCCTTTGGGCCGTCCTTGACTGCTATTTCAGACCACAAGCAGGGAGCTGGATGGGAAGCGGGGCTGCCAGGATTAGAACTGGCGTCCATATGGGATCCCAGCACGTTCAAGGCAAGGACTTTAGTCACTAGGCCAACGGCCTATGCCCAAGAAATTATTAAAGTAGAATTGATATCTACTTTATTGATATCAACTTCATAAACTTAATATATAAATTTAGATGAGTTTGAACATGTGTATATCCATGATGCTATCACTACACTCAAATTACTAAACATACCCGCAACTTCAAAAATACCTTCACGTTCCTGTGTGTGTGTATGTGTGTGTGTGTGTACTATCTGCATTTGTGCTAAGATCTGTCCTGTGATGTTACATATCTTACTTTCTTAATCTTGCATAAATAAACTGTTATATCCATTGAGCAAGCCTGTCATCAGAAAAATATGTCTTTTGTGTTTACAAGCAACTGTGGCACATCTGCTCTGGAATATTACACAGCCAAAAAAAAACAGAATGAAATTCTACCATTTGCAACAAAGTGGTTCTAACTGGAGGCCATTATGCTTAGTGAAATAAGCCAGTCCCCAAAGGACAAATATCATATGTTCTGACTGATATAAGACAGGATTCATGAAAAGTATGAAAGAAATAGATATATAGGTAATCAAGTACATACATATATTCACACAGACGAATGGTACAGTGGAGACTAGCATACTGGGAAGGGAAGACAGCTTGTAGTACGTCTTTCTTCCTGAATAAAAGTGGGACTCCCAGCATGTATCTTGTCAATATTATGCTAGATGTTCTATCTTTGACAATATCTACAATGTCATGAAGCACTTAAGTAGCAGAAAATTAAACTCGTTACTGTTCCTGAAGGACTACACCACTGTGAAAACATGGGGGGAAAATGGCAGGAGGGGAAGACAGGGAGAGAAAAAGCAAGGGGGGGGGGGAAGAATCTCTGCACCTGCGAAACTGCAGCATGGAGAAGAATGAAGACAATAATAAATCTAAAAAGAATTTCAAAATGTCAAGCAAAATACTATATTATTAGAAAAGAATCTGTTCAAATATTTGTTCCTGAACTCAATCAAGACCGTTGGATAGATGTTGATGTTAGGTAAGAAAAATATTTGTGTATAAGATAATAAAGTAAAATAAGTAATTCTGGAACAGAATGTATCATCAACTTGAATGGGTTTTAAAACAAAATGTGGAATATACATTTTTAATGAACTACAATAGGAACTTTAAAACCAAAGATGTAACTATTTGATCAAGCTCTGGTATTTATATTTCCCCTGATCAGTGCAATAAAAAAAAGTATAAAGCAGTAATCAAGGAAATACACTTAGATTTGATAATAGGATGGCAATTACATTTTAATTTATTTTTACTTTGCATTTATTATGATTTTACTTCTTATATTTGGCAACTACAATTGTATGAAGTATACAGATTAGCAATTTGATATAGATGCACATTGTAAAATAATCACCACAACCATACTGTTTAACATATCCATGGCCTCTAATTTTTTTCTTTTTGATGAGAATACTGAAGGACCACCCTTTTAGTAAATTTCAGTTATGCAATCACTCTTTTTTAAAAAAGATTTACTTATTTCTACTGGACAGTAAGATGTACTGAGTGGAGGAAACACACAGAGGAAGATATTCTGTCTGATGATTCACTCCCTAAGTGGCCACAATGGCTGAAGCTGAGCCAATCCAAAGCCAGGAGCCTGGAGGCTCTTGCAGGACTCCCACACAGCTACAGGGCCCCAAGGCTTTGGGCCATTATAGATGCTTTCCCAGGCCATTAGCGGGGAGCTTCATGGGAAATGATGCAGCCAAGACAAGAACCACATGGACAAGGAATTCCGTCACTAGGCTACCATGCGGAGACAACTATTCATTGTTAACTATAGTGTTAACAATTACTGTACATTAACAATTACTGTACATTAAGCCTCCAGAATTTGGTCACCTCTTTCTTGGCAATGTGCATCCCTTGACCAATTTTTCCCTCTTCCCACCTAGAGGACAAATGATTCATTTTTATCCAAAAATTTTGAGCATGCTTTATATTCTAGTCAATGGTGCTTGAAATACAAATATCCTGTCTACAGCTTGGAGTCTGTTCCAAAGAGAGACTGCCTAATATCATGAAACCCAAAATGTGGCATGGATCAGAAACATCCAGATACTCAATTTCTCTCACCTGCAACTGAAGCACTTACTGGCTTTCGTTCTGCTTGAATTTGATTTCTTAGTCACCCTCCTGAACCCAGGTCATCTTGAGTGCATACTACACTTCCTGTGCATGCCTCCAGCTCCACCTACTTTCTTGTCATTTAAATCCAAGTCATTTTACAGCAAGGAACAACAACAGATAGCCCCCTTGTGGATGAGTATGAGAATAACCAATGCATACTTTGAGGAAAATGAGATAAGACCTTTTGATCAGGCACACAAGGCCCTAGAATCTCCACTCACCCCCAGGCCTGTTCCACCTTCAAGGTTCAGCACTGATGTCTATCAGGAGCCGAGGGTGGGCCTGGAGAAGAGGAATGTTCATGAGAGCTGCATCCATAGGCTTGGAGGACTTATGAGCTTTAAGAGAAACAGAACGATTTGGCCACAAGTATAAATGTATGTGCTTTGACCAGGAGCCTCTGACTGTGATGTGAGAAAGCTATAGCTTTGCTGGTGGGTCTGTGATGTGTCGAGGCTTTGCCTAAAGTTCTCTATGTTCTGAAACCAAGCCTCAATGAGAGCTGGTGTGGATGCATTATTACAAATTATCCAAGACTATAACCAGAGAAAATATCAAATGTCATTAGAGAAACCAATCCACTGGACCAAACCATCAGTAAACACAACAAAAATGAGTTCTTATGCCTCAACCTGGGTACACCAAACCCTTTTTCAGGTAACTTATAATGCAAGAAACAGTATTTCTCCCTTAGCTTAAGGCTTCTCTTTCCTCTTTGGATGATCTTATCTTTTTAAGCCAGGGGGAAAATAAGAATGATTAGAAATAATTACATTTTTTAAAAGATTTATTCAGTTTATTACAAAGTCAGATATACAGAGAGGAGAAGAGACAGAGAGGAAGATCTTCTGTCCGATGATTCACTCCCCAAGTGAGCTGCAACGGTCGGTGCACGCCGATCTGAAGCCAGGAACCTGGAACCTCCTCCTCCAGGTCTCCCACGCGGGTGCAGGGTCCCAATGCATTGGGCCGTCCTTGACTGCTTTCCCAGGCCACAAGCAGGGAGCTGGATGGGAAGTGGAGCTGCCGAGATTAGAACCGGCGCCCATATGGGATCCCGGGGTGTTCAAGGCGAAGACTTTAGCCTCTGAGCCACGCCGCCGGGCCCAGAAATAATTACATTTTAACTGTATTCAGGACCTGGTTCATTGTGAAAAGGAAAATCACTTTGAATTTGAAGGCAGTAAATGGATGTGTAGTCTATCAAGTGAGTCACGGTCTCCTAGGAGACACTAGCTTACACCATCTCCATGGAGACCAGCATGGTAGCCGTTGCTGCTCAAAGGCATTAGCAGTCAGAGTTTGTTGGGGAGGAGAAAAGTTCACAAATAAATTGCCAAATCTCACCAAAAAAATGACAGAAGTGGTATGCTCAAGGGTGGGTCTGGCATGCAACGACTCCCAGAACCCACTTGAACAATGCCAGTGGGAAATCTCAGGTGCGGAGTCTAAAGCTTGCTGTGCTCCTGAGAACACATGGTTACCATAGCACCAAGGAGAGCACAGGCAGCCACAGGTGCTGGAGGGCAATTCCTGGCTGCCAAAGCCAGGCTTGGTAAAAGAAGGTCTGGCGTCTATCAGTGCCTTCTCTGTGTACTTCCCCAGGAGTAGAGAGGATCCATCCTTAGGCATCAGAAGTTGCTTAGAGGAAAAAAAGCACATCATGATTTTCACCTATATTCTCTAGGACATCATACACAAAAGTAAATAACAGTTCTAATTATTATAATGACAACCATTCCCTGAGACCTCACCCTTTTGAGAGCCAGGCACAGCATCAGGTACAGAGAAGTTAGCTCAGGAGGTTGGGAAGACTTTGAGGGAGTTGCCATCTCCGCTGCCCACAGCAGCAGGCTTTAGTGTTGACATTGCACAAGTGGCTTGGTGGAGACATCAGAAAATGTTGGGAAATTTTTTGAATACATCTCCTTGTGGGATAGAGATGTGTGGTGGCCATGGTGACTGGTAGGCCACTCCTGAGGGCTGGTTTGGTAAAGACCAGAAGATGAAAAAGAAAAAGAACAAATGGCTGAAAAAAGAAATGTCAGCCGGGTGGTCGTTGTGCAGCAGATAGGCATATAAAATCTCATTCAGATTTGGACTGCCTGTGCTCAAACTTTACACAGTACTTGCAGATGTGTTTGTGATCATGTGTTCATTAATGTGAGATTTTTGAATGCTGATGATATTTTAAAATCTAATCGCTATCATTTGTGGGAAAGGTCTGGGTGTTGTTTGCCTTCTGTACTCTATCATTCATCTATCTAATCCAATAAAGGTGCTTATCAAGCATCAGACTGTTACGTGTGTAGTGTGCCTAGTGGGTTCCTTGGGAGAGCGATGGTAAAGTCAATTAATGAAGTATCTAAGGCTGATGGCTTGGCTGCATGAATACCAGCCCATGGTCTAGAGGACAGTGTGGGTCAAGGGGACCTGGGGCAGCCAGATATTCAGAGAAAATCAACCTGTAAAGGGGGGAGGCAAGGAGCTCTACAAAGAGACAAGGAAAACACTCCAAGGTATCAGAAAAGGGGTGCAAAAACTTGAGAATGTTCTAGAACCAGAGACAAGCCACATGGTTGAGGTTATTAAATGGAATGTTAGGAAGGGCCCAGCTGATAAGAATTAGTAAGGGGCTTTGATTATACTATAGGTAGAATGAAAAGTCTGCTAATCCAGAGCATTTAGCAAGAAATCAGAGTAACATTGGAATTTTTCAAAAGAAGTACTCCAGCTCTTCTGAAGAAGTTGGGAGAGCTGGGAATGCAACCCACCCTGACAGGGTTGTGGCTTTGCTATGGTTATTGGCTTTAGGGATGCCAGTACATCTAAAATGGGGGAAATATCACAGAACAGTGCCAACATTCCAATGAAAACTGGTGTGCTACAAGCGAGTATAAGCTGAGTATAAATCCCATCTTGTTGAAGAAGCTGGGCAGGGCCTGGGGCTGCTGCTTCTCCCAACCTGTGGAAAGTAGCCATTAGCCAACTCCTCCATTTACCCCAATTTGCTGCACAAACAACATCATCTTCTGTGTCATTATGTAGACATGATCAAGAAGCTCAGCAGATTCAGGGCAGAATTTTCCAGAAGAGATCCATAGAAGTCTATCACAGGAAGTGTTCTTACAGGTGGGGTTTGAGGCTTTCATGAGCTACTAAGCTTAGGGAATTTTGCCAGAATTGCAGGCTGCATTTCTTGCCCACCTTGAGGAGACATAATGTACCAGCACACTGAGAACTCAAAAGTCAGCGAAATGTCCTTCCCTAACTGCCTTTAACAAGATTTCCTGGGCATGCTTGGCCATGGAGCCAACTCTTTTTAAAGTATACTATCTATTGGGGCTGGTGTGGTGGCTTATCAGCTTAATTCTCTGCCTGCAGTGCCAGCATCCCATATGGGCGCGGGTTCATGTTGCCGCGGCTCCACTTTCTATCCAGCTTTTTGCTTATGGCCTGAGAAGGCTTTGCATGTTGGCTCAGGTCCTTGGGCCTGTGCAATTATGTGGGAGACCCAGAAGAAGCTCTTGGCTACCAGCTGCATAAATACTCAGCTCTGGCCATTGTGGCCATTTGGGAAATGAACCAATGGATAGATAATCTCTCTCTGTCTCTCCTTTTCTCAGTAAATCTACCTTTCAAATAAAAATAAATCTTTTACAAACATAACGCCTATTACTATTTCATGGTGTACATGTAAGAAAATGTCAGTTTAGAAGAATTTAGAAATGTAAAGGGTTTTTGAAAGAGCAGAACAGAGATAAATGGAGACATTGAGGAAAAACATAAAAAACCAGAAGAAATGTCTGCTCTAAAGGTGCATATACAGATTGGCCAAAGTGTGTATATTTTCCAAGCAATTATCCTTTATTTTCACAAATGTGAGGAAGATGCAGCAAGAGTTGTCATCAAGAAGTAATAAAGATGATGTGAAAGAATAAAAGGTCAGGAAGGGGGGCAATCATGCCCAAGTTGAGGCTCAGTGAGCCTTAAGCCTAATTCCTCAACAGCCATGATGTCTAACATATAACAGCTGTAAGGCAAGCATTTCTACATCGTGAAATCCTTGTGAGCATCTTTGTCTTGCAAGTAGTAGAACTTCCTGGTGAAGATATTTCAGCCCAGAAGATAATCTCTCAGAAAAGATAATGACAGGTTACCATGAAAATCTGTATCAATCTGAGGTTTCACAATAAAATATAGATTATTCAGAGGTGCTCTTCTATGCAAAGAGTACTAAATCATCATAGCCTGGTTTAAGTTTATCATAGAACAGAGTGGTAGATTCACATCACTTATAGAAATCATGCCTTTAATTATTTCAGATCTTCTGTGCCATATAAATGGCCCAATTTACAACAGAGTTCTTGCCGCATCTCTTACAGGACTATTGCTATAATAACTAATGTACTTTAATGAGAGCAGAAAATAGAGAGATTAAGATGGAGTGATAAAAGTAAAACGATAAACTATTATTAGCTTAAACAA
Source organism: Ochotona princeps (assembly GCF_030435755.1). Taxonomy (NCBI): domain Eukaryota; kingdom Metazoa; phylum Chordata; class Mammalia; order Lagomorpha; family Ochotonidae; genus Ochotona; species Ochotona princeps. Next base: position 76,475,677 of record NC_080837.1, read on the forward strand.
ACACAAAACTAAAAGAACCCTTATGCAAAGTGCTACTGATTTTATTAATACATATTTTCAAAGACATGCTGAACATATGTTTTAATTTCTCATGAATAATGTCAGTAGTAAATAATGCCCTTGTAGGAAAACATCACCTGAGTTTTTTCTTCTGGATCTGATTTTCCAAATTCATAGAAATTTCCATTATTTTTTTACGAACAAGTAGAATTTTGGAACTTGTTTTCTATCCCAAGCCTATGTATTTTTATAAGCTGATTTAAAATGAAGTGAACATAGTTCTAACACTGTTAGAAGGGGGTAAATTAATGTTCATGCAGTAAATATCAGAGAGCTGCAGAGGAGGGAAAAATGCGATTCTTGAATGGAACTTAGACAAAGATGAATAAAACAAGAGGCAAAGTAGGTGTTGGAGGAGATAGCAATGGAGAGGACTCTTGAAATCCTTCTCATGTGGTTGACTTTCGCTAGCTCACATGCCACCTCACTGAGGAACAAGCACATCACTCGATGCCACCCAGGAGGCACAAATGGTGGCAAATGCAGCTAACAGGAGCCTCCAATTCACAGATGTGATGCATGATGGATCAGGCAGAAGTACACGCTTTTGTTAATATTAACAATGCATTCGAAGGCTTACTGAAGACAAGATGTCAGTGTGTTTCTATTTCTACTTTTAAATTACAGAGCTGATGACAAAAAAAACCCTCAGCTTTAAAATGATGAACGAAGAACAAAAATCTCATGCTTTATTTGGTCCTCTCTTACCATTATTACCACAATCTCTGCCTACTGCATGATAATAACTCCTTTTTACTGAACACTTCAAATATGTCAGGAATGCTGCCAAAGCCACATAAATGTTGTCTTTGTTGTACCTCCACAGTCACCATGAGAAGCAGGTACTGAAATTCTCGGTTTCCAGGGGAAGCCAAAGGGCTCAGTCTGTCTAGCTCCAAACCATGGTGCCCATTGCTTCTGAGACATTCAAGGCATAGGGGAAAATGTTGGATGAGTAGGAAACCTAATCATCACAACCCTGAAAATTATATTGAATGCCTCGGAACCTAAGTATTTGCATCTATAAATGGGGAAAAAATAACACCACCTAGTTGAGTAAATTGTCACAAGGAACAAGTCAGTTTTTGTTTAGAACAGTACCTGGTCCATGAGACCCCAACAAATGCTCCCTCCCTCCTGGTGGGGAAGGGATAGTCTCCACTCTGAACGCAGCCTCAGGTACAAATGTTGCACTCTGAAAACTCCTTCCACAGATGTAATGTGCATATGCCACTTAACCAGATCATTCATCCTCATGGCAAGAGCTTCCCGACTGGTGTCATGTGGTCCTCTTTCTGGTTCATGGAACTCAGCATCAAGCATGGACTCCTGCTATCTGGTTTAACAGTGTAAATGCTTCTGTGCTAACAGTTCTGTCTTTGTTGCTTTATTTATGTTAGTTAAAAGGCAGAGTGACAGCGAAAGGGAAAGGGAGAGAGAGAAAGGAAAAAGAGAGAGAGAGATTGATTAACCTTCCATCCATAGGTTCACTTTCCAAATGTGTACTGTAACAACCAGGGCTGGGGCAGGACAGAAGCCTGGAGCTGGGTGGTGGTAGGAATCCAAATAGTTGAGCTGTCATCCATTGCCTTAACAGCTATTAGCAGGAAGTTGGCTCACAAGCACAGCTGGGTCACAAACCAGCATTTTGATATGGGATGCAGATGTCTCGAGTAGTGACCTAACTCGCTGCAGCACAGCACACTACATTGAATTTCCTGCTTAAACTTGAGTGGTGCATTGACCTCTCAAAATGCAAGTGGCTTTTATTTTATTTTATTTCATTTTAAAATTGCAGATTCTGGAGTTAAAATCCAGACCCATTGAACGAAATTTCTGGGTGTAAGAAAACAAAATGAATTTTAATAAGGTGTCTCAATGAGCTATAGATTCATGAAAGTATAGAAAAAAATTACCCACAATGACTTTAAATCCAAGAGGCTGGAATCCAATTTCAGTGGCAGATATCAAAGAAGTTAATAGAAGTTTCTGGATATTATATTGTATTGCTGTGCAGATATTTCACTGTGATAATGAATCTCATAATTATAACAATACAAATGATATGAACAAATAAATACAGTGATGCTTTTTGTAATAACTGGTAGTTTGAAAATATGTAGAAAGTAGGCTGAATAGGGAAATTACCAGATAATAAGAGCAGTCACAAAAAGAAAATCAATAAAACATGATATAAGACTCAGAGAGGGAGAAGAGGGGTGACAAGTTCTGTAAAATTCTACTTCCTAAAAAGTATAATAATTACCATAGATATATCACAGACCACTTCACTAGACACAGAGAATCTGCATAAAGCAGATAAACTTGAACAGAAAGAAGAGACCTTCAGATTTCACTAGCAGAGAGAATTTTCCTTTCCCCAACATAGACTTGCTTAACTTCTCTCCATTTAGCTGTTATTTATTCTGACTTTATTATAACACCAATACAATATACAAAATGCTTTGCATTTTGGTTATTATTTTTAGGAAGAGTTGTCACAAACACAGGTTCAAATTCAGGAAACAGACCTTTCATTCCAGTTGGAAACGTATCGCCAGTTACATTGTAGTAGGAGCATAAAGCAGTGGGACATTGATCATACATGCACACACACACACACATGCACACATACACAGCCATCACGGAAGCTACTCTTTGGATGTCACAAGGTGCTCTAACCCATTATGATCATTATTATTTCAGATCAGTGGGAGCAGTTTTGAATATGGAACCTGCGCCCTCTTCACCTCATTCCATGAATCTTTGTGTTTCCTTACATGCCTGCTATCATCACATTTGAAGTTCAATTTGTTCTTTTGCTGTCCTGACCCAGACCACACCTTCTCAAAGAAGATCTGATTCCTCTTAGCGGAGGACTCGAGATACCATCAGTGCTCATTGTTCCAGGATGTCATTTTCTTCTAAGCCCTTTTGTGGAGAGATGCTTTGCCTTGTTCTAGTATTCCAGTGAAAATTTAATACCATAAAGCCTTTTCTTACCTGCTTTGTCTTTTGAATCTTGTAATAAATGATTATTCATAATAATTTTAATATATTTGGTTATTTGCTTGATCATAAAATATTCATGAGCTACTGCATATGCTTTAAATTTCATTTTTAGTTCTCATTGTCACTAGAATATATCCCACTAAATACCTTTAATCAGTGAACTGTATTTAAGGGTTATTTAAAACAAGACCTTCAATAAATCTTCATATTGCCAATTTGATATAAATTTGGGTTCATTATTTCTGCTTGTGTTCAATATTAGAGTTCATTTTCTGATTTAATTTTCAAACATTTTATATATGTAGAAGATATAAATCTGTGCATACGCACACATTTATGTCTGCAAATATCTAGTTCAAAAGTCAAAACCACTCAGAAAAAAAAATACATTATCAGGGATGTTTCTTTCCCAATGCTATCTTCTCATCTTATTGCCTGCTATTGCCATACCCTGTAACTATTTTCTTTGTTTCTCATTATTTTCTTATAGTCTCTAATTTTGTGTATGTACAATAGTGATCTCATACAATGCATGGACTCACACCTTCATGGTCTTGAGTTGACTGTATCACAAATTGAAGGAATCCTGGCCTGCAATTCACATTACAGAGAAACGCGCAACACACGCCAGCCGTGAGCGCTTTGTAAACTTTGCCCTGTGCTTGTGTTCCGCTCTGCAGGGAGTTTGTTTCTGCAGCCTAGCCTGTCTATGCCTTTTCCTTTCCAGTTGCCACTGAGGTAAGACCATTCAGCATCCCTGTGACAACATTTGGCACATGTTGATGCACTGCTGAAACCTCTCATTAATGTTTCTTCCCCCTCATTGTTTTCTTTGTGGACCGCTGAAGAGTCTTTTAAACTTTCACAGAAAATATGTATTATGAAAAAATATATACATGCATGGATTTCTAAATTTTCTCACCAGAATAAGCAAAACTGGTATGTTGTGTGTTATTAATGTTGTCTAGACACTACCTTTGTTTCCCTGGCCACAGGTGCAGTGATCTTCCTTCCTCCTTATTGCTGTTTGGAGGTTTCTCCTCTACACCATTTAAAAGTCCTCCTCTATTACCGGTTCTCTGAGTTCTTCATTAATTTCATCAGCTCTTGGATTCCCATTCTCTTCCCTCAGTCTATACACCTTCACCATTATCTTTTACAACTTATTCTAAACCTAGACTTGCTTGAGCTTTTCTTGCTTGAGATCTATATCCTAACAACTTTCATCTTCTCTCTATTATTCATTCCCTTATAAGGAAACAGTGAAAATTATGGTCTAAAGTTTGAAATATTATGTCAAGTATTTGATATAAAGTCAAGTAGCTACTAGAGTCTTCTTACAAAATCAGTGAAGTGTCTGTTGCTTAAGTACTATTCAAAATACTTTAAAATCCTGGTATGGATGTGGACAGGTAACAGGAATCGTTTTTGTTGTTTCTCTTGTTCATTGTAGTGGCATGTTGGCATCTAGCAAGAGCTAGGTACCTAAAATTGGTTGGCTGATTTACTCACAGCCATTTGTAGCATACGGAGCAATATGTCTACATTAAGTACACAAAAACTTAGGGGCTAATGCTTTCTGGATGCTCAGTCACTGCCTGATCTGAGGAGCGTTCTTGGAAAGGAAGAAGAGGGGTCTGAACTGAAGGATCCAAAACCTTGTGGGTCAGACACTGAAACAAGATAAAAAGAGTTTACATAGGAGCAACACAGCAGAAACAAAAAGCATGGAGAAAATCTTGTAATCAGTAGGTCCTTACGTGGAGTGTTACATGCAAAATCAAGCTTTCCTCATGTTGTCTCCAGAACAACCTTATGTGGCTTCTTCATTTTTATTAGCGCCACATTTTGTACTGAAGTATCATAATGAACTGAAGATTTGTTCTCCCTTAAAAGTGCATAAATTGGAGACCTAACCCCAGAGTTATGGTTTAGAAAATATGACCTTGGGGGATTAGAGTTAATATAAATTACTTCTTTGCCTTTTCCACCATGTGAAGACACAGAAGATGCCAGCTATAAATCAGGAAGCAGGACCTCAATGGTCACTGAAATAACAGGTGCCTCCTTCCTGGCACTCGTATTCTCCAAAACTGTGAGATACATGCTTCTGTTGCTTTGCTTAGAGGAACTCAATGTCTGATATTTTATCAACCTGCGTGAACAGACCAGGAGAGTTTTGTTTGGGAAAAATACCAAAGAACAGACCTAGGGGACATAGAGTTTATGAATATAACAGAATTTAGAGTATCTGTTAATAAGTAATAAGAGTATCAAATTACCATCATGTCCTCAAACACACATCTGTCTAGGTTGCACAGATGCCTGCCCAATTGTATTCTTGAAATCTTTTTGTTGAAAACAAACTCCCAATTTAATAGACATCATTTATACCTTACTTTTTTTTAACCTTGGTGATATGTGGCAGCATAGCCCACAGTCCTGTTGAAATAGTCTCTTGTCTGTTCTCCCTTAGCATTGCTGTTTTTTATCTGTCCCAGTCCCAGGCACGAAGATAAATTACAGGTATTTCAGGAAGGGAAAACATGTTTCAACCCAGGAGATTCTCTTACAGGAAGGTTTCACTTTAGGAAGGCTTTCACTAAAAGAAAAGTTGCTTAGCAAAAATCACCGGATGTGCCAGAAGAGCAGAACTCAGTGGGCTGCTACAGGAAGGCATGTTTAAAGGCTTATCAGCAAAATCAAAGTCTTGATATCAGGGAGCCAGTACTGCTGCCATGCTTGTGCCCTCTGCACCCAACCCTCAGTAACACAAAGCTGGTGATGACATACTGCAAAACCAAGCCTGGCATTCAAAAACCCCCAACCCCCATGGTTCTAAAACTTGCTCATCCACAGTACCAGCAAGCAGATAAAGGCGCTTCCTCCCTGCCACCACCCTCATCCATCTCACTTACACAGACTAATTGTGACCCTGTTCCTTGGCAGCAAAGACATCTGAAAAACGTTTCTGTTTGCTTGTTTACCTTTGCAAACTCTCACACTGAATAGACTGTGAAGCAGAGGTCCAGAGCTCCATCCCCTGGTACTTGCCCAACTCACATTTGTTTTTCTCTCTTTTTGCCTCTGTGACCACGTCTGTGGGCCCTATTCTCATAATCCAACACTAGTTGCTAGGACTTTAATGCCTATGCTGTTTTCACCTATTTGCTAAGGGGTCTCAAACCAGGGTTGCCATCTCAGTTCTTTCTCTGATCAGCCTACTAAAAGCCTTGATGGTATGCCTCAGATATCATGGCCAATGTGCTCAGAGCTAAATGAATCATGTGTTCTCCATTAAATAAACCTCCACTCTTTGCCCCAACTTGGACTAAAGTATCCTTTCATTCAATTCTAACTGACAGGAAACTGGTTTTGATCTGATTTCTCTCTCTCTCTCTCTCTCTTTTTTTTTTTTAACCTCATGCTCAGTTCCAGTGGTGACCATCTCTTAGCCATCTCTAGAATTCACTCTATCCCACTGTGCTGATCCCTCCACCTGTGGTCTTCATATCACAGACAGTGCCTGAAATGTAGTGCACAAACTATATCATTTTCCTCCTGAAAGCCAATGATTAAAAAAAGAAATATAAACCTATTACAAAGGCTTCATTTATACCTCAGTGTCTTGACCTTGCTCAGCCTCTTGGCCACTTTGTTTCTCATCCACTGTATTTTACATCAAGCCCTTCTCAACCATGTTCAGCCCCCAAATGAGGCACTCTCTCACCAAAGCACTTTTGCATACTCTATCTGTCTTGACCTGGTTTCCTCACACCACTCAGCTGTTGGTTGATATCCTTGGATAACTGCTCAGCTGTCATCTGGGAAGTGTTTTTTGAGCTGGAAAATTGGGTGGGGGCTTTTCCTTACTCCTATTTCTGGGTCCAGAGCAGAAATAGCACTGTGCCTTTGCCAATGTCTGACCCACAGAAACATCTCCTAGAAAAGCTGTTCATTAAATATGTTGGTGACACACAATTTCTTAGAATTTCAGCCTTATATTTCAGATCATCCTTATTCTAGCAACTCAACTGGCAGTCTCAACTCTTGGCTATGCTGGTCTTGTGCCTGATAACTGAGCATGCACAACAACTTTCTTGTCTATGGCTTTGCTGATATGCTTTCTTCTAAGATTTTCCCCAGAAAATCTCATTTAAGGCTTCCAGAACCTCTTCTTTTCCAATTCCTGTTGCAAACAAAGTTCTCCACTAGGTTATTCTTTATCCTCTCAGTTAGCTTTTGTTCTTACTCTCTTTGGATTCTCAACCCTTTACTGCTTTTCTCCTTTTCCTCACCCTAGGAGACTCTCTAAACTCTGCCTCAGTACTTCTTTCTCCTTCACTGCATAGAAATGCAAAAGTGAGCAGGTTACACAGAGCATAGAGCTGGGAGGAGACTCTCACAGAATCCCTTTGTTTCATGAAGTAGATGATCAAATGTAACAGATAAAGAAGACAAACACCATTACCTTAAATATCCCCAAAAGCAAGAAAGTTATTTTTCTTAGTATCAAAAATTAAAAATTGATGAATAAAGACACAACTTTTTTTACAGGCTCATTTAGACTAGCCTTTTTGTTGTGATGGATTGGGAGAAGCCATGTTCCTCTCTAATGGTTGAAGCAGAGAGAAAGTTCCAGGCTCACCTCTGAAACAGACTGTACCATTTTACAATGAAAGTAACTTTGTGGAAATAAATGTTGCTTTGATCCATTTTCTATTGCTTTAACTGAATGCCAGAGACTGAGCAAGATGAAAAAACAAAGGCTGTTTAGCTCCTGGTTTTGGAAACTTCCAGATTTTAGTTCAAAGGGCAGCATTTGGTGAGGACTTCTTTCTGGCAGGGCTTCCAAGCAGAGTTCTAGAGCTCCGCAGGGAATCACATGAGAGGGGCATATAAAACAGAACCAAACCAGCTTTATAAGAAAGCCAATTCTCAGGGTAATGCAGCTGTGAGTAGATAACCACTTAGAAGGACTGAGCCTTCATGAGTTAACCACTTTTTATAAAACATTATATGAGGCCATCATTATAGCATATAATGTCGAGCTTCTGCCTGCCAAAATCTCATGCAAGTGTTGGTTTGGGGCCTGACTGCTCCACTTCCTGTTCAGCTCCCTCTAATGACATTGGAAAACAGCAGCAGAAGGAACAAGTATTTGTACACCTGCACCCATTTGGGAGACCCAGGTGAAGCTCCAGCCTCCTGACTTCAGCCTGACACAGCCATGGCTTTTGTTAGCCAATTATTTGCCTTTCAAATAAATCGTTGCATGAGACGTTAGACTTCCTCACTGAAATTAATATATGTGAGTATGGAAAGAAACAAGAACAAACCCTGTAGCATATTTGGTTATTGGAAGAAAACCAGTTGGAATTAGTGAAAAGTCAAAATCCAGATGTGTCAAATGCAAGAATATCTACCACCAACTTATTGAAAACTCACATAATTCAATCAGAGAGATGGGGCTTCTTACAGCCTCAGACCATAGTACGTTATGATTATCTTTTATAGCCTAAAAACAAAACTGAGTCATTTGTTCAAAATTATACTCAGTAAGCAGAAATGTCTGATTCCAATCCAGGTTTCCCATTCTCTAATGTTCTGCCGTACTTTAAGTACAGACCTGTAATTAAGTACAGTTAGAAAGCAGGAGAAAATTCCTTGGGGGAGTTACTCTAATGAGTAGGTGAGAGTAATTTGTAATTAGTACATCAACCATCTCTAAATAAATTAGTACTTCCTCTACAGAGGTGGCTAAAAATCCCCAAATTTTGGTGGGTGGGTGCCGGAGTCCAGCTCCAGCCGAGAGTTCGGAGCTCGGGAAGGGTGCGTGGAGTCGGCGATAAAGAAAGACACAGACACTGACACTTGGTGCATTCTCACAACAGCCCAAGAAAAAGCTGTCCTTTTTATTTACTCAAAACCTCACAAGCTTCTGCACAAGCAACTAATTATTCTATTTTTACTTCAAGACTAAGGGGGCATGTACAGATATTTGGTCACTCTGTCCGCACTTCAATGCTAAGCAGGTGTCCCCAGAGATAATTCTTTAAAACACTGTATTCATATTCTTCAAAGCAAGCCATTATTCATTCTTCAACAGTAGCCATGGAACGGCAGCCAGGACTCCAAGGCCAAGGCACATGCGATTACCTGCTAATCAGTAGTACATTCCTACCACATTTCCATTTCTACAACTTGCCCATTATTCAATGGGAAAATAGTTTACACGGGAAAAAATATCAATCTAAAAACAAAAATTACAAATATTAAATCCCTCTACAACTATAAGCTCTACAACCTCATAAACAATAAAACAATAATCAAAAGCACTTTTCGTTAATAAAAGCATCCGTAATTCCTCTAGCTAAAAATTATAAAAGCGGCTAAAACAGCTACATTTTCTATGCTCCAAAAAATTGCAATAACAGGCTAGCCTATAAAATAACAATAACTATACTTATTGCCATAGCAATTTCAGCTCTCACTCCCATCACTTGCATTCCCGTGGGTCCACTGGGTGCTACCTGACTGGCCAGGCCCTGGAAAGGAGGCAGATCTGCCTCACCTGTGACCTCCTGTCTTCCTGCTGCCTCCTGGCCTTGAACCAGTCATTATTTTAGGGCAGGGCACTCGTGCAGTGCTCCCAACAGGTGGGGCTCCATGATCAGCTGTGCAAAAAGAAGCACCCAAGGTTTACTCAGCACCTATCAATCTGAGTCATTCTCTGCTCTGTTGTGGAGGTGACAGTTAATTAGATTTGACTTCAAGAACTTCGGCAAAACAGAAGAATGAGTAACATTATTCACTTTTTCTTTTCTATACTACCAATTTGATTAATTTGGGGCTGATTTCTCAATGAGCACTATCGCTTTTACTCAGGATTCTACCGTAACCTGATGTTGGGAGTAGCCCACTGGAAAGACTTCAGATTGCTGCACTGAAACCCATCATTGTGACTCAAAAGTTAATTTCACCTTCCTCTCTCTGCAACAGGTTTCTTATGAAAAAAACAGACTGAGCTGGAGTAAGCCTGGTTTGGGGGGATTTATTGGAAGGTACAAGAGGTTAAGAGTTACATGCAGTACATGTCCTTATATGCTCCCAGAGATTGCTGGTAACCCTACACAAATTGCTCAATGCATGCTTGGAATTTGGGGATTGCCATGGACTGATGGTTACTGTCCCCCTCAAAATTAGTCTGGTGGAACCTCAGCTTCAATGGGATGATATTAGGAGAAGAGAGCTTTGTGAGAGGTGTGGTGATGAGGATGGATCCTTCCCAGCGTTAGGGGCTTCATAGAAGAAGAAGATAGAGAAGCTTGCTTCTGGCATGTTGTTCTGCATCAGGAGAGTGATCAGCCAGAAGATGGGAACCTGCATCTCAGGAGGCAGGGCCTGGTGTATTGGCACTTCATCACACTCAACATGAAGAAGGAATGAAAAAAGGCAGGAAGAAAAGGAGGGAGGAAGAGACAAAGAGGAGAGAGGAGCAGAAAACAAGGTATGCAAAACTTAGTGCTTTTTAAGAAAACTAATTTCACACTGAAAACTGTATTCTTTAGAACTCAATGCCGTAAAGAGACATTGTAGCTCCTCAAAGAGCCCTGCTTGACCCAGCACACAATCAGGCAGTTCAGGCTTCTCCAGTCTGTGTTATGGAATAGCTCCTAGCAGCCACTGGAGAATCCTGACAGCAGGCTCGCCCTGACCTGCAGCTTGTCTGTAGGACTGCCAGCCCTGTGCCTGGTTCATTAGTAGACCTCATGCTGGCACTAGGGCCATGCAATCTGGGTAACAATAACATTAAGAAAAACAGCCAACATCCTGGGGGCCATGCCAGTGATCAGGGCGCTGTAATCGCTATAATTAAAAGCAAATTCAACACAGCAGCAAAAGTAGGTCAGTCATGGGCTTGGTGCAGACTTGGCCAGAGTAGAAAGAAAAAAAAGGAAGAAGATAAACAGGTTTCTATAACACTTGAACAAGAAATTGCCCGGGCTTCTGGATGGTTGCGTTTCAACGTGCTCAAAGCTAACCTCATCCGCACAGGGGTGGCTCAGGCAACATGTGGCAATGGAATTGCACAGCATGGGGGTATTTTGTTCTAATGCTGACTCCACAGCCTTTGATTAAGTAACAAGCACATTGATCCAGTGACAGGCTCTGCTTTCTCCTTGTGGGAAACAATTGTGTTAACATTCAAAACAGAGAGAATAAATACCCTTGTTCTGCAACTGTTCCACCTGCATAAGTCTTGTCGCTTGACAGTCTGAGATGTCTCTTGCTTCTGTACTAGCAGACACAGGACTGGCTCATGTCTTTCCTGTGAGGACTAAAGTTTTACTTTCAACAAAGCCATCACAGACACAAACTAGCAAGGGTGATCAGTGGGACCTGGGGAAATGGGCTCTCCTTTAACAGTACCTTTCTGCAACTTCTCTTAAGGTGGGCACTGCTGTGCAATGGTTAGATGTAGAAATTTCTAAACAGGTAGATGGAGTACCAACTCTATCCTCTCTACCTAATGTAACTTAGGCATTAACTTCTTTATTTCCCAAAGTCTTTGTCTTTGGTAAATAATACTAAATTCATGAAATAATATACATAAAGTTCTGGGTATCTTGTTGGGATGCAATAAAACCTACTAACTTCAGTTCATTGTTCACATTTCCTAGGGATGTTGCATTTCTTTACTTCTAACTGTTTCCTATCTATCCAAGCCCAACTAGGCACAGGTTTCAGGAGCTGGACAATCCTACTGTGCCTGAGACAAAAACAAAACCACACGGACTCTGGCTGCATCACTGTCGGGAAGTACGGAGGAAAAGAAAGCCAATAAACAATACCTTTGTCACCCAACTGCACCCACACAGTTCTCAGAATTCAGCATTAAATGCCTCAGTTCTGTTCTACCTGTGAAAATGTGTTTGTGTCAAAATGGGTTCCTCCTGGAGGAATGAGTTACGTCTAGTGTATATGAAATATCTCTTTTGGGGTCAGAAAGGGTGGTGCATGAAGAGGTTTTTGCTTTGATTTTTCCTCTGCATCTGGTCATTTACGAAGTCATTTTGTTCTATATTGACTCTGGACAGTGTGGAGGAGTTACAAGTGGGCCTTGGTGACAAGACAGGAAGAGGGAAAGAAAGCACAAAAACAAAAACAAACAACAACAACAACAACAACAACAAAAAAAAACAGGTGCTTTGAAATAGCTCACAAAGAGACACTTTTTACAAAGCTACTTAGAGATAAGAGTCTTCCTTGCACGTTTCTGCTTTCTATGAGTTTGGAAGCTCTCAGAGGCAGGACTGAATCCCCTCAGCCAAACTGTGGTCCTGGACGTCAGGCAAGCACTGCGCAGGAAAGAAGAGGTGGTGCAATCAGATGCAGTTGATGCCTTTTTTCAAGAAAGTCAAAGAGCAGAGAATCTTAGGAAAGGCATCCTAAAACTAGGGTTGTCAGGTTCAGTTGCAACTACATTGCAAGCATTGCATGAGACATGCTTGTTTTCAAGCTGTGTTTGCTATTAATGTGAGATGAAAATTCGACTGTGCTGTGTCTGGTGGAGCCTGGGGGTGAGGAGATACTGAGCTGTCCAAGCATGCTCTGACTATGCATGTTTGATCAGAATATTGCTGGTCCATTGGCCTTGTAGCATGTGATACTTATTTGCTCAAAAATGAGTAATTAAAGGCAATGGAACACCTTCTAGGGCAGCTTGTTTATGAGTAATGAATGAATCTGGTGGTTAAGGAATGCTTTTGCCAAGTTCCTATTTTAGATGAGCCAGGACAAATCTAATCAATACCTCCATTATATCCTTTTTGGGTAATTGAGACAGCTATGTTTTTTCTGTTGTTGTTGTTGTTTTCTGGTTGTTGCATTCCTCTGCGTCTGGATGGTTCCAGACAGTATCCAAGTTGTGAATATTTCAAAGAAGATTCATGTGAACAGGCACCTTGTATGTCTTGGCTGCAGATGTAGCTTATCCTGGAAGAGTGAGCAGGTGCCAAGGGAATGCTTTCTTTAGGGTTAAAATAGAATTCCCATTTGCCAACATCCTTCTCGCAGTCATTGTTCTTACATGAGATTTGTATGGAATTACATTGAAATGAATAATTAAGGAAACGAAAACATAATTACTCTTTATTCAGTTGCCTGGAGTCTTATTATAGACATTTCTGCCCATTTTCCAGCGTCTGTCCTTGAAATTTTTCCCCTTGGAGGCTTCTTCTCAAAAGCATGGCCTATTTTTTCAGAGTACTGTAAAGTTTCCCTAGGATTTTCCACACAAACATGAACTTTCCCAGTGGTAAGATGCACCCTCCTAAAATCTAAAATATGGGGCCACTGTACTAGAATCAGATGGGCTAGAAGCTGTTCACTCCAATTATTTTGTCACGAGGCTGTATCAGTTCATGTACATCAGAGCGACTCTAGAGTGCCCAATAAAAAATCAAAAATATGATCAAATGAGATTATTTTATTTAACTTTTAATTTTGACATTATAGACCTTCGCAAAGAAGTTGCAAAATATAGCAAGAAGAGGTTTTTTATTTTCTTTGCTCAGTTTGCGCCAATGTCGGCATTTTACATAACAGTAATATAAAACCGAAAGCAAGGGCAGGAGACCCTGCTCCTTACAGCTGAGCAGAGGCAGGGTCTAGGGGGACTCTGGATTCCCAATATGGCTAGGGTTGGGCTGGGACTGCAGATGTTCTGTGATGTTCAGCTGCAACTTTGGCTGAGTTTTCATCCAAAACTTCAGGTTTCCCCAGCTTCCCCTCTTGTCCTTTGCCTGGAGGGACAGAGCCTACTTGCCCATGGGTATTGCTGCTTTTGGGCCACTGATTGCTTCAGAAAGCAGTCCAACCATAGGAGGCAAAAACAAAACTAAACGGACTGCATTCCATGAGATTTCTCATCCTAAAGTGGCTGGTAACTCTGCCTTTACTCTCTTCCATTATTCAAGCTTTATGTCAGTTGTGTGTGGTGTTCAGGAGTGGGTACTTAACTGTTGTTAGCAGGAGACAGGGAAAACTGCACTTAATCCATTCTGTCCCAGACTTATATGACAGCAGACCAGGTTGCCAGGTTTTTCTGCATCCTGGTTTTTAACTGCTCTGAGAAAGTAAAACCTGTTAAATTTCTTAGTCACATACATTCCTGAAGTGCTTAGTATAAACCAAACAAAACTATAAAAATGGAAACTTATTTTCCATAAAATCCGAGTTTTAAAGATTATTCAAAGGGCAGAGTGACAGAGAGTGTGGGAAGGAGGGAGGAAGAGAGAGAGAGAATCCTATCCACTGGTCCAGTCCCTAAATGCCCATGACAGCCATACCGGGCCAGGCTGGAGTCAATGAGCTCCACTTGGGTCCCTTTCATGAGTGACAAGGACACAAGTACTTGAACCATCACCTCCTGCTTTTCCAGAAAAGCAGAATAGGAAGTGGAGCTGAGACAGGACCTGCACTGGTACTCTAACATGGGATGCAGGTGCTAATTCCTAAGCAGAGGTTTAGCTTTGCATCACAATGACAGCCCAGACCCAGAAAAAGCACTCTAAAAATAACCAGACAATAACTATTGCCGTAAATAACAACCCTGTTGCTTTACATAAAGAAATAAACCATGATAAAGCCATCCCTAGTGAAACACAGGATCCACAACACACACCCTGTCATGCTACCCGTTCTCCAGCTCCTGTGACATTTGTGTTTTATCTGAATGCCATAGGCACCCAAGACGTCACTCTCCGCAGAAGTGGAAGCACAAGCACAGGAAAACTTAATGTAAATGGAGGCTTGCAGACAGACTGTCTTGTGTTGTCATGGTGATAGCAGGATGATGCTGGAGAGTATTCCTGAATGATTTGAATAAAAAAAAAAAAAAAAAAAAAAAAAAAAAAGGTTCACGGGCCCAGCTTTGCTTTTTCCTCCTGCTTTCAACACATATAACCAAAACCAGGACAACTATCCCATATGCATTTCTTTAAGAAACAGCTTCCAACAAGTAGCAATGGCTCCTATAAATCACTGTGAAACAAAAAAGAGACAAATAAATTTCTTCAATCTACAGAGAAACTGAAAAGATAGGATTCTCCGATGCAATGATTGATTCAGATGAGTATCAATAGATACTAAAGACTTCCGAGGAATGGTTATTGGGAAATCAAATACTTGCTAGGTATCAAAGAATCCCACAAGAATTACTTGCTAATTGTAAAAGGACAAAGAATCTTCCTGAGGAATCTGATGCTTTCCCTTTGGGACAAGCTAATGTGAGATGTTTCCCAGTGTGATAAATTCTGAAGTTCACCGCATCACCTACGAATCATTCATGCCAAAAATGTCTACCCTAACTCTAAAGTCATCTAAACCTAGCCCCACTCTTATATGCTTTTAATTAATGCCTAATAACTGTGCATATCTGCAGGCAAAAGTACAATATTTCAATAGACATACACCCATCTGTATCAATCAATTCAAGATCGCTAGCATTTCCATACCCTTCCCATTGCTTTATGCTTGGAAGCCTAGAGTTTCTCTCTTCCAGCTTTTCACAAGATACTTAATAACTTTGGGAAACTGCATTTACCCGCACTGTACTGTCAAACTCCACTCCCACCTAATTGTGCTTTGAGACTAGTGCCTAACCTCCCTCCATGTACTTCCTACCTGTGATGCCCAGCCTCGTGCTACTGTAGTATTGGCTATTTTAGCTTCACCAATCGGGTGAGGACAGGTGGTATTTGTCTTTCTCTGCCTGCTTTATTTCACTCAAGCAATGCACTCCATGTCCATCCAGGACTTCATTCTTTATAGTGACTGAATAAATACAAGTTTGCACATATTATATGTTCCCTTTATGTGTATTACGTATGTTTCCTTTGTCCATTCATCTATCAATAAACATTTTGACTATGGTGAATGGTGCTGCAGTGAATATGGGAGTGCAAGTGACTCTTTGAAGTACTGATTTCAAGGTAGATATTTCTTTGATATACTGATAAATTTTGAATGTTTATCCAGAAATGTGACACCTGAATCATATAGGGCTATTTTTAGTTGTATAAGAAATCCCCACATACTTCTCTACTTCGTACAAATTTCTACCCCTACCAGCAGTGTGTAAGAGGACATTTTTTCTGCATCCTCGACAGCATATGTTTTTTTGCTACTTTTTTTATACCTAATTGTGATTTTTATTTGAGTTTCACTGAAGGTTAATGATGAGCATTTTTCCATGTATGTGGTAGCCGTTTGCATTTCTTCTTTTGAGAATTTTCTTTTTTTTTCTTTTTCATTACATTGTATTATGTGACACGGTTTTATAGGTCCTGGGATCCCCCCCACCCCTCCCCTAACCCTCCCCCCATGGTGGAGTCCTCCACCTTGTTGCATAACCACAGTTCAAGTTCAGTTGAGATTCCTTCATTGCAAGCATATACCAAGCATAGAATCCAGCATCTTATTGTCCAGATAAGTTCAACGGCTTCTTGGGGAGACCTTCTCTGGTCTGAAGGTAGAGCCAGCAGAGTATCATCACAATCAATTAAAAGCTCCAACATAACATCGGCAACAATTTATAATGTTATGGAATTAATTGACATAGTGTTGAGTAACCAATATGTTAAAAATAAATGCAAGTTCTTAACCACATCCTGTGACTACTTCATTGACATTTTAATTTTAGTTTATATACAACCGGGTTCTATACATCTTAAAATAGCTATAGATTACTCTTCAGCTGTCTTGTGTCTATTTTCATTATAATATTTAGCCTTTTATAGCGTTAAAACATAATTTTGCTGAGCCTGGCTTTTTTTCGGGTAGTCTAGACTGGCTTATAACTCCAATAAGACATATGTCAACAGGTTAGATGCAGAACAGTTTTAGGAGGGTGTGCAGAGAAATCCTCAATACCCTAGTGAGGAATAACTAATATTGCACGTGTTCCTCACACCTTCTAGGGTGATGGAAGATTTCTCCGCTCTCCCGCCCCATTATGGAATAACATAGGGTATTAAAAGTATATTAGGTTTTAAAGTTCTTTGATGTAGATCATACGCAGTCTGACTCACATTGAATGTTGGTTTGTTGGTTACTTCACAATATCTTATTGCATGTGAGATAGGCTGTTTGAGGTTGAGATAATATTACATTTTGCAGGAACTATTTTTCATATTGACATCATTTCATCTTAAAGCAAACATGTGGTATCTAACCTTTTGGGATTGGCTCATTTCCCTTAGCATTATGGTTTCCATTTGGGTCCATTTTGCCACAAAGAACTGCATTTTTTTTTAATAGCTGAGTAGTATCCCATGGAGTAGATGAACCATAGCTTTCTTATCCAGTCTTCTGTTGACGGGCATTTTGGTTGCTTCCATGTATTTGCAATTACTGATTGTGCTGCTGTGAACCTAGGGGTGCATGTTGGTTTCTCGTGTAACAAGTGTTCTGGATATATTCCTAAGAGTGCTATTGCTGGATCATATGGTATGCAGATTTTGAGATGTTTGAGTGTTCTCCATACTGATTTCCATAGAGGCTGTACCAACCTGCAGCCCCACCAGCAATGGAGTAGGGTTCCCTTTTCCCCGCATCCTCACCAGCAAGTGTTGTTGGTGTTTCCCTGTATGTGGGCCAATCTTACTGGCGTTAGGTGGTACCTCATTGATGTTTTAATTTGGATTTCCCTTATTGCCAGGGAACTTGAGCATTTTTTCATGTGTTTGCTTGCCATTTGGGTTTGTTCCTTTGTGAAACGTCTGCCCATTTCCCGTGCCCATTTCTTGAGTGGCTTGTTCGTTTTGGTATTTTGGTTGTTTTGGAGTTCTTTGTATATTCTGGAGATTAGCCCTCTATCACCTATGTAGTGTGTGAAGATCTTCTCCCATTCTGTGGGTTGCTTTTTTACTTTGTTAATTGTTTCCCTTGCTGTGCTGAAGCTTCTTAGTTCAGATCTTTAGTTTATTATTGAATTGAATTACTGTTTTGTTATTGCTGATATTTTCGTGTTCCTTATGTTAGTTGGATAACAGTTTTCAAGCATTCATTTCCTTCCACTGTGTAGCTGGTGTTTCTCTGCGGGTCACTCCTTTGTTATAAGCTTCATAGGTTGTGTGGTTTGTGCTTTCGGAGTCTTATTTAAAAAATAACAAATTGCTTATGATGATATTTTGCAGTGCTTCCCTTAGGGTTCATCCTAGTAGTTTCAAAGTGTTAGGTTTTACATTTAGTTCTTTCATTTATTTTGAGTTGCCCTTTTATAGAATGAGACAAGAGTCAAGCTTAATTTTTCTGCATATGGATATTCAGTTTTATCAGTCCCACTTGTTGAAGAGGCTGTCTTTTCTCCAGGGTGTGTGTGTGAGAGAGTGAGTGCGAGAGCGAGAGAGAGCGAGAGCGAGAGCGAGAGAGAGCGAGAGCGAGAGAGAGAGAGAGAGCGAGAGAGAGAGATCTGTGTCAAGAATTAGTTTATTAGAGAGGTGTGGATTTATTTCCGGGACCTTTATTTGGCTCCACTTGCATTTGTGACTTATGTCGGCACAGTATTGCTTGGTGTCTGTAGTCATGCATTGTGTGTTGAGATCTGGTAGCATAACGTCTTCAACCTTGCTTAAGATCAGGTTAGGTATTTGGGGACTTTCCTGATCTCATATGAATTTTAGGGTTGTGTTTTTTTAGTTCTATGATTCATTGAAATTCTGATGGGGATCACATTGAATACTCAAGCTACTTTAGGAAGTATGTACATTTTTATATTAGTTCCTCAAATCCACGAGTGTGGGAGGACTTTCCTTTTTTGTGACCTCAATTTCTTTCATCCATGTTTGGTAATTATAATTGCCCAAGTCTTTCTCTTCCTTTTCTTAAATGTATTGTTAAGTTTTATATCTTTGTATCTATTGTGAATGGAATAGATACAATGATTTCTTTGTAGGAAGCTCATAATTGGAATGTATAAATTATACTAAATTTGTGTGTTAATTCCACATCAGCATAAGCAACTTTACTGATTTGAATCAATTTTAACAGTGTGTGTGTGTGTGTGTGTGTGTGTGTGTGTGTGTAGTCTAGCTGCTTCTCTAATAGAATCATTACCTCTACAAAAATAATTTTTACTTTCTCCTTTCCTCTTTGCAGGTATTTTGTTTCTTTTTTTATTGGAAAGTAAGATTTACAGAGAGGAGAGACAAAAAGATCTTTTGTCTGTTGGTTCACTCCCCAAGTGGCCACAATGGTTGGAGCTGAGCAGATCTGGAGCCAGGATCCAGGAGCTTCTTCCAGGTTTTCCATGCGGGTGCAGGGTCCAAAGGCTTTGGGCCATTCTCAACTGCATTCCAGGCCCACAATCAGGGAGCTGGAAGGGAAGAGGAGCAGCTGGGATATGAACTGGCACCCATATGGGATCCCAGCACATACAAGGTGAGGACTTTAGTCACACAGGTTATTGTGTTGGGTCGGCATTTTTTTTTTCTTTACCTTACCCAATTGTTGTGGGAACACTTTCCATTACTATGTTGAACCAGAGTTCTGAAAGGGATATCTTTGTCTTGTTCCATATCTTAGAGAAAATGCTTTCAGTTGCTGTTCATTCAGAATGATGATGGGTTTGATGTATGTAGCATCTATTATGAGGAAGCATATTCTGTCTATATGCCTAATTTGTTCAGAATTTTGTCATGAAGGAATATTAAGCTCTGTAAAATGTCTTCTCTGCATCTTGTGTGATAATCAAATTTCGAATGTATCTATCCATTTGGGAGAGATCTGAACAAAATATGAAAATGTCAATCATTATTCATTGTTGGTGGTGAGCATTTGAGTCTTGAATACAATTCCATTTATTTTGTCAGAAAAAAAAAATTGCCTCCCTAGGTGAGCCATTCTGAATAGCCCTTTCCAGGGACCTCTCCTTAGCACCTGCTACTGTGCATTCTTTTGGTCATGACAGGGTTAAAAAGAAGGGTTTACAAGCACATAACCTTTGTAATTGATAAAAATAAGTTAGTAATATCATTAATGAATTTACTGAAAAGTCTATTTACATTTTGAAAAATAATGCCCAACACTATATTTTTGCTTAAAAAGCTATTTTAAGTATAAAAAGAAAGCAGCAGGGCTTGGTCAGGGTGGATGAATTTTTCCTTGGATGTGGCTCAGGTCTGGATGGAGGTCTGGGCTCAGTGGCCTGCCATGTGCTTGGACCCAGGTTGGTTAGTTCATCCCAGGAGTGGGGCTTGGGTCTGAAGACCTGAGCTGATCAGCCTACCAGGTGCTCATAGCTGGAAAGGGCCAGCTAGCCCTGGCTCTGAGCTCCCAGGCAGCAGGGCTTGGACTGAGTGGCCTGAGGGCTTTCCCTAGTAACACTGGTGCTCAGGCCACCCTACAGTGGGAACCTGAGGGGGAACGCAAGGACCTTTAAGGTTCAGACTGAAACACTAGCCCTTGTGTGATAGCAGAGCTGGAGTACTTAGTAGTGACCAATGCTGATTACCACTCACTGGGGCACACTAAAGCTAGGGCTGGGGGCCTACCTGGCAGAGTCAAATCAGAGGACCAGTAATGTTAGGCTAGACCATGGTACTAACCAGCAAGCAAGAAAACTGGGTCTGGGGGCAAATCCGATGTGGGTGTATGTGGGCCCACTCCTATGTTCGGCAATTTTAGCTGGTTTGCTTAGAGCTGGTGGTGGTGATGACAGGCTGAGCTAGGCATGACCATGGAACCCCTGAACATTCATTGGTACTAGGGTTGGTTACAGGCTAGGTAGGCTGCAGCACCTGCAGACACACCGGAGAATATTGTATGGAGTTGGCTGGGCCACAACATCCACCACTCATAGATATGCAGGACAGAGGGGGTAGTGTATGGCTGGTAAGGGCCGTGCACATACTGGCATGGGTGAGATCAGGGTCTGGGATTGGGTCTGGTGGGGGAAACTAAGGAAACTCCCCTGATGAGCTACTGTTCCCACCAGTGAGCATGTGATTCAGGTCCGGATGTTTTTTAGACCAAGCAGGGTATATCCACCTGTCCACACGTTTGTGGGGTGGTTTTGGAAGGGGATGGACCATGAAGGGCCAGGCCTACCTTAACTCACTGACAAGTGCAAGAGTCTAGCTGGAATGTGGGGCATGCCAGGGCAGGCTGTCACACTTGCTGGTTCGCATGAGTTAAGGATGGGAGTGGACTGGGCAGGGCCAAGCCAATGAGAGTTAGGACTGAGAACAACCCGGGTCAGGCTAGGCTGCAGCATTCATCAGTCTGAACCTAAAAGGGGCTATACAGAATTTACAGCAAGAATTTTTGGTTGGTTAAGCATTGAAAGTATAATTCACCACATCAACTGAATAAAAATGATTAACATAACAAATGGAATAAAGAAATCAGTCACCAAAATTCAGTATTTGTTTTGCTTACAACAAAAATTATTTTAATTAAAAAAATGCTAAACAAACTAGAGTACTTAACCTGATAAAGTACACTTATAAGAAACTACAGCTAATAAAAATCTGATGCTGAAGGCTTCATGCTTCTCCCTACAGTCAAGACAAAGGCAAGAGGCCCATTAACAAGAAGTGCTAAGCAATGTAATAAATATCAAAAGTATTGTAAAACCAAAAAAAATAACTTTTCCACAGATAACATAATTGTCTACATAGAAAATCTTAAGGTATTCATTTAAAAAGTAGGTTAGCAACTTCTCAACTACACTTAATATTGGCCAAGAGGCCAAGAGGCAAGTTTGGCAAAGTGACCAAAATTTAAGGTCATATATTATAATCAGTTATATTCTTACATACTAGAATTCAACAATTAAAATAGCAATTTTGAAAATGATCCCGGACAGTGTAGTGTGAAAAATACAAAACAGGTATCTCACAAAGTATGTGCCATTTCTGCATGCTGAAAACTATAAAACATTGAATTAATTAGTAATTAATTGATTGATTAGCAAATTCAATACAACTCAATGAAGGAAAATGTGTAGATAAATACCAGATTGATATATTGGAAGAAGAAAAACCTCTGAAATTAATCTATAAATTCAATGCAATCTGCACAAATATCCCTAAACTACTTCATTTACTTTCAAATCACATGGGAGAACTGATGGAATAAGATGATTTCTACATAATACTATCCAAAGAGACACCCACTTAAACAACTATTAATGCATCAGGCCACCTTCACCGGAGCTGCAGAAGCCAAGAGACAGCACACAGAGTCTGGTTGTAATATAACAACACGAAGAGATGCAATGAAAAAGCAGAAGGGAAAAGTCATGCAGATCACCCCCAGCAGCTCCAGGTAAAGCAGTGTGGAGGGACAAGCCTTTAACCTCAGCTTTGGTGAAGCAAAATGAATTAGGTCCAGTTCCTAGACTTGAAACGCAGCAACAGGTTTATGAAAACAAAACTAGGATTTGTCCAACAGGGCCCTGT
Source organism: Ochotona princeps (assembly GCF_030435755.1). NCBI lineage: Eukaryota > Metazoa > Chordata > Mammalia > Lagomorpha > Ochotonidae > Ochotona > Ochotona princeps. Next base: position 76,498,218 of record NC_080837.1, read on the forward strand.
AATCCTGTTCTCACGATCACTCCTTTGCCAGGCAGCTAAGGGATTTTCTACTTTATGCCTTGCTTAACTTCCAGGAGACAATGAAGCAAGACTCAAACCACTGGGAAGTAACGCAGGAGAGGGAGCTTTGGCTTGGAGTTCAGAGCAACACTGCTACAAGGATACCAGCATCATCAGAAATGTAAAGGTTTCTACCCCAGGTCTGTGCTCACAAATAGCCTCTAGCATCATCATCTATTGCATCATCCACCTGCATCCTAGTGGAAACAACTTGATTCAGAATGTATCACTGCCACCCTTATGCAAATATGGCAACCCTGAGAACATACAGTGCTTGGTGAATGTCAGACCTAGTTTTGACCCAGTTTTCTGCCAGTCTTGGCAGCCACTGGAATGCATTTCTCATCCTTCTCCCATTGATGACAGACAACAAAGAGCCGTAGGGCTGTTTCTTGAGGAGACTAAGTACCAAGCTCAATGTTGGGCAGGTATTAATAATTTGCATCTCTTTGTGAATAGATCTTTGTGGTAAGTGAAGGTGTGTGACTCCAGTTCATTGGCTTTACATTCCAGCATCACTTGTGGCTGTTTGTACTGACCATGGGCTGCAAGTTAATCATCGCAGTGAGAAAAGCATAGCAGTATGAGGTTTGATCTCAGCACAACAATGAAGCAGTATAGTCTGAAAAGATGACACTTATGGCTACAAAGCTGAATGTCGTGACTTGTACCCACTTTGGGAAGCTTGTTCTTCCAACTACTACACACACACTTCATTCTAACCACTACATCCATGCAAGGCACAGTTGAGGCAGTAACAACTCACTGGTGTTGAACTTTGCAGTCAACCTCAACTTTAGACATTACCTGGGGTTGAACTTGTAGAAGTAGCCACAGCTCAGGAGTGAACTGCTTAGAATTCCAGGAACAATAGCCATACCAAAACCAGATTTAAAAAATGGAAAAGAAAAACTAATTTTCCAATGTGCAGATACCATATGCTCATGAACATCAAGTACTTTCAAAAAACCATAGCTAACCTAATGAGCAAAATAAAGTGTCCAAAACTAACCACCTAGAATCTGGCAAAGTCAACTTCATAGATTAAGAATTTCAACTAGTTTCAAGGAAATTCAATGAAATTTAAGGGAACACAGAGAAATAGCATAACATTCTGGGGACTAGACAAAAAAATGGAAGTAATTTTTAAATCAAATAGACATACTTGAATTAAGAAGTACACTCAATGAGATCAATGGTTACAAATTTAGCTAAGGGTTAAGATTTTGGTACAGATATCTACATTCTGTAGATTAAGTCCCCGTTCTGCTTTAAGTTACAGCTTCCTGCTAATGTTCAACTTGGAAGAGAGCAGTGGTGGTGCAAGTTGTTGGGTCGATGCTAAAAATGAGAAAGGGTTGAACTGAGTTTCTGGCTGCCAGTTTCAGGCTAATCCCAGCCATCTTGGGGATTTGAAAGTGAGTCAGAAAATGAAATTTGTTTCTCTCACTCCCTCTTTCTTAAAATAAATATATATATATATATATATATATATATATATATATATATATATATAAAAGTGTTAGAAGGCATCAATAGCAGGACATATCAAATAGGAAAAAATTATCTGCATGTCAAAGATAAGTTGTTTGAAATAAACAGAGAAGAAAAAGGAATCAAGAGGAATAAATAAATTTACTATAACTTATAGGCAGCAGGAAAAAAGCAAATATCCATGTTTGGAGGTTCAGGAGGAACTTGAGAACACCACAAGAGTAGAAAGGATATTCAGAAACAAAAATGGCAGATTCCCAAATACAGAGAAAAATGCAGCTCTACAAAAACAAGAAGGTTGGAGGTCACCAATCAAATGAATACAATCTAATCCAACACCAGACATGTTTAAGCAAACTCAGACAAAGAACAAATTCTCAATACAATGAGAGAAGAGGAAGAAACATGTCAAACATCCCAGACATGCCTAACTCCAGACTTCTCAGCAGACATTTGTACGCCAAAGGGAACTGGAAAATGAATACTGAAGGAAAAATATTGCCATCTAAGATAGCTGCATCCCCAAAAGTTATTCCTTAGAATAGAAAAAGATATGACCGAACAAACGCTGAGACAATGTGTCACCATGAGACCTGTTCTCATAAGAAAAGCAAAAGAATTTTCCAAACTAAAATAACAGGAAAAAGACAACTAAGTAGAAAATGCACTGATTAGAAGTTAAAATACAGAAAAGTTGAGAATGTTGTCATACAGTAAACACAGGGCACAGACAACTCACATTTAGCATGAAAATAAAATAGCAAAGCAATTGGTGATTAATGCTATATACATTCTGATGTGAAATGACATATTATAAAAAAATAGAAAATGCATAAAATGATTGCAATGTAACTAGAACTATAGAGTTCAGTATTTGGGTTTCTTATTTATCTTTTTTAAACTTTTCTTCCTATCTTTATGATTGGTGTCAAACCACCATCATTTTAAAACAGTTTGTTATCACAAATTGAAGCATCATGATAACCTCAAAATAAAAAGTCAGAAATGAAAGTTGAAAGCAGGAGAACAGTGATGAAAGACTGGGACAGTGCTTACATAATGATAAAAGGGCTGAATCCAACAACAGCAAATAATACTCTTAGATATGATAGGGTCCCAAAGCAGACCCTTTATATGTATATGGTTAACTGATTTTTTAATGAAGGGAAAGAAATAGATACTAAAGATAAGACCATGGGACAACAGGGCACCCATACAAAAACAAACAAACAAAATTTGCCTTGCCTAAAAAACTGGCATCCCATGTGGGTGCAGTTTTAGCCCTGGCTGTTCCACTTTTGATCTGATTCCCTGTTAAAAGCCAGGGAGTATCAGTGGAAGATGTCTCAAGGGCCTGCCCTGGCTCCTGCTGTCCCCTGGCTCAGCCATGCCTTTTGTGACCATCTAGGAGGTGAACCAGCATATGGAAATGTCTCTTTCATTTTTCTCTCTTTCACAATAAGTAATAAAATATTTATAAAATAGCTTTCAAATGGGGCTCATATGATGGCTCAATTGACTAATCCTCTACCTTCAAGCAGAGGCATGCCAGATTGGTGCCGGTTCCTGTCCCAGTTGATCCACTTCCAATCCAGCTCCCTGCTTGTTCTCTGAGAAAATGGTGGAGAATGGTCTGATGCCTTGGATGACTCACATGGGAGTCCTAGAATGAAACTCCTGGCTTCAGATTGACTCAGCTCTGGCTAATGTGGCCATTTGGAGATTGAATCAGCAGATGGAAGATCTTTCTCTTCTTCTCTCTACAAATCTGCCTTTGCAATAAAAATAAAAATCTTTTTAAAATGCTACTATTACACACCTAATAAAATGAATAAAATCTTGTAAATAAAAAACAACAAAAGCATGCACACACTGTTGCTGGCAATGCAAAAATAATACAGAAGCATTGAAAGCTTGTTTGGTGATTTTGTAGACTCCTGAAAACATCCTCATCCTGTGACAGACCAATACCTCTACTCAGTGTTTACCAGAAAAAAAAAAGTTTGTGTTTGAAAAACAATTTCCTGAAGCATATTTATTTCTTTATTCATAATTACTAAAAGCTGAGAATAACTGAAATATCTTAGTGGATGGTAATTTACACTCAGAACTCTGGTGTGTTTATGTACTGCAGTGTTTTTTTCCGAAAGAAAAGACTAGGGATAGCGCAACATGGACAAATTGTAACTGCGTTATTCTCAGCGAGCAAGACTCAAGCAGCTTTATATCATATGATTTCACTTACAGGACACTCCAGCAAAGGCAAATTACACAAAAATGAAAATCAGTAACTGTCACGGAGTCTGGGGAAGGTGGTCTGTAAACTGGGACAGAACGAGGGAACTTAGGCAGGGAGGAGCATTGGAACTGAGTCACATTGTTACTGCTGTGGGGATTGCATCACTGTGGGTGAAAACCGTTAAAAAAGAAATACTTAAAAAGCCGTAGTTATTTTCACATAGCAGATTTGGAAAAATAGTAAAAACATGTTGATAAGAGATAAGGAAGCAGACCCTTGGGTGATTCGGGATAGGAGAGGAATTTGGGCAGTATTTGTGGAGAATCATTTCTGCAAGAGCTATTAAAATTTTAGCAAAGACAGAGGCTGGTGTTTGGTGCCCATTCCCCATCAGGGTGCCTGGGTTTGAGAACCAGGCATTCTATAGATGCCAGTTTCCCATCAACCTGCACTCTGGAAGGCAGCAGGCCATGGCTCCAGCAGTTGGGTCCTTGCCACCCTGGGGAGATTTGGATTCTGCCCCTAATCCTTGTTTTTTTTTTTTTTTTGCCTTATCCAGTCCTATATATTGTAGGTATTTGTCGCTGCATCTACACTTAAAACTTAATTAACCAATTAGTTTTAAAATTTCATCTTCAGATTAAAATGATTTTTAGATTTAAAAAAGACACAATTATTCTGTTTAGAAAAATTGGTTGCTTCTTGTATTTCTACGCAAAGATGTAGAGATGCCTCTTTCGCATGCAGATATATGAATGTTTTACATGCATTAAAATGTAAAAGGAATTCATAAGAGATTGTTAGCTGTTAACTATAGTTACAGCTGAAAGTAGGAGTGGGATAAGAAGACATTTACTTTTTAATTCGTACTCTTCCCTAGTGAATGATTCTTTCAAATTTTTACCATGTGCTTGAATTTCTTCTATAATTAAAAACCTAAGCAACTGAAGTAGATGCAAATTAATATGCACTGGAATAGGCAGGATGAGTTGTCAGCATTTGGCTAATTGAAGGATTCCAAATTCTAAGTTAAGACACACTTCTGCAGAGTGGTAGTCCAGCGATTTGCATTGTACCATCTGTTTTCGGCTCTCTATCAGATGGAATGTGGTGCCTAAAATAGTGTTTCTGCTTAATAAGTGTAATTTCATCACCTTAAGCTATGTTCTTTCTGTCATTGTGTCAGTATAACATATTTCCCTCTGCTGTGTTCTAAAGCTACCGTTCCACACAATGGCTATTATAATGTCATACTTTATCCACCCCTATTTCTGTTGTTTATAACTTTGGGGAAAAAAAATAAAACTTCTGTGTATTTTCTGTTCTCCATTTTTTTTTGGTTGCCGTGCATTCTGAAGCATGTTCAGCCAGAATAGTCCAACAGTGTTTAATCCGTCATGCTCTCAGTCTCTTCCCCATCACCCCAATTTAGGGTCCTGTGAACATTTGTTGCCCAGATTAATTCAATAAACTTAGTGTGTTCTCCAAAATATCTCAATCTGTTTTGCATACAGTATGCAGAGGGACATTCCTGAAGCATTATTACAGCGTTAGTACTCCATCGTGAGATTTTCAGAAGACAAAGCACATATGAAAAAACAGGGGTGCCCTTCTACAAGAACTGCCTTAACCAACAAATAAAGAAAGGAAGGTGAGTATGGACCAGAGGGCCTGGAAACAGTGAGATGAGACATTCTAGACTGTGTCCATCAAGATCTCTTTGACAGCCCCTAAAAGAGAGCTGTGTAAATGGTCTTCATCGGTCCTTAGAAGGATAGCACTGGGTGTATCCTCTCTCACTGGGCTGACAGAGGAGAATCCCCAGGTCTTTAGTCCAAAATGCTTTACCTTCTGCAAGGGTTTGTATTTGATTTTTTTCCAAAAAGTACATGTGGTGGAAAGTTGGTCCCCAAAGCAATGATGTCAAGAGCTGGTGGAACTCTAAGGAAATGGAACTGAAAGAAGGTAGTTTTTTCATGGGGCATCACTGTGAACAGATTAATGTCCATCCTTCAGGAGTGAGTTGGGTCTCATGTGACTGCAATATTACCTTGATAGAGCATTGTTACAAAGCAAGGCTGTTCCCAGCACTTGCTTCTTTCCATGCAAACTACTCAGCACCCTCCCACCATGAGGTATTGTCCACCACTGTCACAAGACACAGCCTGCATGCCTCATCAGATGTGGCCATCCACACTTGGGCTTCTGAGCCTTCCCAAGTGTTATCCAAAGTAAGCTTCTCTTTAAAAACTTCCCAGCCCAGAGTATTTTTATTAAAAAGTAAGAAATGGATGAAGGCCACACATGATAGTCTAGTGGCTAGGGTCCTCACTTTGCATGTACCAGGATCCCATATGGATGCCAGTTCTTGTTCCAGATATTCCACTTCCCAGCCAGCACCCTTCTTGTGTCCTGGGAGAGCAGTTGAGGATGGTCCAAAGCTTTGGGACCCTGCACCCACATGGGAGACCTGGAAGTAGCTCCTGGCTCCTGGCTCATGGCTTCAGGCTTCAGATTAGCTCAGCTCTGGCCTTGTGGCCACTTGGGAAGTGGATCAACAGATGGACACTGGACACTCTTTCTCTTAGTCTCCCCTTCTCTCTGTAGTCTGCCTTTCCAATAAATTTAAATAACCAAATCCTTTCAAAAAGGAAATGAATGAAAACATTTATCTAAGTAGTATATTTAATAAATGAAATCTCATGTTTTTGTGTGTATGTCAAACTAGTCATAGGAGCCCAGTTGGGATGAGGGAAGAAAGATTTAGACATGACTTAGGGAAACAAACGATTTGGAGATTGTAGTTGTTAGCAAACACGATAGGAATCCAAGTGAGACAGATCATACTGTCTCCTCTCCACCAAACAGCTTTAAAGCCTTTAGGCAGCATCAATTTGTCTAGAGTGACTTCAGTCCACGTGGGCCAGACAACAGCAGGAAAAGAGGATGCCAGAAAGGAGGCAGGCTTCCCTGGCAGGTACAGTTACAAAGCCTGAACAACAAGAGCAGAGTCTGGGGACTATGGCTTTACTCAGCCCTAAAATTTCACACAGGACTTAAGTTCACATTCAAATTCAGACCATGTATCATACAAATCTAGGCTCAGTATTCTGTTGTGTGTTTATTTTTTTTCCCATCCATGGACCTGAAGTCCCCCAGCTGGTCCCAGGTCACCCCTGATCCCCCAACCTGAGGCCTGACACTGCCAGTCATTTATCCAACATCCTTGGCCCAAGCCTGGGGCATTTCTTCAGGGAGAGAACAATTTCTGTGTGTTCATGTCCATAAAAAGCAGCAGAATGAGGCTCTTAATTGTAAAGTCTATTTTTGTGTTTCTTTCAAAGATCAGGCCCACTTATTTATTTTATTTACTTAGATTCTATAAACAATTTTAGCTGTTGGCTTCTGCCTTAGTTTTCTTTCTGTTACTAATAACATGATACCAGATGAGGAAATCACTTAGAAAACAGATTTATAAGGGCCCATTGTTCTGGTCCAAGGTGCCTTGCTGGAAGGGTGCTGAGAAGACCCAGAGTATTATCACATGCTGAGAGGCAGGGAGTGTGGGAAAGACCTAGCCAAGCTGCTTTTTCCAGCAGACACACCATCAAGGTAACCGATTAATCCACTAATTAGTTAATCACAGGAATACACTAATCCATTTACGAGAGCAGAGCCCTAATTATCTCTTAAAGTTCCCACCTCTTCATAACTCATAATGGGGATTAAATTTCAACTTCAATTTCAGAGGAGATAAACCATAATCAGACCATAGCAGATTCCAAGTAATTTTGCACAAGTAATAGCTGGGGATATGAGAATAATTAACACAGAAAATAGAAGAATTAGGTACTGCTGGCTGGGGCAGAGGATGGGGACAGATACGTGAATGTAGTTACAGGCAGAATTATTGAACTTGACCTACTGTGCTTTGAAAACTTCACTATCATTCTAGATTGACCTAAGCTTAAATAGATGTGTTTATTTTCATTGCAAAGGCAGATCAGATTTGCAGAGAAGAGAGACGGTGATCTCATCAATCTACTGGTTTACTACCCAAATGCCCACAAAAGCCAGAGCTGAACTTATCTGAAGGCAAGAGGAAGGAGCTTCTTTTGAGTCTCCTAATAGGGTGCAGGATCCCTAAGGCTTTGGGCCGTCCTCGACTGCTTTCCCACGCCATAAGCAGGGAGCGAGCAGGAAAGTAGAGCAGCTTGGACTTGAACTGGTACCCATACGGGTGAATATTTAGCCATTGAGCCATTGTGCCAGGACCAAGAACATAAAATTAAAAGAAAAATTGTCAAATCTGGAATGATAGGACATTTTATCATGACATTCTGTTACTGATTAAAATAATCTCATACACACACACACACACACACACACCAGTAAGGGCACAAAATATTTACAAAAGTAGTAAATTTCAAGTAATTCACATATTAGACACTACACACACTGCTCACAGAATACATTTGCATTTCGGTCACTAAATATCCAACATCCTCACTAAATATCCAACCAAAATGATCAGATATTGTACAATAAAGGAAAGCTATATTGATTTCATAAACTTGAAAAGATTCAAAACAAATTCATTTTCTAGACCACAACACAATTAGGTTAAAAATCAATTGTATAAGTAATTAGAAAATCAGCATATGGAAGTAAAAATATTCTTCTAAATATAGGAGTCAATAAAATGATCTCAGTAATTTAGAAAATATTTTGAAGGCTAATATTCTATAAAATCATTTAAAAACTGTATATAAAGAAAAAAAAGGCTGAAATGAATGCAACTTTTCTAAAAACAGCAAATGTAACTACCTAGTCCTTCCACGAAAGAAGGAATAAAATAATGTTGATAAATGCAGAAACTAATAAGTTAGGAAACAATTGTGGGGAGAAAACATTAAAACTAGATGTTTAAACATTAAAACTAAACATTAAAACTAAAACATTAAACTAAACCTAAATTCTAATTCTTGAAAAAAATATTTCCACTTACTCTGAGTAAGAAAAAAATAGGAGGACATTTTTTAAGATGTCATAATGAAAATCACTATTTTAAAAATTAGGATATCAAGGCCATATTACAAATTTTGCAGAAGAAATTATTTTAATGCAATATTTTTGGAAATTTAGATGAAATGGGCAAACAAGACAAAAAAACAACTGACAATAGGAAAGACAGAATCCGATAATTATTACAGAAATTAGAGCTGTAATTATAAATCTTCCCACAAAAAGCCTTCAGGCCCAGCTGGCTTTACACTCAGTTCTGACACAAATCTAAGGAGTAGCCCCAATCTTGTTTAATTCTTCTGGGAACTAGCATAAAAACAAATTAAATAGCCCCTTAACTTATACACTAAGTGTAATCCCGCAAATTTAAACATTGAAGTCCACAGTGTGTTCTAAAGTGTCTGAATTTGAGAAAGAGGGTATTTAAAGTGATCATCAAACCAAAAAGAGCTCTTTAGGATGAACCCTAATCCATTGCAACTGAGACCATGAAAAACAGAAGAAATAAGAACCCTGACACTACCAGAGCCATGATCATGCGAAAACTGAAGGGAGCGTTGACTGTCTCTATGCCTAAGACGAAGCATTGAAGAAATCATTCTGTTCCTGATCTTAAATCTCCCAAACAAAAGTTGTTCAAAATGCCTCACCTATGGAAACCCCATCGACTAGCAACCCTAGAAAATGAGTATCCCCAGCACATTATTCACAGAAAAGAGTTGCAGAGAAACTACAAAACTAAAACTAAGGCAGTAATGCTTCTGCAAGATATTTATGAATAGTATCTTAATGATATCAGTTGTCCTTCAAGTCACAAAAATCACTAATCCAAAAGAAAATACTGTTTAATAATTCTATTGAAATATGAGGTTCAGTTCAGAAACTTTTAAGATTGTTCAAAAGCAAGACACAGATTTGGAGAAAGGGTCAGCAAAACACACAATATGAAAAAAAGGGCTTGTTTCTCTTACATATAAAGAATCCCCTCAAATCATTATGAAAAGCAGATAAAAACAAGACAAAAACAAACCTTGGATGGACAGTTTGTTAGCCATCAAAGGGCAAAGACAAACATCAAGTCAAAGAGCGAGATAGAATTTCTCCTCTTGTAAGGATATTTAAACCATCACAAAGCCCCACTATGTGACCTAATCTAACTCTAATCACCTCATGAAGAAACCATCCCCAAACACTGACACATTTGAATTCAGTCCACAACATTGAGAGTTGATAAATAAATCAATGGCTACTCTCGTGTCCCTGGGAATGTTAGTGAAATCCACCATGTGATAGGTACTTCCAGAAGCCCACCTGAATGGCTAAGGTTTATGAGACTTAGAGCACAAGGGTTTGTTAGTAGGTGGGATGGTTGAAATCTCCTTGACTCCAGATGGGAGTGTATCTCATATAAATGCTTAGAAAAAGTTTCCTTTGCTAGCCACCTTGTATGGATATATGTATGACCAGTCAGATCAAGTGTCACTAAAGTGCCAATAGGCAAAGTGAGTAAGTATTAAAAGAGTCAAGGAGGCAGTGTCATTTATAGCAGCATTCCTATCAAAGCTCTAAGCGATCAATTACCCACAAATCCTTCAAGGTGGGATTGGACCAATAATGTTCTTGAAACATGCATCCAGGAAAACAGGTGAAATAAATGAGATGTAGAATAGCATACTCTGAATGTCACAAGCACAATGCAATTGATTTTAAGGAATGAATGATTCCTTTTCTATAAAGTTCAAAAATAAGAAAAACTTTACTGTTGCACAAAAATCACTTTTACAGAGAAATAAAACGCTGAAGCCCCCCAGGGACATAAATTTTTGATGTACTGCCAGTATTCTTCATAACTTCAGTGACTTCTTTGTTAATAGTTCATCAAACTGTGTATGCTTCCATGGTTTACGTTTTCCTTGCCATCCCACTATAAAAGTTTAGACTAGGGAGAGAATGATGTGTAATTCAGCATCTACATATGCTTCAACTGTGTCAGGGACTATGCATACCCTTTCTTTTAGTGTGATTGCTTTTAATTTTGCAAATGAGGGAAAAAGTTTCAGGGAGATGTATGTACTGTCTACAAAAAGCAAAAGTTGAGCTAAATGTGATTTGTGAAAACTTCTGCATCTGAGCCATTAAGCTAATCCTAACCTTACTGCATGTCCCTGAACCCTGTTTGTTGTCAAATCAGATACTTCAAGAATCATAATATGTGCATCATAATATCGTGTCCAGTATGCATTGACATAAACTTGACTGTGCATATATATATATATATATATATATGTTTATTTATGCACATGTATAAATTTCTGAAAAAGAAATTGTAGTTATTTGGAAATTTGCCATCTAGTTTTGAATATCTGAAAAGAATACTATTCAAAATTTTTCCTTTTTTCTCTAGCGTCAAGTCCTTGAGGTTGTTGGGAGATTTGGAGGAATATTTCTTTGTCCATGTTGATCAGCTGAATTCCAGACAATTCCTTAGGGTCCCTATGGCTTAATGTTTTCATTACAGAAAGAGAAATCAGAAAACCTATCCTACTTCACATTTCTGTAAACACTGAGTGTGGGTACAGTAAGAATTTATTGAAGGCAGTAAACCCTGAAAAAAATAGAAATAGCCACAAGAAGCCTGTGCAAAGCAAGAAGAGGGATTCACTTTGTCCATGTTCTGCACAGGAGCCATCATCTGCAAGTAGAAATTTGTATCAGTTTGACAGACAAATTATTCCAAGGAAGAAAAAGGAAATGAAATTGTCTTTTTACATGCCATCTTCCAAAAGAGAAAATGTGTTTCTGCGTCTTCATCTAAAAGCATGTAAATCAGCAGTTTGGAGACACCTTGTGATTCTTCCAGAACAGAGTGGGGGTAATCACCTAAAACTATCAGTTTCTCTCGGAGTTCACTTGCTAAGAGGAATTGAAGTGCAGAATATTATAGCTGCAAATGAGTCAATACTTTCAAAAGTGTTTGTGAAGTTTAAACGACATGCCAAGCATCTTGTAAGAACTTTAGACTCCTGCATTGATTTAATTTTCTTACAGAAAGAGTGGTTTTTACTTCACTCAAGAGAAAACTAACTCAAAGATGAAGTAACTTGTCCAACTGCAGAAAGTGGGTGAATAGCACTACGGATTGGTAGTCTGATAGCCCATTTCCCATTTCAGAATTATATTCATCAGAATACTTTAAAGTTATTCATCACATGTAGACATGGCTCCAGAGCATCACTGCTCAGAATTTTGGCTATGACCAAGTGCAGAGCCAGAGAAGCCACACTACTTGTATAGGATCATTCAAATATATTCACTCTTACTAAGTGGTTTAAAACTCCCTTTTCTGGTTCCATACATGCACAGTTCTGTACCAGATAATCAGAGGGCATATCCAGAGAAGTGACCTAGAGTGTCTGCACTTCTCACTTGGCGTACCCCAGGATCACCATTACTGATGATGTGTAGCTTATAGATGGATTTGCTGACTTGCACTTAGGCATTCTTGCTCTTGGCAAAGATAATGATCTAAATTCTGGATCTGCTTGGCTCATCTGATGATGGAGGACTACATGATATTTGAGTGAATCAATAAAATTATTCCATAAGATTTCATAAGTGTTACTCAAAAGATCAAATTTTTCATGCAGTTCCCATGGTGCTATAGGAGAGTGAGGCTCCAGCTTGTCACTGCTCCCCTCGGTGCCCCACATGTAACTCAAGAGACTCACAACCTTCCCAGGTTCAGCCAAGTTTCAACTTAAAAAATCTATCTGTAGAATCTTGGAACCAACAAAGAACCATAAGAATAGCTTCACTTGTTTATTATAGAATTCCTTTTCAAGAAAATGTTAATCATTCTAGAACAGTCTTAAATCACACAACAATTGATAATATTTTTCTTGATTAATCTTCAGAAAAGCTTACCTATAATTAAGAAATATAATAGTACTTTTGGAAAAATAAATCATATGTTTCTCTGAGGAATAAATTGCATTTTGCTGTAGTATCCCTGTGGATTTCCTAGTACAATTATCTTCTTTTCATTCTCTTATTTCAAAATTAGCAATTGGTAGTGAATGAACACTTAATTCCTCAAATAACACTGGAAGTTATAGTTCCATAGTACTCAACCTTAAATCTTGTTTCTGGCATTGGTTTTGGTGAGTAGCTTAAAATGATTTTCAGGTTGCATGGATGGTTGTGTTGGAATAATGGATTTTATACAACTTCCATGTGTTCTAACCCTACTAACAGCATTCACAACCAAATGAGTGTAGTAGATTTCAGTTAAAATGTGATGTATTTGATAAATCATGAGGCTTTAACCTTAATGGTTATATTGTTTTCCAACTATGTAAAGCACCTAGGTGATTTCTTAGGTCATAGCCAGAGCCTAGGTAATAAAATGGGACAAACGAATGCTTGTGTAACGGCTGAAGAGATACCGAAGAGACAAGAACTGCCATTCACTAGCTTTCTGCAGTTAACCCTTGTAGGAAGTTCTCACAACTCAGTGTGATGTAAGCATCCTTTCTGATTGTGAGACTTTCTCAGTCACCCTTGACACAATTTCTAATTTTCTACCTTCTTTCAGTTCCTTAATGTGGTCAGTCCAGAGATCTCTCTTATACAACTGTTCTGTGATGACCGCCTCCTTATGCTGGATAGAATTTGCTTAACAGACTCCCCTGACACCCATGCTCTGCACAAACTATGCAGAAAGAGCTTAGTTACCACCTATTGGTCACATTGCCACTTTTAGAAATTGTGCATTGTTGCTTGAAATCCACTGCTTAAAACTCCCCATGGGAAATTTGAACAAGCCTCCAGACCTTGGTACAAATGTTGGCTCATGGACCCCTCTCCCTCATGTACTCCCTGAACTCCATGTGTGTGAAGCCTCCTCCCCAAGACCTGAGAGCAATAATAAAATATGTGTTTCTAGTTGTGTTTCTCCTAGTAATTGAAATGATGCTTTCTATCTTAAAGATCATCATTTAAAATGATACTGTGGGAATTCATTACCTTCTGTCTGTTTAGGTTGCTTTGCTCTAGGGCATGGTGGAAACCTGCACCAGCTTCACAGTTCTCCAGCCTAGATCAGTCCCCAGCCATATTTTCTCATCACCACAAGGCACAGTTTAGCTTGTTTCCGCTACACCTGCCACTATGATCTCTGTTCCAATGGGTTGTCTCTTCTTCAAAAGCCAATGAGTGCTCTTTCCATTCCTGTTTTTCTTCTCTTCTAAAAACAGGCATATTTTAAAAAATGGTATAAAGTGTTTATTTATTTGAGAAAGAGAGAGTGTGCACTACTGTCTACTGGTTCACTCCCAAAATCAGTCCAGATCTCCCATATGGGTGACAGGAACCCAAACACTTGAGCTTTACCTGCTGCCTTCCATAGTTCACAATGGCAGGGAGCTGGAAGTGGGAGTAGCAGCGGGACTTGAATTAAAGCCCTCTGATATGATATTGGGCATCATAATCAGTGGCTTGACCAGCAATATAAATGCCTATTTCTGCAAACATGTTTTTATTTCAATCATGCAAGGATCATCTTTAAGATAATTCAAGAGGAAGAATATAAAATGCAAAGTCAACTTTGAATAGGTAACAAGAATTCTCCAACCTAGAGAATCATTTCCAGTCTCCAAAATCACAGTCATGACTCCTGTTTCCCCATTTTGCTTTCTCCCCTTTAATTCCCCTGACACTTTTCGATTATGGCTTGTGAATTAGATTTAGTATAATTTAATTTGATACACACACACACATATATATACACTAAATATTGGTATTCTACATTCTAATATTAATACTATATATATATATATACTAGTATCAACTACAAAAATCTTTAATGTTCTCCAAATATAAATTTTCTAATAAATGTCACAATTCCATTCAAAATATAGATACAAATTGAGGTGTAGTGGCTTAAACAGGAAAACGTAGGTTATGGCTTAGTAGGAGCAAAAAGTTCTGGGGTTCTATTGCACAACAGGGTAAAGATAGATAATGCTAATTTATCATGTATTTCTCTAACTTTTTTCAAGAAACTAAAACATTTTTTTGATATTTTGACTATAACTAAATGTTAAGTACTTGAAAGGATAAACATATTTACCCTGTTTGGACTTTACATAACATAACCTGTAATTTCTCCCCTCATCCGCTGCAGCAGGTATTGCAAGTTGACCAAACCTATCCCAGAAATCAGTCGGAGGCAGACTCTTCGAAGCACAGGAGTCTCTATTCACCAGCTGCCACTAGCCAGTAGACTGTCTTGTACCACTGCAAATGAAAGAGGGAAGAAGTTCATGGGTTTTTAAGCCACAATCATCTAAGCACTGGTACATAATATGCCAACAAGCCAACCTTATACAAGTGTACAATACAAATCATTCATTCAGCTGTAGTGGCACGAGACACAGACACCATTCAGTTTTAAGCATTCTCCACTCTACACTATTTAATCAGTAAGAGCCAAATTCTGTCTAGTAGCAAACATCTAAACCAGGCAAATAGTACCTTTTAATTCCATGTTCAAAAACAAATTTGGAGCAATCAGCTTATCACATGAGCTGTTAAAAAAAAACAAGTTCTCATCCTGGAATAACATATTTTATTATGATAAGTACTCTCTCTCCAATTTCAGAATTTTTTGAGAACCTAGTTATCCCATAAATGTATCAAGAGATCTTGCCCTACTGTCACAATTTTTTTATTGTCTAGGCTGTCACAGTTTGCTGATTTCTGTTTAGGCCATTCACACTAGAGTTTGGTAGAACTTCAATGTGGTTTTTATTGTAGTTCCCTAATAGTTAAAAAAAAAACCTGTATTAACCATCAAATATTACCTTTTGAAATATAAATGCTTGTGTCATTTACCCATTTGTTAACAGGGTTGTTTGCTGTTATTGAGTTTCTTCAGCTCTTTGTAGATTTTAGATATTAGTCCCTTATCTGCTGTGTGATGTGCAAAGATTTTCTCCCATTCTATTGGTTTCCTCCTTGTTTGGTTGACCATTTCCTCTGATGCACAAAAGTTTCTTAGTTTGATACAACCTCATTCATTTATTTTGGCTTTAACTGCCTGTGCTTTTATTGCTTTTTTTGTAAAAATTCTTTGCCTATAACTATAAATTGTAGAATATTTCCTATGTTTTCATCTAATAATTTGACAGTGTCTGGGTGCAAATTTAGGTTCTTGATCCATTTCTTTTAGAGCTGGTTTTTGAATAAGGTGATGGATGAAGATCTTGTTTCTTAATTCTGCCTGTGGGGGTCTAATTACCCCAACAGAATTTGTTGAAGAAACTACCCTTTATCCCTGGGCTATTATACTGTTGGTGCGAATGTTAGCTAGTACAACCTCTGTTGAAGTCAGTATGGAGAGTGCTCAGACTGCTGAGAACTGATGTACTATATGACCCAGCTATCCTACTTCTGGGAATACATCCAAAGGAAATGAAATTTGCATTTGAGAAAATGATCTGAGATCCTGTATTTATATCCAGCAGAACTCTCAATAACAAAGACATAAAATCAACCCAGATTCCTGTCAACAGAGAAATGGATTAGGAGTTGTGGTACAACTACTCTATGAAATACTACTCAGCCATAAAAATGAACTCCTACAATTTTAAACAAAATGGTCCCAACTAGAAACCATTATGCTCAGTGAAGTAATCAAGTACCAAAAGGACTTATGTTCTCTCTGATATAAGATGCTCTTCATGCAAAATATAAAACAAGAAGATTTAGTAAAAATTACATTTATTCTCGAATAATTAACTGCACAATGGAGACTAGCTACCAAGAAGTGAAGAAACCTTGCAATGAGTGTCTTTACTCCTGATTAAAAGTAGAACTCCCAGTGAAACGTTGCAATATAGCTTAACAGCACAACATCATGTCTTCTACCTTTGCCTATACATTTAAATAGTGGAATGTTAAAATTGTACCTATAGGAAGGGCTATACTACAATGAAAATGTGAGGAAAATAACTAAACAGAAAAACAAGCAGGAGGAAAGGGAGTGGGGGAGTGAACCATTATACCTATAAATCTGCATCGTGGAAAGTAGTGCAATACCACCCAAATGTGTACAATTTTATAAACAATAAGCAAGATAATTCACAAGCTATGATTTGAGATGATTTTCATAGTGGCTGTGTCCATACGATCACACCAGCCACTTTTATTTCTTGGTTTTTAAAAAATACATTCTGAACATAAAACACACACTTCTCCCTGATGATTGATGCTTCTTGCAATTCAATAAAAATGATCTTGACAACCCAACCCTCTTCCCAAAATGTTTATAAGCATCTGTCATTCTGTCACTAGTTCTGGCCCATTAGTTGAGAATAATCTGAGGCCACAGCCCTTTGATTAATTTCAGACACTAGTTAAGAAAGGATATTATCAAAAGGTATCCAGATGAAGTCAGTTTCAACCATATATCGGACTTCAAATCCTAGATTCAGCCAATTAAAATAAGCCCTGGGAATTGCAATGTTTTATAGATTATCAGAGTGTAGCCCTAAGTTAAACCACTCTCAATTGCAATCTACTCAAAGGAGACTAGGTAGATTCCTGATGCTTGGTGTCACTGTTCATAAGTAGAGGGGTAACAAGCAGGCTACACAGCAACTATTCCTTTCAGCGGTACACCACTCTGTAGCCTACATACAAACGGAAGCTACAGAGACCCAGGTCCTCCAGTTAGAGATTTGAGGCCACACTGGTATGAAAAAGTTGAATGATCAATATCGTAATGAGTTTTATCTTCAGTCACTACACCTGGTGTGACCTAGGGCTGTGTGGACAGAGAAGCATTTGCATTTGTATAGTCTGTGGTCTGCACCTGTTCACAACTGAGAGCCATAGTTGGTGGCGCAGGACATTACAGGAGTAGAACTAGCCAAGCTTGGGTGAGTTTATTCATCTTTGTACTACACAGCAAGCGTACGAGTCAGATTGTCAGCTGCAGATACTGTTTGAGGCAAACACCGTGCTTGATCAAGGAAACAAAATAGTAAGCACTGCTGTGAGCTGTGGACTACGGTTTTTTCCTCTGAAGTGCCAGCTGCTTCTCTTCTTGCACCACCTTAGCATTGACTGGTACAATACAATTCTTCTGATTTACTTCTCCGGTCTTACAGAAAGGATGAAGGCAAAAAAAAATGTACCCACATTTCAAAACAGTTCAATAGAATTTCATATAACCCTTACCTGAAGATGCAAAGAGAAAATGGTATCTTTATGAATCCAATGGTCAAACTGGTTAGCCAAGGTTTGTGGCCCTTGCAGGGATGAAGCAGAGTCAGAAACCTTGCTGAATCATTTTTATGGAAGCAACTCAGGTGTTCATTCACACCAGATCAGGCTGGATGTGGAGGAGCATGGAATGTCCATCAAATACTTTATCATTGGTTCACTTTTTGCAGGCATTTTCAGCAAAAGGTGAACCATTATCAGACTGTCAAAGGTCCAGAAATCTGGAAACATGATGTGGATTAACCATGGTCGAGTGAGGATTGACTGAGCAATTAAGAATGTTATTGATCAGAGTTTCCTAATTTCAACACTACTGTCACTGTGGGAGAAGTAATTTTGAGACAATGCTGCCTATTCATTCATCATTCCTGGCCTTCCCCTTTGCTTCATGTCAGTCATGTCTGTTTCCAGCATGGGACAACTGAAATGATGAAATGGCTCCAGACGGTGCCAAAAATATGCAAGAGGAGGCATTACCCTCCACTGAGCATATACCGTGTATGGGCAAATTCACCAGCACTGAGATCACCAATGGAAAAGATATAGGGGAATTTGAATCTATAAGCAAATGCCTTGGGTAAAGTTTGGTAGAACTAAACACAGAATGCTTAGAAAGGTAAAGGGTTACATATGAGCCAGACATGACAGTCATAGGAAGGATGAAGTTGACTGCTGAGAAATAAGGTTGGCATAGTCAAATTACATAGAAGAAAGAGTTATATCGAATGCATCAGGCATGTTAGAAGCTCTCCAGGAGACTGTAGAAAACACACAGAAGCCAAGAGAAAAGGTCATGGCCTCAGAGTCTGATCCCTGGGTTTGCATGCTGCGTTCATGACAATCAGATGTGTAATTTTAAACAAATGATTAAGCTCTGCTAGACATTAGCTTCCTCTTATGAAATACCCAGGTAATGAGAGTAGCAGTTAGAAAGAATAGGTTCTGGTGTCCTGTGTACAGTAAGGTGACCGCAGTCAACACAATTACATTTCAAAGTTTCTGGAAGAAAGAATTTCAAATGATCTTACTATGAATAAACATTTGAGATGGTGGACATGCTGATTACCCAGAATTCATCATTCAGCATTATATGCATGTGTGTAAACATGGTAATGCAGCCTGTAAATATACACAAATATATTGTATCAATTAAAAATAAAACTAAAATAATAATGGCAGCTCTTAGGGTATTTGTGAGGGCTATTTGGTAACTATCCTGATTATTTCGGTTCTGTCGGAGCAAGGTATGAGCCAAGTGTGATAAAAGAGAAAGGGTAAAAAGAGTACTGGGATGCCAGGACTGGGCCACTGAAGGAGTTTATGCATTAAATTGTTGTGGAGCCACTGCATTTTGGAGCATTTTGACAACAGCAGTGTGTAGAGTTTTAGGAGACAGGGCTAAAATGATTAGAGTTAGAAACTCTCCAGAACAGGAAGAAAGCAAGGGATGCCAAAATGGAATTGGCAAAACAAAAACACTGGAAAAGAATGGACTGTTTATTTGGAAGATGAAATTGTCAGAGTTGATGCAGTGTTTGGAGGATAGTAGAACAATATAAAGGGTATAAGAGGTGGAGCAAAGGAAAAGGGGAAAAGGGTTCTAAAGGGTGAGAATCATTCATTACGTTTGGAAGTAAGAGATTGGCTAGAGAGCTTGGACAAAGAGATCTCATGAGCCTGAAATGATAACAACTTCTCCTAAAAACATGCATGGTCAACAACACCCCCCACTTCCTCCCCTTAATCCCAAAGAGAAGGACAATTATCTAGGAAACCTCAAACCCTGCCAGCCCTAATAATAAGCCCTGGATACCTATGTGCTTTCCTCTCAGTTTTTACTAAATTGTCAAAAATGCAAAGTAAATGCTTAGTTTTTCATTGCCTCAAACATTTTATTCCTTCTGTGGATTAATTAAATCGCCTACTATCTACTGAACTGTTCTATTATCACTCTTCTCATGGTTATAATTTGGATATGGCTGTTCACCAAAGGTTCATGGCGAAAAGCCTGATCCCAGTGTGGTGATGTTGATGTGGTGAAATCTTCAGGAACTGGGTCTAGCCCAGCACAAGGTAGTTAGATCATGGAGACTGTATTCTCATGAATGGACTAATACCAGTTATTCGGCTTGGCATGGGTCAAGTGGGTGGATTTAAAGGAACGTCACCCCATATGCTTGGTCACTTCTGCATGTGGCTGTTTGTCTTTAGACTCATTTATGTGTTGTGACACAGCCTGTGAGTCCTTAGTGCAATGGTGCCAGGCTACTAGGACTCTCCAGCCAACAGTACTGTGGGTTCATTTGTTTTATCTGAATTCTTCATTTTACATGATCCAGTTCCTTAAGCTCAAGGATAACCTCTGCCAATACTATTTTCCGCTGTTTTGCAGCAGTAGTTTAGTCCCTCAACAACAGTTGCAAGTCCATCATGTGGGTCAGTTTTTATCCTGATTTAAAGATAAATCAATCTCATGTGTTTAGTTATAGCAACAATATATTTATCCAGTTGAATAACTCACTGATTTATATTTAAGAGAAAGATCATATTTTTAAAAATAGATTGTGTTCTTGGTTGATAATCCATTATTCCTCGAAACTAGAATAATGTGGTAAAATGATCATTACAAAAATTAGAAAGTTATTGAAAATATGTTTGACTTACTTGTTCGATTATGCTTAAAGTTGTTGGAGAAACAAAAGTAGGCATCTTGAAAGATGTTTGCTGCAATCAGATGTTAAAAGGGGAATTAAGCAGACTAGTGCTGTGGCATAGTAAGTTAAGCCTCAGCCTGCAGCACCAGCACACCATATGGGGGCCAGTCCAAGTCCCTGCTGCTCTACTTTCAACTAAGCTCTCTGCCACTTCTGATCCAGTTCCCTGCTACTGTGCGGATGTTCCCTGGGAAAGCATCAGAAGATGCCTGGGCCCCTGTACCCACGCAGAGATCTGGATCCTAGCTTCGGTCCAGCTCAGCATCAGCCATTGAGGTCTTTTGAGAAGGAGTCAACTACTGGAAGAGATCTCTTAATTTTCTTCCTTCTCTCTCTATAATTCTGCATTTCAAATATAAATATATTAATCTTATTTTTAAATGGAATTAAGCAAGCAGTATGATGGAAATTAAAAAAAAAACTCTGACTTCTTTGCAAGAGATGTAGGGGTATTCGCTGATTAATTTCACAGCTTCATTTTATGCCTAAAGCAATGACATTACCAAATTTTGAACAAAAATTGGATAGTCTTAAAAAGTATTCTAAAATTCAAACCCAACATGAACTTGAAATGGCAGTTACATAAATTAACTCAATCAGCATATTCAGAAGTAATTTATTCTTTTTTACTTTCTTGTTGAAATGTTATTAAAATTGTGCTTGCTAGCAATTTGCATGTTTGCCATTGAATGTAATGTTTTGTCATGGTTAGTAGAAAAATATTGCTACTAGAATAGTGAAGAAAAGTATAAATGTTTATGTTAAAAGAAATAAGTAACTAATGTTAATGCAAGGTCTGCAAAAAAGTG